>NC_053467.1:5236693-5948090 GCF_015227805.2 Hirundo rustica | reverse complement strand
CCACTGGGATTCTGGAGCCAAAGTTACAGAGGGTCCAAAGACAACTAGACTCCAATGGAGAAAGAAATCTTGGCTGCCTATGAAAGAGTTCAAGATGCCTCAGAGGTGACTGGCACAGAAGCACAACTCCTCCTGGCAACCTGACCACCGGTGCTGGTGTAGATGTTTAGTGGAAAGGTTCCCTCTACCCACCATGACACCAACGCCACATGGAGCAAATGGATTGCCCTCTGTGGTGGTGAAAAAGTTGTTGTATTATATTCTTAAGCATTTTTCTATAAGCTTTTCTGTAAGTGTTATAAGAGGTTTCTGTAATGGTTTGCTCTACTGCACCCCCCGTTCCTGTGTTGGTTCCTCCCTCAGGAGTCTGTTGTATAACAAGCCATTTTCTGTTAATCATCCCACTCCCCCACCTGTCCCTGTCAGTCCCCTCTCTCTCTCCTCTTGGGCACCCTGTCTGTCACTTCGGGGCCCCTCCCTGGTTTCTGGAAAGATCCAGGGAGAGCGTCGAGTGATAGGCTGGTGCCTGGGAAGTCCCCTACCCCCTTCTTGTGGCTGGATCATTGTTTAAGAGTTAACACCCCCTGTTACACCCCCATGTCCATTTATTGGCTGACCCATTGTCGCCACCCCTTGATCCCCCCCTATTTATAAGTCATTGCAAAGCTTCGTTTGGGGCTCACTTCGGGCAGCAGTTGTCTGAGGTGGAGCTCCATGCCGGACTCCCCTTAATAAACCACCTTTCAACCCTGCTTGAGAGAGTTGACCCTTTATCCGTCGCCGCGGTCGTGACACCATTTGGTCCAGTCGCTGGTGTGGGGGAACCAAGACCCCACAGGGAGGAGGTTGCTTGCCCAGCCTGCAACCCCGACCTTATTGCGTTAGCCGCAGTGCGGAATCTGAACTAGCCTGCGGCCAGCACCTGCCAGGCGCAGAGGACACTGTGACAGCCCTCATCACTCAGCCCACCTGTATTGGAAACCCAAATTGCCCTGGGATTTTGGAGATAATTGCAAACAGGACAGAAGGTGAAAACTTTGGTCTCACAGATGAAGACGAACAAGATCAAGTGACATGTGCTGAAGAAGCTCCACCATACAACCAACCACCTGCCAGCAGAAGAAACATGCTATGCTCTTTTCACTGATGATTCCTGTTGCATCGTAGGGATGATCAGAAGTGGAAAGCAGCCGTATAGAGCCCCACACGACAGGTTGTACAAGCCACTGAAGCAGAAGGTTGGTCAAGCCAACTTGCTGAACTCAAAGTTGTTCAATTGGCCCTGGACATTGCTGAAAGAGAGAAATAGCCAAAGTTCTAACTCTACACTGATTCCTGAATGGTAGCCAATGCTCTGTGGGGTTGGCTGGACAGGTGGAAAAAGGCCAACTGTCAGCGCAGAGGAAAACCAATCTGGGCTGCAGATGAGTGGAAAGACAGTGCCACTCGGGTAGAGAAGCTGCCTGTAAAAGTCTGCCATGTAGATGCCCATGTCCCCAAGAGTTGGGCTAATGAGGAGCACCAAAACAACGAGCAGGTAGATCAAACTGCAAAGAGGTGTCAAAGATAGACTTAGATTGGCAACACAAGGGAGAGTTGTTCCTAGCTCGATGGGCCCATGATGCCTCAGGTCATCAGGGCAGAGATGTCACCTATAAGTGGACACGAGACTGAGGGGTGGATCTAACCATGGACAGTATTTCTCAGGTTATCCATGACTGCGAGATGTGTGCTGCAATCAAGCAGGCCAAGCGGGTGAAGCCCCTACGGTATGGTGGGTGGTAGTCCAAATATAAGTATGGGGAAGCTTGGCAGATTGACTACATCACCCTTCCCCAAACCCGCCAAGGCAAGCGCTATGTGCTGACCATGGTGGAAGCCACCACTGGATGGCTGGAGACCTACCCTGTGCCTCATGCCACTGCTTGGAACACCATCCTGGGCCTTAAAAAGCAACTCCTGTGGAGGCATGGTACCCCTGAGAGAACTGAGTTCAACAATGGGACTCATTTCAAGAACAGCCTTATGTCATGGGTTAGCACAGTTTAGTTTTTTAGTCATAGAGGAATCTGGAATGGTTTTCTGGGTCAGGACATGGGAATTGCTTTAGAAAGAACAGGTCTTGTGGTGTGTTATTTGGGTTTATATTGTATTTCATTTTTATACTGTGTTTTATAATGGTTTCTTTTGTACTCCCCTGGAAAATGTATAATCCCGAAGTTTGTCCCTGCTCCTTTTCCCTGCCCATTCTCCCACCCTGGAATGTAATCCAACTCTGTTCCACTCCCAGCTTATCCCTGATTGGGTAGTGGCTTGTCCCCGCCTCTAGCCCATCCCCTGGATAAAAGCCAGGAAAAGCACATGGCTCTCTCTCTTGGCTGGTGGACAGGGACTGGGCTCCTGATACAGGTGGGGGCGGGACCACAGGAGAAAGACTGAATAAAGCCCTGATTTCCCCCAAATGAAGCGGAGACCCTTCCTTTTGCCATCGACGGAGACCTGATCTCTCTAAAGGAAAAGGTTCACAGCTGCTGTGGGATCTTTGGGGCCCTGAGGAAAAATCCTTCCAACTCTGGTTAATCTCTCAAGCAAGTCGAGGCAAAAATGGAGCCGGGGCTCTGAGAGAGAGACAACCACAAATGATGCCCAAGAGTGGTGCCTGAAGCCACGAGTGGTTCCCAGGAGAAGGCTTGAAGAACCAGGAGTGGAGCACGTGGCCGAGGAACTTCACACAGGCACCTGACTCCAAAAACGTGGCCCATCCACGCAGAGAGACAGACCCGTCAGACTTGGCGTTCGCTGTGGAGTCCCTGAAACCGGACTCTACAGAGAGAGTCTGTGGTTTTCCTTTGGGTTTAAAAAAACCATCGGACTGCTGCGAAGAAGCCCCCTGAATGACCAGTTGATCCCAGAAGAAAGCGACCATGTGTTCGTGGACAGCTGACCCTGGGAACCGAAACTGGAAGCTCTTTTGGCCCAGAAGGAGTCAGTTTCAGGCAGCAGAGGAATTGGGAAATTTTTTGTCTCCACGTTGGAGTTTGGTAAGTATTCCTAACTCAGGAATCTTAGGAAAAAGTCTTTCAGAGGCTTCAAACCTCAGAGAGGGCTTTTCTTTTGGGGGAAGTTTCTCGCCTTCAGGGCAAACCTTTAGGGTGCTTTTTAAAGCAATTCGGTTTAAGCTGCACAGCCCAGGGTAGAAAAAGTAAGTTTCTCCACCCATTTTTTTGTGGGTGGTTTTTTTTTTTTCTTTTTTTTTTTTTCTTTTCTTTTCTTTTCTTTTCTTTTCTTTTCTTTTCTTTTCTTTTCTTTTCTTTTCTTTTCTTTTCTTTTCTTTTCTTTTCTTTTCTTTTCTTTTCTTTTCTTTTCTTTTCTTTTCTTTTCTTTTCTTTCAGTTTCCCAGTTGCAGTTAAAGGGGACACAGAAACTTAAAATCTGAGCCAAAAAATGGGTGCTAGGCTGTCTGTGTGCCAGAAAAGGGTCTTTAACCAAGTTTTAAGTCCCTTGGATGATGGTGGGATCTTGGATTTTTCATCCCAAGATTCAGGTGGTTTTAGAGCCTTTTGCCTTCTGCAAAGCCCTGAGCCAGACACAAGAAAGAGATGGAGTCTTCAGCTTCTGGTTTCCAAGATTGCATGTTCTGTTTTTTGTTTCTTACCTTACAATTTTCTCAGTGCCCAACTAAGATCTGTGCAGCTGCTCAGGCATATGATAACTCCTCCCGCACTGGGCTGTCTCTATCTTTTATACTAATTGTTACGTGTTCCTTATTTATCATTATTTGCCAATACCTGTCACTTCTACTAAACAGGTCATCTCTACTTTGACCCAATCTCCTTAAACTACTTTGTGCCACAGTCACTGCAGAAAATGGAGTGAATGAAGAAGAAAGAAAAAGCAAGAAACAATGTCCAAAATCCTCCATCTTGCTCCCATCCACTTCCATATTAAAAACCCAAACCTACTGTTTTTCACCTTGTGATAAGCTAAACTACTATCTTTCACACTCTTGTGGCCTGCAATCCATCCCACAGTGCAGGAAGCCTTTCCCATGGACTGGGATCAAGGCCAGTGTCTTTCTGGGCTCTGCGCCAGGGTCCCAGACCCCCCTGTTCAGGTCTCTGACCTTCCAGGGCAACCAAAGGAATGTCCTGGACTCCAACAGTGGCACCCATTGTTCAAAGAAACAGTTGAAAAAATTTATTTCCTGGTTGTTTTCTCACTTTCCCCCTAATTTGTCCTTAGAACAAATAAGCTTCCTGGAATTTTGAGAGGCTGTTGCAAATAAATTGGCTGAATCAGGCACTCCTAAGGACCCAGGAACTGCAAATTTTGCTCTCTGGAGCTTGCAAATTCGGCTTGCAAAAACAAAGTGAAGTGAAAAAACAGCCACTTCCTAGTGAATTTTCCCCAGTTCTCTCAGTTTCTCCCTCTCCTGACCCCAAAATCCCTTCCCCAAGGTCAGGTATTCTGAGGAAATCAGCCCACCAGACAGTGCAGGGAAACTGCAGTTCCTCCAGCTTTCCCCGAATTCCTGATTCCCCCTGCTTGAGTAATCCTGCTCGAGAAACTCCTAAATTTTTCCCAAACCTCCCTTCTTCCACAGTTTGTGAATCCTGTGTTCGGTTTACTTTTGCAGACAGTTTGGGTGCCCAAAACCCCCATCTTAGTATCCCCAAGCTAGTTTCAGTTTTGGGGGGGGGCGGTCACAAGATGGAGGGGACCATGAGTATATTTTTCCTTTGTTCCCCAAAATGGCCAGTGCCACGAGGAGCCTCTTTCTTTGTCTCTCCCTCCTTCTTCCCACAATCCCTTTCATAACCTGAGCAACCCTTTCCTCTCCCTAGACCCCTCCTTCCCTTCGGTGCTGGCACTGCCCTCTCCTCCGACTCTACCCGCTACCCTCAAACCTCTGCCCTCCAACTCCACCGCTTGTGAGTCAAGCCTCCAGCCCCTCCCTGCTCCAGGCTCCCATGGTTTCCCCACCCACAATCCCAGTTCCCATGCTCCGGAGGCAGGGCGGGGGGGGGAGGGGGGGAGTCGGGAACCCAGAAGCAGGGACTGATCCCAGCTTCTCTGCTACCCCAGTCACATATTGACGGTCAAAATGAAGGAGTGTTGTCCATAGTGATTATGACGCCTTCCCCCAACAAGAGATTTGGGATTTATGCAAGGCTCATATCGAATTTGGATGCGAAAGTGAATACTTTCACAACGTTTTAAAAGCAAATTTAGCAGGAAATCCTATAGTTCCCTTTGACGTCCAACGGCTTTTCTCTTCCCTCCTGTTGTCCACACAGTTTAGGCTTTGGGAAGGAGCATGGAAAAAAAGGTTAAGAGATTTACTTCCCGAGCTGTGGCAAAATCCTGAAACGGCTGTTGATCATAACAATTTGCCAATTTGATTAGAACATCTATGTGGTGAAGGTGAATGGGTCTCAGCACTCAAGCAGGCTCAGGAAATTCCTTTAGCTGTTTTGGAGAGCACCAAAGATGCTGCTTCCAAAGCATTCTTTTCAATCCAGCCCGATGGGCCTTTCCAACCTTACAGTAAAATAAAGCAGCTTCCATCAGAACCTTTTATAAAATTTGTGGAGTGATTAACCAGAGCTATCGAGTTACAGGTTAAGAAAGAAGGAGCCCAGGAAGAGGTCCTGAAGGAAATGGCTTTAGCCAATGCAAACTAACAATGCAAGGCAGCTATCCTCAGCCTCCCCATGCAACCGGCTCCAACCTTAGATGACATGCTCCAGGTGTGTGCCAGGAAGGTTCCCATCACGACAGCTCACCAAAGCCAGACTTCGAGAGAGGCATTCAAGCCACCACAAAGAGCCACTGCTGCAGACACCGTGCCTCCTGTGCCTGTGCCACGACCACTGCCCAAGAGAAGAACAATGTATCTCCTGTGCAATCAGGCTGGACATTGGGCATCTCAATGCCCTTTAAAGAGACAATTTTTTTTTGACCTTTGGGACAATGGGGCGAGGGTCTTGAGGGCCCAAAATTTTTTTTCAAAAAACTAAAGGATGAGCCCCAGTTTGCCCAGTGTGCTGACATAAATGGGGCAAGTCTGAGGAGGGGAGAGAAAAAACTGGAAAATGTAAATGTTAACCTAACTAATCCTGCTTTAACCAGTTCTGCTTTTCAGCAGAAGTCCCCAGATGTGACTCTTTCAGATCATGACGTGAGCAGACCCAATCTAACCACTGAATGTCTCCAAAACCCTTTTAGTTTGCAGCTGACAGAGTCCTTGCACCTAAGTGACACAGACTGGCATTTAGGTTCATTGGATCTGCAGGCGTCAGGCTCTTGGCAACATGTTGGCAGTTAGTATGTCATCCTTGGGGACACCAAATACACACTGAGAGAGATCGAGATCCTTCCAGGTCTCATCTCATCAAACCCTAAACAACTAGTTCTTTGGCTGTGCTGTGTCTGCCCGCCCTTGTTTCTGCCTAAGGGGTAGATAATAGCTCAGGCAATTCCAGCACCTGACCCCTTCCCTAAAAAAGACATCATGAGGAACAAACATCCTGAGGTTTGCCCCACATGAGTTATTGGGAGGGACAAACTCATAATATGATGTGAAGTCCGTCACAGTGGGGAAGTCATAAACATCAAGGGCGTTTTGGACACAGGGGCGGATGTGACGATCGTACCAGAAAGGATGTGGCCATCACATTGGGAACTGCAAAATGTGGCAGGGCATGTACAAGGTGTAGGGGGAATGAAATTAGCAAAACAGTCAAAGACTGTTGTGCAAATTAAGGGACCAAATGGACAGTTGGCTACGCTGCATCCATTTGTTTTGGATTATTCAGAGCCCTTGTGGGGGAGAGACCTGATGGCCCAGTGCAGGGTCACAATTGGCATTCCAGATGCCCCGCCTGTTTTTCAGGCTGCAGCCACTAAAGAGCACCCTACCCAGAAACACAATTGGAAAACTGATTCACCAGTCTGGGTAGAGCAGTGGCCGCTCAGTAAAGAAAAACTGAAGGCACTTCAGGAGCTAGTGGATGAACAGCTAGCTAAAGGCCACATTGTGGAAACCACGTCTCCTTGGAATTCCCCAGTCTTTGTTATCAAAAAGGCAAACAAAGGCAAGTGGCGGCTCCTCCACGATCTCCACGAAATTAATAATGTCATTGAGGACATGGGTTCTCTCCAGCCAGGCATGCTGTTCCCAGTGATGCTCCCCCAAAACTGGAATTTGGCAATTATTGATATCAAAGATTTTTTTTTTCCAGATTCCTCTGCAACCTGACAATGTCCCACGTTTCACCTTCTTGGTCCCTACCATCAACTGAGAAGCCTCGAGGAAACGATACCACTGGAAGTATCTTCCCCAGGGGATGAAAAACTCGCCATTTATTTGTCAGTGGTGCCTCTCTTCCTTGCTGTCCCCAGTGCGCGCAGCTGTGGAAGCCATCATCCTGCACTACATGGATGATGTGCTCGTGTGTGCCCCCAATGATGACTTACTGTCCCATGCACTTGACCTGACAATCGATTTTTTGGTTGCTGCAGGGTTTGAGCTTCAGGAGGAAAAGATTCAAAGGTGTTGGGGCTTTCCCCGGCATTCAGGTGGTTTTAGAGTCTTTCTTGCCCTCTGCAAAGCTCAGAGCCAAACGGATGAAAGAGACGGAATCTTTGAGCTCTGATTTTCAAGGTTGCATACTTATTGTTTCTTATCTTACAATTTTCTCAGAGTCCAACAGATATTTGCCACAGCTTGGACTTCTGACGTCTCCCCCTGAGCTGGGTTGTCCTTATCTTTTATACTAATTGCTACGTATTTCTTATTTACTATTTCTTACCAATGTCTATCACTATTACTAAAAAGGTCATCTTTACTCTGACCCAATCCTCACTAGCTACTTTGTGCCACGTCACTGCTGAAATGGAGTGAGGGAAGGAGAAGGAAGAAGAAGGAGGCAACGCCCCAAATTCTCCATCTTGTCCCCATTCACTTCAATGCTAGGAGTCTAAATATACTGTTTTTTCCACCCTGGGATATACTAAACAACAATCTTTCACACTCTTGTGGCCTGCAATGCTTCCTGCAGTGCAAGAAGCCTCTCCCATGGACTGAAATCAAAGCCAGTGTCTCTCTGAGCTCTGGGCTGGGGTCCCAGACCCCCCTGCCCAGGTCCCTGACCCTCCAGGGCAACCAAAGGAATGCCCTGGACTCCAACACAAAGGATGCCACCTTGGAAATACCTGGGTCTGAAGATTGGTAAGCGGACCATTGTGCCACAAAAATTGGCTGTCAAAAATAACATCAGGACCTTAGCAGATGTTCAGGAGCTGTGTGGGTCTTTAAATTGGGTAAGACCTTGGCTAGGTCTGACCACTGAGGACCTAGACCCCCTCTTCAATCTGTTAAAATGGGGAGAGGAGCTAAGTTCTCCTAGGACCCTTACCCAAGATGCATGAGCAGCCCTAGAAAAGGTAAAGAACTGTATGGCCACCAGACAGACCAACAGGTCTTGCCTGTCAGACTTGACATTTAAATTCATCATTTTAGGCAACCTGCCACACCTACATGGGATGATTTTTCAGTGGGAAAAAGTAGAAAAATCAAAAAAGGACAGAGACTGTAGGGATCCCTTCTTAATCATAGAGTGGGTTTTCCTCAGTCAGCACCGGTCCAAAAGAATGACCAGGCCACAGGAACTAGTAGCAGAATTGATCTGGAAAGCCAGGACTCGGATCAGGGAGTTGGCAGGATGTGATTTTGAGTGCATTCATATCCCAATTGAGGTAAACTCAGGCCAAATCACAAAAGTAATGTTGGAGCACCTGCTTCATGAAAATGAAGCTTTGCAGTTTGCTCTGGATAGTTACACAGGTCAAATTTCAATTCATTGGCCTGCCCACAAATTATTCAGAGAACAAAATCAGTTCAAATTGTCATTAAAAAGTGTTCAGAACAGGAGGCCCTTAAATGCTCTAACTGTTTTTACGGATGCATTCGGAGCATCCCACATGTCAATAATAACTTGGAAAGATCCTCAAACTCAGCAGTGGGAGAAAGATATTGTCAAGGTGGAAGGATCACCTCAAGCAGCTGAGTTGGCTGCAGTTGTTAGAGCTTTTGAAAAGTTTCCTGAACCATTCAATTTGGTCACAGATTTGGCTTATGTAGCAGGTGTAGTATCCAGAGCTGAGCAGGCTGTACTGAGTGAGGTCTCCAACACTGCATTTTTCAACTTGCTCTCAAAACTAGTAAATCTAGTCTCCCACCAAGAGCAACAATTATATGTGATGTACATCAGATCACACACTGATTTACCAGGATTCATAGCTGAGGGCAACAGAAGGGCTGATGCTCTTGCTGCACCTGTGGAGATGGCCCCACTCCCAAACATCTTCGAACAAGCAAAGATCAGCCATCAGCTTTTTCACCAGAATGAACCAGGCCTAGTTAGCCAGTTCCACCTAACTCGGGAACAGGCTCGGGCAATTGTGGCAAAGTGCCCCTTGTGCAAGCAACATGCACTCCCAGCCCTGAGTGCAGAAGCAAACCCCAGGGGATTGAACAGCTGTGAGGTATGGCAGACAGATGTGACACACATCATGTCCTTTAGTAGGCAAAGGTATGTCCATGTATCTGTAGACACCTTTTCTGGAGCTGTCTATGCCTCTGCCCACACAGGGGAGAAGTCTAACATGATGCCATGAAACACCTAGTACAGGCTTTCTCCTTCCTGGGCATCCCCAAATGAATAGAAACTGATAACGGACCCATGTACACATCCAAGGAGTTCAGAAGCTTCCTGCAGCAATGGGGAGTAGAGCACAAAACTGGCATCCCCTACTCCCCGACAGGTCAGGCCATCATGGAAAGGACCCACCTGAATCTCAAAAGAGTCCTCAGCCAACAACATCAGTCTCTAAAAATAGAAACACCCCAAATCCAGTTATCCAAAGCCCCGTTCACTGTGAATTTTTTAAATTGCACGTATGAAAATCTTAACCCACTGATTGTGCGCCATTTCAGAGAGAACTGCCAACTACAGCTGAAAGCAAAGCCACTGGTAACGGTAAAGGATCCAGCAACCAGGGAAACAGAGGGTCCTCATGATCTGGTCCCTTGGGGTTGTGGGTATGCCTGTGTGTCCACTCCTCTAGGTCTCAAGTGGGTGCCAGCCAAGTGGGTGAAACCTTTCATACCTAAAAGTGCCAAGCCACCTGCAGAGGCCCCACAAGTGGCCAGTGCTGCCTGGAGAAGGAGAAAGTGCCGAACCCTCTCCTTCTAATTATCCTTTTCCCCTTAACAGTATTTTTCTGAACAATTTGTTTGCACTAGATGTCATGTGATCACGACACGCAAAGCAACCACACGGAGACAAGAGATTTGCAGGGCAGAGATGTTCCTCCGAGAGAGCCCAAGGCCGAACCAAGGCCGAGAGCCCCTCTGCCTGTTTATTTCTTACTTTTTATACATTTGTGGGTCTAGTTGTGGATTGGCTTCTGGAGTTATCACCTCCCAGCCAAATGGCCAGACCAACTGCCAGTTAAAATTGTTTTCAGGTTGGAAATATGCAAAGGACAGGGAATGAAAAACAAAGGATTTTTTTATGTTACATGTGTGAGAAAAAGCAAAACTGCTCCTAATATTGTACAGAAGCTAAAGAGACTGACTCCATCTTATGAACAATCAGAAGATTGTTTTTTAACAATCTTTAAAAAACTCAGAAAAAACAGAGTGACCCTGTCTAAAGGAAAAGGTTCACAGCCATGCAGGGATCTTTGGGGGCCTGAGGAAAAATCCTTCCAACTCTGGTTAGTCTTTCAAGCTAGCCAAGGCAAAAATGGAGAGAGACAAACACAGACAGGGACCTATCAGAGGGTTAGTTAGAATATTGACATCTGTTTTGACCACTGAATAATGTCAGTTACGACTTTGGGAAGTACCATATAAAAACCCTTGATTTGCTGCAGGTCAGCCTCTTTCCCTTTGGCCAGAGAGAGAAAGGTAACATTGTGCAGTAGCCAGGGGTCGGCCAGGCCCCAGTGCCCTGGCCGGGTGGCTGGGGCTGGGCTTACCCAGGCCCAGAGGAGTGGCTTTGTCCAGGCTGTGCCTCTGGGCCCCATCTGATGCCAGCAAGCAGGGCAGGGCAGGCCTGCTGGCTGGGCCTCTGATAAGAGCTATGGGCCCCATTTAGGCCAAGGCTGCCCCAATTTATACTGAGGGGTGGGCCAAAAATACATTTCTGATCCTGCCTGGGGGTTTTTTGTTTCATTTTGTTTTGTTTTGTTTTTGGTTTGTGTTGTTTTTTTTCTGGACTGCCTGGGCGCTCTGATCTCTGATGCTTCTGCGTGAGTTCTTCTCCCCCTCACCAGCGCAGCCTTGAAAATCTTAACACCATGAGCTGCAGCAAGAGAGGAAAAGACTCTGGGCAGATTTAACCCTTTCCTGGCAACATGAAGCTGCCAAGGCTTAACTTTTCCCTGAGAGAGAAAAGAAAGGGACAGAGTGGACATAGAGAAGAAACAGCATGAAATCAGTGGAGTGAGAGTGAAAAGACTATTAGGACAGAGGGTTGAGGAGTTTGTCATTCCATTCTTATTGAGCCACAGAAATGAACTTTATATGTAGATTGTCCCTTTAAATCATGGGGAAAATATGCATTTAGGGAGATGATTATTTAGTTGCATATGTGGATTTGAGCAAAGATGTTTGTGATGGACTAAGTGAGAGTAATCCCATAGGATGCTTGAACAGAGATACAGATGAGAAGCCCTCTGCGCCAGTAAAGAAGTGAGAAGATATCTCTGTACCTTGAGATGAAGAATCCTTTGCTTTTGGAGTTATTTGTCTTTAAAAGGTGACACCCCAGTATGCAACAGTCTAAGACCCATGACCCATAAGCAGCTTGGGAAACTGCTAATAGGAGGGGTCACAAAAGCAGGTTTCCCTGAACGGTTGTTTTTGTGACAGTTAAAAAACCCACAAGAGGACTGTTCTAGGTTGTCAGTGGGATCCATGACTCTAAGAGAGACTCTTCTCTTAAAGAATTGATGAAAGACTATTGTCAGATAGTGAAACTGACTGAAAATTACAGGTTTTGTCTCTTTATATTGTTTTGTAAGAAAGTTAACTGTTTGTAGGAGGAGGGAAGAGCGTTTTTAGAGTTTCATTCTGTTTTGCTTTAGTTTTTTTCCAACTTTCTTTTTTCTATTCTTTTAGTATGTGTTAATAAAACTATTTGTTTATTTTTAAGCTTGAGCCTGCTTTATTTTTCTCCTAATCTCTCTCCCACAGAAAAAGAATAAACATTAGGACCACTACACTAAATTTGGCAACCAGGATTTGGCGAATGTGAAACCACTACATTAATTGGTGCTTCCGCCCGGTTTTTAAATTAAAACCATTACACCTTATAAACATTTGGGCCAAAGAACATGGCATTGAGTGGCTGTACCATATTCCTTATCATGCGCCAGCAGCCGGGAAAGTATAACAGTGCAAAGGCCTGCTTAAAAACCAACTGGAAGGCAATGGGTGGGGGGACTTTCAAGAACTGGGAGATTAATTTAGCTAAGGCCACAAGGTTAGTGAACACTCAAGGTTCCACCAGCAGAGCAGGTCCTGCCCAATCTGAGCCCCTGAGAACAAGAGATGGAGATAAGGTTCCAGTGGTACCCATGAGAGATATGCTGGGAAAAACTTTGGATTAATTCTGCCTCCAGCAAAGACAATCCCATCCATGGGGTTGTTTTTGCTCAGGGACCTGGTTGTGCACGGTGGGTGATGCAAAAGGATGGAGAGACCCGATGCATACCTCAAGGGGACCTTGTTTTAGTGTGAACATGGTGACTGTGTCTGTATCCATATCTGCATGTATATATGTATATAATTTAAAGGTTTAAATTCAATATAATATGTTGGTATGGGAAAAAAATTGGGGTGGATAATGTTGGGAGTTAGGTTTGTTCCTTTTTTTCTTATAGAATTTTCCCCCATATGTAGCTAAGAGACTAAGTACTGGTGCTTAGGCCATGCTTGACCAACACAAAGGAGGTGGCTGAAAGTCAGGAGGGGGAAGATCACGGGAATCTTGGAGCAGGAAAAGGACAGAGCTGGGGGAGCTGGGGGTTCTTCTAGCTCTGGGCATCAGGGAGGACAGCCAGGCTGTTGCTTGCTGTGGGAGGAGTTCACTGTCAACAGAAAGTCCAGTCCTGGGAAATCTACCATCATCTACTTATGTGCCCAGGAATTCTGAGTGCCTTCACCTGCCCTGCTGGAGCTGGGCGAGCCCTGCCTGGGAGTTGCAGCTTCTTCAGCGCTGCTCTTTTTCGCTACGCTGTAGCCCTGCACACCCTGCCTGCCAGGACATTCCCCTTGCCTGCCAGAGACATCCTGCCGTTCCAGCCACCAGCCTGGGAGTTTCCATCATTCCAGCTTGGTGCTCTCAGAGTCCCAAGAGATCAGACTGCCCTGGGCTTTGTGAAACAAAGCCCCTTGAGGTTCCTGGTTCTGTTTATTATTAATGCTGTAGTTGTTGTTGGTTGTTTGCCTTCTTGTACTTACTAGTAAAGAACTGTTATTCCTTTCCCCATACCTCTGCCTGAAAAGTCCCTTTAATTTTCTAAATTATAATAACTTGGAGGGAGTTGATTGGAATTCCCCATTCCTAGCAGATACCTGTCTTTCAAACCAAGACAGTGTGGTAGGGAGAAGTTTTGTTGAGGTTTACAATCCTTTTGATATGTATTTTTGTTGTTACAGTATAGTATTGAACCCTTTTCTGTTCTCCCTTCAAGGCTCCCCTCCCCTTTTGTGGTTGTTGTCTGGCAGCTCTGGCTTACAGGGCTGTAAAAACATATAGGGGAAGGAGTATATTTGCCCTCCTCAGAGGTAGCAGGGAGTGGTGACACTTGTTACTAGGAGGCCTGGCAAAGTAACATTGCACCACCAATCAAGAGACGAGAAGGGCTCCACCAATAAAAGGCATGGAAGGACTGATTGACAGGCCTTGGGAGGCACTGAGTATACATATATGGGCTGTGGACTGTGAGGGGGACCAGAATGACATATAAGGACTACTTATGAATATTAATGATGCTGATGCAGTCTCAGGTATAAAAGGCTGAGATGCCGGTCTGTGAGTGAGCCTCTGATTGACAGAAGGAGTATTATCAAATTCTCAGTGTTGTTCCTGCCTTTGCTTTGTAATTTTTAATAGTTTCAAATTAAATTTTGTTTACTCATTCCTGCCCATGTTTTGAGTAATTTATAACAGTAACAACTGTTATAAAGACAGGGCAGCTTTGGGGCTGTCACTGCTGTGGCGTCACAAGCAGGGAAATATTAGGGCTGCAACTGCTCTGGTGTTACAGACAGCCAGGGGAACGTTGGGGCTGTGAGAACTGTGGTGTCACAGACAGAGGAACATTGGGCTGCCACAACTGTTGTGTCATAGGGGAAGGGTGGAGCTGCAATCGCTGCGGTGTCATAGAGATGGAAACCCTGGGGCTGCAACCCCTGCCTTGTCACATAGAGGGCAATGCTGTGGCTGCCACTGCTGTGTTGTCAAAGAGGGGAACATTGGGGCTGTGTAGTGGTTTCACGTTAACTAAATTCTGGTCTTAGTACTTACTCTTTTTTTGTGGGAGAGAGATTAGGAGAAAAATAAAGCAGGCTCAAGCTTAAAAAATTAACAAATAGTTTATTAACACATACTAAAAGAATAGAAAAAAGAAAGTTGGAAAAAAACTAAAACAGAATGAAACTCTAAAAACACTCTTCCCTCCCCTTACAAACTGTTCACTTTCTTACAAAACAACATAAAGAGACAAAACCTGTAATTTTCAGTCAGTTTCGCTATCTGACAATAGTCTTTCATCAATTCTTTAGGGGAAGAGACTCTCTTAGAGTCATGGATCCCACTGACAACTTAGAACAGTCCTCTTGTGGGTTTTTTAACTGTCACAAAAACAACTGCCTGGAGAAACCTGCTTTTGTGACCCTCCCAGGAGCAGTTTCTTAAGCTGCTTATGGGTCATGGGTCTTAGACTTTTGCATACTGGGGTGTCACCTTTTAAAGAAGAATAACTCCAAAAGCAAAGAATTCTTCATTTCAAGGTACGGAGACATCCTCTCACTTCTTTACTGGCGCAGAGGGCTTCTCATCTTTATCTCTGTTAAAGCGTCTGTTGGGGTTTAAGTCTCCTGTAGAATTTTTTCCCCCCTCCGAAGTTGCTAGGAGACTAAGTGCTGAGTGCTTAACTTGGACAAAAGAACTGATAACTTAGTTTTGGGGGAGGGAAAAAAGCTCCCAGAGAGAGCGGAGGGTGGGGGGATCTCGCGGCTTTTCTTTTCTTCTTCCGGGGGGGAGCACCGATCGGGCCACGGCTGGCTGCTGCAGTCCACGGGTAACGAAGGAGTCTGGTCCTGGGAATTCTATCATCTGTTGGAGTGCCCAGGAATTCGGAGTTTCTTCGCTGTCGTGCTGGATTTTGGGTGAGACCGGGTCCCACCGCTGCAGCTTCTCCGGCACTGCCACCTCTGCCTGCCGAGGACACCCCCTGCCTGCGGAGGACAGTCCACCGCGCCCGGCTTCCAGCCATCAGCGCCGGAGCTTCCACCGTTTGCCCTCGGGGTTCTTGGTTCTGTTCTACTATTATTATAATTGCTGTTGTTTTTTTGTCTGTCCTGTTATATTTACTAGTAAAGAACTGTTATTCCTTTTCCCCATAGCTCTGACTGAAAAGTTTTTTTTTAATCTTCCAAATTATAATAACACAGAGGGAAGGATCTGAATTCCTCATTTCCTAGAGAGGCCTGCCTCTCCATAGCAGACACCTGTCTTTTCAAAACCAAGACAGCATCTTATAGGATGAGTATTACTTAGAGCATCACAAACACCTTTGCTCAAATCTACGCACAAATCAAAACAATCATCTCCCCAAATGCTTATCTTTCCCATGATTTAAAGGAATGATTTAAATATAGAATTCATTTCTATGGCTCAAATAAGAATGGAACCACCAACTCTTCAACCCTCTGTCCTAATAGTCTTTTCACTCTTGCTCTACTGACTTCATTTTGTTTTTTTTTCTTTATGTTCACTCTGTCCTTTCTTACCCTTTCAGAGAAGGGCCAAGCTCTGGACGCTTCATGTTGCTAGGTGTCTTGGTTTGAAAAGCCAGGTGTCCGCTAAGGAGAGGCAGGCCTCTCTAGGAAATGAGGAATTCAGATCCTTCCCTCTGTGTTATTATAATTTGGAAGATTAAAAAAAAACTTTTCAGTCAGAGCTATGGGGAAAAGGAATAACAGTCCTTTACTAGTAAATATAACAGGACAGACAAAAAAACAACAGCAATTATAATAATAGTAGAACAGAACCAAGAACCCCGAGGGCAAACGGTGGAAGCTCCGGCGCTGATGGCTGGAAGCCGGGCGCGGTGGACTGTCCTCCGCAGGCAGGGGGTGTCCTCGGCAGGCAGAGGTGGCAGTGCCGGAGAAGCCGCAGCGGCTGGACCTGGGCTGACCCAAAATCTAGCAGGACAGCGAAGAAAACTCCGAATTCCTGGGCGCTCCAGCAGATGGTAGAATTCCCAGGACTAGACTCCTCCGTTAACCGTGGACTCCAGGCAGCCAGCAGCCGCCCGATCCATGCTCCCCGGAAGACTGAGAGCCGTGAAACCACCACCCTCAGCTCTCTCCGGGAGCTTTCTCCCTCCCCCAAACTAAGTGATCAGCTTCTTTTGTCCAGGTTAAGCACTGTCTAACTATCAGCATTTAGTCTCCTAGCAACTTGGGGGTGGGGGGGTGGAAAAATTCTACTGGAAACTTAACCCTCAACACTAGGAAAGGGTTAAATCTGCTCAGAGTCTTTGTTTCTCCCTCTGTAGCTTGTGGTGTTAGATGTTCAAGGCCACGCTGGTGAGGGAGGAAGAACCCACAAAGAAGCATCAGAGATTAGAGCACCCGGGCAGTCCGGAATCACCAAAAAAACCCAGGCAGGATCAGAAATGCCTTCTCAGCTTTACCCTCAGTGTAAATCGGGGTGGCCTCAGCCTAAATGGTGCCCATAGCTCTTATCAGGGGCCCAGCAGAGATCTCTCCCTGTTCTAGGGAGGTTAAGAGAAAGTGGTTGTTGTAAAGCAGCAACCTCTCCTTCCACCCCACCCGGGAGCCGATAGAATTCAGCCAGGCCTCAGGCCAGCTCCCCCCCAAAAAGGGGGGAGCAGCAGGCCCAACTCGATGTTACCTGTCTCTCTCTGGCCAAAGGAAAGAAGAAAAAGGACCCACCTACAGGAAATCAAGGGGTTTTATATGGTACTTCCCTGTATGGGTTTTAGTGTTAATATTTTTGTGGGAGGGAGAGATTAGGAGAAAAAATAAACAAAGCAGGCTTTAGCTTAAAAATGAACAAAAATAGTTTTATTAACATACATTAAAAGACTGAGAAAAGAAAAAAAAAAGTTGAGAAACAAGAAAACTTAAACTAATGAAAACTTAAACTTAAACTTAAAACAGAATGATACCTTAAAACACGCTTCTTTCCTCTTACAAACTATTAACTGAGATAAATAAAGGATTTTAAAGTGTCAATCCCATAAGCTACTAAGTGTCCAGGTTATTAATTGACGGTAATTAGTTGTTGTATCCTAATGTTATCTGTTATTTGTAAGTTATCCGTTTAATGTATTGATGTTACCAGTTCTCTGTACCCCAAACCCCAGTTATGTGTGTTTTCCCAGTTGCTTCCCAGTTCCAGAAAGTCCCCACACCCCCTTACCTTATAATAAGTTAGGCCCCGCTGCTCCTCAGACAGCCTGAGCCGTCATTGCCTCGCCACCGAATACAACATCGACACCACCCACCTTACCATCAGCTCCTCCCCGCCTGCTCGTCAACCCAGAGACCTCGTCCACTCCTCGCCTGCTCTGGGCCCAGCACCACCCCTTATGGAAATCAGGCAGGCAGGCCGGAAGTGCACTGGACACCAACAACCCCCGAGGACGACGAGCCGACCCGAGATCTGGGAAGACGAAACGCAGTGCTGGGTGAGGAAAGAGCTCATGTACCCGCTGACGTCCTCCAGCCGCTCCTGAGAATGTCATCATAACCTCGGAGACCCTCGCTAGGAAACACCCCCCCGGACCTGAGAGCCCTGAGTGAGACCTATTGGACTCCCGCGAGGCGAGGCTCCCGACTCTGCGGCTGCGCGGCGGCAAAGTCGTCTGGACTTCCTCCTCGGCGGTGTCTGGTCTGAGCAGCGGTGGTGTAGGCATCCCATCCCCGAGCCGTCCCTCGTTTAAAGAGCTGAAATAATAAAGGCATCAAAGGAGCTAACACCGTCTCCTGCCCTGATTATTTCTAACATTAACTTTGTTATTGAACAACATAGAAAGACACAACTTAGGATTTTCAGTCAGTTTCACCTCTTAGAGATAACTACTCATTACTCTAGGAGAAGAGTCCTAAGATCTTTTTATGAATACTTTTGCTACAAGACAAAATAGTCTAATGCTCTCATTGTTACACATTCTGCTGCCACCCGGAGTTTTCGCAGACTGTGATGTTCTATCCGCAGAGCTTCTCAGTGTACCTGGGGTATTATTTACGAATATTTCTGATCTAAAATTATCTTTGTCTCAAAAGGCTGAGACCTCCTTTTTGACCCAGGAGCAGAGATTTCAAAGTTCCCAAATAAATCTCTATTACACCAGTCCTTAATTTTGATTAGAATAGCATTCTACCCAAATAATACTAAGATGTTGTAATGAACCGTTCATTTCTTCATAATTTACCTTAGAAAAGTCCGGTTAAAAGTGTCCACTTCTTCAATCCTATTCCAATATTATTAGTTCTTTCACTTCTCATCTAACTGACTTCATGCAGTGTCTGTTCCATGTACCTTCTGGTTCTTCTTTCTTTCTTCTTTCTCTTGAGGAAGAATTGTGCTTTAAAAGTTCTGTGTTGCTAAGAAAGGGTTAAATTTGCCCGGGCTTGCAAAAGCCACGTGCACGCGCCGAGCTGCAGGGCTAAAGAAAAAAATGCAAGGCCGTGCTGATAAAGGAAGCTGGTAAAGGTCCTTTTTTCCACCCCTCGGTCTCATCTAGGGCGGTCCAGCTCAAAGTTGTTATGGAGCTGCAGGCTTGCTTTCTCTGTTGCCAGCGGTGATTAAGCTGGGCCATGTTTTGGCCCCTTCTGCTGCAGTCTGAGCACATGGCCCTGCACTGCCTAACTGCAGCTGCCCCTCTCCCCTGCCAGCAAGCAAGGGAAAGGGGCTCAGCCGGCCTAAGCCTTCCCCATGCAGGCAGCGGCCCTCAGACACCTGGCCAGGCCCGGCCCGGCCGCCCAAAAGGGCAGCAAGGCCTGACCCAAGGCCGCCCGCCACCTCCGATGTTACCTCATTGCTGATCCTAAAGCAATAGAGCGAGGCGGTCCCAGCAGATTAGTTTTAAATGTTCTTTCCAAAGTTGCATTGACACTTCTTATTGGTTAACATAGCTGCCAATATCCCAGCCTGCTTTTTGATGGGTCCTTGTCCTCCCGCCCCTGCAACCCACCCTATGTTCAGGGCAGGGAAAAGCATTTTACATTTCTCTATATCTAGAAAACAAAATTGTGCCAACCCATGATATTCCCAAAGTCATAGCCAACAATTTTCAGTGGTCAGAATAGATGCCAATATTTTAACTAACTCTCTGATAGGTCCCTGTCTTTTCTAAAGCAATTCCCAGATCCTGACCTGGAGAATTATTCTACATTCTTCTATAATGAAAAAAACCAAACTGTACTAACCCATTACAGGCTGTCACCATAGTGATGTCAATCAGAGGGGAATTTTGAGGCAGCCACTTCTGTGGTGTCATAGGCAGGAAAACATTGGAGATGCCATTGCTGTGGTGTCATGGACAGGGGAACATTAGGGCTACCACCACTGTGCTGTTACAGAGTGGAACCCTGGGGCTGCACCTGCTGTGGTGCCACAGAGAAGGGGACTTGTGGCTGCCAGAGTTGCAGTGTCACAGACAGGGGAACATTGGGACTGCCACTGCTATGGTGTAACTAACAAAAGAATGCTGGGGCTGCAAATGCTTTAGTGTCAAAGAGAGGGGTTGCCATTGCTGTGGTCTCATAGAGAGAGGAATGTTGGGGTCACCATGATTGTGGTGTCACATAGGGAACGTTGGGTCCGACATCCCACTGGTGTCACTTAGAAGGGAACTTTGCGGTGGCCACTTCTGTGGTGTCATAGAGAGGGGAACGTTGAACCGCCACGATTGTGGTGTCAAGGTTAGGGGAACGCCGGGGCTGCCACCCCTGTGGTGTCACAGAGAAAGTAACATTGGGGCTGCCACTGCTGTGGTGACACAGATATGAGAATAATGGGGCAGCCACTGCTGTGGTGTTACAAAGAAGGTAACGTTAGAGCAATCACTGCTGTGGTGTCACAGAGAGGGGAAGGTAGGGGCTGCCACCACTGTGTTGTCATAGAGACGGGAACGCTGGGGCTGACACCGCTGTGGAGTCACAGAAAGTAGGACATAGGGGCTGCCACAGCTGCTGTGTCACAGAAGAGGGGAAGGCAGGGGCTGTCACTGCTGTGGGGTACCTAACAGAGGAACTCTGGGGCTGCAAATGCTGTACTGCTGAAGAAGGGGGAAGGTTGATGTTGCCACTGCTGTGGTGTCAGGTAGGGGGAACGCTGGGGCTGCCACTGCTGTGGTGTCACAGAGAGAGGGACTTGTGGTTACCAGAGCTGCAGCATCACAGAGAGAGGAACATTGGATCTTACATGCCAGGGTTGTCACCTAGAAGGGAACTCTGGGGTTGCCACTTGTGTGGTGTCACAGATAGTTGAACATGGGACCTGCCACCTCCGTGGTGGCACAGAGAAGGGAATGTTTGGGCTGCAACTCTGCAGTGTCAAATTTATGGGAATGCAAGGGCTGCAACCACTGTGTTGTCCTAGCAAGTTGACAGCTGGTGCTGCCGCTCTGTGGTGTCACAGACAGGAACATAGGGGCTTCCACTGCTGTGGTGTCTTAGAGGGGGTTATGTAACCAAAAAAAATGTGTATTCTATTTCATCTGTTGAAAGCCGTTGGGGAGAGATTTTTTCCTTATCTCTTGTAACTCCAGGGGGGAGAGAGGCGGATGCCTTCTGATAATGGCCCAGCCATTAAAACCGGGGGGGCAGTGTTTCTTATTTCTTTCACCACACGTCCATCCTCCAGGGGGATATATTCTGATAATGGACCATTAAGACTCAGCAATGACATGGCGCATTACATCATCCCATTATGAGATGCTCCACCCAGTGTGGGGGGAGCCAGCTGTTCCTAGCTAGATAAAAACTGAGACTGAAGAACACCAGGTATCTGGTTTTTCCACTGGATCCCTGGAGGAAGACTAGACCCATCTTGTCACCACTGGATTTTTCTACAAGATCATCTCTACTCCACAGAACCACATTTGTTACTCCAGGAGGATTTATTTAGACTAATTCCAGCACCCTGACCAACAGGGTGTCAGGTTGTGTCACTGACTCTTTGTTTGCTCGCCTTTTTTTTTTTTTTTTTTTTTAATATTCCTAGTAGAGAACTGTTACTCCTATTCCCATATCTTTGCCTGAAAGCCCCTAATTGCAAAATTGTAATAATTTTGAGGGAAGGGGATTTACATTCTCCATTCCAAAGGGAAGCTCTAGCTTTCCCTGGCAGACAACTGTATTTCAAAACCAAGACAGGGGGACATTGGGGCTGCCATTGATGTGGTGTCACAGAGAGGGGAATGTTGGGGCTGCCATCCCTGTCATGTCATAGAGAGGAATGTTGGGGCTGCCACCACTGTGGTGTCTGAGACTGGGAAACATTTTGACTGCCACCTCTGTGGTGCCACAGACAGGGGAACATTGAGGCTACTACTGCTATACTGTTACAGAGAGGGTAACATCGGGGCTTCACGCCTGTGGTGTCACAGAAAGGAATACTTTAGGGTTGCCACTTCTGTGGTGTCATAGAGAGGGGATTTCTGGGGCTGCTACCCCTGTGGTATCACACAGAGGGGAATATTGGTGCTTCCACTGCTGCGATGTCACAGAGAGGGGAATACTGGGGAAGCCACTGTTGTGGTATCACAGAGAGGGGATTTCTGGGGCTGCCATCACTGTAATGTCATAGAGAATAGAACATTGGAGCTGCCACCACTGTGGTGTCACAGAGAGGGGGATGTTGGGGCTGCCACCCCAGTGGTGTCACAGGGGGATGTTGGGGCTGCTAGTGCTGTGGTGTCACAGAAACAGGAGCCCGGGGCCTGCCACCCTTGTGGTGTCACAGACAAGGGAACGTTGGGGCTGCCACTGCTCTGGTGTCATAGGGGAATGTTGGGGCTGGCATAATTATGGTGTCACAGACTGGGGTAATGTTGTGACTGCCACTGCTGTGGTATCACAGAGAGGGGATCTTTTGGGCTGCACTCCCTGCAGTGTCATATAGAGGGGAACCTTTGGGCTGCCTCCCTTTTGGTGTAACAGACGCGACTGTTGGGGCTGCCACCACTGTGGTGTCATAGCGAAGAGGACATTGCGATGCAACCGCTGAAAAGTCATAGAGAGTGGAGCCATGAGGCAATGAGAGTACTGCAAAGTGTGTCCTTAGCAGCAATTCACCCCTTTCCAAATAAATATGTCCAGACATACAAGTAGCATTTTCAGCTTCTTGGTTATCATCCAACTTTCAGGACCTGCTCAGGAAAGTGTCATTGATCCAAATGCACTATAGAATGCAACTGGTACCTTGAGGTTTCCTTTATTCTCAGAGGAAGTCTTCCCTTGTGGTGGTGTGAGAAATGTTTTTATTAAGTTATTAAGTTATTTTTGTAAGATTTTAAAGTTATTTTTATAATGGTTGAGTCCACTGTATACCCCTGTGTTCTGCATTGGTTGTTTTGTCTACTGTAAAACCAGACGTTTTCTGTCATTCATCCCTTCCCTGCACCTGTTGCTGTCAATCCCCCCCCCTCTCTCCTCGTGGTCGCCCTGTCTGTCACTCGGAGACCCTTCCCTGGCTTCTAGAAAACTCCGGGAGGGGTGCCGAGTGATAGGCTGGGGCCCTGGAGACCCCCTCCCATCATTTCGTGGTTGGTCTCCAGTTTTAGGGTTCACACCCCGAGTTAACCCCCTGATTCCTGTAACTGGCTGACCGGTTGTCACCACCCCCGTTTCCACCCCCCCTTAAAAACTGCCGCGCACCTGGCCTCAGGGTCTCTCCTGGGCAGCAGGTGCAGAGTGCAGAGCTCCGCGCTCCCTCTGTTTCAATAAACCTACGTTACATCCTGCTCGGGAGAGTCCGCCTTTCACTTAGCTGCCGGGGTTGCTTACGTCATCTATGTGCCCGTCGCTGGCGGTGGGATCCAAGTTCCCACAGGGAGGAAGCGGTGCGCTTGCCTGTCGCTCCGACCTTACCACGTTGCCGCAGTGAGACACTGAGCTAGCCTGTGGCTGCGCTGGTCAGCGCGATTTCTGGACACTGCGACATTCCCTATTTTATATTTCATGGGGCAATAGGCTGTGTTTTCCAGAAGACAAAAATGCAGCAGCAAGAATTCAGTTATTTAGTATAAAGCTTAAACTTTCCTGCAGTGCAGTAACTCAGCAGAGCTTAAAATTTGCAACTTGCACACACATAATTTGCAAAAAATAAATGTTTAACCTTTTATTTCTTTCTGCCACTTTTTAAAGCCATTTCCAGTGATACTGGAGCAAACAAAACCTCAGTTTTATGACACCTTTTCCATTTACTCTCTCCCATCTAGACCTCCTACAACCAGAGTTCAGCAAGATGAACAAGAAAAGACAGCAGAAATTCATTGTGTTTAGGTAAATTAAACAAGTCCAGGACCCAGTAATTCCCAAATTCTAACCCCAGACCTGCCAATGACATGCTGTATGGCTTTGAATCACTTGGATTTGGGCATTTTGTTTTCAAATGGGTACATTGGAGAAGCACATACTGTGCAAAGACTGGAACAGTCTCAGGACATATAGATTAAATAGCATTAAAGCCCTTCATAGCCACTTCAGTGAGATTTGTTAACAGGCAAAATTTACCTTTTTAGAAATCTTTCATTTGAAATAATTTACTAATTTTATGGATGAAGTCACACTACTTAAAACTTTACCTAATGATAAAATACAGAGATAGTGAGAAAAGAGAATTACTTGCTAATCACAACCAAACTCTCTCCCATCAACAGAGCTGTCTCAGGACAAACGGGTCAGTACCATCCAGCAGCCAAATGTTCCATAAGTGATGCTGAGCTGCCCTCTAGTGAAGTCAGAAACCACTTTGAGCACCTGGATTTCTAAAATTCCGGTCTCAGAGAAGGTTAAAAGCATTGCGTTGAGGCATACTGGGGCAAGAATAAGGTACATTGTAACCAATATAGAAGGTAACAAAAATAGCCACAAGCTAGAATAACAGGATGAAATCTGGGGCAAGAAATAAGGGAACAAAACTTTCAAAAATGAAGGGCAGAGCTTGCTTTCTCAGTGAGAAAATCCCTGAAAGCTAGCAAGAGAATACACATGCCTAGAGGAGAAAGGTGAAAAGGGCACAGTGAGGAAGACATCCAGCCTTCATCAGGGGACCACTGAGGAAGATGCAGAGCATTCCTTGGTGTGACCACCAGGGTCCACTGCAACTGCACTTGCATATGCTAAGTACTAAGAAATAGTTTGCATAACCACGTATTTTCTAAGGAAAACTATGAATATGCATAAAGCATAACCATATATTGTAATCTGCTGCATACCTCTGTGTGCACTGTTAGGAGATTTCCTCGCACACTCGGCACGCTGAATAAAGAAAAAACCCACTTCTTGTCTTGGAAGTGTCTCTTGGCCTGGTTTGACGCAATTGAGTCCCAGACAGATTTCAGCCATATTTGTTTATAATTGAAGAATCCTACAGCAAGCATCTCAATACAGCATGCTTATGATTTAATTTTACTCTTCCATCCTAAGATCTTCAGTTTAAATACTGTACTCAATTTAACACCTCCAGAGCATACTCTGCTTTTTCCTAGATCTGTGAATTCAAGTTCTCATGTTACAATGAATCACTGGGAAAAAAACATTTCAAAAACCTAATTAAATTATAAATAAAAATATATAAATATATAATATATAAATAAAAAATTATATCTGAACATACAGTATTGTATTTTTTAAAACAGCATGACAAGATTTCACCAATTGGCTCTTATAGTCAAAATTTTTGATAATTTTTTAAACATTTTTCTCATGCTCAGAGTACATCTTCTGGGATGCCACTTTCACTGAAGTCTTCATGACTTCAGTGCTGGTTACTGGAGCACTTTGGTGTTGTTACTGCCTGAAAAACTGCATTGTGGGAAGAGGTCAGACATGAGTCACAATCTATTCTCAAATCAGGGTTTTACTGTAGCATTTCCCTAATCAACCTTTTTTTAAAATGAATTTAAGCAGAACAAAACAAGGTAGTCACTTCAGGAAGAGAGAAGAGATGCAGAATTTGGCAGCAGATGAAGAAGCAGTGGCAGCCCCTCTACCACAGTCCCTGCTGGGGGACCCTGATGGTATTACAATTTCATCACTGATTTAAAAATGTGATACTCGGGATTCTTTGCTTTCACAAAAAGATAAGACTGAGGTCTTCCTTATGAATTAAACCCATGTTAGACACAGTTGTTTCTGTGACACTGGAGGCAGGAAAGCATAAATGGAGTGGGTTTTTTTTCACCTCTTGCTTTAGGGCACCTCGAAGGTACAGCTGGGAAGTAGGGCTGCGCTGCAACACCAACATCAACAGGGTCTCAGGGGAATGGGCTCCTCCAGACAGCAAAATCCTGTTTCCAACTCAGCCTCAATTGAACTGGGCTGATGGAAAAGCTCCTGCTAAGTGCATGTTTACACAAAATTTGTTTCAGCACTGTAATATTATATAAGCACTAGCATGTTTATAATAATTAAGGCATTTAAGCACTTCTGGAAGAGATCAGCTTGAGTGCCAAGCAATAAACTCTTATTTGTGAGCTTACACAAAAAGCATTGGAGTAAGTTGAAACAAGTTGCCTGGAAACTTATCAGATATATTTATTTAAAAATCAATCAATCAATCAAACTTTAGAATACATATTCTATCAGTTCTTTGTAGCTTCTACATTAAAAAACAAAAACCACAAAAAACTTTGAGTTTGTCAGCATCCTTGTATCTGCAGGTTACAACACCTAGGGAAAGACCTGTAGAGATAATTTTGTTAGTATTTTCCAAACACTGAGCCATCACAAAATTCTATGCAAGCTCAACATGCAGCAGTCAGAGCTGCTTCCAGTCTAAACAAGTTCAGCCTCCCCTCATTAACACAGTTTTTATCAGTCAACTGTATTACCATCAAGGCTACAAGTTTTTCCAGCTTCCCAAGAAGACATTTAAGTACACAATAAAATCATATCCGCACACAAACTATGTTTCAAACATCAGTAATTCATGTAGTGGGAATTTGAAATGATGCAGACTTGTGTGGGCTCACAATACTTCAGAGCAGGATCAAGCCAAGTCCCTGCCAGCCTGCAGCTGTTTACCAACACTGCTGTTTGATTTAAATATAATCAGCTCAGTCTGGCTGACAGCAGTTCTTAGTTGAACTATCAGCTTGCTGCATTATCAGAAAAGCTGAGAGTGACAAGGCCAGTCCTACTCCAGCCCATGAGTGACCCAGGCAGGACAGATCACACAGGGCTAAGAAATTCTTCCTGCCATCTGCAAAGTGGTGGCAGCAAAATGAAAATTTTCAGGCTCCTCAAGTCAATGTTGTGAACAGTTCTAGTGCTATTTTCACCTAAGTTCCTGGTTCATTTTCTCCTGTATCTTCTTTCAGAAGGATGAATAATGTTTCAGCCTAAAGAAAAGAAATTGAGATATTTAAAATCTCTCAGTAATCTGTTGAGGGGACAACACAAAGAAACAACAGCTCTTCAGCTGAGTATCCTCAGCTAATCTGAAACATCAATGATAAAAGATAGCAAACATTCACCTGCTAGAATTACTTAAGTGCCATTATAATACGCAGTTCAAGTTAAAATAAAGGACAAATCACAAGATTTAGTCATATTTAAGAATATTTCTATACATTTTCCCTGTCCATCTTTGTAAATCACAAAATCTCATCTTAAAATTAAGCAGTTTTTCAAGCACCATGAAGTTCTGAGTTGAAAAAAAAAGAAATAGTCCTGCTTGGAGTTAGCACTGCTCCTCACCCGTGACCACACCAGCAGGGGAGAAAAATAAAAAAGTATGCAAATAGTGTATTGCAAAATCAGATAAATGATAAGGGCTGTCATCCAGCAGGGAAAGCCAACTCCACACTCCAGTACCTCATCAGGTGAAATTCAGGTCATGAATCACTTTATCACTTACAGTCATCTGCTCCATCTTACAGAACACAAACATTATCTTGGATTAATGGACCTAACTTAGCACCTACCTAAATAACAAAGCTTTGCCTTTGTTATTTGCTACAGAGAAATATCCACTTCTGGGAGAGAAGTCCATAGATTGAGTTAGATAAATCTGTTTTCTTCTGAACACCGGGAAGTTTGAGAATACAGTATATGAAGGAAGGTGCACCTATTGAGAAATAGGTCAGAATTTAAAGTTAGGAAAAAAACACTAAAAATAAGATTAAAATACAAATCTATAATTGGAGCTCAATGTTAAGTTCAAATATGCAGTTATACTCCTACCTTACATGACTCTACATATAGAATTCTATTGGAGAAAAGGAGCAGGGGAACACACCATGGAACCAATTATTGCAATTCTCAGGCCTACAAATCCCCTGATTAATTCAACAGTTCCACTGTTGACCAGAATTCTGATAAGGCTGGCAAAACCCTGCCCCCATAGTAAGAAGGTTACAGTTACCAGCTACTGAAAAGTCACATTTGTTGCTGAGCTATATTTACAGCACTGAAATAGAATCACAGACTGGTTAGGTTGGAAGGAACCTTAAAATTTTCATCCAGTTCAAACTCCCTGCTATGGGCTGGAACACCTTCCACCAGATCAGGTTGCTCCAAGCCTTGTCCAACCTGGCCTCAAACACTTCCAGACACTATAGAGGGCATTTTAAAAAGGTAAAAAGGTAAAGTAAACTACAAAATGCTATTTTCAGAGCAACTTTACTAAAGAAAATAAAATTATATTCTTGTAAATGCAGAGTGTCTTGGTCATGTCCTGATCTGGTTCGTCCAGCACCTTTTATATGGTATATGTATCTGCTTCATATCAGTTTTATTATGTGACCAGCAGTATATTTTTAGCAAGATATAAAACAAATATTGCAATAAAGAAGCTGAACATACCAATTTGACAGCCTCATCAGTGTCACGGGAAGCCACTGCCAAAATCTCTGTGGTGGGATTAAAGGTCACACAGGTGGCAGAAGTAACAAGGTTCATTATGGCTTTAACTGGTTTAGGATGGTTTTCTTTGAGGCAGGCATCAGTAGTGTATAAATTTACAACTCCAGAAGATGAACTAAAGAACAAAATTAACAGAGTATACCAAAAAGTAACAATTCAGTACATATTGCCTTGTTATCTATAGACACTACTCACCTGAAAAGATAATTTCCAATTACTTACTGAAGGTTGTAATAATATTGTTTGGAGGTTGATTTTTCTTTGGAGTTTATAAAAATATTTAGTGGAGGGATTTTCTTTCTACTTATATAATAAGAGACTCAACTGTGGAGAACCTTGATGAGCCCATCTCTTACCAGGATGAATTCAAAGCAAAGAGAGTGAGGTATCAAAATATTCTGAAATAATTCAAGTTTTTATTGTGGCTTTTTTTAATAACTGTAGCATAAGCTTATTTTAAAATCCTCTTCTACAGTGAACTAGGAAAAAATATACTGTACTCCCGTATTTATTTGCTACTCTCATTTAAAAGAATCCAGACACCAGCCAAAACTGCATCTCAATAAATTTGGAGAAACAGTTTCAGCTTGTGACTTTGAGTTGAGGCCCCCTTTGAAAGCCTAACATGCTGCCTTGCAGGAGACAAATTCAGAGTACAGGGAAGGGAACTAGAAAAGGGAGAAGATATTGAATCAACATTCCTGTTACAGAATTTGTGATTTTAGTCAGGGTGATTTCAAAATTAACTGCGGAACGCATAGAAGGCAATAGTAATACCAGTATCAAGCCTATTGTTTTAGATGTACTATGTTATTTTATATTTACACAGAAAAAAGTAAATTCTTATCATAAAACAGGTAATATTCATCTATTCATGTCTACTGTAAGCTTATTAGAAACAAACCATATTCCTACATTCTCACCAGCCACCCGTAAGTTCACTGAAGAGCTTCAAAACGGGAGCAGAAGCTGTCAAAGTTCAATCACTTACCCACATGCCACATAATAGTTATTTTTTGAAACAGCGATGCACTTTCCTTCCAAAGAACCTTCATCTTCAAATTTGTGTAGACACTTTCTACTTCTCACATCCCATATGAAAACTTCGCCTTCCTCTAGTTGCAGAATGAAGGATATTACAGAAAACACACATACACATCACTTTGTATGAACTTTGTTGGTCCATTTTGTTAAAATAAATTCAATTAGATGACAACTAGAAGCTCATTTACAACTATCAAATATAGGGTATTTTAAAAAAAGCCCAACAATTAAAGGCATACTAAAACAGTTAATTCCACTCTTTAATGACTGATCACTTAGATGTATTTTTAGGAGAGATAGTAGCATAAAATTTTAAAATTATTTTTCTAAAATGGTAAGTGACTTCTAAGAACACATTCAATTTGAATGGAATTATGATTAGAGCTGCTGGAATACTCACTTGAATAGCTATATAGTTTACTGCTGTCTGGGGTGAAAGCAGAGGCAGTGCACCTTCCATTCACCTTCATAGTGCTGATCAGTTCTTTTGTCTGTAGGATGAAGAACAACGCTGACAGAGATTCTATCAAAATTCTACAGAAAAGTTGTTTCTTGTCCCACAAGATCTAAAGTTAGCTACCCTGACATTCAGAGAACAGCACCAACATTTTCAGTGCCTGCAGAGCAGAGCACAAGCTCTTGTATCCAACTGCAGCTGGATCAGCAACCACTTGTCTGCCCTCTCACTGAAGGACCTGAGTTATACAAAACTGGACTTTCTCCTTTAAAAGTATTTTTCCCTGTAAAAGTTTAAAATACATCCACGTGCCATCATAAGGCATTTTAAAATTCAGCTGAAAGATTGCTCTATGCATTATGAATCAGTGTTTGGCATGATTCATGAATAGGGTACAGCAGCATGCACTAGTACAGCTCCCAAAAGAGCAGTCCTGTATTTTTCCCACCCCCAGGTGCCTGTTCCCATTCCTTTTGCCAGCATAGTGTTGTGCAAGCAGCTGAAATACAGCACTGACACACTACTTCTTCCAGCTGAAAACCTGATGGAACTGCCCTGAGCTCCACCAGCCCCATGGAGCTGCGGAACAGAGTTTCAGAGAGTCCAAGATAATTCCCTAAAGCTGCAGTGGGTTGATTCAGCAGCACATTTTTGACAGCTGTCACAGTACATGTTATACCTTGGCTTCAGCTGAAGGTTACATTCCCTTGCAGATGAGATAAAAGCAGATTCAAAAGGGAAAAGGCACCAAGGAAGTGAAGCTACATGAACCATGCAGAGAAAGTACCTTCATAGACAGCAAATGAAGGTAACCTGAAGTTCCAATTAGCAGCATAAATGATCCATCTGGAGAGAGTTCAAAATTTCTGAGAAATTTTTCCTCCACACCTTTAAAAAGAGATTTGAAACTTGAAATTGGTGTAATTTATTCTTTGGCTTCAACATTTAGAGGTAGGATGAAGATGACTAAGACCTGACTCCACTTCAGGTTTTCATTTCTGCAATATGCTGTCACAGAGAAGCTGAACTCAACCTTGCTCATGTGTGCTAACATATCCCAGACAAATTACCACTAATTTATTTCCTTGAAAACAAGTTAAAAATACAACCCCCAACAACTCACTGCACTTCCTTTTAAAGCAAATTCATGTGCCATCTCAACTTCAACTGTACCCAAACACTCAGAGCTGCAAAACATACCTCGTACTTTTGGGACAGGGATGATACTCCCAGCTATCATGTCATACACAAAGAACATGCTGTGATGAGTACCAGTGGCTATAACTTGTTCTCCATCCACACTGAAATGAGCCTTATAAATTGGAAAACTGTCTAAATAGATGCTCTGTATTTTTGGGTTCCTTATACCGTCCACCTTCAAAAAAGAAAGTAACAAATCAGGTTGTCATACTGAGGAATATATCAAATACTTTTACAGAGAAAAGTCATATCAACTTCTCAGCTGAGACTTAAGTAGTAAGAGGTACACCACTGTGAAGCATTAAACTCTTCATTTCTCCTACAAATGATCTGGCTCTTAGCTTCTCCCCTCATGTAACAGGCACTTCCTGCCTTTCTGATAGACTTCACACCTCATCTTGCCCATGCTTTGTTCAAATAATCACTTCTACTGTGCTTTCTCTAAATGGAAACATCTGCTTTGATTTGGATTTTCTTGCAGCTCTGTGGGGACATTCCACTTGTGTCTTGACTATTTCAGTGATACTGGGCCATGCTAAAAGTTCTCAAATAAAATTAGGATCTTTAGTTTTCACAGGAGCATGGCAGTGTCTCAGGATGAACACCTTCTTCCTGCAGCACAGCCTCTCCATCCTCAATGTGATTTCACAGCAATTTTACAGTCTCAAAGTAAAGTGGGCTGCTTCCCCCACTACTGACTCTCCAAGCAATTTAGGAACAAAAAACCTCATTAGTACTTGTCACTGCAAACCTTCAAACCAAACATTTTTAAACACAAGTCTTCAGCTAAAAGCTGAAACAAAAAGTTTGCCAGTACTCAGCATGTGCTTAGTGTGAAGTCACAGGTGAAAATTTCTTCCAAGATGCCTTTAACCAAGAAATTTCCATTGTAACCACAGACATTACACCCAGTGTGCAGAGGAAGAGAGAAAAGAAAGCCTACCACTCCAGACTATTTCATGTACACTCAAAAAAAAGCTCTATGTTAGTGACCATTAGCAGAGTACAAACTGAAGTTCTTCACCTGGAAGAGGGACACAGAGCGATCATGCCCAGCTGTCATGACCACTTGAGCTGAAGGATGAAACTGCACTGTCACCAGTTTACCATTGGCAAAACGTTCCTGGTTTGCAGGAAGGCAGGTGCAGATCTATAACACAGATCAGACAGTTAAAAAACCCCCAACAATCACTTATGCTTAATAAAACGCCAATTACTTTTTATGCTACAAGACCTCAAGCCCTGTGATGAAGTTTTGGACAGTATGAAGTGAGTACAGCACACACAGTCCATTCCAGGAGCTTCTCCAATGCAAACACAGGCTGAACTCACCAGCATTTCTACTTGCTTTAAAACTGAAGTGCAAAACCAACTGCATTCTAACTCATCAGATAGCTGTAGGAGACAGGTATGAGAAATACTCGTTTAAGGCTGTCTCCTTAAAGATCATTTCAGTATCTTCAAAGTTGTGGGAGAATTCCATCCTCCTTTTGCAGAAATTAAAATCCTACTAGAAGATGCTATTTAGAGTGCAGAAAATTCTTATGTCAAACAATCCACCTCAGTTTATAGTTTCATGCTTTCATGTGAACTGTTTAATTTGCTTATCCTCTAGAGCTTCTAGTCACAGAATCACTAATTTTATACACAACAGTCAAAGTGTGCACTCAAGTCCAATGGAAGTGGAAAGATAAGGTCTGTGTTTACCTTCAAAATCCCTCTTGGCAGAGACTCTGAGCTCGTTATGAAATTGCCAGTCCTGCGTAGCAGATCATCATCTTCGTCGCTATCACCTCATTAAACCAAAGCACATGGAAACAGCTAATTGCACAAACACTCACAGCAAAATCAACACATTCCTCACTGAAATGAATTAAATTAAAGCACACTGAAAGAAAGCTGACATATCCAGCCTATTATCACACTACTGAAACTAAGACATCAAAAGTAATTATCTTCTAGCAAGCTGAACAGGGAACCACAGAAACACTTAACAGAATAGTATTAGACATATTTACTATCACTCAAAGTCCTTTTGGATTTCTTCCTGTTTTGTAGATCAGCCCAGGCAGGAGCTCCTCCCATAGCTTGCTGAAACCTTACAAGAAAAGAGGAAGAGAAAAAAACCCATAACTTTTGTGAGACATTAATTTCCTTCTATGTGTTAAATACTTAGAAGAAGCACAATCAGAATTTTGCAGGACTACTTGCACTGCACTTAGAACACAATTCAAGTTTTTAATTAAAAAAAAAAAAATCACTTTTTCTTGCATAACTCCCTAGAAGACAAATTAGTTTGGGCACTTTGATACAAGTATTAAAGAAGTCAGTGTGGACAATGCTAATGCACATTTTATTTACTACTCTTAGTATTATTTGTGATTTTAAGACTTCAAGTACTGCAGGAAGCACTGGGTTTAAAGAGGCCACATGAGCACAGTGGATAAAGAAGAAAGTGACTTTGAATGTCAGATATATGTATTTTAACCTTCTAACCCAAAATTGTTGGGTTAGAAGGGAGATCAACCCTCTGGAGATCATCCAGTCCAACCCCCACACCAAGACAGTGTCAGCTGGAGCAGGTGACATGGGAACATGTCCAGGTGTGTTTGGAATGTCTCTAAAGGAAGACTCCCACAACCTCCCTGGGCAGCTGTTCCAGTGCTCTGTCATCCTCCACAAAAAGACATCCTTCCTCATGTTGAGAAGGAACTTTTTGTGTTTATGGTCACTGCCCCTCATCCTATTCTGGGCACCACTGAAAAGAGTCTGGCACCCACCTTGGAGACGAATGATCTCATCCGAATATAGTCACCCACAAAAACATTAGTGAAACTCACTGTTCCTCAAGTCGTTTCTTCAGCTTTTTCTTAGTAAGCGTTGTCTCGGCATCACTTTTCATGAGATCTTTTCTGTACTTATGGGTCATACCAACACTGGAGGGGAAAAACAAACCAAGGCAACTTACACGCACTCCCAAGTGTAATAATTAATCACACTCCCAAGTTTGATTGTTCAAACCAAGGCAGAACGATAGTATACGCTCCCAAATAACTCCCATCACCCAACCTGAACTTACTTTTCCTCGGCTTCATCATCCTCATCCACCCATGCCGGCTTTTTGGGCAGTAAGTCACCTTTCGCTTCATTTTCCACCCCCGAATCGCGGGACTCTTCCTGGAGGCCTTTCCCCTCTGCAGCAGTAACCTGAAAACAACCGAACAGGCCGTGAGACCGGGAACACGGCTCGGAGCCTGGGGGGCGAGCGGGCAGGGCCGCCGCTGTCGGGACGGGCAGGGCCCGGGCCTGGATGTGTCGTACCCGTCGGGGCCCGGCCAGGCACCGCAGCAGCTCGTCCTCCTCCACGTTGAGGCTGTCGCCGAATACCAGCTCCTCAAGCTGCCGCTCGGCGCCCGACGCGCAGCTCAGCGCCTTCAGATGGCGGGCGCGCCGCGCCGCCTCGGCGGCCACCCCCTGATTCGCCACGGACAGGAGCCACTTCGCTGCCCGCTTGGGTTTCGCCATTTTGGCCGCTTTAGTCGCTTTAGACACTGCCTTCACCGCCTTCATTCTGGGCGCTTTCCCCTCTTTTACAGCTCCCCCCTCGTGCCCCGCGGCCGCCACCGGACCGCGCAACGCGCACCAGACCCGGAACCGGAACACGTGCACCCAGCCACGTGAACCCCGTTTAGCCCCGCCCACGATAGGTTCATGCTGCCGACCCGCCCCCTCTCCACGTGATGTGACGAAGCCCCCGCCCCTGGCGGCGACCCTTGATCACGTGACTCCTTTCTTCACCTCCCTTTACCCCCACGCCCCCGCCCATCCCGAGTTCCACGTGACCCGGCCACGGCTGGGCCACTCCATTGCAAGCCCGGGGAGGGGGGGGGCAACGACCCAGCCGTGAGGTAACACGCGTCTCTCACCGGCTGCTTATCGGCCTCTCACCGGAACATCCCATACGCACCGCCATTCGCTGGCGGACAAGGCTGCTCTTACTCTCCGCGGTTCCCGCCTTACTGCGGAGCGCCCAACCCCGGTAACAAATGATTTCGCCCAGAGTGGGTGCGATATGGCAGTGGGACCGCCCCGCACAGCCCGATCCCGGCGGGGGCGTGCCCGCGCCTGCGCAGCTGTCCGCTCGTGTTGTTGATGTCCCGGCGGCCGTAGTCCGTCCTGGACGGTCCCCGGCGCTCGGAGCGGCTGAACTGCCCGGGCTGCCCCCACTCCGCCGGCCCCGACCCCGACTGCGGGTACCCGCAGCGCCCGAGCCCCTGGGGCGAGCGTGTAGAGGCAGCAGGCGGCTCCAGCCCATGAGGGCCTGATGGAAAACACAAAGGAAGTGGTGAGTACCGGAGCCCGGGGGAGGCGCGGCCGCGCGGCCCCGCAGAAGCCCCTTCGCCTGAGGGGGGGAGTGGCGTGGGCTGAGCCGTGGGCGGGAGCTGAGCGACCCTCGGTGCCCGTGTGTGGCGAGGCGGCCCCGCAGTTCATGGAAGGGAGCTGGAGCCACCCCCGAGTGTTGCGGGGGCGGCTCCGCGGGGCGCGCGGGATTGTGCCCGCCGTGGGCGGGGGCTCCAGGGGCAGAGCCGGTTCTGCTGCTCGCGGAGGGTCCTGGGGAACCGCGAGGGGTCTGGCCAGGGCACGTGGGGCTGGCATGCCTGCACCGCTTTGTTGCAACCTGGCTGTGCGGGGTCGGGTTTTGTCTTTCCCCCCTCTTTTCTCCTGCCTCGGAAAAAAGTTTCAGCTTCTCGAGGACGCGCTCGGGTCAGTTTCTCCCCCTGCTCCACTGTAGTGCCGGGTTTCAGCAACTTCCTCCTGCAGTTTTACTTTTAAAGTTCAGATTCCCGGCGTGCTCATGTTGAGTGCTGGAGTGTTTTGTTTAATATCAGCGCTTCGAAAGTTTTGGATTCTTTGCGGCCACTTCCTCCCTCCCGTGCCATTTTTATGACTTCTGATATAGTGCCTTCGTTCTCTTTGTAAGGAGTAGTAAACTCGTGAAACGAGTTTCAGGTTGTTGCTGGAAACGTTTGAAAGTGTAGCAATTTCTGCCCGGGGTGGCTTTGAAAATCAGACGTCCTACTACAAAGCATATGTTGATTATGGTAAAAATTCTATGTGTGAAAAAGCAATTTATTTTAAAATGTGGCTGGCAACTGTTGCAATTTTTCAAACCTAAACCTAGTCAAAACTGAAAGCTGCAGGGCAATCTCTTCTATTTTGAATTAAAATTATTTTGCAGGTTTGAGGACCTGCAGTTACTTATTTATCGTATACAACAGTTTGATTTTGACTTAAAAGAAATGGAATAAGGCTATGTGAGTCTAATCTGGAGCTTTTAATGAGAGGTAAAACAATATATTCCCTCAAGACGGCAACATAACTTGGCAGGTCAATTGTCTTTACTCATTTCTTCAGCCTAGGCATCACTTTGAAGAAGTGAGTAACGTAGGCTGTAGGAGACTATGCAGAGGGATCTTGTCTCCCAGGAATAGTTTAGGTGCTGTTCTTGAGAACATGTGGGCTTGTGCACGTGCAGAAAGACTGCAAACTGGAAGTAAGATTTCTTTTCCTTAAAGAGTGAGGTGCCTCTGGCAGCAGAGGTAACATGCAAAAAAAATTGCCTCTGGTTGGGTTTCATTTCTCTTACCTTCTAAAATTTGATTTAATTTTGCAAGGCTTTTTATATCTTCTGCAAACCACTGCTGCATTTCTTCATTTCTCAGGTAAGTTGGTACACTCTGGGCACGTGGGATCATTTGCTGAACCTGGCTCTGAGCACGTGGAATGAATTCAGGTGTTGAAGACTTGGGTTTTGGGTTGGTGGTGGTTTTGGGGTGCTTTACATTTAAGTTTGTTGTTTTATTTGGGTTTTTGTTTTGTTTGCTTGTTTTAGTGGTAACACAGTATTTAAAGTGAAATATTTGCCTCTTCCAGATACTCCTATAACGGCTTTGTAGAAACATAATGGAGTTTGTAACAGTTTTTTAGTTTTATCAGAATTCAGATATTTCACATATTAATTATCACACCCCCCCCCTCCAAAATTTCCTGCTAATGTGATATATTTTTTTATGAAAGAGTCTCCCCTCTTGTGTGAAACCCCCTGGGGAAGAGGCTATGGACAAAACCATTGGCAAACATCAGAAACTGGCTTCAGACAAAATGCTGTCATACATAGCAAATGAAGAGACAGGAAAAAACATTTCTGTAATTTTCCAGCAGAGATTTTACTTATAATAAGAGTGGAAGGCACATTTCCAGATAGAGGTGAGTTGCTTATATGAAAAAGTAAGTTTGGTTGGTTCTGATTTCCAAGAATCCCAAGATGTTTAGCTTTGGGGTTTTTTTGTTTGTTTTTAATGAAAGCTGAAAATGTGTTTAAATTGATACCATGTTTGAATTTTCTATTTTGGTCATGTTCTGAGGCACAATTAGGCTTTAGATCCACAGGGACAAGCTACTATTCTACTGTAAATTATTTTGGCCAACTTGCATTCAGAAGAGTTGTACTAAATTAGTTGTATTGTAGTGTTTCCTTAACATCCAAAGCTGAAACTAAGTTTATAGCATAAAGCATCGATGAACTTTTGAAAACAAAACCTCTGCATCAAATTTAAGTGTAACTTGGAAATACCTTTGGATCCGTTAAGGATACGTGATTAAAGCAAATCTGTCTCATGATAGACCCTTGGCTTGAAGGATGTTGTGCCCTCATTGCTGACCTTGGCCTCAGATCCCATCTGCCCATAGTTCTCTCCCATTTGGGGGGGTTGGAGCTGAATGTAGGAAGTGATGCTTTTGTTCAAGTGCTGGTGTACCTTTGCTGAGCTTACAGCTCTTGTACTCCAAGCTCCAAATTGCTGCCATTCTGAGTTAAAGCCCCAATTGCTGCCAAGCTGAATTAAAGACTGAATTCAAAAGTAACAACAACCATTTGGAGTGGTTTGAAACCTTTCTGTGGCTGTTTTGGATTATCCTCCTGTGGCCAGCTGCACTTACCTGGGAGCAAGAGGTTTGGTTACATAATAATTTTCTTGTAAGTTTTTACCTTCAAAACTCTTTTGCATGAATTTTGCCAATGCTTGAGTGTAGTCTTCATCAAGATACTAAAGCCATTTTGTGAGTAAGTGTTTGATTTCTAAGTAACATGAAATAGTTTTTGGTTTTGCCATGGATTGGTCACCCTTTGTGCCCATTTTTTTGTGTTGTAAGGCTAGATACTACACTCAAAGAATGTATGATATAATGTGTTGATCAAATTCAATGTGTATATATATATATGTGTGTGTGTGTGTGTGTGCATATAAAAATGTATGTTGAGAGTGAGAAAGTGGTTATTTTCTTATTTGTTTAGAGTTGCCTTCCTGCTCTCAGGGAAACCAGTTTCCTTAACTATATTATTTTTCATACCACTTGCCTTATGTAATGCTTAATTAAGAGTATTTCTTAAAAATACTCTGTCAAGTATTCACAGGGAGGAGGGGAAGAACAAGAAAATGGGAAGTTGGGCAGAATAAGAAAGCAGTTCTTAAGGGTTCCTTTCTCCACCCATCCCTTCAATAAAGTATGCAAGAAGCCCCCCGAGCAAGTAGTACAGGATGATTTGCCAGAGCTACATTTCACACTGCTCTGACTGAAAACCTCTGATGAGGACCCAGTAATCTTATTAGGAAAATAAGCCTTAGCCAGAATGCCTGAAAGTTTGTCTTGTTCTTTTGTTTGTGTATTACTTTTGCTTAATGTACAGAGAGACTCTGTTAGTGGAGTAGTTGCTCAAGCTGCTGTTCTTTTGGCATTAGCCAGATGCAACGTTCTGTTTTATAGCAAGCCAGGTTCCTGCTCCAAGCAGTTTCTGTGGATAGAGAGGAGGCTGTTCCCAGTTTTGTTAGAAATTGAACACTGATAGGGCTACGTTTTGAGCAAAAGCCAATCTCCTCAGCATGAATTTTGGTGCTAGGTCCAGCTTTTAAGAGTAGGAAACTGGTTTGATATTAATCTGAGGGTTGGGGGTTTTTTTGCACACCTGTTTTTGAATCCAAGGCTCTGGAGCTGCTGTGGGGAAATGCTGGTTCAGACAGACAAGGTGTTGCTGTCCCCTGTGGAGCCTAAAAGGACTCATCAAGAATTGTTTGTCCTTCAAATGCCTAGAAATGACTTAGAACATTGCTTGTTCCATCACCTCACCAGGGATGAGATGAGACTCTTTGACCTGTCATTTCATGGGTTCTCCTTTTGCCTTTTCCAAAGATAGGTGGGGTAACAACAAAGGAACAGAGGATGTATTCATAAGGTGTAGATAGTTCCAATTTCCTGGTATCACTTATGAAGCTCACCATAATGTATTAGAGGCCACCAGCACTTCAGGAACTGTTGATGAGGTGTTTGAGAGCTTCTGGAAAAAGACTGAGGTCCAAGAAAATCAGAAAGTGGGAATTTTTGTCCTTAATTTTCAAAAGAAAAAAGTGGAACCAGTTAGCAAGAACTCAGCAGGAATTGCAACCTGCTGCTGTACCAAAGCCTCTGCTTCATCTTGTTTATAGTTCTTTTTGAGGTATATATTGTCCTTTTTGTCAGGATGTTTGAGCTTTGAATTCAGAGCAATGCTCCAACTTTTTTCACTTCCAGATGTTAGAGCCCATTTTCTTTTGCTCTTCTGAATTCTGCAGGAAGGGTTGTCGAAGCTTCCTCAAGTTCATTTATTTCTACAAATGCTGTGCTTCAACATGGGTTAAAAAGAACCTCTGTGGTATCTATTATCAAAATAGAAGTGCTTTTGAGTACATTCGAGAACATTTTGAATAGTTTCCCCTACTGCAATCCAGGTAATAACTACAAGTTAACATTAAGAATGTCCTGCATAAATTATCTAGCAAATGTGGTCATCTTCTGGCAAAAGCTGGGATACAAATGTTTTTATAAAAGCTTCAGTATTATTTTAAAATTACAAGCAAAGCTGCTGATTTGAATTGCAGATTTGATATTTAGAGATTTTGAGTTGGAACAATTTAGCTGAATATTAAGTAAATGGAAAGGTGATACATGAGATTTGACAGTGTAGTTAAAATCAAAAAATTGATGATTGCTACTTTTGAAATGGTATAATGCTGAAGAATGAGTTTTCCTAAAGTCGAGCGCCCAACTTTCCATTTACAAAGAGAAACTGTTTCCTTCCCATCTGTGGATATTTTGGCAAAGAGAATTCAGCAGTAATATTGAGGTTCTAAATGGAAGTGATGCAAAAGAGCAACAGAAAGAGCCAGGTGCAATGTTGTGGTGGTCACCTTGCCCTGTGCTTCAGCTTCTGGTTCTTCACCTTGCCTCCAGCTTCCTGGTTTTTCATTCACTTCTCTAGCAGTGGGAGCAGAGCTGGCATGGGGAGTTGGTGGGATGGGGAGTGGGCTGCACTTCAATTCCTTCTGAGCCGCAGCAGCATTTCACACCTCTGCCAGCAGACCACTGAGCAAAGTTACCACCCTATAGGGCTAGGTTCTCAAGTCTGGAGTGGGAAGGGAATATCCTGAGACTGGCTTGTGCTGCAGCCTCCATAAGACAGCTGAAGACATCGAATCACACCTTGGTATGGGATGAGATGCTAATCTCTTAGTGAAATCAGACCAGCTGACTTAAAGAGGATGAGGGCATGAAGAGGGAGATCTTTCTCTGGGCTCTGAAACACCACGAGTATCTGTCTATAAAACCCTCTGTGCATCATAGTGCTCTTAGTAGTACTGCTGGGAATGGTTCATATGGAATAACACTTTATATCTTAGCAGAGACTGTGGTCAAAAGAACTGAAATACTGTGAGAAATTAAGGAGCTCCTGAAATCTTGAGGAAGATGACTAGTTTTCATTTTCTGCTCTGAAAATTCCTGACAATGTTGGCAGGACACTGTATCCATGGCAACGTTGTGCTCAGCTTCTGCCTTAAGCTACACACATGAGCACACACAAACAAGTCACTGGTTGTGAATGCTGGTGGCCGATTGTACAGGTGACACAGGATAGGTGACACTGCTGCCAGCACGTGTCAGGGCTGGGCTATGTCTACCATGGCTCAGTGTTTCCTCTAACAATCCCACAGGCACTCTGATTGCTGGTTTCAGTGCCTTGACAAAGTTGTCAGGTTATGCTGTATCCTAAATTTGATTTAATACAATTTTAATTTTTTTTTTTTGGCTGAGGAGTATATTCATAATTAACATTACATTGACTTATGTTGGTTTTTTGTTTCAGAACTACCGTAAGTGTGTTAAAAGTGTTTGCCTTGTTGCATAACCTTTTGTACTTACTGGTTTTTTGAGGAATATTTTTTTTTTAATAATTGCATGCTAGGGTTGGGTCAGTTTGGAAATCAGTTTTCTCTTGTATCTATTAGGAAATTCTTCCTCAATAGGATTTATTTAGATTGAAAAGGAGAATATAATATAATAAAGGGATAGCATGGCAGAAAACTGCTTGAATGAGATCTAACCATAAACATGTTCAGGCATACACTCTAGGACAGGGATTTGGGCAGTTGTGACAAAATCTTGAAGCTATGAATCCAAATGCAATTTAAGAAGGAAAAGCCCAATCTTTTTTTTTTTTTTTTTTTTTTTTTTTTTTTTTTTTTTTTTGTCTGCACTGACTTTTAAATAAATTGAGCTCTTGGAAAAGGAAGTCCAGCCAGAGGCTTTCTTAATTTTTCTTCCGTTTTCTGGTCTGTACTTCATTCCCCTCACTTGTGCTTTTATTGTAAAATTTCTTAGTTTTCTCTTTATTTGTTATTTCCTCTCAAACTTATTAGATACTGTTTAAGATTATGGGAATAATATGAAACAAATTTTTTTTTAGCTTAACGAGGGCAGCTCTCATGGGAGTAGCTTTGTTTCAATAGAGCTGTGTAAGATACTGATAAACGGAAAATTGTCACTGTATCAAAATGCATGTGGTGGATGTGCCTTAGAAAAAGTACATCAGTTAATCTCTTGCTTCTTTAATATCTTTGCTAGAAATTGCTTAACTGTCAGGCCTTCTTCAAAATTGTGTGGTTTTATCCTACTTCAGACTTTTTGATTATAGAAAAACAATTATATAACAAGTGTTTTGTATATGGTAGTGGCAAATTAGTCACCTTTCTCTCTTTCAGCATTTGTACAAACCCTATTGCCATAGTAACTGAGCTGTTATAATGGTTAATGTATTAATCCTCAGAACAGCCCTGTGAGCTAGAGAGGTGCTCCTGGTTCACGTGGGAGTCACAGACTCATAGGGGCGCTGAGTGATTTATGGATAACCCCACAAGCCAATGAGAGCACAGAGCCTCTCATTCCTGTTCCTGTAGTATAAGTGCCCTCTTGATTGAACTGTCTTTTCTCTGCCCAGCTTTCTCAAATGAATGAATTTTAGTGAAATTGGCTGCAGCCATCTGGAACGTGTTTATTTGCATATAAGATCCATGTGGCTGTCAGTGTTCAGCACCTCAGTCTTAATGAACTCTGAAAAATACTAAGGAAATTAAATGTATGGATGTCTCCTATGTATTCTCAGTGGATCATGATAGATTTTTTTCTTCCTGTTCATCACAACACCAAAAACTGGCCGTTTTTGGTCATAACAATGCTCATGTAATTGGCAATACATGGCTTATATCTGTGCTGATACAGCAGTGCCTTAAAATGCCTGCTTTTGAAGACTGACCTGTGAAACTTCTTAAGGTTGACTTGGAAATCTTTGCATTCAGAACATTCTGCTATTCTTTGGTGGTTTTTTTTTGGTTTTTTTTTTTGGTTATTTTTAATTTTTAGATAGAACGTAGTTCCCGAGTGGAAAGGAAACGCCGAGACTCGTTCGGGATGTTTGACGGTTATGATAGTTGTAGTGAGGACACCAGCAGCAGCTCCAGCTCAGATGAAAGTGAGGAGGAGGTTGCTCCTTTGCCATCCAGTCTCCCAATTATCAAGAACAATGGGCAAATCTATACTTATCCAGATGGCAAATCTGGCATGGGTAAGTATGTGCTGTGTGAGTACAAGGAATTGGATATTGATGGGTTTTAACCTGTGCTGGGTTTTGGGGGTCCCATCCCAAAGGTTAGTTGCAACTGAAAAGGGACCAAAGCAGCTAAAGGTTGGGGTTGGTTGGTTTTGGGAGAGGGAATTGTTTGGGTTCTGTTAAACTGATATAAGAGAGGTTTTGAATCCTGCTGACAGGGAAGAAATAGTTTGGGAACATCTGCTCTCTTGTCAAATGTGTTGTCTCTGCACATGGATGTGTGTTCTCACGTGCAACGGTTTTATTCTTGGAGCTTTGAGCTCAATGTCAGTGTGTTCTATCTATGCCAAGGCATACCTTCTCTCTGCCCTTTATGTTACATATACAGTATGTTTAAATATATTTCTTCCTATACTAGGGAAACTTCATTGCTGCTACTGTATAAAACCTGTTAGTGTGTACCTGTTCATTCCTCCTTAGCTGTGAGCTGGAGGATACTAGGAAAATAAATTTAAAAGGGAAAATTTCTTTTGTTATCAGGGAAAAAAATATTTTATGTGAAATCCTAGTGATTAGTGTAGAGCTCTCTCTGGGCAGAATTTGGGTATTGTCTCACTGGCATAATTGCTCTCTGAGTCTTACTCATCGTGGAGTACAATGTTGGTGATGCTGTCCACCTCTGAAACATGACTCTGACCAGAAAAAAACATTGGTGGGCTGGGGTACTTTGGATATACTAATTTATGAATCAAACTAGAGATCTGGTTTTATTTCAGGTAGGAAGTATTCAATATTTAGAGGAAATCAAGATTGGCAGGCCCAGATTCAAAGCAGTTGCTTCCTTGAGAACGGTGAAAAATCAAAAATCGCCTTGAGTTGATTTAGCTGGGTCATTCACTTTCACTGGGGGTGAAATTAATAGCGAGCAGAAAGACATACGGTTTCACCAGTGAACTTGAGGTTCTTGGTGTTTCACTGATACTAGTGGTGGTCTTTTAAATTTTTTTTCCACTGCAATTTTCTTTGGGGTCAATCCCTCAGACACTGATGGTACCACCTCCAGGACCTCAGTTCTGTCCTCTTTGTTCTGAATTTTTACTGCATTTTCAACTACGTTCTTAACATTTTGGGGTTATTTTTCTCTCCTCTGATTAGCTACATGTGAGATGTGTGGGATGGTTGGTGTCCGGGACGCTTTTTACTCTAAAACCAAGCGCTTCTGCAGTGTGTCATGCTCCAGAAGCTACTCCTCCAACTCCAAGAAGGCCAGCATTCTGGCCAGGCTTCAGGTAGCGGTACAGACACCATTTTCTTTACATCCTTTTTGTTGTCCGTGGTGGTGAAATTGGGTATTTGTACAGATGGCTGCATGTTTTAAGATCAGTTTCTTGGGTTTGAGGGTTTTCTTTATAGAGTTGCAAAATAGGTATATGTCCGTTGGCTTAAAATATTAGTCAAATAATCATCCAGGTGTGTTTGTAGTATTCAAGAGAAGACAGAGAAATGTCAATAAATATCATTATGCCCTGTCTCAATTTCATTGCAACAAATGCCAAGAAATTGCATTGCTGTGAGTTAGATTAAAAATTCTTTATTTTGACCTGCTTTTAAGGGTTATCTTTTTTTCAGGTAAACAACAGTGGATCTGTAATGTCTTTTCAAGTTGGGATAGTAGTACAAAAGTCATCTTTTGGACACTCCTTACTACTGGTTTTTATATTTATTCTATAATACATGTAGTTGTGTGATAATTAATCTCTGTATTTCTAATTTTAATTTAAGTCTGCCAAAGATAGCTGCAGACCTGTGAAAATTTCCTGATGGTGTTTGGAAAAATGGTATTTACTTGGGCTGGGTTTGTTTTTTTTGGTTTTTTTTTGTTGTTGTTTGTTTGTTTTTGTTTTTTTTTTTGTTTTTTTTTTTTTTTTTTTGTTTGTTTTTTTTTTTTTTGTTTTTTTTTTTTTTGTTTTTTTTAGGGTAAGCCTCCAACAAAGAAGGCTAAAGTTCTACAAAAACAGCCCTTAGTGGCTAAATTAGCAGCTTATGCCCAGTACCAAGCAACTTTACAAAACCAGGCAAAGACAAAAGCAGGTAACAGCACATAAATGGAGCTGAGACAAAAACACTGCAAGATTTGTGCTTCATTAACGGCTTCCTAACTAAAATAACTTTTCCTTAGCAGCTGTTCCTGTGGAAGGTTTCAGCTGGGGTAGCTACATCAATAGTAATAGCTTTACAGCAGCTCCTGTTACCTGCTTTAAACACGTGAGTATTTCTCAGTTTGTGTGTTCCTTCTCTGTGTGTGTGAGTGAATCCATGGAAGTTCTTGAATTCATTTTTCCAAATATTTTTCATGATCTGTGAAATATAACTTGATTATGACTACTTTTTAGAAAAAATTCTCTCCTTTAAAACCATTCTGAACACTATCAGTTACTTTCATCATATATACACTCTCATAAACAAAAAGGAAGGCTCTTACTTACTTGAGAATTGTTTTTTCTTTTGTTCAAGTCACAAAATGGTCCCATGTACTGCAGAGTAATGAACCAACTAAGTCAAGCTGTACTGAAAACAGTTACAAAAGGCTTTTTAGAGTAAGTCAGGCTTGTTCCATTGTGTTGGACTGATCTTTTTGTTACATACTTAGATTTGGGGTTTTCTTTCTTAATTTTTAGTCAGATTCTCCCTGTCAGTCTTGCTTCCAGGTAGTCTAGTATGGGGGAAAATGAAGGCTGTTTAGAAATCTGAAATTCAAAATTAATTTTCTTTGGTTTAGAGTTTTAAAAGCTTCAGATGTAAAGACATTCTTTAATGACTGAGGAGATTAGGGGTTGGGGAAAATATTTAGTATCATCTGTCTTTAATGTGTTTATGAAATTCCAGTAATTAGATATTAGACTGACAATTAAAATATTGTCAGTACTTTCTGTCTCTAACACCTTCTGTCAAAGCTTTTACTTATCTCAGCATATTTTTTAATTTGAGGAGTTGAAGTGTTCTGTATTACAAAATTTTTGTTTTGCTGGAAATTATGTACTGAAAGTTGTAACCAAAACATTTTGCCTCATGGAAGTTGTCCATGAGACAGAAGAGACACATTTTCTCTCCCGCTCAGGAATTTCTGCCGAGCCCTCTCAGCTCATAAACCAGTGGGAGTTGAGGGCTCCTGGCAGTTGGCACTTTGTGAATAGTACCTTTTATGTTTAGAGGCCTCAGCTACTGCCCAAAACAGAGCATTGCATTAGGAGGACTTGGGGAATTTGTATCAAATTCCACATGCTCGATTCAGCATGTTTGCACTTTGCTTTCACAGCTGTGTACATGTAATAAGTGATTTCATAAATTCATATCAAAAAGTGTAGTTTGATAACACAGGCTGTGCTATTGTATCTACAAATGTCTCAGGATGGGTGGCATCCTTTATTAGAGACAGCTACAATTGTCAGGTCACTTGTAAATTATGCTCCAACATAACATTTTATTAAAAGGAGTTGTATCTTCCTTTCTCACTGCTTCATTCATTCAACTGCGCAGTGCCCTAATAATGTGAACCAACACTACATTCATGGTCACATTGTACCTTGAAAATTTTCACAAGAAAATGGCAATAGTGCTACGAAGTAGCCTGAAAGTTGTTTCTTTTCTGTGCTCATTTTCCTTTTTCATACAAGTAAAATGCAAATCCTACAGTTTTCTTTAGAGATTTCTACTTCTTTGGTGGATATGAGTTAATGTTATAAGGGTATGATTTGCATATAACTTTACTGTAATTATTTCTTTGAAAATTACATTATTTAAACCAGTCAGAATCTGAAAAACACATCAGTGCTCTTTTGTTAGATCCTTCTTTCTCCCACTCCACTGATAATTAAACTATTCTTTTTGCCATTCTGGAAAGATTGCTGTTTTCTGTGCACTGTATTGCTTTGATTTGTAAAAGTTTGTATTAGTTGATGTTTGTTCACCATCCATGTTATGGATTTCATGCACCTCTATGTGTGTGATGGAATATGTAAGCTTATTCTGTTCAACACCAAAGTTTTGAATTGACAGTAAAATCATGACATATCTGCCCTTAAATTCATTATTCAACTAAATATATTGAATTTATTTGTTTTACTGGTATATCTGTATGGGTATTTGATAGGGAACATTAGGATCAGTATTAAAGAAAATTTAAGGGAATTATGAGATGTGAGACTTGGCTTTTTAATTATTTTTTCTAATAACCTGGCATACTTCAGTATCTCAGGTCTGATGTACATTTCACACAACAGTTTTTCTGGTTTTGTTTTCTTCCTGGGAAGTTATTTCTTCTTCAGTTTAAACCAGTTACATTTTAGAACTAAAGTGTCTAAATCTCGGGAAGTTCTCTCTCTTTCTCTTTATGATAAGAATTAATTTCAAATTTTTTTGGTGTGCTTTTTATGCTTCCATGTTACCTGTATTCCAGACTTGAGTGTTGAGTTACACTAATGTAATTCAGTAGCAAGAGTGGCCATGCCCATGACTTGAACATTTAGTAAACTGAAGTAGGGAACTACTTTGATTTATGTCCTACAGGAAGCCCTTGACAGTGCCAGAGTTCCCATTTGTTCACCTTGCAGCCTTTTTTTCTATTATTATTTTGTCAAATTGCATTAAACAGGTACACAGCAGTAGCTGCTGCAAGGAAAAAAGCTCAATTTAATGGTTTTAATGTTGAGTTATAGCTTAGTCATATACAGTGAGCTCATTGCTGACCTGCATTTCACTTTTTCTCCTCTAAACACTTTTTACTCTTTTCTGTAGTTGCTTTTATTAGTTCAAACCATTCCTACAACTGAAAGAAAATTACAGTGGTTTGAGTTGTTTTTCAGTACTACATACTGGACAATTTTATGCACAATTAAGATCAATTATTTATTTTTACTCTGTTGCTAGTGAGAGGCACATTTCCTGAAGTTCTTTATTTCAGCTGAATTTTATTCTGAGCTGAAGTATTTTCATTATATTGATTTCTTGTGGTTTTAAACTACATCCAGTGATTTAAGGGAGCATTTCCAGGATGCTACACTGGGTGGCAGTGCTCTGTTTTGAAGGTTTTTGTTTAAGCCTTTTTGCACGTTTTCTCTTCTGGCATTACCTGTTGTTGGGGCACTGCTCACACATGAGGTTTCAGCACTCCATACAATTCAGGAATTGGTAGCATCACTGATGGAATTGGTAGCATGACCATCAGGATTTGCCATTAAAATCCTGATCTAATTTAGTGTCTGGAATCATGTCAGTGTTGATGCCATCCAAAACCTTTAGAAATCACTTACTTAAGCCATGTGAGCTCTTTGTGCAGGTGTGTATGTGGGAATACTTGGCCTTTAGGTGCTCCTGTCAAACAGGCCCTTCCTGACTGCACCTTACCTTGCAGAGAAGGCCCTTGGTGCTCACAGATAGACTCCTCCCAGGTCATGTCCCGGAGCAGGAAGCCAGGAACCAGCTCTTCCTTGTTTGAGAGTGATGTGAAGTGGATCTTTTCATCATGAGTTTGAAAGGTAAATTTGTTCTTATCTGTAAATGATGGTTCTGCTAGTTCATACTATGCCAATCCAGACTGTAGTCACCTTCTAGCCAGCAGATAAGTAAGACCTAACACTTCTCTAGTGCGTTTTGAATTTTTAAAAGTACTCTTCAAACACTGATTGATTAATCAGATGAGGCAGAGGAGAGATGAAGGAACATGGCTGTCACAGCCCTGGTTTATCCAAGTCTTCCTGCTTCAAGAATATCCCTAATGAGTGAAGGAGATTAAGATGGTGGAGTGTAGCAGGTGTGCTGTAAACCATCCTTAGGACAGTACCATTGTCTGACATTTCAGCAGTGATGCTACACAGGATGGCTCCCTTCTTGAAAGGTGAGCCATGTGGATTGGTGTAGGAGAACTAGCAGAACCAATGTTTTCACAGACAAGGACAAATTTAACTTTCTGCTATTTCCGTCTATACCAATCCATGCTCTAGAAATGAAGTTTCTGTTATAGGTTGAAGTCAGGAGAAGTGTTTTGATATACTATTCTCTGTGAATCAACTGAATAGATGAGCAGGCAGTAAAATGTACTTCAATTGAGTGTGGCTGGATTATGAAATTATTCAGCGCTGTTATTTTTGATTGTTTGGCCTCATCTGTATCACTATACAGGCAACAAGATTTGCTAAAATATGCAGTTTGAAAAGTTTATTTCCCCAATTCAATACAAAAGCCTACACATGTCATTTTAGAGAGGGTAGTGAGCATGGGATGGGATTTAAGTTGTATATGCATGTTTTGTGTGTGAAAATAAGCCATCATCTTTTCAGTTGGAATTTTCTCTGGCTGCTAGTTGGCAGAAGAGAGCTCTGTTGTTTAGACTGGTGTAGATGGGACATAGCAGAATATGAAGAAACCAGGCTTCAAGAATAAAAACTGGCATACTTACATTTCCTTTAAGAGTTAAAACTTGTTTTAAGTTTTGTAAAACTCAAATACTTCAACTAGTGAAGGCTTTCCTTTTTAAGGTAAATTCAGCTTTAGCTGATTGCCAGCGAAATTCCAATATTGTAATTTCCAGTCATTCAGGATTAACCCAGATTTCTTCACTTGTAGCTCTCAGCAAAAATTCTGTGCAGTTGGAGGCTATTCCAATTGAGTGGTTCAGTTCTCTGGGTTTGCAAAGAGCTTTGTAAATGAGACACAGTGCAGAATCAGGGGATCCCTTCTTCAGTTGTCCCAGTGATAGCTGGTTAATCTCTGAACTGATAAGAATTTATTTTTTTTCAGAATTGATGTGACTGTTATTATAAAACACCCAAAATATGAATCTCTCTCTCCTGGGTAGTCTCAAGTTTAATGCAGACTGAGAAATTTTCTAGCTTGTTACCAATATAACTTCAGTTGTGTTAGGGTTAGAATTTAGAATTTCGGTTTAGCACTGTGTGTTTCTGATATCTACAATACCATCTTTGACTGACATTTCATGATTCTCTGTTCAACAAAATGTTCTTCTGGAGATAGCAAACTAAATATAATTTCTATCACCAGCTTCGGCAAACCATTACAAGTTCATCAGGTGGATATTCCTTCTTGTTCCTAACATATTCCTCACATGGGACAGTGTGAGGGATATTGTTGTGCCTTTCCTTCTGGGTATTCATTAAAAACGTGCTACTCAGAGCCTTCTGTTCTTTTTGCCTGTTCCATGGAGTGATCACTTGCAGGTGATGTGAAAGCCTGTTCCTCTGAGAGAATGTGAACCACTGGGTGATAAACCCCACCATAATAAATCATCAGAATAGATTAAATAAATAATTTTTAGGCATTCTTCCAGCAGCATGTCTGACTTGCAGAATGTAAAGGTTTTGATGTCTGTGCTACAGGTACCATGATTTTCTTGCAAGTAGAATTGCATAGCGGTTTCCACCATTCTTACTAACATTGGTAGTTTCTTCCTAATTGAAACATCATAGAATAAAACTGACCTTTGAGAATGTACAATCTGTGCTTGTGCTTAACTGCTATTTAAACTTGGAATGCTATAGTTTTTTTTCAGTAAATACACAGGAATAATTGGATACAATTACAGTATTACACATAGTACACATCAAATCAAACCAAAGTAAGTTCTCATAGAAACAGTGGTTTCTAACCATATGTTTGTTATATGTATAGTGAATGTTTTGTCTCTTAAGTTGCTTGTAGAACACTGAGATAACAAAAAATTAGTATTTTCACATGGTGAGCTGGGGACTTTTTAATCCCAACCTTGACAGGCACCCATGGGGACTTGCTGGGGTGATATTGCAGAAGGAGTGCGAGTGGAGGTTCCAAACACAGACTGCAGCCTACCTACCAAAGTCTTCTGGATAGCTGGAATTGTAAAATTAGCAGGTAAATGTATTTTAGTTGAAATTAAAATAATCAAAATAACTGTGTGTGAAGGAATCAAATACTTTAATCTGATCACCTGGTGATAGTAATGCTGACACTGGTCAGGTTGGCAGAGCTGTGTCTGTAGGCTACACATTGTAGTGCTGTCACTGTTCTACACTGGCTGCTGTAATGCTTGAGAATGTCTGTCCTTGGTTTTGTTTTTTTAATACTGCCTCAGTGCAGTAAGAACAGTGCAGGGCAGATAGGAGATTGTATAAGAGCTGTCAAGAAGCCTCATACGAATCACTTTTTCTTGGTAAAAAGTTAGAGATTCAAGGTCACTGATCTAAGATATGAAAAAGCAGATATTGTGCATAATTAATTTTATCCTCTTATGTACAACTTCTAAAGGTTTATATTTCAATAACTTTAATTTTATTTAAATTGACTTACATGATAATACATGCACATTTATCAAAGTAATCCATTCTGTGCATTAATAGCATCCAGAAATGTGCCTTAAAAAACCCTTGCTATTAAAAATTGCATTTAGAAAACCAGTGTAATGTTCAAGAAATATTCATACATATTTTATAATCGTGTTTCATTCTTGTATCTTTCAAAACGCTTTTTTTCAGGCTACAATGCTCTGCTGAGATATGAAGGCTTTGAAAATGATTCAAGTCTTGACTTCTGGTGTAACATTTGTGGGTCTGACATCCACCCAGTTGGTTGGTGTGCAACCAGTGGGAAGCCCTTAGTTCCTCCTCAAAGTATGTAAATAGTAGACTTACTGTCTGATTTCAAAGTCTCTTTATTAAACTAAATTTGCTCATGGTCCAGATATCAAAGTAATCTTTTACCGTAACAATTGTTTCAGCAGTGATGAATTGATAATTTTAACTTTTGGAAAAATAAGAGCTTGACTGATGCTGAAAGTGTTTCTTGGAGTAGCCCATCTGATGGAACTCATAACTTTTAAGATTGGGGTAGCAGCAGTTGGCTAATCAGTGATGGGAAAGTGCACTAATTTTATTTATACTTTGTTATTAAATTCTTTATCCTGGCCTATAAACTTAGTCTTGGGTAGCACTCATTCTCTAAAGAGGCTTTTTTTCATTATTGTCATCTAGGCATTTTAATAGTCATCTGGGATATCTTCTTTACATATTCCAGGCTGTATTATCGTCTCAGATTAAATTCAGGCACAATTAAAAATCAGTGGCTTATTTTTCCCCTTCATTTGCAACAGCCGTCCAACACAAATACACAAACTGGAAAGCTTTTCTTGTGAAACGACTTACTGGTGCCAAAACACTTCCTCCTGACTTTTCTCAGAAGGTAAGGCCAATGCAATATCAATGGTGTTCTGTAAAGAATACTGCAGCAGTGTGAAGAACTGAAATATTTTATAGTGGCACTTCAGCTTCTCTTGCAATGAGGGAGATACAGTAGTTTCTTCCCTTAAATGCAGTTTTTCTTGGAGTCCTTTCTCCACTTATGTCCATGATTGTCAGTATGTATTTGGAAAACTGCTCTAGAATGAATAGCTTGCTATAAAAACTAGTTAGTCAATTTTAAAGTACCCCATTTAAAAAATCCACAGAAAACCCAGAAGAGTTCGTTAGTTGTCCTGTGATATATAAGAGAAATGAAAACTGATTTTTCTGATTGAGGAATGACTTTTATCATGTATTATTTCAACAAATTGAACAGAATATGTTAATATACCATGGATGTAAAAGGAATAAAGATCACACTTAAATCTTAGTATTTATTTCCTGCTCTGGACTAGGTTTCTTTCTGTCTTAGTCGTGTCTTCAGGTGTGACAGGTACCGTACAGTGTGCTGTAAGTTTACTCACCAATATCGTGAGATGATGGTGCATATAGTTCTTAGTAGAAATATGAGACTTAATTTGTTGTTTCACACTGCATGTAATGTTTAAAAACAACCAAAAAGCTTTCTGCAGTTGTTATTTTTTTTTAAAGTTGGCTCAGTTAGAAGACAAATTATATTGGCAAGATCTCAGTCCTTTGGGGATGAAAATGGCAAGTGACAGATACTGATTTTTAAATACAGTCTATTTTCACAAAGCAGATTAACTTGTTTCTTTTCTTTTGTGTATTTTGAATCAATACTTCTGTAGATGTTCAGCTTTGATTATGTTGAAGGTTTATGTTCCATGCCTTAAAATGACTTATTTTAATCCTGTTTTTAAAATGCTGTATTTTGAGTGGATGACAAAGCAAGAACAAAAAATCTTGAGGTTTTAATTGTTAAAGTTGTTTCTCAAGGTAACTTCACCCATTGTTAACAGCTGAGCAAACTTTCATTTTGTCAGTGGAAAATTCCTTGAACTTATGTGAGAATTGTATCTCCTCTTAAGGAATGACCTTGAAACAATTAAAGCATTGTAGGATCTATTTTTAGTTTTCTGAAACATTTTGTTACAATTAAATAACATACAATTAAATAGAAGAGAAATAATTTGTGTTGTAATTTCTCCAGGTTGATTAAGAAGTTCAATTAAATGACAAGTGCATCAATACTGTGCTTTAATAGATGGGTGATGGAAAACCAGAGGATATTCTTACAGAATATGTGTTCTGTGTTGCTTCGAGGTATCTGAGAGTATGCAGTACCCATTCAAAACTTCCATGAGGGTAGAAGTAGTGGACAAGACACACCTCTGCCGGACAAGGGTGGCGGTGGTAGAAAGTGTCATTGGGGGCCGCCTGAGGTTAGTGTATGAAGAGAGTGAGGACAAAACTGATGACTTCTGGTGCCATATGTACAGCCCACTCATTCATCATATTGGCTGGTCTCGAAGTATAGGACACAGGTTCAAAAGATCTGGTAAGTTTGGTCTGAATTAGAGGTGTTTTGTGGGCAGAGTTGGCTTAAGCAGTTCTCTTGCTTTATAGAATTAATCTAACTTGAATAATGGTATTTTAAAACATTATGTAATGTGGCCCAGAGGTTTTACCCATTCTATTACACTCAGGAATTTCAGTTAAAATTATAATTAACATATTATACAGAAGTGGAAAAGGCACAATAACCTTTAGGTTGATTTTTAGTGTTTAGGACATTCAATGATAAACAGAGTTCAGCAAACTGTTGGCAGAAAAACCTTTAAATGCCCAATTCAAGCTTGGTAAACTTCACTTTTCATGCTGATAACTGGAATTACAGCTCTGCTCCACAAACTCCTAGTTTCTTCTCATCTAGCTCCTTTTTTTGTACAATACAATGTGGACACGTATCCTTGTAGATACAGAATTCCTCTTTACTTGCAAGTATAAAGACTGTCCTTTATATTGCAGTATTTATGTGCTTTAGAGGGCATTAGGGAATGGACTGGGAAAGTGAAATGAGAGTTTGATAGAAGGGACACAATTAAGTCCTTTGCTACCTAAAATACAAAAGCAATTGTAAATTGAAATAGTTAAGGTTTCTAAACAACAACAACAGCAAAAAGTCTGGGTTTTTTATTATTTCTCTCTTCCTTTGAGCTGGTATCCCTTGTCAGAGAGAGAATTTCTGTAAAGCATTCAACAAGGCTTCCCTTCAGGAAAAAGCCTTCAGTTTTCCTAGTGCTTCAACTTTCACTGAAACCATTTATAAACAGATACATATAGATACACATATCCATATATTTGTATTTAAAGTGATTATTTGTAATTATATAAATATATATATAAATGCAAATTTCTGTCATGGCATAGTGCAGAGTAGTTTACCTGCCAATTTTTTGCAAAAGCTTCTACGTAATACTTTCATCAATTTTGTGATGTAATCAAATGGTCTTGTAAATACTGGATATTGTTTTTTTTCCATAAATGATGTTTGTGTTATAGAGGCAGCTCAGGTTGAAGTTGGCAAGGAAAATGGATGGATTATGTCCTCCTGGTTTTTGCGATAGTTATTATAAACTGTGGGCCTGCCACACCAGTGATTGTGTCGTGTTGGTTAACATAGTCAGAAAAACATATTATTTGCTCTGTGAACAAAACTTCTGAACAATATTATAGTAGTATTATTATTATTCCTTGTAGATATTGCAAAGAAACAGGATGGACATTTTGATGCACCCCCACACTTATTTATGAAGGTGAGTTCAGTAGCTAGAACACTCTTTGCACAGTTGATTGAGGACCTTTAGTTCCTGTTGTGTGTAAACCAGACCGGAAACTCTGTTTACATCCTAGCCCAACACAAGCATTTCTGCTTTTATTATCCAATCTGACCTTCTTGATATAAGCAGAGGTGGTAGAACAGGTATTTCAGTCTGTTGTTTTGGCAGTGTGGAGGTATGTTTTGTTCCAGGCTCATTAAAATCTTTGTTTCTGCTGCTGTTTTGTGATTCTTTAGGTAAAAGAGGTCGATGCAGCTGGAGAGTGGTTTAAAGAAGGCATGAAATTGGAAGCTATTGACCCCCTAAACCTTTCAGCAATATGTGTGGCAACGGTCAGAAAGGTAAGAAAGCAAATGTGCATTTTGGGGAGGCAGGGAGGAATCCTTTTTCCCTAACTTTTATTCAGGCTTGAAACAAAAAGCTCCAAACCAAAATTAATTGAGGTCATTCACACAGTGAATGGGGTATATCTGTCAGTTGTTTATATACAACTGCATTGAAAACATGCTCATGTATATTTGACTTTATTCTCTGAAAATTCAGTCTTAGTTTTCATTAGAATGTATTTGTAAGATGAATTTGCAGGAAAATATTCTGCTAATTATACCAAGTGTTTTGCAGCTGTTCAAAACCAAACCTCATCTTGCTGACTTGCAGAAGTCTATGAAGATATTTTGAGGCTGTCCTTCTTTCTTAGCTTCATTGAAAAGGAGCTAATCCATGTGGAATGTGCTTTAAAAGAGAAAATGTAAAAAGCAGCTTAGCTGAGTTGTTTAACCTTTCTACTGAGGAGAGGCGTATGGTTATGATTTTGGGTAATGGTGTACTGAATATCCTTCTAAGCTGAGGAATAGACTGAGTTATAAAGCTTTAGAAGTAGAGATGATGTTCACAAGAAAAATAAACTACAGATCAGAAAAAGGAAATGTTGATCTCATGACAGCAATTATCAAAGATACATGTAAGAGTTGTATTCATAGTCCTGGAGACAGTTATGATTTGGGGGGGGTTGTTGTAATTGAATGTCCTTCTAAGTATGCTTCCGTTATTGTTGAGCTTCTTTCACTCTTGAAACATGGCATACTTTCTTTCTAGCTTTCTCACCCAGCTGAAGGTATTTAATGTGGAATTTTTGTTTCTCTTTACCAAGGTATTAGCAGACGGCTATCTTATGATTGGGATTGATGGCTCAGAAGCAGCAGATGGGTCTGATTGGTTTTGTTACCATGCCACTTCCCCTTCTATTTTCCCTGTTGGTTTCTGTGAAATTAACATGATTGAACTAACTCCACCCAGAGGTACAGGTAGCATTCTGACACCTTTTATTGTGAATATTGCTCAGTGATACTGTATGTGCCGTATCCTTTGTTTCTTAACTCAGTCTACAAAATTCAGGTCACTTCTTAGGACTTTCTCAAGTCTGAAACAAATATAACAGCTTTACTTTGAAGTAATCTAAACCAGAGGTACCCAACTCTTCATTTAGAAGTTAAATTGATTATTGGCTGAAATAATAATTTGATGTCAGAAATTGGGGATTCCACTAAGTCAGTGGGAAGTGTGGGAGTCACTAAAAGGGCTCTTCAGAAAGTGTCACTGGTTGGGAAGTCCTGGCTACCAAAACAATTAATGAAACATTGTGAAGAATCTCAAGCTAATTCACAACTACACTAATCAATTTTTGGAAGGCTATACACAAATGTGAATTTTAGGACTGTACACTGCATAAAAGCCTTTGTGTGGAAAAGCTGTCTGTTCACAAGCTCATGTACCTATAGAAGACTTTACCTCCCTTTTCCCATTTTTTGCCTTGGTCTGGCACTTTTTAAGAGAATCATAGCTGTATAGCAGCAGATGACAATTTTCTAGGGTTTTTTCCCTCCGTCTTATTCTTGTAGGCTTCTACTTGTATTTAATGAATTGTTTTTCTAGGTAATAATACAGTGTAATGCAACATGAAAAAAGTAATTTCATATCATTTTTTGTTGTTGTCAAGTGACAACTGTTACTCTAGAGTGTGTTGAAAGGGCAGTTATACAGGTTTAGTTTTATGTTTCAGTCAGCTCATTTAGTGAATTTATTGCCTAGAAATCCATGGGCACCAGCATCCCTCAAAAATCTGAGGTGCAGAGACTCTTGCAATAGAAGCTTTTATGGGAGGAAATGCTTGCATATCAATACATATCAATCAATTTAGAAATACATATATGAAACTGAGACAGGAGAAAAACTTGCCTTTGGTGATAAGACTACCTCTTCACTCTTGAAACACTTTCAGAATGTGGATTTTGTTGTTAGCATGTATATGATACTTAGTGTTTCTTGTATCACAGCAACCTAATTCTTTACCTCTATGTACATTTTACCTTTTACTGCAGTTTTTCCTATATCCTGTGTCGTCAGTGAGAGGTGTTTATCAATCACATGTGCAATATTCTAAAAGTCATTTGGAAGAGGAATTACTAGCAGTAAAATATAGAGCGTAATGCGCATTAGTGTTTTTAATAGGATCAGAGTGATCGGGGCTCTAATGAGGAGGGTATTTTACTTTCCAAATCATGGACTGGAAAGTTGACAGTTTCTTAATTCTGACTGGTCTGACAAGGCCCACATGCGCATTTCCTGTGTGTGATGGACTTGAGTACAAATATATTGGTGTAGCAGAGGAATGTTACATTGAGAAGAAAAGCATTAATATGCAGAACTGATACTGTATTGCCATTATTTATTAGCTCTCCAGCTGCATCTGTTCATGGAAATATTCCATAGCCAGTGTGAGCACTCTTATCCAAGTAGCATTTAGTATTGTGGATAACTTCAGTTGCTGTGAAATCATTGGACTTTGCAAAGCTCATTCCTCCCAAACAACTTCATCTCATGCTGAAATCAGTAGAAGATGAAGATGCTTAGGCATTTTGAGGGATGGGATTGAATTTTGGGCTGTGGGCATTGAGTGTGGCAGCCCTCTGCCCCCAAAGAGGTGAGATTCAGACCTCTCCTGTAGCTCCCATGCCATGCCCACTGCACTGCAGATTTTCAGGATGTCCATCACTGCACACTGCTGCAGAGAAATTCTTCCGGCTGTTGTTGCTCCAGCTACAATTAGAGAATTATTAGTTTAAGCAGTTGTTGAAGTTGCCCAAAGGAAAAGATATTCCTATGTTTTATGCATATTCAGTAGCAGCTACATATATTTTTGAGAGATTGTTTTCTTCTCTTTATAATAGCTTTAAAAAAAGCCTCTATTTTTCCATATTACATATTACTGCTATTTTTACCCTTACTAAACTTTTAAAATATTTATGTTTATTCTTACCATTCAGTTCCTGACAATTTAAGTGTTTCAATAGTGGAGCTATTTCCCCACAGGGAAAAAAACTAGATATTCTTAATTCCATGATCTGTTCTGGGTCATTTGTGTAGGGCATTTGTAGAGATGAGAATCTGCGTGGACAAAAAACTTCCAGTTAAAGTGATTAATCTTAACTTAAATGACACCTTTTATGTTACCCAGTGTTTCATTCTTCTTGGTTGTTGCGAATGGGCAATGTCCAGGTGGCTGTTTGTCCCTTACATCAAAGATCAGAGTGTGGAAGTTTCTGATACTGATGTTTGACTTTTGTTGTCTTTTTAGCTGTAACACTCCCAATGTGTCATTTTTGCTGTTGTTCTTACATGTGAAGTTTGCAGCTGATGTATGAAAATGTTGTTTAAAATTCACAGGTTATGCAAAACTCCCTTTTAAATGGTTTGACTACCTCAGGGAAACTGACTCAATAGCAGCACCAGTAAAGCTCTTCAATAAGGTAATGAAATCATACATGTTTGTACTAGAATTAGTATTTTCTTTACATTTTTGCACAGTGCATGGGATGGAGCCATTTGTTAAATACAATTTTGAAAAATAAGACTTTTAGAGATAAGAACCATTTGAGTAAACAAAGGTTGATATCTCTAAAATATTAAACAGATGCAGAGGTACAGGAAAATTCATCAGTGATACTTGGATTTTTTTCTATATTAAGTTGATTGAAATCCCTGTTTCACTACTGTGCTTAAACTGTCTTAATGAACATGTCTGTTTACTGATGTTTGCCTTCTTTCCTTCCCCAGGAAGTTCCAAACCATGGGTTTCATGTTGGCATGAAACTGGAGGCTGTAGATCTGATGGAGCCTCGTCTGGTGTGTGTGGCCACAGTGACACGCATTATCCACCGGCTTCTAAGGATACACTTCGATGGGTGGGAAGATGAATATGATCAGTGGGTGGATTGTGAGTCCCCAGACCTGTATCCCGTGGGATGGTGTCAGCTCACTGGATACCAGCTCCAGCCTCCAGCACCACAGTGTGAGTCTAGCTTTGTCAATAATGGAAATTATTTCCATGGGGGCTCATTTTTCTACCCTTATCCAGTTATGTCCCCAGGTATAACAAAAATAGAAAAACTCTTGCTAATGCCTGGAAGTTATAATTCAAAGTTCTAATCTTTCCCACTTTGATTTCTAAAGTACTTCTGAGTGTTTTTTACTATTTTTCAAGGCCAGAAGTTGCTGATTTGATGCAGGGAAAAGAGCCTCTTGTCAGTTCTGGAGGAGCTTGCCAAGATTTTATATTGCTTTAAGACTGGCAAATTATCTGTTTCACCTCCTGAATTTGGTGGAACTCACCTGTGCAGAAGCTGTATCTAATTTATTACATCACAGATTGTCCTGTCACATTATAAGCAATAATAACTGATGAAATATGTTTCAAGAACTGTTTTTTAATGAGGGGGTAATGAGAGAGTTTGTGTTGGTAATGAGAGAGTTGGTTTTCCACAGTAAATTTCTGTCTTTGCTGAGTCACTAAGGAAATATTCTGTAATTGTGTAGCAGCTTTGAATCTAAAGTTACTCATTTTTGTTTTTTATAATAAGCATAAATTTTGAATTCTTCATTTTTGCAGCATCAAGGGATAGCCAGTCAAGTTCATCCAAACAGAAGAAAAAAGCTAAATCACAACAGTACAAAGGACAGAAGAAAAGTGGGTGACAAAATAGTTTGTGGTCTCTACCTAAGTCCCTGTTCTAATTGGAAATGTTTGTGTCTAAACAGGTGTTATGCTTAAAGGTGCAGTATGCCACAGAAGGAACTTTTTCATTGAGAATAACCACTTTTAAAAAATTCGTGATAGGGTAGATGTTGCTAATAATATTTTTTGTTGCTAAAATAGATCAGTTAAGTAATATGTTGGCTGTGTACTATATTGGTAGTTGTACTGCCTTGTACAAAATACTCGGGTATCAACAGTTTTCCCTCTGCTGCCTGTAACACAGGTGAAGGAATAAGAACCAAGTTACTGGGATCAGAAAGAATGAGGTGTAGAAAATTTAAATTATCATCTAACTGGCTTCTCTTTGAAACAAAAAAGCTACTTATTTGTCAGATGTCTTGGTTTAGGCATCTATGTAAATTAAGTTTTTGTATTACTTCATTCAGAAACAAACAGCATTGCTGTATGTGGCTGTTCTTGTCACAGTAAAACACAGTAATGACATTTTTAAGAATCTGCAGTGTTCAGGCACTTTCTACGGTAATTGATTCCCTTGGAATCAAATTGTCAAAATATAAAATTAGCTTGCTTAATTTAGTCTTGTTTCAAGATTGTTTCATTGTTGTATAGCACCAATGTGAGGAATTAAAACCATGTCTTCCTGGTGAATTTGTGAATGGATCTATCAAGGCAAATTGGATCCTTCTTCCCCAGTTGCTGAGAATACAACCTTGGCTGTGTTGATCTTTGGTCATGAAAAGAAGTTGTCTGGTGAATGCCACAGATGAAACAGATGTCTGGGGAGTTCTTAGAACCTCTTGTTAAGTGCCTCAAAGATTGCACTGCTTTAGGAAATAAGCAGTAAAATAAACAGTAAAATCCAGATCCTTTTCAGAATCTTGCAGCAGTATTTTTTAAATAGAATTCAGGTACTGGAAAACTCCTGATTTTAGAACATCTGGGGAAAGATGTGAGTGCTTTTGCTTTAAGCTGGGGATATATGGCTCTGTGGTTAATTACCTTTGCGTAGGACCTGGTTTTGGATAATTCTGCACTGTCTGAGCAGATTTTGTTTGGCAAGCTGTTCTAGACCATCATACTCCTTACCTTATCCCTTTCCTAATACCTCTGCTACCCGTCTTACAGTAAGTGTGACCCTAACCTGGAAAATTCCTCCTACTTAGTGCCATAGAGAGCTTTAGTCTAGCTTTAGAAAATTTAGTCTAGGGAAATTCTTTCTTCATTTCTCACTAACCTAAGGTAAATGTTGCCTGTGGAAGCAAGGAAAACTGATTGTGTTCTGGACTGTTTGCTCAATACCAAGAAATCCTTAATCACCAGAATATGAGAGAGCAAGGCCATGAACAGTTAGAGCCAGCTGCCTCCTATATGGGTTTTTTCTAAGTAGGTTATGGCAGTGGAAATGCTGAGTCACAGGAAGTAACACTAAAATATCTTCTGAAGCTTTTTCTTGTTCAGCACTTGTAAATAAAATAGAAAGTTATTTTGTAAAGGATCTCCATTACAAAACCATATAATGCAGCTGTGATGTTGTTATGGTACCATGTAAAGTCACCACATATGATTAACAAGAAACTGTCATAAACTAGATCAGTTTTAGCAGGGCAGGGTTATTTCCACACATTTTTCTCGTGTACTCACAACACAGCCCAGGATGTCATTGAGTCATTCTGCTGTGTGTAATTATGCAGATTGCTGCAGCAGTGTACCCCTCTTCCTGGGAGCACTGGAAGTGCACATGTTCACTGGGAAGCAGAACGGATTGCATTGTAAATGCTTCAGGAATGCTTTTGGAGACACTTGAGAATCGCCCCCAATTCCCTTTTCAATAGTGTTCTAGTGAGTAGGGTTTTGTGCTGTGTGCCTGCTGTTTAGAAGGCTGTGTGCGTGACTTCTTGAAGGGTAACATGGAAGCATGCCCAGACAATTAATTAATAATGAAGGATGCAATATCTGCTAGTATTGTCTGCTTCCTCTTAGGTGTGTATATCAGATTAAGGTTACTGAAAAGATAATCTGACCCACATATTTTCAAGGTTAGGATTCTGTAGACACCATTCTTTCTTCGTCATTAGTCTCTTTAAAAGGCTTATCCTGAAGTTGTCTTATACCACTCTGCTTAAATATTCTTCTTATCTTTAGCATATACATAATCAGTTATCTTTTCAGGGCTGGGCTTTTGTTTGTCTGACAGTGCTGATAGGACTGAAGCATCAACAGCCACAGTTTTGATGTAGCTGAAAGCATTGATTTCTGTTACAGATCTTGTACCCTGAATACCACAGTGAATATGCCTTGAGCATAGAATAGGAGCATCTTAGTGATAAAGGAGAAACGTGGTAATTCGTATGGAAAATGTTTTAATAATATTTTTTCATGAAATGCAGTTTAACAATTTGAGGGCATTTTAGAAGTTTTTTCTACGTGCTGAAATGGTTATTTGTGTTTGTAAGGCACGGTAAAAAATTTGGAATACCATTCTAAGGGAATTAAGAGCATATCTTTTTAGAGGTGATAAACTTTGTCTGGAGAGGATTATTTCCCCAGAATCATCCTTCTGTCTCTTAGGCGCACACACACTGAAACAACTGCAGCCTGAAACTGAGCCAAGATGTCTTGGGTGCCCAGGTAGAGGAATGTGTGTGACTATGCAGTGTAGCTGAAACAGGACTAATTCACAGCATTTGTATTTCATTGATAGAGCATGAAATAAGTGGGTCATGGTATTAAGCAATTCCCTTGAAGTTCCTATCCATAGCCTGTAGAATTCAGGGACGACAGTGTGGTTGTTGAGAACAATATTTGCAGTAATAACTGAGTGGTGCCATTGTACAGGCCCTGGTTTTTGAGAATGGGTGAATATCAATCAGAACCATTTCTCAGTGAACAGTCAGAGTTGCCTGATGCACTTTAATCCAAGTGTTTATTTTAGTTTGACTTGATGTTTAGAGAGGAAGATACCAGTTGGGAAGAAACCTGTCAGTTTGTCCAGCCCACCCATGGCAGGTGAGGTGCGGAGGAGCTTCTCTGGGAATGACAAGTTGATTCCTCCTCCATGCCGAGCCCTTCCAGCACAGACAGCCCCTGAGGCCTTCCAGCCTCCCAGGAATAGCCAAGAGTTCAGTCCCAGCCCCCAAACAAGTAACTGGTCACAACAGAGTGGGAAGCTATGGTCCAGGATGTCATGTGCTGACTCATCCAATCTTTTTTTCCCTTTTTTTTTTTTTTTTTTCCTTTTCCTTTCCTTTCGATTTTAGTTGGTTTAGGTTTTTTTTTTCTGCTAGAGAGCTTTTCATTCTCACCAATGCACCATGTCACTGAAATAATAATAGCAGAGGGTTACAGCTGGTTTAGGACTTTTGACAAAGAAGATTGTGGTATGCGTTACTGAGAATCCCAGAGGGGCTCTGCAAAGTTTTAAAATACAAAAATGCACCCTGTAAAACTGCATGGTAATGTGCATCTGGGAATATTTATTGGATGTAAGTAAATCATTATTGTGTATTATTCTTTGCAGAGAAAATAACTATATGCTGTAAATAAACATTTTTGTATTTGTATCAGAAAAAGCCAGTTATCTGGGAAAATACCTTTGGAATATGTTATTTGAAATTTTCTGGATTACTGAGAAAAGATATTTGAAGCCAGTGTAATGGTGTATCTGTATGAGTGAGCAGAGAAACTATTAAAAATTAATCAGTAATATTGAAATTCTGAATATATTTAAGATTGATAACATAATGTAATCCATCTTCAATGATACAAGTTCACTTCAAGGATATCTGATAGTTTTTCTCTTCCCTTTTCCTGATATCTCTGGCAGCATAATGCAGCAAATTATTGCTAACAAATATGTTTTGGCAATAGCACCTGTCAGGCTGAATGATGCTCTCCCTGCAGGACAGTTGCCAGGCTGATAGATTTATCCTCAGATTTGCTTGATTAGTCCCTTAAGCTTGCCTTAGTCTGCATAGGCTGCCCTGTCAATACTCTCTGCTGATTCTGGAATACATCCAGAACCATTTCTCTTGTCCATGTGTTATCCATTAGCAGACTAGGAAAAAAGGAACCCACATACAACCTTTAGGCCCAGAGGAACACCTTTACTCTATTCTGCACACCTCTCAACGCTTCTCAAGGACCCCTTTAGTTTCACTTCGTGTTCCTACCAGTGTGCATGTGCCGTGTTTAACAGAGCCTTTGATGCCAAAGAGAAGCCTTGCTTAGGGGAGCGTGTTCTGGAGCATCTATTTCTGCACAATTGTTCTTATGTCAAGTCTACACCTGCATTGCATTTCTATAGTGCAATGACATATACAGTCTGAATGTCTGTGTTATTAGATCTCACAGTTCCTATGAAACACCTGTGTTCCTTAGTTTCTGATACTCAGTGCTTTCTGTGATCAGTTGAGGGGAACTTTTCAACACTGAGTTTTGGTAAGGCTGGACAAAATTAACTTTGTGGTGGAGCCTTCTCATTATCCGAAGATGTTTGTGTTTATATTGAAACCAGCAAGATCATACCTTTTCAGTCTCTTAGAAGGAGGTATGACCTTGAGACCATCTAATCAGTTTAGAACACGTTTGAGATTGGCCAGAACGCAGTAATTATGTGCATACTCCTCAGCATCACTTATTGCTTGAAACTGCAGTAGCTGTAGGACATATGCAGGCACAGTGCAGGGGATGTTTGCATGACTTTGAATGGAGTCAGTGGAAGGTAAGTAACAAAACAGCATCTGTTCTAAAGCATCTTGTCCATGGGAGATCTCAGTAAGGTTCAAATCCAATTCCTTCCCCTTTTGTACTGTCAGGAGCACAGGAGAAAGGTTCAGCACTTCTTCATCTTGGTTTGTATGAAGTGATTTTGCTCTAGCAAATTCCTGGTGCTCCATTAGGGTGCATGAGTACTTCGCATCTTTCAGTCATCTGAAACGATCTCTTGAGCACTGAAATTCACCTGTTGGACTGCTTCATTTTTAAAAAGAACCTACAGCCAGCCTGGCAAAGGGAGGAGACTGTTCCCAGAGATTCACCAAAATCTGGAGCTCCGTTTGTATTGGTTTTGGGAGGTTTAAAGATCATGTTATCAGACACAGTCTATCTCTGTGTCCTGGCAAATCACTGGGACACTTGTAAAAATGGAATGCCCATCTGCATTTCTTTTCCTTCAGTTGGATGTCTTCCACTAGTTTTACTTTTTTCTTCTTTTAAGTAATTTGGTGTGTACCTGTAACTAAGCTTTTCTAATGGGGAATTGTAGTTAAAAGCTGTATAATAGGAACAAATTAAGTAAGATATCATTAAATATCTAGATGTCAGGACTTTGGTTAAAATGGGCCAGAGACAATCCAAATCCAGTAACTGCTGTTAATACCATACCTTCAGGAACTTCCTACTCATGGAGAGAAGGGAAGCAATGTGAATAATGGGTTGGTTTGCATCCCTGACCTCTGTGTAGCCTTTGCTTAAGGCATTGTAGCATAGCCAAGTAGCCAATTGTGTATCTTATCATTTAGACAGCACTTTGCTGACCCCAGAGATCAGGAATCTTTGCCAAAGTTGGGCATGATGCAGGGAAGAGTACTTGGGAGAAAAATAAGGAAGGGATTGTGGGCTGTGTAAGTGGGAAGAGGAACCTATTAAAGAAAGATGAGGAGAGCTTGTGTTATGCTGCAGCAACTTTTGACATCTACTATCTTAATATTCAAATTTTATTATTGTTTAGCTCAAAAGCTGGTTTCAACATAGAATATAAAAGAATAATTAAACAGCTTTATAAATTAACTGCTGGGCTATCAGTAGCAGCAGGTTCTGGGTTGGGGTTTTTTCCTTTCACTGCATATTTCTGCATTTCAAGACACATTGACAATGTATATAAACTTTATATTCAATAATTATAAACTTTGATACTTTTCTCATTCATTTAGTCATAGAGAATATTTTTTTATATAATCAACCCTTTAATGTGGGTACTGCACCTTTAATAAATGTTTACATGTTTTGTTTTCAGTGTTCTTTTTTATTGTGCTTATATTTTGCTAATCATCTCTATTCATTAATGAAACTGGAAAGGTAATTGTGACATTATTGCTATTCATAACATCTTTGTCTTAATCTCATTTCCATTTAATTTTGACACAAGAAGAGAGAAGATTTAAACTACAAAAAATGCTTTGCTTTAATGAAACTTACCTTCTGGGATCTTAAAATTTTAATGATAGGTCGAGAAATCTTTGTCAGTGTTTTGTTGTCTCACATAGACTGTTTGCAGTAAGTGGGCTAAGTAATTTGAGTTGTAGGTTAACTGTTGGCCATTTTTGATTGTGTCAAGACTAAATAGGAAGCAAAGCGGTTTAAAAGTTAGTGGTTTAAAATACTCAGTTCTTGAGAAAATCTGGCAGAGAATATATTATTGTAAGTCATTTGAAATCTGTTTAATATTAGAGCACAACTGTAGATTCCATCTGCAGTCACAAAGTGTCTGTTCTCTATGGGATCCTGAGCGTTAAAGCGTTGCTAAAATGCAGAATATAAGAAAATGGCGAATCTGAGATGCTCCCAATGTCAATATTATTAAGTAAATTAAAGGAAAAGTTGCACTTTATATAGATGTTTAATGTCAATTTTTGATTTGTAGTGACTTCATTACAGCTGAAGGAGGAATTGCTGGATGGAGAGGAGTACAGCTTCCTGCAGGGGACATCTGACCAGGAAAGTAACGGCTCTGCCAGCTACTACATCAAACAGGAACCCTGAGGCAGCTCCCAGGAGTGAGGGGCACAGCATTGGTGATAGGAAAAGAATCTTTCTCCAAGACTGACTGATTCTGTTCCCACTTGGATGGTGCAGTTCAGATGACTGTGCCTGGGGTGCTTTGCTAAATATAGATGAATTAGACTCAGTTCAGAATTTTTTGGAAGGGTGGGGAAACTATTTTAGTGATAAAGATTTTTCAATTTATTAAAAACAAAAACAAAGGACACTTTTGTGTTGTATTTGAAGCTTTTGAAAGAATTTTGTAATATTTTCAGGTTCAGATTTATTGTGCATTGTTAACAAGAACTGAAAATCTAATTTTTTTGTAAGATTAAAGTTTATTTAGCATGATTGTGGGAAGCAGTTGGAGGAAGATATAGTTGCAAATACAAATGGAACTGTCATAACAAATGAACCTTTTTGGTACAAGTTGGGAGACTTTTAGACTCTTATGAACTGCACTGGTCACGCCTCTGTTTTTTTAGTTGTGAAAATAAGGTTTTAAAGCCCTGATTTAGAGGCATAAATTATATGTGGAAGATAGTCCTGTGAAGCTCTACTCAGTGAGTAGCCCCAAGTGCAACAGAGCCATTGTCTGAGGAAGATTTTAACTTTTCAAGGTGTTTTTATTTAAAGTACCCTTTTTTATATAAGGATTTGTTTTTTAATGTTCCTTAGGGTCTGATTCAGTGCCCATTAATATCAGTAGCCTTGTCTCCGTCAATTGCAGTGGGCATTGTATTGGATCTACAAAGCTCTTGTCTGTGTATGAATGTCTGTGGTCTTGGAATGCTTCAGCAAATGTTTACAGAGCCCTATGCCAAACTGGAACTTCAGAAAATTCTCTCATTGGAAGATTAGTTGTAGCTCTGAATTTTGACTGAAGATGCAGCTTAGATGGACAGTGACTAAGGATTCCCTTGATATTGGGATGGAACTTGTGAGTATTCTTGTGGTTTTTTTGGTTTTTTTTTTTCCATTCAGAAAGTCCTAAATGTTTCCTTACCATCTTAAATAGCTATCTGCGACCATTCAGAGCTGATGTGCCACATGGTTTAAGGTGAGCTGAAAGGAGCCCTACATTGTGGATTAAAAATTAGTACAGTCCTGCATAGCCTGCAATATTCGTGTCTTGCTACAATAGTGTAACATAGGAGTTGAGACTTGAGAACAGTATCAAAATTACATGGTTTTAGTCTATAATTCATAAACTAAATTTGCCTGTTGCCTGGAATTCTTGTCTCATGTCAAGCATCCCCTTAGCCCTACCTGGGCAACTTAAAAGGCAAAAGTCCCATAAAAGGGTGAAAATTATGACTACTTAAACACAAAATATTTTTGCAGGAGCTCTTAATTATTTGGGTTTTTATCCTTCCATATTTTTAACCTTTGTGCATTTTTGTAAATGGAGTTGATGAATGAGAGGTGGTTGATCAGCCCTGCAGAGCTGTGACTGGAAGAATGTGCATCAAGAGCTTTAGCTTTTACCAGTAAGGTTCATTAACTAAACTCTCAGGAATTATCTCATAAGTTCTGTAAGTGCTTCTGGGTCTTCACAGGTCCCCTTTGGAGCAGTACAATGATATCTGACTCTTGACCATAAGTTAGGGCTTAAAAAAAAGTTGATCAAAAATTATTAACGTCTGTATTCCTACAGCCTAAGAATTACTTTATCAACCCACAGAGCCCCAGGAGACCATTTTTGTATATTGTTGTTTGAGCTTAAAAAAAGTGCATAGAAAGTTGAAAACCAGCAATTTGAATATTTTCTAAAATATTGCTCCAGCTTTGGGTACATAGTATTGGTGATATGCACAGGTTTACCTCATTCTATGCAAGCGGGGTTAATTATGTAAAGTTTTGTATTTAGTAGTGGGAGTAAAACATGTCCTGTACAGTGTAGGAATGTCTGCAATTCTTTTCTCCCTTACTGGTAAAATTTCTTAAAATGACCTGCTTTAACAACAGCTTCTTCTATTGACAGAATCTGTTAATCTGATTACAAGAATCTATAACTTCAGGTGGTAAAGACATTTTACCTCTCTAAAATAGCCAGTTAAAAGGACTTTGTTTGACCTGGTAGACTTCAAATACCTTATCTCAGATTCTGACCCACCCATGATGTTTACTTTGAACAGCCTAGATTGGAGAAGTAGGATTAGAGATCATTGTAGTGACACTTCGAGCCTTGATTGTTTTCCTGTGTTCTCGATTTAATCTGCTGTAAAATCCAGCTCTGCAAGCATTGATTTCATTTGGTAAGTATAGCACTATGTTTTTTAGGGGTTTTTTTTTTAATGCAACAACTTGCAGGTTGTCCCATCAGCTCAAAGAAGGTTCTCACAGTCTTGCTTTCTTCTCCCAACAGCTTCTGACTTCAGAAGAAAAAATGTTGCATTAATTAGTGTGTCATACTGTAGAAGGTTGGGCTAGTTAAAGAGTGAGGTGCATTGCCAGGTCACTAAACTGAGTATTGCCTTGTGTATTGCCCAGGGTCATCCCTGATTTCAGAGTTGGTCTGCAAATATCGAGAGGGAACATTAGTCCTTTACACACCTCTGTGTTGGGAGAAATATAAGAATCTGTTCTAATGTCAGTATTTCTAATATTCTGTTATTCATCAAACACTAAAGTCTGTGAGGTGGTGTACGTTCTCCGGTACCCGTGTGACTTCAGCAGTTGGTGAAATGTCTTTTGTGTCTTTGAGTTCATAATATTCCTCCGTTGTGTAATTGTCAAGTACAGTGACGTCTGTGCTAAGCAAATTGCAGAAGGTGCTGGAAGTCACTTGCTGAGAAGCTCAGGGAAAATCTGAGCAAGGTGCTACCAGGGATGCGATCTCCAGAGCGCCTGTGGGGTGTCCATGTGGCATCTCCCTGGGTTTGCAGAGCATTTCCATGGCTCTGAAATGTTTCTCTTGGCTTTTATGCCGTGGTACCTGGCTGAGAGAGCAGCAAATGTTGGACACCTAAAACCTTCAATGGTGTCAGACTAATTATGGCATTTGGCACAGCAGGTTTTTCTGATCATGAGGCAGCCCAACCCATCCCTGACTTGGCTGCTGCCCCTTTTCTTATTCCAGATATCTCTGCTGATCTTTGATTATTACATTATTTTCAGTAGAACTCTCTAACCTGTTCCTTGCTGCATCTGAGGAGAACTACAGCAGTTATTGATTCCTTGTTCTGTGGATACTAACACGGGTTTCAGTATTTGTTTTGGTTTATTGTTTTCTGTGTTGTGAATACCCTCCCTCTATCTTTGTATGATGGTGCTAATATATTTGGTAATAATCCTTTATTGGGAAGGGATTTTAAAAAACTGTGATTTCAGCTGAATTTTTCTTCCTTTTGATTTTTTTCGTATTTAAAATGAAAAGCCACAAAAAAGGCATCAGCTTTGGCCCCTGGGAAAATGTTGGGGCGGGAACCAAGATTAAAAAATGGGTTTTTACATAATTTCTGTATGTATTTGATATATAGATCAATATCTGTACAAATTTAATCTTTTATTTTCTTGGTAATTTGTGTGGTGAGTGAGAGAGTATTTAAAGCTTTCTCATGCAATGTACATAACTCAGTGAAAAAATGCTTTTGGAGAAATTAATGTTACTTTCATTTTTATGAGACTGCAGATTTTCAGCATGGATGTGAAAAGCATTAAAATTATAACTTTGTGTACAAGATGAAAATAATTCACTAAATTTGCCTTTTTTACACAAAATAAAAATGATTAAAAGTCTTTTTTCTGAATAATGATGGCTTTGTTTAAAAGACACTCTTAACCTTATTAGAAATACCTATAGTCTGTAAAAACATGAGTATTTTAAATACATTGGTGTGATGGCAGATTCTGTGAGACCCTGAGCACAAGGTAAAAGAGGTTTGATAAGAGAAGATGAATTAGATAAACATTTCAGAGAGCAAGCCTGTCACTGACTCTCATTTCATTTAGTATTTGTGTAAGGAGGGAAGTTTTGTGGTATCCCTCTTTTCCTCTAGCTGTGTTGGAAGTAGCTCCAGCCTCCCTTCAGCTCTCCCTCTGCAAGTTTGCCACTGCTCGAGTCCAGCAGCTGTGCCAGGGTCATGTGTCAGTGGTTCCTGAATGAGTATTTGAACAGGGGTCTGTTGAAAGTGAATGCACCACAAGGAATTAGCTCACACCCATTTATTTGAGTCACTTTCAGCACTATGATAACTGGGGCTGCTCTCAGGGCAGCAGCTGGAATGAGATGAGGTGTTGGAAGGCACAAATCACTTTCGGAACCTATCACTCATAGATCCAGTCATGTGCACAAGGCTTGAAGTCAATGAGCTCTGTGGGTTTGAACCACAGGTTGATCTCCTTCTGTGCACTCTCCATGGAGTCACTGCCATGGATGATGTTCCTGTGGAAGGAGACAAACATTGTTCTGTATAAAAATACGCTTTCAACAGCCTTGTTCTCAATTTGCAAAAACTTGGATGAAGCAGCTGGAGTGGGGAGGACTACCTGAAGTAACAGCAGTAGAGTGTTCCAACACCCCCCTCTACCCCCCCCAAGAGCTAATTATGCCTATCAGCGTCACTCTAGAGCTACTGTTCTATACCAGCCCCTGCCTGAGCTTACATGCTGCTCTGGGGAGGAGCTGGATTGCACCATCAAGTCAGCTTTGTACCACTTTCCTAAGCAGCAGCTGTTTACTGTGACCTGCAATTGAAATATGATCAAACTAAGGTCTCTACCACAAATTCTGACTTTCTAGACTAAAAGACTGCCACCAGTTTTTGTGCTGACAGGTAAACAGGGAGTAGGAGTTGTTGAGTTTTTAGTATCAATTAACAGTTTGAGTACAAACCTTCCCACTTGAATGCAGAAGTCACCACGGATAGTGCCAGGCTTGGAGTCTGCAGGGTTGGTTTCCCCCAGCATTACTCTCCCAGTTTTAACCACATTGAGTCCTTCCCATACCTTAAGGTAAAAACCACAAAAATTCTGTTAAGCCATGTTTATGCAAAATACTGACAATTCATCTTTGCTCTATGATACCTTTCAAACAACAGCTTTACCACTAAAGACAGTAACCTTGCCTAGATTCTCTCTTAGGCCTGTAAAGGTGAAAAGGGAAATAAACGTATGAACTGGAAGTAATTGTAAAAAGGACTATCAATGTTGTTACTGCAGTGAAGGAGATACTTTACCAAGCCTCATCTTTGTATACAGAGTATACTTTGTAAAAGGAGTAAATATATAAAGCCAATTCCCAACCCTTTCTGTTGTGTGAACAGGGACACTTTGCTGAATGGTCTCTCATATCACACCAGGAGATGCCATTAGAGCAAGGACCTTTTAATTGGGGGGAATGTAAGAATGAATGACACATAAGTTGAGTTTTTGTGTCAGAGAGCCTGACCTTTTTTTGCCCAAAACAGGTTTTTTGGTGCAGATTTGCTTTCAGGAATTTTGCTTTATGCATTTTTATATTAGGCATTTTAATACTAATTTTATATGTGCACTTTTCTTGTTATATAGTAGTTTCACTGTCTTAATCTTAATTTTTTTCTTTTGCCACTATCAGAACTAGATAGTTTGGAAAAAAGCTTCTGTAACACTATCTCTGAATATTCCTAATAACTGATACAGCAAAGCAAATATATTCAAGAAAGTAATCTTTAACTAAAATCAAGCGACTTACCATGGCCACAATAGGGCCAGAGTTCATATATTTAACCAAACCAGGGAAGAAGGGGCGGTCTTTCAGGTCAGCGTAATGTTGTTTGAGAAGGTCTTCAGAGGCCTTTAAAAGGGTAAATGTAACCTTAAATATAGTATTCTGAATATTATTAACTAAAAGGTGTTACAGGTGTAAGACTATGGCATTAGTGATTAGATTCACTACTAATTAATGTTACCAACAATGCTGCAGTGCTATTGTGGGTATCAGTGGGAGCTCCTGCTGTAAAATTAAAGGAGTTCTTTGTGGCAGTGCTGGGAATTGTCAATAAGATTTAAATAGAATTCGGGATCCCGGGGTGATGTTACCCAACACAACCTTTCAGCCAAGGCCAATTCCAGTTCTCAATCAAGCTACGTTAAACCTCTGGAGCAAAATTCGCTTTTTTTGGAAAGGGGAGAAGCCATGTGCCGGGCAGGAAGCCGGACCCGACGCGTGCTCCAGCACATCCGCCATCAGATCCCCGTTCTACCGCACGAGAAGCCACAAGGAGAGATTCTCGGTGTGAGTGTGGGTATGGTGAGCCCTTCTCGGGCAGGGCAGGGACGAGGTTTGGCGGCAAGGCGCGGGCACTCACGTGCACGAACTTCATGGCCACGAGCCGGAACCCTTTCTGCTCGAACCGCTTGATGATCTCCCCGACCAGCCCACGCTGAACGCCGTCAGGCTTGATGGCGATGAAGGTGCGCTCGCCGTTCCCCGCCATGGCGCTGCGGGCGGGAGTGCGGCGTGAGGGGACGCGCGGCCTCAAGGTCGGCGGCGGCCATGGCGGCACCGCCCTGCCACGCGGCACCGCCACGGACTGTCCCCCCGGCCTCACCGAGCACGGCCCGGTCCGGTCCCGCGGAACCCCGCCAGGCCACTCCGCCCGCACCTCCCATGCCCCTGGAACGAGAGGCCCAGCCTCACCTAGCCGGAACTGCTGCCGCCGCTACCGCCTGCGCCGCTGCCGACGGAGGAAAAGGCTCAGGGCGAGGCGGGCGGGTCGCGGATTCCCCGCCCCACGCAGAGGAGGAGCCGCCGGGCCGGCCGCGCTTCGGGGGCGGAATCGCCAGCGCCAAGCGAGCCCGGGTCAGGCCAGGCTAGGACGCGATGAGATGAGATGAGATGAGATGAGATGAGATGAGATGAGATGAGATGAGATGAGATGAGATGAGATGAGATGAGATGAGATGAGATGAGATATGACATGACATGAGATATGACATGAGATATGAGATGATGATTGAGATGCGATGAGACGAGACAAGATAGTGGTCGCTGCCGGGCCCGAGGGGCGGCTCTTGGCCAGGCCCAGCCGCATCTGTCGCCTCTGCCACCTCGAAGTTTATTAATTTACGGACGCAGCAACTGTGGTTTAAGCCTTTAAAGCACTGAAACAACAGTGGGTGTTTAACAAAACTAAATAAGTTTCTACTCATTTTTTGCTGGGTTGGCTGCTTTCAGGTATCACCACTGCCTGAGGGTTGGTCTTGCCAAGTTAGCTGCACAGCACAGCACAGCTACAGCTCCTCAGAAGCATATTTATCACAGAAAAGCAATAGGGGATCCATAACCCAGGAACATTATTGGTAATCTTATTGGGAAGGTGAAGCTGCCAAGTGTCAAAACCTCACAGTCCCTGAGCGCGTGTCACAACATGAAGCAGGGAGTGTGTTGTTACTTTTTATGATGTTTACTACTTGGCCCTTTCCTAGTAGATACAGCACCTTTTCCTGAGCAAGTTATAATCGCACACCATCACTGCAGGCGGGATATCAATGAAATAACCTCTGCACTCCTTGCACTCTCTTATTGAGGGGCCAGTTAGTGGCTCCATAGGGTCAAGTAGTGGTTTCACTGGACCCACTCAGGCACCTCAGCCATGCAGGAATGCTGGTCTCCACCTCTTCCTAGTCTCATCACATTAGAAACTAATCATCAGCTTCCTGACAACCCCCATACCTCCAGATAAACCACATTTATCTCTTTTGTAGAATCAAGAAACCTCAAGTAACCTTTCAAGGAAAGATTAAACTGGAGACTACCCATCCCATGCTCAGGTTTGTCACATATTTCCTTTCCTCCAATTTCTTTTATTCTAGTGATTTATGCTCTATTACAATTAATGTTTTCCAGAGAACCTCACAGCCTCCCCTACAGCTTCATAGTTAGAGAATTTGTTCCCCTTCCTTATACTCATTAATTAAATATAAGACAAAAAATATAAAAATGCTTCCTTTTTTTTTTTTTTTTTTTCCCCCACTGAAGAAACAGCAAATATTGTTTTATTTTTGCCATCTCTTTTTAGGAGCCCAATATTGCCATAAGGTATCATAAGTCTTCAACATTCACTGCTGTCTCGGTTTGAAAGACAGGTGTCTGCTAGGGAAATCAGGAGCCTTCCTTGGAATGGAAAATGTAAACCCCTTCCCTCCGAATTATTATAATTTTGAAATTAAGGGGGCTCTCAGGCAAGGATATTATAATAGGAATAACAGTTCTTTACTAGTATGTATTACAAGGCAATCAAACTAACAGCAAGTATGACATTAACAAGAGAACCGGGAACCCAGTGACAGCCTTTCTCGGTCACAGGCGCTTTCCCTTTTGTGCAGTTCCAGTCACAGCCAGCAGGGGGTGCTGCTGACTCTTGGGGAGCACGTGGCAGTGGCGGCTGGGCCAAGATGGGAAGGGGTGGAGGAGAGGCTTTGCTTCCCAAAACCCTGTGGCAGTTGATCCTGGTGCCCCAACAGGACTCTGAGGAGCACGAAACTGCAATGGCAGGAATGCGCAAAAATCCCAGGCTGGTGGACGAGATATATCAGGAGCTCTGAAGATGTGGCTGGATCCTCGGGATGTCTCGGCAGGCAGGGGGTACGGGGCTACTGTGTAGCGAAAACTCAGAGCAGCGCCGAAGCAGCAGTGGGGATGGGACAGCTGCAGCCCGGGTCCCCGCAGGGCAGAGGGGAAAGCCCAAGATCCCGGGCACCCGAGCATACGGGGACAGGTCCTTGTAGTGAGGTGGGTGTCGCTGTCAGGTTGGATGTGGCATACACACACACACACATGATCAAGATCCAACATTATAGTTTTTATTCTGCGTGTTCTCCAGCTTATATACTCTTAACAAACCATGATCCTAAGTCATTGACTACATCACAGTAACTTATTATATTCATTGGTGGAAAGCAATTAGCGTCAATATATTCAGCAAAAGTTTTGTGAAGAGTTAATAAGGCACATATACATGTTTACTTATGCACATAGTCTAACTACAAAAATTCTTTATGTATCTTTTAAAATCAGTTTCCATGCTGACGGCCTTGTCTTCTTCCTTGCTATGGATACACTCAAAAGTCATCAATTGTTGTTTCTTCTACTAACATTGTTTTGCTTGCAGACCAGCTGTCAAGCCCCTGCATATTTCCCCCTTTTTGTATTTGAGCGACAAACACAGCTGTCAAGGATTTTTGCAGAAAACCAAGCAGACAGGGAAGACACAAAGCAATGATTACAATTGCCAACAAAATTAACAAACCAGTTTTCAACATGGCTTTTAGCCATCCAGTGATGCCTGAACTCTTGAAAAGACTATTCAGCCATTCCCATCCTTCATCCACCTGTAATTGACTGACTCTGTCTTTCAAGTTTGCAATGCTTTTGTAGATTGATTCACTGTGATCTGATAAATTCATGCAACACATGCCTTCAAAATTGTGGCATCCATGAATGACCATGAGCTAACAATAAAAAATCAATAGCTACTCTGTTTTGTAAAGTAGCATGTCTAATGCTATCTACATCTAACAATAACCCACTTAAAGCCACAGATATGTCATTGTTTTGCTTAGCTAACCAACAACTAAGTTTATGCAAAGAGGCTAGAACATGAGCTGCAGCTACTCCAGGTGTAACAATTGATGCAGATGCAATAGAAGCAGGTGCCCAAAAAACCACTTCATCCCGACACTGAGAAGTAAATTTATGTCAAAGTGATCACTTACTTCTTATTTTTTGAAGCATCATTGTTATGTTGGGTGTCAATGGAGTCATCCCAAACTGCAGGGACCCCCTGTTATTCTACTTGGAATACCAACCCAAGCACGATCACCACAGATTAAAAACATACCCTTGGGCAGCTGCAAAGACACATCAGAGGCATGTGATATATGATGTGAGGTGTAGTTACACCACCAACTTGTGTTTCTGTATATATCTAGTGTTGCATTTACATTTTGAGACTGCCCTCCTGTGGTCTTGTCTTTCCCTTTGTAACTAACCATTACACAAGCATCCATTTGCAATGATCCCAGCAGTTCTAGCTCCTGTGGTTCAATGGCAACCTGAGGCAAGTGTGCATAGATACTATCCCAAAAATCTACACTGTGTACAGGATTCATTGGTTTACAATTAAAACTTGTGAGAGACAAGGCCAGTTTTCAAGAGGTACACCAACAAGACACTTAGAAAATGGATTCTCAGGATTGGAGACTGATAAACACAGTGTGTCTTGATGTGTAGCCTTAGCCAGTGTCACCCACATGTTCTGCCTCGATTGTGGTGGAATCTTCCATCCTGTTCCTTCCTGTGCTCTCCAGGTAAGGCTTAACACAACGAGCAGGAATCCAGCGTTGTCCATTTTCTGTTGAGACACAAGCATGCCCCTTTCCCCAGGTTATTAAATCTACAGGATCACTGACCTCTAACCAAATCTCTCACTTGTACCTGAGCAGGCTTCTACAACTCTGATTTCTTCAAAATTAAAGAGGAAAAATGAGAAAGCAAAGGAGGTAAAGAAGTTGTCTCCCTGTAGGATAAAAAGTTCAGCACATAAACTGCTTTGTCCAGTTGTGCCTGAGGGGTTTCTCCTTGCATTCTCCCTTTTTGTTTTTGAAGCTGACGCTTCAGTGTACCATGAGCACGTTCAACAATAGCCTGTCCAGTGGAAGAAAAAGGAACACCTGTACTATGTACAATGCCCCAAGCAGCTACAAAATGCTGTTTTCTGAGATATATAACCAGATTCATTATCAGTCTTAATGTGCTGAGGTACCCCTAAAACAGTGAAAGCTATCTGAAAGTGACGAATAACATCTACAGCTCTTTTACCTGAATGTGCAGTTGCTACAAATAGCAGTAGAAAAAGTATCAGTTGATACTTTTGATGTATGTGTTTCAGTCGTCCAAAATCAGCAATTCGAGTAATGTCTGTCTGCCAGAGTTGCAATGCTTGCAACCCTCTAGGATTGGTCCCATGGTATACAGGAACGTGCAAACTTTGACAGTCAGGGCATGAAGCAACAATTGAACGAGCATCATTGCTACTGAGGCCAAATTGCAGCTGTAAATCTTGAGATCCTTGATGGTAAAACTGATGACACAGGATTGCTTGTTGCCTACTATTAGGAATGGTTAAAGCAGCATCAGAAACAAGAGCATCAGCTACAGTATCACCTTCTATAAAGAATCCTGGCAAAGCAGTGTGACTGTGAATATACAGTACAAAATATGGTTCAGTGCTTGCTGAATTGTATTCCCCAATTCCAACAGCATCTCAAATAAAGGTCAATGGTCAATTTCAGATAAAACAACCTTATCCAATTTTTGGGTCAAATTTGCCACATAAGCAGAATCTGTTACAATATTTACAGCTTGAGGGAACAACTGAAATGTAGTGGCCATGTCCCGCAATTCATCAATTTGAGGTGAAACTGTTTGAAATTTTACCACATGCTGCCAATCACCACTGATTTTCCAAGTCACTGCAGCTTTCCCTGTTTTTCCAGAACCATCCATAAGAACGTTGGTCCATCAACAGGGCTTTCCATACTTAACTGTTTCTGACCAACCAGTACTTCCTGAAAAAATTTCAACAAGGGGTGACTTGGTAAGTGATAAGATGCCCTGTGAAAGCAGCCACAGTAGCTTGTAATTGATAATTTTTAGCAAGACACCACTCCAAATACCAATTCTGAACAGGCAAAACAGTTTTTTCAGGATCTTGGCCTAGCAATTCAATGCATCGTTTATGAGCCCTAATAATAATTTCAGCAATTAAGTAAAAGATCAGGAGCAGTTTTTAAAGGTCTGAAAGGTAAAAACAACCATTCTAAAATATGTAAAGGATCCTTCCACTTATCATTCCATTGCACAAGAATTCTAAAAGGAGTCATCTTGTCAATTAAAATGAATAGTTGTACTACTTGTGCCAAATCAATATGAGAGAAATTTTCCACAAAAAGCTTTTTCAACCATTTCAAGAACAGAAAGGGTTTCTGGGGTTAGCTTATGGACATCAGTAGGATTTTCTGACCCCTTTAGCATTTCTAAAAGAGGCTGTAATTGCGAATTGGTAAGTCCTAAATAAGATCTTATCCAATTAATTTATCCCATTAATTTCTGCACATCAGTCAAGTTTTCAGCCTTGTTTTGTAATTTTATCTTTTGAGGTCTCTCCTATTTATGAGATACAATGAGACCTAAATATTTCCAAGGTTCAGCTGTTTGAATTTTTTCTGGAGCTAAACTCAGGCCATAATTTTGTAAATAAGTTACTGCAAAAGACTGCAAATCAGCCAATTGCTCCTGTTCTTTAGCTGCTAACAAAATATCATCCATATAATGATAATAGTAACAATCAGGATATTTTTCCCTCACTGGAGATAGGGCTTGTGCTACAAACCACTGACAAGAAGATATCTCCACTGATATCTCTGTGTTTGTTCAGAATAGTTAATTGTTGGCACTGTGAATGCAAATTATTTCTTGGTGGTTGGTTTTTTTTTTTTTTTTTTTTTTTTTTTTTTTTTTTTTTTTTTTTTTTTTTTTTTTTTTTTTTTGCTAAAGGAATTGTGAAGAAACAATCTTTTAAATCCATCACAGCAATATTCCATTCCACAGGAATCATGGTAGGGGATGGTAAACCAGGCTATAAAGCTCCCATTGTAGCCATTACAGCATTAATTTGTCTCAGGTCACATAAAAGCCTCCACTTGCCTGATTTCTTCTTTATAACAAACAGAGGAGTGTTCCATGGACTGTGTGAAGCTTCAATATGACCTGTGGCCAATTGTTCCTGAACCAATGTTTGCAGGGCAATCAATTTTTCACCAGTCAGGGGCCACTGACTACCCTACTATTGGGAGTTAGGTGTTGTTGTGTGTTTTGGGGTTTTTTTTGTTTTGGTTTGGTTTTGGTTTTGTTGTTGTTGTTTTTTTTGTTTTGTTTTGTTTTGTTTTGTTTTGTTTTTCCTTATAGAATTTTTCTCCATGAGTTTCTAGGAGACTAAGTATTGGTACTTAGATGATGCTTGACCTACACAAAGGAGGTGATGGAAAGTCGAAATTCGGGAGGCAGGAAAAAGAGGAAAATGAATCTTGGGGCAGGAAAAGGACAGAGGGAAATGAATCTTGGGGAAGGAAAATGACAGAGCAGGGGGCACTCACTCGGCTTTGGGGAGAGGACGACCAAGCTGCTGCTTGCTGTGGAAGAAGTCCACTGTCAACAGAAAGTCCAGTCCTAGGAAATCTACCATCATCTACTTGTGCGCCCGGGAATTCTGAGTGCCTCCTCCTGCCCTGCTGGAGCTGGGCCAGCCCTGTCTGGCCATCGTGGCTTCTTCAGCGCTGCTCTTTCTTGCTACACTGTAGCCTCGCACCCCTTGCCTGACAGGACATCTCACCCTGCCTGCCGGGGACATCCTGCCGTTCCAGCCACCAGCCTGGGAGTTTCCACCTTTCCAGCTTGGTGCTCTTGAAGTCCCAAGAGATCAGGCTGCCCTGGGCTTTGTGAAACAAAGCCCCTCGAGGTTCCTGATTCTGTTTATTATTAATGCTGTAGTTGTTGTTTGTTTGCCTTGTTATACATACTAGTAAAGAACTGATTCCTTTCCCCATACCTCTGCCTGAAAGCCCCTTTAATCTTCTAAATTATAATAATTTGGAGAGATGGGGTTTGAATTCTCCATTCCTAGAGAGGCCCTGCCCCTCCCTAGTAGATACCTGTCTTTCAAACCAAGACAGATTTTGGCACCCAAGTGTGAGGCATTGAGAGAAAAAGGAATAACAGTTCTTAAGTGACCTAATTTCTTGTGTACTGGATATAGAAACCTCATTAAGTAGCATCTTGTGGTCTAACTTACCATGGTTCAGATGGCACATGGTTGTGGCTGTATTTCTTCCATTTGCAGGCTCTTATCTAAACATATACTAAGTCTATTGTGGCTGTTATCCAGTTTGCTTTATGGGTTGATAAGGTGAGGAATTCATGGATTTTTAACTTCCTCTGGAAGGCGGGCACATGGATGCATGGCTATCACACACTAAGTGTATGTTTTTGGGGTTACTTTAAGAATGGTTCCTTCTGTGAGGAAATGACAGTAGTGAGACGTTAATTTTGAGGAACTAAGGATTTTTAGGAAAGTTAAGATAATAAGTTGCTGAACTAGCTGAAGTAGATAGGTAATCTTTGTTCGCAGTTAACAGAAGCCAGATCTTAGATAAGCTACCCCGAATCTTGTAACTCATTTCTTGTCAGGTTTATGTTTATGTAGTTGTCCTTGTAATGAAAAACAAAATGTGGTAAATAGGACATAAGATAGCTGCAGATTTCCTGCTTAAAGGACCCACTGAACACAGGGAACTGTAAGTTCTACCAAGGATTCATTTATCATGAATGCATTGAAAAGGTAGAAAGGTCAGGACGAGGAAGACTCATCTTACTTCCTCATTTTGGGTGACCCCTCCCCAAAATAGACCCCCAACTCATTTTAAGAAACAAAGTACGCATGTTTAATAGCCTTTTTTGCCAATTAGCACACAAAGCGAGGAATGGGAGGTGACAGGGGTATGAATATGCATTTGTATTTTGGATATTCAACACTTTTGTAAATAAAAGACTTTGTAATTACCTGTGAATTTCGTAGTGCAAATTAGGGAACTATCCTGCATAGCTGCCCGGCCGTAATAAACATACACTTTCTAACTTTAAACTGTTAGAGAGTTTTTGTCCGTCACAGTTGGGTATCGATACTAGATCAATACTCATATTTCTTTAATAAGTCAGTAGGTGAAGTTTTCTCCCAGGCTGAAGCTTTCAACCAGTTCTTTGTGCCTACCCCACCAACTTTTGAAGGGTTTAAATTTCCTCTAGATACTAACCAAGTGTTGCTGATAATCCTACCCTGTCTAGCTTTCAGAGATAAGGTGAGGTTGGCTTGGATCACTGCACAGACACCTGCCAGAGAGACTAGAGATTCTACCATGGAGCCAGACACTGCCCCAGACACTGAGAATATTGTCATGGAGACTGACGCTGCCCCAGAGACTGGGAATGCTGTCATGGGGCCTGACACTGCCCCACAAAATAGGGATACTGGCCCACTGCCTGACCGTGCCCTGCAGCCCACCTCAGAAATGAACCACCTGGACTAGGTGGGGGTTTTGGTGAAGGAGGTGCATGAGATGGGCCAGATGCTGAAGGAGCACATTTCCCCAGCAGATGGGAAACCCTCCCCTTGCACTGAAGAGGGAGAGTCTGATGGTGCAGCAGTGGAACCCACAGAGGTTACAACTGTCCAGGTTCCAGCTGAACTATAAGGGCAGCCACAGCCAGCAGCAGTTGTCCCTATGGAAACAAAGAAGTAGAAAATGAAATCAGAGCACTCAGGTAATAAATATAAGAAAGGAGAGCCCTCACAACCCGCAGGGGAGCCAGAAGTTGAGATCATCACTGAATCCTTGACATATAAAAGTCTCTGTAATCTGCTAAAAAGTTACTGCACAACGAGGACATGAGGCTTATACAGCCTGGTTACTTTAGGTCTGGGACCTTAAAGGTACAGGCATGCAGCTAGATAGTAGTGAGGCAAGGAATTTGGGGCCTTCCACCCAGGATTCAGTTGTGAATCAGATATTCGTAAGGGAGTCAGGGCCCCTTTCCCTCTGGGAGTGGCTTTTAATGAGGGTAAGGGAGAGGTTTGTCCACAGAGACAGAATGAAGGAGCACCACCATAAAATGTGCTGGAAGACCCTTGAGGAGGTGATCCAACAGCTGAGAGAGGTGGTCGTATTGGAGGTACCCTTTGGGAGGGGTGGACAGCATGATAATGACCCCAACAAAGTCAGGTGCACAGGACAAATGTTTTGGAGTCTGGCAATTCTAGGGCCAGCTCAATACACCACCTTCACTGCAACAATTAATGTCACTACCAACTGAGAGACAGTGGGTTCTGTCTCTCAGTTGGTAGTGACAGTGGGTTCTGACAGCCGAGGTGAGCCTGACTGGGAAGGAGTGGCAGAAACATCTGATTGTGACTGGCCCAGAGGCCCCATGTATTCTGGGCATAGACTTCCTCTGAAACGGCTATTACAAAGACCCTAAGGGACTCAGGTGGGCTTTTGAAATAGCTGCTGTGGAGGCAGAGGGCATTAAGAAATTAATTGCAAATACTGTTATCGGTATTTGATTATCAAACAAGTGATCAGCTCAAACAATGCAGTTTCTGTCTTCTGTGGCTGATAAGGCAAGAAGACCCACTCTAGAACACGCAAGAAATCAGACCATTTTTCATTCCATTGGCCAATGATGCCTGTGGGATGCGAATCTGGAGTGGTAATAAAAACAGTGACATCAACAGAGGGATCAATGTGATAAAGTTGGCGAGCAGAAACAGCTCACTGAACCTCCTCCAGCACCTGACATGCCTCAGGGGTCAATGTGCGAGGTGATTTCAAATCAGAGTCTCCCTCTAACAAATCAAACAAAGGAGACAGTTGTGTTGTGGTCAGTCCCAGATACGGATGTAACCAATTGATGACACCCACCAATTTCTGGGCATCATTCAGTGTCTTCACTGAATGTACAAATTGCACCTCTTGGTGTTGGACCATTTGTTCCAAAATTTTGACCTCCAAATATTTCTAAGGAGGCTGTTGTTGAACCTTTTCTGGAGCCACCGGCAGCCCATGAGAATGCAAAGCATTGATCAGCTGAGGCTGTACCCTCAGCAATTTATCTTGGGTGGATGCAGCCATCAATATGTCATCCATATAGTGATAAAATTGAACATCAGGAAACTGCTTTCAAACTCCAGACAAGGCTCGAGCCACATACCGTTGGCATATGGCTGGCGAGTTGCAACAACCTTGTGGAAGAACACTCAATTGATATCGCTGTGCGGGCTCAGCATTGTTGATAGCTGGCACTGAGAAGGCAAATTTCAGTCTGTCATTGGGATGCAAAGGAATTGTAAAGAAGCAATCCTTCAGATCCACAATGAGGACTGGCCAATCTGCGTGAAGCATGGTGGGTGACAGCATACCATCCTGCAATGTCCCCATGCTTTCCATCATGGCATTAACTTTCTGGAGGTCTTGTAACAATCTCAGTTTCCCAGATTTCTTTTTGACGCAGAAGACAGGAGTGTTCTAGGGACTGGTAGAGGACTCCAGATGACCCTGGTCCAACTGCTCCTGAACTAAATCACAAAGGGCTACTAGTTTATCTTGAGGAAGGGACCACTGGTTCTCCCAAACAGGTTTGTCCACCAGCCACAGTATAGAAGGTGTGGGACACTCCGCACTTTTCATTGCAGTGACCCTCATCAAAAATATATCCCAATGCACACTCCCCACGTGACCAGAACATCCCTCCCCCAAAGACTGACATGAGTTTCGGTTGTGACATGAGGCCACATCATGGCCATCTGTCCCTCTGGGTTTGTGATCATCACAGGCCTCTGGCTCACGTAGCATTGCGCTGTTCCTGCCAACCCCGCAACAGATGTCTGCTCTGAATCAAATGGCCACTCCAGGGGCCAAGCGGCAAGGGAGAGAATCATGATGTCCGCACCAGTGTCAAGGAGCCCATGAAGGTGGATCTCTGACTGTGTCACACCAGGGATGGACAGGGTACACACTTTCTCAGGACGGTCTTTGGTCAGGACAGTGGTCCAGTGAACCTGAGGCTGTCCAGTGGATCTGAAGCCGCCGTTTCCCTGCAACTGGTTCTCTGCTCTGTGAACAGAAGACTTAAAAGGCACAAGTTGAGCAATTCTGGTCTTTTCGGGGATAGTGACAGGGGGAGTGGGTGTGGAAACCATGGCATAAATTTGTCCCGTAAAGTCTGCATTGATGAGTCCCAGATGCACCATGATACCCTGGGCAGTGGCATTAGACCTCCCCATGAGAAGAGCACTCATGCCTCCACCCACAGGAACAAAGGCATCCAGTGGAACTTTGTGCACTCCACAAGAGTCTAAGATGACTGTTGCTACTGTGCAGATGAGACCTGCTTAAAGGTGCTGACTGTAAGCTGGCCAAGCAGACCTCCATTGGCTCCGGGCCCTGGAAAGAATTTTGTGTCTGAGCACATCTCCCCTTCGTGCTTTGCTTCCTGTTTCCTGAGCTCGACGAAGGCTGACCATTAGTATGAGCTGTCACCCTACAGGCATCCGAGGTATGATTCGGTCCTCCACACTGGCTGCAGAAAGAGACGACATTTGTCCCCCTCTGTACTTTCTTTCCCTGTTTCTTCCTGGTCTGAGCATTCCCCTGCTTTCGCTGTCTGCTCTGCGGCCCAGTCCAGGCCGGCCGCGGAGCAGTAGCCATGGCAGCCATCTTATAACCTGTGGTGCCTACCCTTGCACAGGCCTGTACCATTTGCGATAGAGAAGGATCATCAGGAAGAGCCTCAATGATCCTTCTACACTCGGCACTGCAGTTAGTTCTCGCAAGGTTTTTGAGCACAGGTGTTCTGGAAAAAAAAAGAGAGAGCCAGAGCCAGAAGACTTGCTCTTTTGTATGTTTTTATTATGAAGCTTGGCTCTGGGGGAGAGCTTGCTTGCTCCCTTGGCAACGCGGAGGAGGAGGTACACACAGCTTCGCTACACAGCGAAGCTGGGGACTCCCACGCCCCTCGCGGGCTTTTTCCCCTTGCCGGGGAGTCCGTTTCGCTTCGCTGATCAGGGGTCATCCAGCAATGGGGGACTCCTTCTCAGGTCATGGCGACTAAATAAAGCTGCTTCGGCTATTAAAACAGGAATAAAGCAAATTCTTTATACAGAACTAGCATTAACAATCTTAATGGAATTACTTAACAATTAAGTAACTAAAACATAGATCATTTGAATAGAACTTGTTTATAACACAAGCATCCTTGCATTCAGATCCTCCACCTGCCTCTCAACAGAGGCAGTCAACCTCTCTGCATTGCCAGCCGCCAAGCCCAGCAGGGCCGGGACAGGGAGGGCAACGGACGGAACTGCCCCCAATAGAGTCCCGCCTGTGGCACGGAAACGCATAGTGGGCGCCGCCCTCTGCAGACGGAGCGAGACGGGCACCTCGTCCACTGCGAGCTGGTCCGAAAGGTCTATTAAAACACCGGATTTCTCCTCCAGAGCTGTAAGGCAATATTTCGTGGGAACACCAGAGCTCGGACACTGCACCGTCACCAAATCCGCGTCCAGCAGAGCCGCAGGCAGCGCCTGCAATCCCCCGCCTCCCCCCAGCGCCGGGAAGGAGCAGGGAGAGGTTTTCCCCCGCTCTCCCGCCTCGTGGGTTCGGGGAGGAGCGGAGGCGGCGCAGCCATCTCCACGGGACCGTCAGAGACCCGCAGGTCCCTGCCCATCTGCTGGTCGGCCGAAACCAGCTTGCCGGGAGCCACATCTACCCCCGGGGAACCGATCTCATGGATCAGGGAGGGGAACCTTTCCCCTCGCAGCGGCCTGGGAGGCGGGTGGAGAGAGAGCTCCGTCTCAGCTTCCGAGAGAGGCAGCTCCTCCCCCTCACCATCGCTGTCCAAGCCAGACAGATTCCCTGCTGAGCTAGGAGAGGATGATGCACAACCTGCTGTTAGAGATAAGCAACGTTTCCAAAACAGCATCAATTCACACACGTCTGCACTGAATCCTGCAGACAGAGTCAGGATCATATATTCAACCAACTCGCCCCAAATCTCTGTAGAGAATGCTTTCTCAAGGCTACCGAAAAAAAAACCCGTGATACTTTCCATAAAAATAAAATCCTTGAAATTCATTCTCCGAAACAAAACCTCACTTTTTTCCTAGAAAATTTATCCAAAATTCAAAGACCACCGTATCTCCTATGGAAGACGCAGAAGCTAGCATCTTTGCAGCTGTACAGGGAGGGGGTTTACCCTCACGGAGGGGTGCTTACTGTACCACCAAGGAACACAGGCTGCAGTTCCACATACGGGGTCGCTGGACCTCCACATACCAGATGTCGCTGGAGGACACGAATAGAAAATTATACACACACTGACTCCAAGCAGGCTGAAGAAGAACTTCCTTTATTTAAAAAGGCCTCACTTTTATAGGTTCTGAAGTGTGAAAAGTGCATATTATATGGCTCTACGCAAGATATTTACTGTATGTGTTGTGTTAATTGTTAGTGTTGTATTAATATTTTGATAGTATAGTAAATGAAGTTTTATAGTTAAAATGTAGTTTTTATGTACCAACCACAAGAAAACGTAAATATTTCAGAGAAAAAAGAATTTACTACTTCTTTATCAGAAGAGACCAATTTCTCCTGCCTTGCTCAGCCCGGTTGACGCCATGGAGATTAAAAGAAGAAAGTGATACTAACCAGAGACAAGTCTTTGTTTGAATGAAATTTATGCATCATGTATGAAATGTATGAATATTCAACAGGCTATTGCTTTTAAGAGATAATCTTTTGTTAACAGAGGTCCTTCTTCGGAGCTTTTTGCTCGGAGGAGGCACCCAGACGTCTGTAACTTTGTTTTTTATTGTCTCGTATTGTCCTAACTCTAAAATTGTTCCATTTTTTACTCTAATTCTATTTTTTTATAACCATCTTATTTACTATTAAACTTTTAAAATTTTAAAACAAGTGATTGCCGTTTATCACATGAAGAATGACCAGAGATTGGAGAACAAGGTTACCACCTCGCCATCCTACTGGCCAGACTAGAAGTCAATGAGTTAACTCTCATCAGAAAGGAATGTGAAGAAACATGATGTTTACAGTACAGGCTGTGGGAAATTCAGCTACAGAGTTGTAAACGTCTCATAAAAGCTCACATAATATGGCAGCGGGGTGGGAGGGGGAGGGCGGTGTTGAAGCTGAACAAAGAAATTCACACTCAAAAGGAATGTTTGAACCAAGCATGTGAATTTATAAATATGCAACAGGCTGATACTTTTAAGGAGCAAACTTTTTGTTAGTAGGTATGCTGGCCGGCTAGGTGCCAAGCATCCTTGGCCGAGAAGCTGTATTTTGCTTTAGTCTCTCCTAACTGTCTATTTAAAAAAAAAAAAAAATTATTAAACTTATAAATTTTTCTAAGAACGTGTTTGGCGTTAGGTTTGTTCCTTTTTGTCCTAAAGCCCATAAGCTGCTAAGAAACAAAGGGCTGGTACTTAGATGGTACTTGAATAACACAAAGGAGGGAGAAGATCACGCGAGTTTTGGGGCAGGAAAAGGACAAGGCTGGGGGAGCTGGGGGTGCTGTTTGCTCTGGGCATCGGAGAGGACAGCCAGGCTGCTCCTTGCTGCGGGAGAAGTCCACTGTCAACAGAAAGTTCAGTCCTGGGAGATGTACCATCATCTATCTGCTCGTGTGCCCAGGAATTCTGAGCTTCTTCGCCTGCCCCGCTGGAGCTGGGCCAGCCCTGCCCGGCAGTCACAGCTTCTTCAGCACTGCTTTTTTCTTTTTGCAACGCTGTAGCCCCGCACCCCCCTGCCTGCCGGGGACATCCTGCTGTTCCAGCCACCAGCCTGGGAATTTTCCACCATTCCAGCTTGGTGCTCTCGGAGCCCCAAGAGATCAGACTGCCCCGGGCTTTGTGAAACAGAGCCCCTTGAGGTTCCTTTTTATTATTATTGCTGTAGTTGTTGTTTGTCTGCCTTGTTATATTTACTAGTAAAGAACTGTTATTCCTTTCCCCATAGTCCTGCCTGAAAAAATCCGCTTTAATTTTCTAAATTATAATAACTTGGAGGGAGGGGATTGGAATTCCCCCATTCCTAGAGAGGCCCCACCCCTCCCTAGCAGATACATGTCTTCCAAACCAAGACAGAGAGCGAACCTTGTTTTTCACAAATACTAAACAATTTTCTTTTCAAATGTGCATTCAAGTTTCAATATCATACTGGCTAATATTTAATGATTTTAGTTTAATTTATAATTTTCTTCTGTATAAAACTCACATAAATTTTCTAGGTGGTTCTTACCCTCTAAAGAAAAAAGAACCATCAAGGGGAGAAAAACTAAAATTCAATCTTGGAATATTTTTCAAAAGTTTAATAACGGAATAAAAAAGGACAATGTCCAGTGCTGGGGTGTTCCTGACTATCAGCATATGAACACACCGATACATTAAGACAGTTGTTGCATGCAGGACAACAATGTTATCTATATACTGTTAATTTACTAAGGCACATACTTATTCATAAGTTTCATGCATTATTGAAACATTCTTGGTAGCTTTTGGTGTTGTAGAAACTTTTCTTTCTTTGGGTTTTCCACTCTGATTTATCTACATGACATCCTGCAGATCAGGTCAATATATTTTATTCCTTCTTGTGGCTTTATCCTGTTGTTTCACACTTCCCTGATAATGAGTAGTTAACATAATTCTTCTCTAATTCTCTTTGATGTTCTGGTTTATGCCACTCTTATCAGTTGGAGAGGCCAGTCAGCAGATGTGGGAAACAACTTAATTGCTTTGTATAGTTGTCTTGGTTACTATAATGGTTTTAATTCAATAACCGGGCAGAAACACCAGTTAATGTAATGGTTTCACATTCGCCAAATTCCGGTTGCCAAATTTAGTGTAGTGGTCCTAGTGTTTATTCTCTTTTTGTGGGAGAAGGATTTGGAGAAGAGCAAAGCAGGCTCAAGCTTAAAAATAAACCAATAGTTTTATTAACACACACTAAAAGAATCAAAAAGTTGGAAAAACAAAAACAAAAAAGAATGAAACTCCAAAACCACTCTTCCCTCCCCCTACAAACTGTTAATTTTCCTACAAAACAACATAAAGAGACAAAACCTATACTTTTCAGTCAGTTTCACCATTTGAAAATAGTCTTTCACCAGTCTTTAGGAGAAGAGTCTCTCTTAGAGTCATGGATCCCACTGACAACTGAGAAACAGTTTTCTTATGGGTTTTAACTGTCACAAAAACAGCCACCTGGGAAACCTGCTTTCATGTTCCCTCCCTTTAACAGTTTCCCAAGCTGCTCCCAAGGTCATGGGTCTTAGACTTTTGCATGCTGGGGTGTTACCTTTTAAAGATGAATAACTCCAAAGGGAAAGGATTTTTCATCTCAAGGAACAGATATTTTCTCACTTCTTCAATGGTGCAGAGGGCTTTTCATTTCTATCTCTGTTCAAGCATCTTATGGGATTAATCTCACTTAGTCCATCACAAACGCCTTTGCTCAAATCCACACACAAATCTAAACAATCATCTCCCCAAATGCATATCTTTCTCATGATTTAAAGGGATAATCTAAATATAGAGTTCAATTCCATGGCTCCATAAGAGAGTCCAGCCTAAAATGGAATGACAAACTCCTCAACCCCTGTCCCAATAGTCCTTTCATTCTCACTCCACTGGCTTCATGCTGCTTCTTCTCTATGTTCACTCTGTCCCTTTCTTCTTTCTCTCAGGGAAGGAAAGCTTCATGTTGCCAGGAAAGGGTTAAATCTGCCCAGAGTCTTTTTTCTCTCTTGCTGCAGCCCACGATATTAGATGTTCAAGGCTGCACTGGTGCGGGAGGGAAGAACTCACGCAGAAAGATCAGAGATCAGAGAACTTCCGGGCAGTCTGGAATAAAAAAAAAAAAAAATAAAACAGGCAGGATTATAAATGCCTTTTTGGCCCACCTCTCAGTGTAAATCAGGGTGGCCTTGACCTAAATGGGGCCCATAGCTCTTATCAGGGGCCCGGCAGAGATCCCTCCCTGTTCTAGGGAAGTTTGGAGAAAGTAGTTGCTATAAAGCAGCAACCTCTCCTCCATCCATCCGTGTCACGCCCCCCTAACCAGGAGCCGATGGAATCTAGCTAGGCCTTGGGCCAGCTCCCCCCCAAAGGTTTGGGGTGGGGGGGGAGCAGCAGGCCCAACTTGATATTACCTGTCTCCCTCTCTGGCCAAAAGGTAAAAAGGCTGACCTCCAGAAAATCAGGGGTTTTTATATGGGTACTTCCCAAAGTGGCAATTGACATTCTCAGTGGTCAAAACAGATGCCAATATCCCAACTAACCTTCTGATCCTTCTGATTTCTAAAGCAATTCCCAGGTACTGACCAGGAAATACATTCCACATTTCTCCGTAACTAAAAACTAAACTGTGCCAACCCATGACAGTTACAGAGAAGTATTTTAACATTTTATATTTTGCTAAGGCCTACAATTCAATACATTCATCACATTATTAGTTCTATAAGCTATAAGGTGCATACATCAACATAATATAGTCAGCACACTACTATTTCCATGAGCTATATGGTGCATACTTAAAATGAGAAATTAGGTTATATTAGCAAGCAGCTAAAAGGGATTATAAATTGTGTTATACTTAAAATCAATAACCACATATAAAGACTAATACACAAATGTATTTAACTATTATAGGGTATTTTTTAATAACTCCTCCCATTTGTCTTTGTTACTGTATTTGGTTTGAGCTACAACTTTTGATCCTCCGCACTTTTGGCATACCTATATCTTTCATAGATTCTACATGCTTTTTCTAGGCTTGTGTCATCTTTTACCCTCCTTAACACCATAATGTTTTGTTTTCTACCTATGGTTCCCCATTCCAAGTTGGTCGGTACTGCCATCACTTGCATATTCTGAACCAGATAGGTAATTAATCAGATTAGGCATGGGATTAAATATGGAAGGAAAATCAGACTCGTTATTCCATATAGCACTACAAATCCCACTTTTTTCCACCAGATTATTCCAAATAAATTTTCTAACAATCCTTTATTCATTATAGATTCCCATTTCTGTACTGATACATGGGCTGTTTTCCAGATGTTTTTAGCTACAGCCAAAACTTCATCCCTGTTATCATCAATTTGTAAGCAACAATTGGATGTGTTAAATTTTCCGCAAACTCCTCCTTCTTTGCTAATAAATCATCCAGCACTAACCAATTTTGATATACAGCAGCTCTTGTTTGCCTTTGTTAACTGACTATTAATTCCATGGCTCCAGCTGTTTCATTGGTTATGATTTTTACAACTGCGTGGAGTCTTGCGATGCATTTAGGATATAAATTGGGGTTTGATACCCCTCCCATCTTGTGCCTAGGTAGCTGGACCATATGTCTGTATTATTCATTCAGGAGGCCAGTCCTCATTGCCCCACTTTTGGTGTCCCCCAATTTATCCAAGTAGTTCCCTCTTATTTCTCTTTAAGACTTTGTATACTGGTATTCCCAGATTAACACTGTCTTGGCTTGGTAACAGGAAGAATCCTGATCATATAATTCTTAGAGTGCAACTCATTTTCCATAGGGAAGTAAGTTTTGGATAATCTCTTCTTCCACATATCCAAAATAAGCCATCTGGTGCCTTACGGTATTCCTCTTCTTGGTTATTCATGTGCTCCCAAAATTTAGATATTTGAGGGATCCAGTAATATGGTTTTTTCCCAGGGTCATTACACAGGAGATGTTCAATTTGTTTTTCATATTTACACTTCTTTTCTTCTCGTGAGCCCAATATTAAGTTGGTTTTTCACGGATCCGCCATGTGAAAGTTCCATTATATACTTTATATCTTTTACAGGAGGTTTGTCCTACACTGTTTGTGAGCTCTTTTCTTATATGCCAGAGGCACTCCTCTGATACAATACTGCGTGGTGCCAGCGTGTTATGAGCCCCACAAAGGTGTATCAAGTTCTGAGGGTTGACCAGCGACCTCCCAGAAATGGCTTAATAATAATTAGTGAGATGGCTGATTTGGTGTGTTTTGTAAAAGCAAAAATGTTTTAATTATGGCAGAAAATAATAAACTATACAAAACAAAAGAGCAAAGCTGTGCACAGTGCAGGGAACCACTTGCACCTCTGTCCTGGGGTGACTGTGTATCCCCAATCGTCTGTTGGGTGCAGGGGGGTAGGGCAAGCGCAGTTTGTTTTTCCCCAGGAAAACTCTGCTCATTGGAGTGACCTTGAAGCGGGGGAGTTGGAACACGGCAAGACGAAAGAAGCTCTGTTGTTTTTTTCCCCGGCAGTTAGTTAGTTAGTGCTAGCGTAGTTAGACGCTGTAGAATAGCTGAAACTTTTTGCTTTTTTTTTCCTTTTTCTTTTTTTTCCTTTTTTTCCTTTTTTTCTTCCTTTTTGCTTTTTTTTTGCCCTCTCCTCAGAACTGTTCCAACCTCTCCGCACTAAGGACCTGGGGAAGCACCGGGGTCCTCCAGAGGGGACCCACCCCACCAAGACCAGCCCTGCACATCTCCTTTTCTCCCAATGTCAGCGGAGACGGAGCGGTGGAGCACAGTGACGACCCTCAAGAGGAGACTGTCTTTAAGTATGTTATCCCTCTGTAAGCGGCATGAAGCTCTTGTCATTGGGTATTGTGCTGGGAGTGCTTTGCCTGTTTAATAAACAGGTTTTTTCCACTTCTCTCTGAGGAATACTTTTTCCCGAACCGATTGGAGGAGGGGAGGGGGATCCCGTGGGAGGGTTTCTCCCAAAATCTGCTTGAAACCACCACAACCTCTTAGGACACCCCGAAAAGAACTGAGAGAATTTGCACTCGTCCTTAAGTATACAATGATTGAGGAGGGGGTTTTTGGCATGCCACCCAATAAAAACAGCTACAGGTTCTGAAATACATTTCAAAGATCCAACAGATGCCTCTGTGCTGGCACTGAGCCAATCATGATAAGGGAAGCACAGAATTTTCTGGTTCTTCTTCCTTAAAAGTACTGAGGTAAAACTGAAACTCTTTGCCTTATGTGGAAATATTTGCTTGGGTGTGGGAATGCAATGCAACACTCCTCTTCTAGTACTTCTGAACTTAATATCCACCCTTCTCATCAATGTTCTCCTTTCATGTTGCTCCGGTTCCATTTGAGAAGTTCAACTGGGCCCAGGCTACTACCATTCCACAGCCATTCTTCAGACACTAATGCTCCCCCAGCAATTGGTGACATTCAATTCTTTACTGATTCCTTCCCCCAGATCTACAAACTAATTTTTTCCTAACTTTGGGATTTCTATCTCATTTTCTAGTTGTTTTAGTTTTGCATAAAAACCTCTGTGTGGGCTTAGGTCTGGGGTGGGTTTCTGTATGTTTTCTTTTTTCCTTTTTCTCTTCTTGGGTTTGATCCATGGAGAAACAAACCCATTTGTCTCTCTTGATCCTAGAATTTTTGCAACCCCACACATTCGGCAGGTGTCTACCTTGGACGAGTTATAACAGTGGTGGCTGAGAAATGTGTGAAAGCTGAAATAAGAACCTTGAATTTTTCCATAGTCTGTTGCATTTGTGATATGAGTTATCCAAATTCCCAAGGGGGGAAAAAACTAGTAAGAGTAACAGAAGCCCAGTATAATGTGTACCCCCACCTTTCCTGTCTGATGGGTTTGCAGCCCACAGGATGTATGTATGATCTACTTGTTGGCGAGCATAGTGGTTAATCTGGTCTTGCTTCCTGGTCATGTAACTACAAGATTATCTATGTCACATGCTCTTCTTGTGCTATGGTTCTTTATTGTTCCTTAGTCAGCCAGCACTTATTAATTCCTTTTGCAGAATAAGGTCTTACCACCTCCCACTGTATGGGGTTGTTGTCTACACTCAAAATATGCTCCCTGTTCTTGATTTACTACAGTCTCCTACTCAGCTTCCAATAGGTCATGAGTATTGGGGATATCATAGGTTGTCACAATTTTGTTTTCTAGATATAGAGAAATGTTAAATGTTTTTCCCTGCCCTAACCGTAGCGTCAGTTGAGGGGAGGAGGACAGGGACCTATCAGGGGGCGGTCTGGGATATTGGCAGCTGAGTTGACCAGTGAGAGGTGTCGGGACAACTTTGGAAGGAACATTTAAAACTAATCTGATGCTGACCGTGCGGTCTCTCGCTTTAGAATCAGCAATGAGGTAACATCGGAGGTGGCGGGCGGCTTCAGGTCAGGCCTTGCTGCCCTTTTGGGCGGCCGGGCCGGGCCTGGCCGGGGGTCTGGGGGCCGCTGCCTGCACGGGGAAGGCTTAGGCCGGCTGAGCCCCTTTCCCTTGCTTGCTGGCAGGGGAGAGGGGCAGGTGCAGTTAGGCAGTGCAGGGCCATGTGCTCAGACTGCAGCAGAAGGGGCCAAAACATGGCCCAGCTTAATCACCGCTGGCAACAGAGAAAGCAAGCCTGCAGCTCCATAACAACTTTGAGCTGGACCGCCCTAGATGAGACCGAGGGGTGGAAAAAAGGACCTTTACCAGCTTCTTTTATCAGCATGGCCCCGCATTTTTTTCTTCAGCCCTGCAGCTCGGCGCGTGCACGTGGCCTTTGCAAGCCCAGGCAAATTTAACCCCTTCTTAGCAACACAGAACTTTTAAAGCACAATTCTTCCTCAAGAGAAAGAAGAAAGAAAGAAGAACCAGAAGGTACATGGAACAGACACTGCATGAAGTCAGTTAGATGAGAAGTGAAAGAACTAATAATATTGGAATAGGATTGAAGAAGTGGACATTTTTAGCCGGACTTTTCTAAGGTAAATTATGAAGAAATGAACTGGTTTATTTAGGTAGAATGCTATTCTAATCAAAATTAAGGACTGGTGTAATAGAGATTTATTTGGGAACTTTGAAATCTCTGCTCCTGGGTCAAAAAGGAGGTCTCAGCCTTTTGAGACAAAGATAATTTTAGATCAGAAGTATTCGTAAATAATACCCCAGGTACACTGAGAAGCTCTGCGGATAGAACATCACAGTCTGTGAAAACTCTGGGTGGCAGCAAATGTGTGTGTGACATTAAAAAAGACTGGACTCTTCATAAAAGATCTTAGAAGGACTCTTCTCCTAAAATATTGTGTAGTTATGTCTAAGTAGTGAAATTGACTGAAAATCCTAAGTTGTGTCTTTCTATGTTGTTCAATAACAAAGTTAATAGTTTGTAAGAGGAAAGAAGCGTGTTTTTGAAGTTTCGTTCTGTTTTAGTTTTTTTTCCCAACTTTCTTTTTTTCTATTCTTTTAGTGTGTGTTAAGAAAACAATTTTTTTTTCATTTTTAATCTTAAACTTGCTTTGTTTATTTTTCTCCTAATCTCTCCCTCTCATAAAAATATTAACACTAAAACCCCTACATTAATTAGTGTTTCCACCCGGGAATATTAAATTAAAACCATTACCATGGGAGTATCCACTCAATTCTTTAACCGAACACTAGAATTGGTATCTGTCTTTGATTTGTGTTTAAGCTTTTCTCTTACTTTTGACAAGCTTTGCAACACACTCACTGTGTGAAGAAGCTACAATCCAGAGCTGGCCACAGTTTTCACAAAGATATTGCACCCATCTGGAGTTCTAGGGTATTTTAAGCAAGGTATGTGACCAGGAATAAATCTGGGAGATGTCTCAGCAGGGAGAGATGAGGGTTTTTCCTTTTGTCAGTCACAAGCCAAAGCAAAAGCACTAGAATCACCTAAGGACCCCATGTTTGTTAATCTTCTGTAGGTACACCTGATCCTCCCAACTGGGGTAAGAAAATATTTCCGCCCCAGAGTTTGGAAAGCCTCTGGCCTTTGGGAATACAAAAGGATTGATGCTGACCACGAGGAACTCCCTCTCCATTTGGATTGATGTGTTGTTGCTCGTAGTTCACTTGCTACATTGAACACATGCATTTTGTTTCAGACTCATTTTTAGTCCTCCTGTGGAAGTGACTATTCTCGTCATGGGGTTCTTCTACTGGTCCTTTTATCCTGCTAGCATGGGTCCACCCTCATTCAGTGGTTTGTACAACCGATTAGGTAGTCAGCCATACCTGAAAAGAACCTTCCACTGAGGAGTTAAAGGTTGGTCTTTCCATGATTAAACCATCACCCAGTCTCTAGGATTAACATTACGAATTTTGAAATCTAGGGTAGCAGACTGAGGAAATTTTCCCTTTTCTTGTAGTTCTTCTAAATCTTGCGCTATAGACAGGACATATTTCTTGACACTGTCCTCCCCTTCTTCATAAGTGGCAATGCTATCTGGCAAAATCAGAAGAGGTAAACTGTGGAGTCCCTGCAGCCCCTCAACATAATACCTAGGGTCTGGCCTTGGCAGGACAGATCATAGAGTCACCTGCCCAGCCTGAGAGAGAGAAGTTCCCAATGGTGCTCTGCACGCGATGGTTTGCCCCAGTTTCTCCCTTTCCCCGATGCCCTTAGCCCTTTGGTTTCTCCTTTCCTCTGTGTCTCCATTGGTTTTGGAACCCCTCTGACCAGCCCCATTTTCCCTATAGAACACTGACCTTACCTGTCCTTTGCTCCGCCCCCATGCCTCAAAGTCATTGGCTGCTGAAGCTCATACTTAACCTTGAGACCGGCACATGTGCTCCCCTTTTGATCTGGATTCCCCTTTGGCTCCTGGAAATAAACCTGGCTGGAACTGATCTAGTGCAAGGGCCTTCTTGCCTCTCTTTGCTGAGCTAGCCAGGTGGTGTGTGTGGATGTGTGAGCTTGACTGCTTTGCCTAAGCTTCCCCAAGTGGCCTTTCCACTGGAGAGGCTTATTGGGTCTAGGCTTCAGCTCTACTCCTAAAGGGCACGACATTACAGTAAACCGAATATCATTTCATAAGGTGAGACTCCTGAGACTCCTAAGTCTGATCAGGGCTGTGTTCTGATTCTTAATAAGGCCAGTGGTAAACACTTGAGCCATGACAATTGGGTTTCAATGAATAATTTAGTCAGAGTTCTCTTTAGAGTTTGGTTCATACTTTCCACTTGCCCTGAACTTTGTGGGTGCCAGGGAGCATGTAATTTTTATTCTATACCCAGAGCTTGAACTAGTTGTTTTAATATTTTTGATGTGAAATGAGTTCTTCAGTCTGAGTCAATATTATTAATTATTCCATACTGGGGAATGATTAGTTCTAAGAAGGTTCTGCATATCACATTGGCATTAGTTTTATCTACCGGTACTGCTTCCACCCAACGGGTTAAATCATCTGCTATTACTAATAAAATTTCCACTGCTGCACATGGAGAAGTTCAGTGAAATCTACTTGGATACTCTGAAAGGGTCATAAGGCCAATACTCGCCTTCCCCAGCGTGTGGTGGTGTTTTTCTTTGTGCATATTTTTATAAACCCTTTTGAATCATTTGTTTCTATTTCTCTCCTCGGGTGGATGGTTTTACACTAAGTTTTCTCCTCTCTCACCCAGTTGTCATTCACTCCCTAGATCTACCTGTTACTTCATTTACATAATGTCTATCCTCCCTATTCCCTGCCCTTGGTTCTAGAGAGTTCCCAAGCAGTCCTTGTTGTCCCAACGCCCTGTCTAAACCCCTCCTGGGAATTCCCCTATTCCACAAAGCCCCATTAGTCCATGTGACCCTTTACACTCTCATTGTCTTTCATATTGGTTATCATATTTTGAGCCCCTCCTTAATCTCCTCCCTGTATTAGTTCCCTCCTTAATCTCCTCCCTGTATCCCTGATTAGTTGAAGAATTGTACTCTCCCTGTGTACCTCCCCTGTTTAAAAGACTGTGCAGACTGCTGATTTTTGTCTTTTTCATCACCGCTCCCCTTGGGGAATAAAGTCCTTTGAGAAGCACATGAAAGGCTCCTCCCTGTTCTTTGCCCTGATCCTAGACGCTGTATCACTGGCTGCCACTGAGAGCAGAGACAGCCCTGCTCTATACCATCACTCAAGTCAAAGCAGAACATGGGGACTGCCACACCTGGCATGGACCAGGGAGTGAGAGCTAGCTGGCGCTAGTTTCTCTGGCAAGCTTTTCTGTATACTTTTTGACATATTGCACATTTTTCAGTTATTTGCTTGGCTATTTCAAAAACTCCCCTGCAACCCCAGGTTCTCAGAAACTGATCACTCAGTGCCTGAGTACCCCAGTGAGTCTTATTATGCATGCTTTCTAATATTTTCCTTGCCAGTGGTTTATTTTATAACTTCCCTTTATGATCTTTTTTCGCTCCTATTTCTACGAATTTTCTCTCTTCTGTGTCACTGAATATTGGTGTATCCTGAATTCCTTCTGTGGGGGTTAGAACCATCATTATGATTTTATCTCCAGACTCAGCTGCACTTTTAGCCCCTAAGTCTGCTAATTTTTTTCCCTGTATTTCTAAGGTGGTTCCCTTTTGGTGGCCTGGAATGTGCACAACAGTAATTTCCTTAGGCAATTGCAATGCCTCTAAAACCTGAGAGATAAGTCTTTCATGGACTAGTCCCTTCCCTTTTGAATTTTGCAGTCCTCTTTCCTCCCAAAAGTATGCACCAGTCCAAAGGCATACTTGGAGTCAGTATACACAGTCCCTCTTTCTAGTGCTAATATTTCAAGGGCTTATTTTAAAGCATATAACTCACACACTTGGGCTGACTAGCTGTGAGGTATTTTTTTTTATTTTCTAGGGTTATTAGTTCTTAATTTATTACAGTGTATCCTGACATCCGCTTCCCCTGAATTATTCTTGAGGATCCATCCACGAATAATCATGCTCCCCCTGAAATGGGTTGGTCTGTTAGATCTTCCCTTAGTTTGGTTTGATAGTTTATGATTTCTAAGCAATCATGCACTAATTCTTCTACTGACTCTCCATAGAAAAACTGAGCAGGATTGAGGTGTTTATCTGTAACTAATTCTAGATCATCTTTACCTGTTAGAATTGCTTCATATTTCAACATTCGAGAGTCAGTGAGCTACTTCTCAGCTTTTTGGTTCAAAATATTTCTGACTGCATGTGGGATGTTGTCATGGTTTTAATTTCGAAAACCTGTCAGAAACACCAGTTAATGTAGTGGTTTCACATTCACTAAATTCTGGTCTTAGTACTCTCTATTTTTCTGTGGGAGAGAGACTAGGAGAAAAACAAAGCAGGCTCAACCTTAGAAATGAACAAATAGTTTTATTAACACACACTAAAAGAGTGGAAAAAGAAAGTTGAGGAAAAAAACTAAACAGCCGTTTCAGGATTTTGCCAAAGCTCCTTAAGTAAATCTCTTGATCTTTTTTTCCACATGGAGTCCCAAAGCCTGAACTGTGTGGACGAAAGGAGGGAAGAAAAAAGCTGCCAGAGGTCAAAGGAAACTATAGGATTCCCTGCTAAATTTGCTTTTAAAAGGTTGCAAAAGTATTCATTTTCGGATCCAAAATCAATCTGAGCTTTGCATAAATCCTGAATCGCTTGCTGGGGGAAGGGGTCCCAATCACCATGGACAACACCCCCTCTTTTTGACCATCGATATGTGACAGGGGTAGCAGAAAAATCGGATCAGTTCCTGCTTCTGGGTTCCCGGCTCCTCCCCCCCCACCTCCCCTATGGGGCGTGGGAACTGGGATTGTGGGTGGGGAAACCATGGGAGCCTGGAGCAGGGAGGGGCTGGAGGCTTGACTCACAATGGGCGGAGTAGGAGGGTGGAGGTTTGAGGGGTAGGGGGCGGAGTCAGAGGAGAGGGCGGTGCTGGGGGCGGCACTGAAGGGAAGAAGGGAGAGGCACTGGGGAGAGGAAGGGATTGCGAAAGGGATTGTGGGAAGGAGGGACAGACAAAGAAAAAGGCTCCTCCTGGCTTAGAAGCACATTATGGGGGACAGAGGAGTCTCCGCAATCTTGTGATCTCCCCACAGAACTAAGACCAGCTTGGGGATCACTAAGATGGGGGGTTTGAGCACTCAAACTGTCTGCAAAAGTACAAAGTGAGGTTTGGGGAAAGTTTAGGGGTTTCTCGAGCAATCTGGCCAGAATTAGTCGAGCAGGGGGACTTAGGAATTTGGGGAAAGCCAGGGGAGCTGCAGCTTCCCTGCCCTGTCTGGTGGGCTGCTTTCCTCAGAATACCTAAGCCTGGGGAAGGGATTTTGGGGTCGGGAGAGGGAGAAACTTAGGAAACTGGAGAAAACCCACAAAGAACTGCCTTTTTTTTTTGTTTTGTTTTTCTTTTCTTTTTGCTTTTGCAATGCTAACCGAATTTTAAAGCTCTAAAAGGCAAAATTTGCATTTTCGTTATCCTTAGGAGAGCCTGATTTAGCCAATTTCTTTGCAACAGCCTCCCAAAATTCTGGGAAGCTTATTTGCTCTAATGATACATGTGGAAACTGAGAAAACAACCACTGAATTAATTTTTTCAACTGTTTCTTTGAACAATGGGTTACCCCATCATCCAAAGCGCTTAAAATTGGGTAATAGACTCTTTTTTGAGACACAGACAGCCTAGCACCCATTTTTGGCTCAGATTTTAAGTTTCCGTGTCTCCCCTTTAACTGTGACTGGGAAATCGAAAAAAAAAACCCTCGCCGGAGAGAAAAAAAAAAAAACTGGAGGAGAAACTGTTACTTTTTCCCCCCTGGGCTGCTCAGCTGAAACTGAATTTGCTATTAAGAGCACCCTGAACATTTGCACTGAAGGCGAAAACTTTCCCCCAAAGGAAAAAACCCTTTCCCTGAGGAACAACGCCTCTGAGAGATTTTTCCTAAGATCCCAAATTGGTAATGCCAAAAATCCAGCATGCAGATGAAAATTCCTTTCCCAATCACTCCTTTTGCCTGAGAACCTTTGCCTTTGCCTTTTGCACCCTTTCTGCATCCTTTTGGTGCAGAAAAGTCTTCCAGTCTCGGTTACCAGGGTCGGCTGTCCACGAGCACGTGGTCACCTTCTCTGGGAGCAGCCTGCCGTTTGGGGGGCTTCTTCACAGGACTCCGATGGGTTTTTTAAGTCCACAGGAAAACCACAGCCTCGCTCTGTGGAGTCCGGTGTTTTGGAGACTCCACAGTGAATGCAAAGCCTGACAGGTCTGTCTCTCTGCGTGGATGGGCCACATTTCAAGACTCACATGCCTGCATGAGGTTCCTTGGCCACGTGCTCCACGCGTGGTTCTTTGAGCCTTCTGGGAGCCTCTTGTGGCTTCTAGCACCCCAGTATCTCCTAAAAATTCAAATTCCTCCTCCTGGGGACCTACTTTTAAAGTTATCAAGGGCTCCTGCTGATATTTTGACCCCAGGAGAGAGAACCCATGACTCCCTTGTTTGTCTGTTTCTCAAACCTCTCGGAATACTTTAAATTCCTTTTCTCTTTATGGACAGTTGCACTTTAAGTGTCCAATTTCTTTCCAATAATAGCAAATTGGGGTCCAGTTATTAAATTCTTCTTTTTCCTTTTTAGGGCTTCTTTCCCAGGGAGTTTTTTTCACCTTAACCTCCTCCCAGTCCCCCTTATTCAGGCTTAACTAGGGTCTCACCTCCTTATAGGCATCAGTCTTGGTACGGAGATTTTCTTGGTTGTGCTAGCTTGAAGGCAAAACCAGTGAGAGACTCAAAGTCAGAAAAAACAATTTAATAGGAGAGAAAAATAAAAGGTAAAATAAAATAAAATAAAATGCATGCAATAGTACAAAAGATCACCGACAGAGTCGGAATACAACCTGAAACCATGGTGGTAGCAGTCCAGATGAAGTGGTCTTGTTGAAGCAGTGTTCCCGCAGAAAGGTCTGGTAGCTCTTGTCCTCTGGGAATCCAGTAGGTAAGGCCGCCTGTGCTGTCCCAAATCCCAGATTATATCCAGGTGGGAATGCTTGGCTCCTCCCCCTGGGTGGAGCATCTCACAATGGGCTGATATCATTCTAGGAGTCATGCAATGGGGCCTTGATTGCCAATTAAACAGAGATAGCTCCTGGAGGGAGTTATCTAGGAGTCATGCAGCAGGGCATTGATGGGCCCTTAACAGAAGATAGTCTGGAGGGAGAAGGCAAGGGAAACACTGCCCAACCTAGTTTCAACATCTCATGTAGATGGTGATAGAATACATACTTTGGGCACATCTTACATTGTAACTTAAGACACTGGGCAATAACGGCTGCCATTATTTTAGCTTTTTCCCTTGTTTTCCCCTCGTCCCTCCATACATCCACTTTTTGGGCTTCTTTTAACAGGTCATTCAATCCTCTATTTTGCCAAACTTCTAATCTTTCTTGTTGTAGTGCATTCATTTGGTTTATATTGAATTTCATTTTTATATTGGGTTTTGTAATGTTGCTTCTGTATACCCTGTTCCCTTGGAAACTGTATCACGTGGTTTGTCCCTGGTCCTCTGCCCCGCCCATGCCCCCCCCACTGGAATGTAACCCAACTCTGTTCCACTCCCACCTTGTCTCTGATTGGGTAGTGGTTTGTGCCTGCCTCTAGGCCCATCCCCCCTGAGAAAAAGCCCTGGGACTGCCTGGGATCCCTCACTCTTTTTCTGGGACCAGGACAGGAATGGGGAATGGACTGAGCTCAGGGCTCTGTGGGGGCAGGACCCCTGAATAAAGCCGTGATTTCCCCCCTGGAGCCAAGAGCAGACTCTTCCCTTTTGCCATCGACAGACGCCTGTTCTCTCTAAAGAAAAAAGGTTTGCCTCTGGGTAGCTTTCAGGACCCTGGAAGGAAGATTCCTCCTGAAGTGGTTTCTCTCTCAAGCTAGCTGAAATGGAGCACAGGCTCCGAGGGGAGAAAGAGAGCCGCTTCACTTTCTATTTTTCTTCTTATATATGACCAAGCATGAGTGACAAAGTTTACTTTTAACAAAATTTGTCCAGCTTCTGTATCAGGGTCTACTCCTTAGTGTTGTCTTATATTTCTCTTCAACCTCTCCAGCCACTTAGTTGGAGTCTCATCCTTCTTTTGTTGTTCAGCAAATGCCTTATGTGCATTCTGACTTTGGGGAGCAGCTTCTCTAATTCCCTTGATAATTAATGTTCTATACTCCTCCGCATTTTGCCTTCCCCTGGAGTGTTGAGGGTTAAGTCTCCTGTAGAATTTCCCCCCCCCCTCAAGTTGCTAGGAGACTAAATGCTGAGTACTTAACCTGGACAAAAAGAAGCTGATCACTTAGTTTGAGGGAGGGGAAAAAAAAGCTCAGGGAGAGAGAGCTGAGGGTGGGGGGTCGGGAGTCTCTGTTTTTCCAGGAGCAGAGATCAGGGGCTGCTGGCTGCTGGAGTCCACGGTTAACGAAGGAGTCTAGTCCTGGGAATTCTACCATCTGTTGGAGTATCCAGGAATTCGGAGTTTTCTTCGCTGTCCTGCTGGATTTTGGGTGAGCCTGGGTCCCGCCGCTGCGGCTTCTCTAGCACTGCCACCTCTGCCTGCCGAGGACACCCCCTGCCTGCGGAGGACAGTCCACCGCGCCCAGCTTCCAGCCATCAGTGCCGGAGCTTCCACCGTTTGCCCTCGGGGTTCTTAGTTCTGTTCTACTATTGTTATAATTGCTGTTGTTTTTTGTCTGTCCTGTTATATTTACTAGTAAAGGACTGTTATTCCTTTTCCCCATAGCTCTGACTGAAAAGTTTTATTTTTAATCTTCCAAATTATAATAACACGGAGGGAAGGATTCAAATTCCTCATTTCCTAGAGAGGCCTGCCTCTCCTTAGCAGACACCTGTCTTTTCAAAACCAAGACAGAATTTGGTGCCCAACGTGGGGCATTAAGAGAAAAAGGAATAACCGTTCTTAAGTGCCTACATTGCTGTGTACTGGGTATCATGTGGTCTGGCTTAACCTGGTTCGGGTGGCATGTGGGTGTGACCGTATTTCTCCCATTTGCAGGCCCTTTTCTAAACATGGGCCCTGTAACTAAGGTTGCTGTGGCTGTCATCCATTTTGCTATATGGGTTAACGAAGTGAGGAAATCGTGGATTTTTAATTTCCTCTGGAAGGCAGGCACATGGATTCAGGGCTATCATACACTAACTGTGTGTTTCTGGAGTTACTTTAACAATGGTACCTACTGTGAAGAAATGACACCAGGGGAAATTTTTTCACAACCCTTCACCCAGCTCTTTGGGCCTACCCCACCAGTCTTTGAAGGGTTCAAATCTCTGAATGTTACTGACATCATACAGTGGCTGGTGTTGCTGGTATGCCTGTTCTGTTTAGCATTTAGAGATAAGGGGAGACTGACCTGGATAACCACCCTGATACCTACCCTAGAGAATAAGGATACTGCCCCACAGCCTGAGCCCGTCCCACAGCCTGACCCTGCCCCACAGCCTGACCCTGCCCCACAGCCTGACACTGTCCCACAGCCTGACACTGTCCCACAGCCTGCCTCAGGAATAAACCACCCAGATTGGGTGAAGGAGATCCGTGAGATGGGCCAGATGCTGAGGGAGTACCTTTACCTGTAGTAGCCTCATTAGCCCCAGCTGCTGGGAAACCCTCCCCCTGCCCCGACAAAGGAGAGTCTGATGGTGCAGCAGCAGAACCCACAGGCGTTACAACCGTCCAGGTTCCAGCTGAACCACAGGGGCAGCCACAGCCAGCAGCAGTGGCCCCTGTGGAAACAAAGAAGTATAAAGTGAAATCAGAGCACCCAGGCAACAAGGATAACAAAGGAGGGCCCTCATAACCCGGGGGGGAGTCAGAGGTTGAGATCATCACTGAGTCCCTGACATATGAAAGTCTCCATAATCTGCAAAAAGATCTTGCACGGCGGAGATGTGAGGCTTATACAGCCTGGTTACTTCGGGTCTGGGACCTTATAGGTACAGGCGTGCAACAAGATAGTAGTGAGGCAAGGAATTTGGGACCCTTGACCCAGGACTCAAGTGTGAATCAGGTATTCGTAAGGGAGCCAGGGCCCCTTTCCCTTTGGGAGCAGCTTTTAATGAGGGTACGGGAGAGGTTTGTCCACAGAGACAGAATGCAGGAGCACCATCATAGAATGCGCTGGAAGACCCTTGAGGAAGGGATCCAACAGCTGAGAGAAGTGGCAGTATTGGAGGTACTCTTTGGGAGGGGTGGACAGCATGATAATGACCCCGACAAAGTCAGGTGCACAGGGCAAATGCTGTGGAATCTGGCAACTCTAGGACCATCTCAATACGCCACATACATTGCAACAATTCATCCTGATAACAACCGAGAGACAGTGGGTTCTGTAGCCAACAAGCTTAGAAATTACGAGAGTATAATCAGTGGCCCAGTGCAGGCTCAGGTCTCTGCTGTGGCTAAGGAACTCAGAGAGGAGATAAGGGAGAAGATGGAGGAGGTGACAGAGAAGATGGAGGAGATGATGAGGAGGAACAGTTCCCATGTGGCACCGGTGCGAGTTACAGGCCCCAGAGTCAGAGCTCAACAGCCCCCAGCTAGAGAGAGAGGGTACACCCCACGAGCTGACCTGTGGTACTTTCTGCGTGACCATGGGGAAGACATGGGAAGGTGGGATGGGAAACCCACTTCTGCCCTGGCAGCACGGGTGCGTGAGCTCAAGGAGAGAAACACTAACCGAGGGGGTTCCACTAAGATGAAGGTAGCCTCGACATCGCATGACCAGGCTGCCAGGTATTATAGAAGTGAGGATGATATGTCAGATCCCCGTGAAGGAACCTCTACCATGTATGCCCAGGAGGGGAATAATGACCCGTGCTAGAGGGGCCCTGCCTCTAGCCAGGGAGAGGCACGGGAAAACTGGGTCTATTGGACAGTGTGGATCCAATGGCCTGGCACATCAGAGCCACAGAAATATGAAGCTTTAGTTGATACTGGTTCTCAGTGTACCCTGATACCATCAGAATATGTGGGGACAGAACCTATTTCCATTGCTGGGGTGACGGGGGGCTCACAGAAATTGACTCTGTTAGAAGCCGAGGTGAGCCTGACCGGGAAAGAGTGGCAGAAACATCCAGTTGTGACTGGCTCAGGGGCCCCGTGTATTTTGGGCATAGACTTCCTCCGGAATGTTTATTACAAAGACTCTAAAGGACTCAGGTAGGCTTTTGGAATAGCAGCTGTGGAGGCAGAGGGCATTAAGAAATTGAATAGCTTGCCTGGACTGTCGGAGAACCCATCTGCAGTAGGACTTCTAAAGGTAGAAGAGCAACGAGTTCCAGTTGCCACTTCGACGGTGCACCGCCGACAGTATCGGACAAATCGGGATGCCGTGATCCCCATCCACAAGATGATTCGGGAGCTGGAGAGCCAAGGGGTGGTCAGCAAAACCCACTCACCCTTCAACAGCCCCATCTGGCCTGTGCGCAAGCCTGACGGAGAATGGAGATTGACTGTGGACTATCGTGCCTTGAACGAAGTGACTCCACCATTGAGCTCTGCTGTGCCAGACATGCTGGAACTCCAGTATGAGCTGGAATCCAAGGCAGCAAAATAGTATGCCACAATTGACATTGCTAATGCATTTTTCTCCATTCCTCTGGCTGCAGAATGCAGGCCTCAGTTTGCTTTCACCTGGAAGGGCGTGCAGTACACCTGGAACCGACTGCCCCAGGGGTAGAAACACAGCCCCACCATCTGCCATGGACTGATCCAGGCTGCACTGGAAAAGGGTGAAGCTCCGGAGCACCTACAGTATATCGATGACATCATTGTGTGGGGGAACATGGCAATGGAAGTGTTTGAGAAAGGAGAGAAGATCATCCAGATTCTCCTGAAAGCTGGTTTTGCCATCAAGCAGAGCAAGGTCAAGGGACCTGCCCGAGAGATCCAGTTCCTGAGAGTAAAGTGGCAAGATGGATGGTGGCAGATTCCCACTGAAGTCATCATTGACCACCAACCAGCAAAAAGGAGACACAAGCTTTCCTAGGTGCTATAAGATTCTGGAAGATGCACATTCCTGAGTACAGCCAGATTGTGAGCCCTCTCTACCTAGTCACCTGCAAGAAAAACGATTTCCACTGGGGCCCTGAACAGCAACAAACCTTTGCCCAGATCAAGCAGGAGATTGCTCATGCAGTGGCCCTTGGCCCAGTGAGGACGGGACCAGACGTGAAGAACGTGCTCTACTCAGCAGCCGGGAACAATGGCCTGTCCTAGAGCCTTTGGCAGAAGGTGCCTGGGGAGACTCGAGGCCGACCACTGAGATTCTGGAGCCAAAGCTACAGAAGGTCCGAAGCCAATTACACCCCAACAGAGAAGGAAATCTTAGCCGCCTGTGAAGGAGTTCAAGCCGCCTCAGAGGTGATTGGCACAGAAGCACAACTCCTGCTAGCACCCCGACTACCAGTGCTGGGGTGGATGTTTAAAGGAAAAGTTCCCTCCACCCATCATGCCACCGACGCCACATGGAGCAAATAGATTGCCCTCATCACTCAGCTCGCCCGCGTTGGAAACCAAAATTGCCCTGGGATTTTAGAGATAATTACAAACTAGCCGGAGGGTGAGAACTTTGGTCTCACAGATGAAGAGGAGCAGGAACAAGTGACACGTGCTGAAGAGGGTCCACCATACAACCAACTGCCAGCAGAAGAAACACGCTATGCTCTTTTCACTGACGGTTCCTGCCGTATCGTAGGGATGAACCAGAAGTGGAAAGCTGCTGTATAGAGCCCCACACGACAGGTTGCACAAGCCACTGAAGAAGAAGGTGGGTCAAGCCAACTTGCTGAACTCAAAGCTGTTCAACTGGCCCTGGACATTGCTGAAAGAGAGAAGTGGCCAAAGCTCTACCTCTACACTGATTCGTGGATGGTGGCCAATGCTCTGTGGGGTTGGCTGGACAAGTGGAAAAAAAGCCAATTGGCAGCGTAGGGGAAAGCCAATCTGGGCTGCAGATGAGTGGAAGGACATTGCCACTCGGGTAGAGAAGCTACCTGTAAAAGTCCGCCATGTAGATGCCCATGTCCCCAAGAGTCGGGCTAATGAAGAGCACCAAAACAACTAACAGGTAGATCAAGCTGCAAAGGTAGAGGTGTCAAAGATAGACTTAGATTGGCAACACAAGGGAGAGTTGTTCCTAGCTCAATGGGCCCATAATGCCTCAGGTCACCAGGGTAGAGATGCCACCTATAAGTGGGCACAAGACCGAGAGGTGGATCTAACTATGGACAGTATTTCTCAGGTTATCCATGACTGTGAGACGTGTGCTGCCATCAAGCAGGCCAAGCGGGTGAAGCCCCTGTGGTATGGCGGACGATGGTCCAAGTATAAGTACGGGGAAGCCTGGCAGATTGACTACATCACCCTTCCCCAAACCCGCCAAGGCAAGCGCTATGTGCTGACCATGGTGGAAGCCACCACTGGATGGCTGGAGACCTACCCTGTGCCCCATGCTACTGCCCGGAACACCATCCTGGGCCTTGAAAAGCAAATCCTGTAGAGACATGGTACCCCTGAGAGGATTGAGTCAGACAATGAGACTCATTTCAAGAACAGCCTTATAAACACCTGGGCTAGAGAACATAGCATTGAGTGAGTGTACCATATTCCTTATCATGCGCCAGCAGCCGGGAAGGTTGAACGATGCAATGGCCTGCTTAAAACCACTTTGAAGGCACTGGATGGGGGGACTTTCAAGAACTGGGAGAATAATTTAGCAAAAACCACCTGGTTAGTGAACACTCGAGGTTCTACCAACCGAGCAGGCCCCGCCCAATCTGAGCCCCTGGCAACAAGAGATGGAGATAAAGTTCCAGTAGTACACATGAGAGGAATGCTGGGAAAAACTGTTTGGATTAATTCTGCCTCCAGCAAAGACAATCCCGCTCCTGGGGTTGTTTTTGCTCAAGGATCTGGCTGCACATGGTGGGTGATGCAAAAGGATGGTGAGACCCGCTGCATACCTCAAGGGGACCTTGTTTTTTGGTGAACACTGTGACTGTGTCTGTATTTATATTCACATGTATATATATGTATATCATTTAAAGGTTTAAATTCAACATAATATGTTAGTGTGGGAAAAAATTTGGGGTGGATAATGTTGAGGGTTAAGTCTCCTGTACAATTCCACCCCCCCCCCCCCCAAGTTGCTAGGAGATTAAATGCTGAGTACTTAACCTGGACAAAGAGAAGCTGATCACTTAGTTTGAGGGAGGGAAAAAAAAGCTCAGGGAGAGAGAGCTGAGGGTGGGGGGTCGGGAGTCTCTGTTTTTCCGGGGAGCAGAGATCAGGGGCTGCTAGCTGCTGGAGTCCACGGTTAACGAAGGAGTCTAGTCCTGGGAATTCTACCATCTGTTGGAGTATCCAGGAATTCGGAGTTTTCTTCGCTGTCCTGCTGGATTTTGGGTGAGCCTGGGTCCCGCCGCTGCGGCTTCTCTAGCACTGCCACCTCTGCCTGCCGAGGACACCTCCTGCCTGCGGAGGACAGTCCACCGCGCCCGGCTTCCAGCCATCAGTGCCGGAGCTTCCACCGTTTGCCCTCGGGGTTCTTAGTTCTGTTCTACTATTGTTATAATTGCTGTTGTTTTTTGTCTGTCCTGTTATATTTACTAGTAAAGGACTGTTATTCCTTTTCCCCATAGCTCTGACTGAAAAGTTTTATTTTTAATCTTCCAAATTATAATAACACAGAGGGAAGGATTCAAATTCCTCATTTCCTAGAGAGGCCTGCCTCTCCATAGCAGACACCTGTCTTTTCAAAACCAAGACATGGGGTTATTTTGGTCCCACATTGGATGCTTTGATGGCATCTTCTCTGCCCTCGGGGGTCCATTTGCATGTTCCCTCTCCCATATCTGCACACCTTCTACTCATTTGTCTCTCTTTGTATGTAAACAAAAGGTTTAGTGTAGGTTGCATTTTGTCTCAGGTATAAATATTAAGCCCCAAATACTGGTCTACTTGTTCTGCTACTCCAATAGGATCTTCTAGTAAGCCTTTTAATTCTTTTTTTAAATGCCCTCATGTTGGAGGAGTTAAGTGGAACGGTTATGAACCCAATTCCCTTATGTGCTCCTCCTAATGGGACTTCCCAGAGGGAGTATAGTGATATTGCTTGGTCCTCAGTCTTCAATTCTTTTCACTGAGCTGCCCTTCCTTGGGTATTTTTGCTAGGTCCATCAGGGTATTGAGGGGGTGCCCCAGGTGCAGGGGGGCATGAAGGAAGGAGACAATCTAAGGGGTCCCAATGTTTGGTTTCTTTTAATCTATAAGTGTTCGCTTCTTATAGAGAGGTTCCCTGTTGCCCTCCCTGCACTGCCCCCCCCCCCCAAAAAAAAAACCCAGGCGGCATAATCTTTCTCTTCCTTTCTCTTCCTGGCTGATTGCTTCTTTAGCATTCACATAAATACTCAAAGATTGGCACATTACCTTCTCAAAGGAATCGTTCATAGGCCAAAATAAATGATCTGATCTTATCTCCTCTTTAGTCCATATTATCATGCAATAATATATCATTTTGATCTTATTTTTATTCTTTGTGGGTTATGCTCCCACTATGCTAACTTTATTCCCAGGGGGCTACCAGAGGGTATATTTATTGATGCTTTCCGACCTCCCTTTCTTCTGAAGGCTTTTTCTTTGCTTGCTTTATGTTCCATTGTTAAAGATTTGTCTCAACACTCCTCCACACAACCTTTATATTTTTCTTCTTGCTTACCTTCCACACGAATCTAAATCTACACTTGTCACAGGTATTTTCCTATAGTGGTTTCTAGTACCTCTGAGGGTCCAGCCTGTTCAGAGAAATGGCTTAAATCACGTAGCGAGGCAACTTCCCCGGACATGCTTTGTAAAATAAAAGGTTTAATAACAAAGAAAATAGTAAACATAAACAGATAAAGAAAATGCAGGTCAAACGCAGTACAGAGAGCATCCTGGCACCGTTATGGCTGTCCCAAAAAGCTTTTGAGTTCTTTTGTATAGTCCCTTTAGTACTTAATAATCTAGGTGGCTTCCACTGGCAAATTGCCAATAAGGAAAGGTACAGACTTTGAAGGACAGTGACAAGATCCAACAGGTGCTTCTCTCTTGGCATTGAGCCAATTACAAGGAGAAAGACACCAAACTTTCTAGTTTGATTTCCTTATATTTTTCAGGTAAACCGAAACTTATACAGGAACTTATACAGAAATGCTCACCCATGGGTCAGGGGTGCATTACAACATTTTCCCAATTTTGCTTGGATACAGCCCAAATCCTGGGAAACAAATACTGTCTTCCATACACTACTTTGATTATTTCTGCCTCCTGTGACTCAGCCTCTGCTTCCCTTCAGGCTTTTCCTAGCCTGGGGCTATTTACTACCTCATGTCCTACAGAAATTAGGAAATTTAATGCCTGATATCTGTCTCTTAATTCTGTCCTACTACACTCCTGGCACCAGGCACTTTTGTGAGTACCAGTGCAATACCACCTTTTATGACAGTTTTTACACTCACACTGATATGGAGGATGTTTATAAATATAAAATTACAGGACTTTAGAAGCAGCTTTTGGTGATTTTGTGAAAGTAAAGAAACAGCTTGTACTAAGAACACGTAGATTAGCTATTAAGCTTACTAATTAGGTAATCACTAGGTAGAAGTCATATAGGTAAGATGTATAATATTGAAACTCAGCAAAGCAGGACCTAGGTATTTGTCAAAAATCAATAAAGCAGAACTTTGTGGCTTGAATCCATGGACAAGGGGTGGCAGCCAAAGGGCTGATCATCATCCTGCCTGACATCAGGGAGGAGGCGGCAGCTGAGGGTGATGAGGTGGCCGGCATCCCACAGAGCCCTGCGAAGGGACTCTTCAGAGGTTCCCACAATCAGTGTCTCTCTGGAAAAACTGGAGTGTCTCTTCCATCAGTTTTTGCAAGAAATGTGCAAGAAGCCATTGACAATTATACTTGTGAGACACTGTCATCACTTTCATCCTGTGGTTGTACAACACCTGCGGAGCTGAATAATTCTTGGTCTGGAATAAACAGCTATACTACTAGTTTGTCTACTGAAAGAAGTTCCACTTACTCCTGGAAGGATGATGAATTTGATAAAGCCAACACACAGGGAGTGCATCAGTTATTTTGGGAGATTGATGAAATGCTGTTTGAAGGAAAAATGACCTAACAGAGAACCTGCAGGCAGAAGGTGCAGATTGGGTTGAACAATTTCCTCATATAAGGGTTCTAGAAAAGCAACTCCTAGTGCCAAAGGACAAAGGCTTTCAGCATTTTCAGAGTAGAAATGATGCCCATGTAGATACTAAGTGTGTGCCTGGCCTCATTGAATGTACTGGTCATACAAAAGAGCTCTGCATCTCAGGCTCTAAACTGATCCCAACAGCATTTCCAATACATACATCACCAGGTTCAAGTTCCACTAGTATTTCTGCTTCAGACTCAGCTGTGTATTCCTTCCTGGAAGAAGAAATTTACAATGAAGATGGAAAACTAGAGGAATATCATGCCTCAGCTTGCCAGGGCTTCTAGCCTTCTAGCTCATCTTATTCTGTAATAAGTTCAGCAGTTCTTTGAGTCCTGCTTCCAAGGTGTATTCCCCTATTTCCCCCTTCTCTTTCCACCATTAAGATCTTTTCTGTGGTCTTATCAATCAGTCTCTGAACACATTATAAAACACATGGCAAACAAGTCATCATAAGCAGCAATATGGCTAAAACATAAATTCTTGTTTTAACTGAATGCTTAAGTTAACCAGTAAGCCCTTATCTCCTAAGTATTTGTTTAATCAAATCACTATAATTTAGAGTCTTTAATTTGGGAACATTCTCTCAAAGTGTTGGAGTCCAGGGCATTCCTTTGGTTGCCCTGGAAGGTCAGAGACCTGGGCAGGGAAGTCTGAGACCTGGACAAGGGGGCCTGAGACCTGAGGCTCAGGGCTTTTCAGAAGGCAAAGGACTTTGAGACAACCATAATCTTGATAGAGTAACACTCAAGATCGAAGGGCCTGTATGCTAGCATGAATAATTAAATGTGGTTAGGTAGGTTCATGTAACACAAACCTTCAAAGTCTTTACAGTTATATCTTGGCAGTCCTAGTTCTGTTCTCGTCTTGGTCACGAGGGCTGATTGACAATTAGATAATTTTTCTTTTTTCTGGGCATCATTGCCTTTGAGGTGATTGATGTTTGTCTAAACAAGCAGGTAACTACTTAGGACCTTGTTAAAACTATGGAGTAAAAAGCTAATTAGTTAAAGCTAATAGTGGAGTTTCATGTACTAATTATAGATAAGTCTCAAATGATTACTACAAATAAGGTTCAAAATCTGTCTTAAATGCAAACAAAAAAGAGTTAAATTTATTATTTAGCTAATTACTCCAAGTGAATCATGCAGTCTTGCTATGTTCCTGATATGTAGGAAAACACCACATCCACACAAACACCTTTGAATTTTCCAGTGACAATCGTGTTAAAAATCATAAATCACAGGTTAAATTTTAACAGAGTTTCAGTCAGTACATAGTGTTAGTTGGTATTTTGATGTGATATAGCTTCAGCATGCCATGCAGGCTACAGCCATGCTGGCAGGGGGGCCACACCCCCTGCAGCAGCACAAGCAGCAGTCACAGCCACGGCTCCAGGCAGGCGCCATGCAGGGGGGCAAAGATCTGCTTCTTTTTTAGCATTGGCAGGTCCAGGGTCACTCTTCGTCACTGTCTCTGTCATTTGAGCAGTAGCCAGGAGTGAATGCCCCTGCAGATCATGAGGGGCCCCTCTCCCTCTCACTTCTTTGAGGGGGGGCTGTGGACTGCATAGAGAGGGACGCAGTCTTTCCAGATGGTGAAGAACTCTGAGGCTCCACTTCAAAGGGAAGGCAGGAGGCATCCCCTTTATCTTTGGCATGGGACTTTTCTTGGGTTTTCAGGACCTCAAAAATTTTTCACCTGGGGGGGAGCATTTCTGCAACCATTTTGTTCCCCTCCATTGCACAATCCCACAGTTTTACTCCCACCTTGTCCCACAAATCTGTTGTAAAGATGGTGGACTCGGTAACTTCTGGTAGCTAAATCTCTGTCCATCTCAATAGAGCTTTCAAGTTGTGTGAAGGCAAGGATTTGCCATGCTGTTGTAACAGCTTGGTCATAAGTTCAAAAATGTTTCTTTCCTTGAGCAGACATCCCCTGCTCCATTGTCTCCTGCAGCTCACCTCCTTTCCAGAGGGATTTTGTCGTCACTGGCCAGCTTCCCCCTTCCTTTCAGGGGCACTTAGTCCTGCAGGCCTCTCCAACAGCTCCTCAGCTAGGCAGACATCGCTAACCTCACACAGGGCACCAATTGTCAGGCAATTGAAGAGACGGGATCCCCATGGTTTGCATCATGAAGCCGATTTTATTGAACACACTGCTGGTTTATATACCTTGCAAGCATAACAACTATATCTGTTTCTTAGTAACATTGCCTAGCTATGGACTTGCACACAAACATACATACGTACACCTTGATCTCTTCCTTCTTCAGGGCCTTACCATGACTTGCCAGGGGTTGTGGCCTTCCAGCTCATCTACTTCTGTAATGAGTTCAGCACTACTTTGAGTCCTGCTTCCAAGGTGTATTCCCACATTTTAGAAGCAGCTTTTGGTGATTTTGTAAAAGTAAAGAAACAGCTTGTACTAAGAACACATAGATTAGCTATTAAGCTTAGTTATTAGGTAGTTACTAAGTAGAAGTCATATAGGTAAGATGTATAATATTGCGACTCAGAAAAGTGGGACCTAGGTATTTGTCAAAAATCAATAAAGCAGAACTTTGTGGCTTGAATCCAGCAAAATCAAGCTCCTCTTCTTTGGCAAGAGCAAAGTGACCTGAAAAACAGCCAAATTTCCACCACGCCTGCCCAGAAGCGAAGATCAACCTGAGGAAGACATCAGCCTTCCTCCCAAGACCCTAGCTCATGACCACCAGGAGGCGTGACAGTTAATTAGAATACGAAGTGGGAGAAGGCAGGGAATGGGCAGGTGGGGAGGTGTGGGTTAGTGGGATCAACATGTATTTAAACCTGGACCTTGTCTTGACCAGGGACACATGGTTTGGAGGAGATATCACCCCGTGTGTCCCAGCTGGAAATAAAACATGCCTGCTTTACAATTTCTAATTGTAAAGTCCTTATTCTGCGCTTAAACACAATACCAAAGGCTCACACCCACGTCCAAAACTCAAACACAAAATCACATTCATACAAACAACACAAAATGTTTATTGTGAAACTACAGATGCTTTGCCCTTCCTCAGCTGCTCCTGTCGCCCAGAGAACAGAACTGCGGATCTGGGCTCCCCACTCACTTTGTACTAATAGTGCATCTCATTCACTCAGCAGTTATACTTACTTGCCAGTTATGCTAGGCAAGGGACATACACATAAACCCTACATGCATTTGCACAATAATAAAATGGACTTGTGGTATTTCTCCACAAGACTACATGACCGCCAATGGCAAAAAGAAAGAGCCTGCTCTTTGTCCAGGGGGAAAATATTGCTCTATTTCCAGTCCTGCCCTGCTTGGTTAGAGATCTTCCCAATAGCTCGCCGGTGCCAAAGACACCTCAGCCCCACCCATCCAGGGGCTTTTTCCCCAGGGGGCAGGGCCCAGAGGCAGGGACAAGACACCATCCAATCAAGGAGAAGTGGCAGTGGAAGAGAATTATGATACAGATAATTAAGGAAAAATCACATGATACAGATTACAAATCTGATAAAACACAATATAAACCAAATTGATGCATTACCACATGGACTTGTTGTTGAATCAGTTACTAATATTCCTTTATGGATGCTTATTCATTGCACAATGACCTACCAACCTGCTAATAGTCTTAAATCATGCTAAAATTTCCTAAACCCATATTTTTCTTTTGCCAGCCCCCCACTTATAAAACAACCCCGGTTATGTAACAGCGCTTGAGAAGAACCTCCAAGTCTTACTAACAGGGATTCCATTTTTCCCTGCTATCAAGCAGGCTTAATCCATTTCTTTGGATCCACCCAACCATTCAAAGCCTCAAGGATATATCAGGCTTTCAGGTTTTTTACGCCCTGCCTTGTTGCAGACCCTGCACCAGCTTCTAACTATTCTAACCCTCAGTATAGCCAAGATTCCTGTAGGCCATCTGACTTGGGTTGAACTGCAGCACTACCGGGAACAAGGATTCCTGCAGTCGAATTATAGGCAATATCTCCCCTCTTTATTTTCTGAAATCCCCCAAAGTAACTAAACCTCCACTATTTCCCTATTCCAGGCTTCCACTTAGTCTCCAGCACTCACTTCATACCTTCATTGACTGGTCCCCTTGCAAGGAGGTTGAAACACAGTTAGAAGTACTCCAAACATTGCTTTGCAGATTGAGGATTGTCCCATCTATGTCTCATACACAAATGCACAGTTCCAAGTTTTCATTATACCCTTTTTGCAATATTCTCATCCATCTAGGTTCTTTGTGCACAAATTAGGAGTTATAATTTCTTAGGGAGTTTTACTTCCCTTTCTCTTTTTGTCCTTTTTTATTTCCTGCTGAGGGTGAAACCTGCAGTCCCATAGCAGCGGAGAAAGCCCAGGCAAGCCACTTTAATTAAAAGGGGTACCTCCCACCCAGGCCCCCCCAGAGCCACAGAGACTTGAGGTTGCTATCTCAGTGGAACCTCCAAATTGAGAAAAATGAAAATTCAATCTTGGAATATTTTTCAAAAGTTTAATAAGGAAGCAAAAAAGGACAATGTCCAGTGCTGGGGTGTTCCTGACTATCAGCATATGAACACACCGATACATTAAGACAGTGTTATCTATATACTGTATATGCTTTACTAAGGTACATACATATTCATAAGTTTCGTGCATTATTCAAATATTCTTGGTAGCTTTTGATGTTGTAGAAATTTTTCTTTCTTTGGGTTTTCCACTCTGACTTATCTACATGACATCCTGCAGATCAGGTCAATATATTTTATTCCTTCTTGTGGCTTCATCCTGTTGTTTCAGACTTCCCTGATAACGAGTAGTTAACAAAATTCTTCTGTAATTCTCCTTGGTGTTCTGGTTTATGCCACTCTTATCAGTTGGAGAGGTCAGTCAGCAGATGTGGGAAACAATTTAATCGCTTTATACAGTTCTCTCAGTTACATAGAAGTATTTTAACATTTTATATTTTGCTAAGGCCTACAGTACAATACATTCATCACATTATTAGTTCTATAAGCTATAAGGTGTATACATCAACATAATATAGTAAGCACACTACTATTTCCATGAGCTATATGGTGCATACTTAAAATGAGAAATTAGGTTATATTAGCAAGCAGCTAAAAGGGATTATAAATTATGCTACACTTAAAATCAATAACCACATATAAAGACTAATACACAAATGCAAAAGCCAATATTATAGGGTCATTTTGAACAAAGGTATTTACTTTCCTCTTCCAAAAATCCTACTATTTCAGTTAGGGGATTTCAGAATCCAAATTAGGGTTTGTTCTCGGTCATCTAAAACTGTAAATATTTTACCTAGCTGAGACAGAGAGATGTTTCCTTGGTATGTTCGAATTAGTTTGTTTGTGACAAAGAAGTAAATGGTGCTTCAAAAGAAGTTACAGTGTGTGCATAGTTGTAGTTTAGTTGGAAGTTGTTTATATATAATGGGTTTGTTGAGTTAAGAATAGATAACAAAGCCAGCTGTTCCATGAGTCATTACTGAAAGACTTCTTTTAAGGATATGATAGGGAAGTCCGCCCAATCTAGGTCTCAGCTCTGGCCAAGCTGTGCCCTTCACTGGTGGGAGAGGTATGCCATCAAGCCCAGGTGTTTCTGTGCTAAAAATGAAAGCAAGTTACTTTGACTACCTGATTTGGCTTTTCAGAAGCTGAAGCTCTTTCCCCATAACACAACATGAAGGCCTCATCTGGAAGAGGCTTTTCAAGTACTGATTTTGAAAAGGGAGATTGGTCATGATAGCAGACCCTGGGTGATGGTAAGGGCATATAGGCAGTTATAAAAGGGGAGAAAGTGTAGGGTGGATGTGTACCCCCTCAAAAGTCTTGATGCCCTCATGTTCTCATGTTTTTCTCATGTTTTTCTCATGTTTTTCAATCAATTCACAACATAACCTAGCAAGCCAACAGCTTGCTAGAAGCAGAAGATTGTCAATGGTAAGGCAATCTGCCCACCGCTCTTACTCAGACTCCAAGACTCAAACATTTCAGAGACATCAGTGGCAAAAGGATGTGGGTTTTTTAATTGAAATTGTTTTAAGTTGAATTGTTATTATTTATAGTGTTAAGTTGAAAAAATTGCAACTTCCAAGTATGAGCCTGCAACATGCCTCTTAAAAAACTTGTATTTCTAGTAATTCCCTTTAATACCTCCCAAATGTGAATGTCACAACTCCAATGATACATGAGATATATCACTAGCTAAGGGAACTAGACTTGTCGAGTTGAGTAGAAAGTTTTATTCAAACTAGATTTATTATCTGTGTCATCATGTTGTCTTTGTCATCCTAACTGCAAGGCGCCTGTAGAAGATAACAAAGAACACTTTTACATTTTTTAATATAACCAAAAGGATACTCATTCTCAGAGTGCATTGTCACCGTGCAGCTGTCTGAAGCTGCCCCCCAAACTCGACCATCCTAGAAATAAAACAAGTCCCTGGGTGAGCAATGATAGAAGGGATTTGAACTCAGAGATCTCAACCTATGCCTTTGAAACCTACATGCAGATGTATCCTTGGCCAGGGAGCTGGGTGGTGTTAAGACCCAGACCAATCAGCTGTCTAGATCTGGGAGTTTTGAACTCTATATAAGAAGGTTCTGAACAATAAAACAGGCTGTTTTTCTTATGATCAGAAGGACTCGAGTCATAATTTCTGTCTCCAACCCACAACCACATGTAACAGCTCATGGACATGGGGATATCAGAAGATCCAGGCTGGGTGTTAATCATAGATCCACTCATGAGCACAGCTTCTGTAATCAACCAGTTCTTCAGGAGTGAACCATAAATTGATCTCTGTCTCAGCACTTTCCGTGGAATCACTACCATGAATGATGTTCCTAGGAAAAGAAAAGGTGAATAAAAGAGTAACAGAATTCTTAAAGTAAAGTAAGCTTCTTGTTTTGAAGTAATTCCCATTATGAACAGGAATTTTAAGTAACAGTAAAGTAGGAAAAGACACAGCATAGGCAGTGCTAGGTTTGGTCCTCATTTTTGTAAATGGGGACAACCATGATTTGATCCCCATCCTTAGATCCTAATATGATAAGGGCACAGGGAATGGCAGCTCCATGTGTAAGACAGAGAAGGATGGAGCACATTTTCTAGAGATATCATGACATAATACTTGGCATTTAGTGCCTTTGGATGATACCAAAAGTTTTTAAATTTACCTTCCAACTTGGATGCAGAAGTCCCCACGAATAGTGCCAGGCTTGGAATCGAATGGATTGGTCTCCCCCAGCATCATTCTTCCAGTCTTAATCACATTAAGACCTTCCCACACCTTAAAGAAAAAAAAAATCCCATTCAGATTATTAAATTTTACCAGCAGATAAATCATGTCCACAAGAACACGGGGCTATCCATCATGACACAATCACCATCTGAGTATTTGTCACAGTGAGACACATTTTATCTACAATTCTTCTGTCAGATTCTTGAAGCATCTGCTCACATGGTCCCATTCTGTACAATCCCCCCCCTTACCCAGGGTGGGGAGAGAACAATTTTCCATCTCAGTATGTCAGTCTCAAAGAGCTGTCTGCTCATGGGAGAGCTAGACCTCAACTATTTTACAAATACGTTATTAAGGAGAAAAAGAGAAATAGAGTTAAAATATTCCACCATCCTTTATAAGCTGGCTTACTACATGGCATATCAGAGTGGGGCTTTTGTGCAGATTTACTGTTTCTCAAGGTCCTGGTTTTGATTCCCTTCTACCCATGCCCTCTTCCTCAACAAACTGACTCAAGGGAGAGAAAGACTATGAGAAAAGATTAAAGAAAAAGAGTTAACAGCACATCTCCTTAATCACAGTATTTGAATCCACATTTTAAAGGATTTTAAATACTTTTAAAAACAAACTAGAATACAACAGGTGACACAATCTCATTGCAGGTAAGACAATCAAGCAGTGTGGTTTTCCTTGCCAGGAACTCACCATGGCTACGACAGGTCCTGAGTGCATGTACTGCACCAGGCCATCATAGAATGGCCTGTCCTTGAGGTCGATGTAATGTTCCCTCAGAAGGTCCTCAGAGGCCTGGGTTAAAAAACCAGATAGACAGAAAAAAGCTTACAGTAAGAACTTAAGAGCATAGTGAAATCACAGAGATTAACCACAGAGAGCTGGTAATCCTGAAATTTGCACGCACTTAAACATTCAGTATTTCTAGCACCTTCCTAGGAGCACTTTCTGTTGATACGAATTTGAACTGTTCACTTTAGCCATAACTAAACTTAGAAAAGTTTCTGTTGCCAATACAGGCAGCTTATGTGACCTTGGATTTGTGAAAGATACTCAAAGATATTTTTTAGGCATAGGATGCACCTGAAAGAATATTCTCTTCAGACTAAGGGCATCAAGTTACTAAAATTAGCGTGCTTAGCATGTCTAAAGCATTTAGCCAGAGCTGGGAATTGGAACTTTTCCAAAAACATCCCAAGTCCTTATCGAAATTTCAGTTTAAATGTTACAGAGGCCACATTTGTTGTTATAGCATGCTGCTCTATTTGAAGGCTATAGCTGATGTAAAAAAGCAGACACAGCAGTTGAGAGCTTACATGTATTAATTTCATGGCTACCAGTTTGAATCCTTTCTTCTCGAAGCGTTTGATGATCTCCCCCACCAGCCCCCTCTGGACCCCATCGGGCTTGATGGCGATGAAGGTGCGCTCGTCAATGGTTGCCATGGTCCTAAGGAGGGAGAGAATAAAATTTGTTCCAGTACTGAGTCTGCTATCAGGGTAATTAGATTGGGTGCATCTGAGGGTCAGTAATCCACAGTCTCCAATGTTTGGACAAACCAGTGACCACACATAGGTTTTCCCAAGTGCTGCAGGAGTGAGTTTGAAGCAGTGGAAGGGTGCCAAGAGTAGGAATAATCAGTGAATACTGAAATCAGAAAAGCTCTGAATGGAAAGGAAGGTAATTATCACCACGGATCCGTCTTCTAGTGCTGTGCAATAAACTGATAAATTAATCCATACTCAGAGTTTTCACCTGGAAAACCAGCAGGACCAGAGGGGCCGCGAGCCCCGCGCCGCTGCAAAGGCATGTCTGCACACACGTGAGCGGGCAGGTGAAGGGACACAGGGGCTGCGAGGTTCCGAGGGGGTGCGGTGACACTGTCCAGGGACAGGGGGACCCTTCCTGCTGCCCCGCAATCCGGCTTACCCGCTGGTGACCCGGTGGCTCTGGCAAACCTTGAAGCCTTGTCCCCCGCTGGTGGCCCGGTGGCTGTGGCAAACTGTGTCCCCCGCTGGTGGCCTCGGTGGGTCTCGCAGCCCGTAGTCCCCTCTGCTCCCCGGGTGTCTCACAGCCGCTGGCTCCCTGGTGGCTCTGGCAGCCCGTGTCCTGCGCCGCTGGCTCTGTCAAGCCATGTCACCGCAGGTCCCCGCCCGGTTTAGTTGTGCTCCCCCTGCACAGCGGTTGCCACGGCGACAGCGCGGCCTACCGCACGCAGAGAGCGCCGTTGCCGCCTCCAGCCCAGTTCCCGCGGGGGGGATTCGGGATCGATCCCTGTCTCAGATTCCCCGCCCGGGTAACATTGGCACCCACCCAGTGCCTCTTCCCTTAGAGCGGGGGTGCTGGGCTCAGCCCTTCAGCATTTCAGTCTTGCCTGCTAGATCCCGATTTTTATTTAATAAAAGGCACATAACATTATTTTAATAAAAATCTCGTTATCGTACTGTTCTGCTTGTATTTCCTCTTTAAAGGAGGTCATTAATTTTGTTGGTGGGTTTTTTTTGTTTTTGTTGTTGTTGTTGTTTTGGGGTTTTTTTTGTTTTTGTTTTTGTGGTTTTTTTTGTTTTTTGGTTTTTTTTTTTCCTGGTTATACTATATTAGCTCTTTGAGTCAAAAGACCCTTCAAACATTTACCACTGAGCTGCTTTGCCTTGAGTATTCTATTGCCTTTGAGAGAATAGAGGATAAAGCATCTGGATGGAAATCCATGCTTGTCCTGTTTTTGTTTCCAAACTGATATGAACTTCCTGGGCTCCACTCCCTGGTTTTTCTTGAAAGCAAAATAATGAAGATTTTGCTTCCCTCTGGGCAGGACTTTGCTGCTTGACAGGGAAAAGTTCAGCTCTTTGATAACATGGATTTCCTTTCCTAGGATCCCTTCTCTTCACCACAATTCATCACACATCCATGTGGAACTTTTAGTTCTGGTGGGAGACTCCAGATCTGACCTAAGCATCTATTCAACCAACCTGCTTTCTTGTATTCACAGTCTTTTTCCATCATACTTTCCAAGATCTCTGATATAATAGATGATATTTTAAAAATCACAGCATCATACATTCTAGCAAGTCCTCCTTGAGGTTATTTTGGAATTAGAGTTTCTGAGTATTCTCCTGATAATGCCGATCCAATTTATTCTCTTGCTTTGATAAACATTTAAGACATTTTATACTACTAGAACAAACTCTAATCTTCACTGTAATCTTCACTATGGCAAAATAACATATAAAAATAGAAGAAAAGTCTCTAGGAACAGCATATTTATAAAAATATTAAATTTAAAGCAGCAGTGAGACATCTATTTACAGCCTTGTTAAATATATATCATTTAATGATTAAATCTTAGGACTTGCCCTAAGGTGGGCAAGCATGATTTCCATCTTCACCATAGGTCTATTCTGGGATCTTCGCCAAGTCTTTACACCTCATTAAATAAGGGTCAACTTTGTCACTTTTGAGATTTATCCATGATTAGCAGAGCAAGTTGTTACTGTATAAAGGAGCTTTTGCTGGATGCAAATTTTACCAAGATCACTTAATTACATTGGAAATTACATGTTTATCTAAAATATGAAGATGTAGAGAGTATAGACAAATAATTTCCAAAAAATGGACTGATCATGGGAGAGAAGTTAACACCTTCAAAGTTCTCAGTGAGTGAACTAAGTGTAATTGCTGAGCTCAAACCATTTCCACATTACTTAAAACCAGAAGAGATTTTAAAAATAGGCCTGAGACAGGACTGATTGTGAATGTCTCCAGACTTCAGGAGAATTTAACATAGCTCCAGCTTTGCTGGTTTGTAGAAATAACTTCTCTGCTGTGGACTCCAGGATGGTGTGAATAAATGTAGAAGAGAGATCTCTGAAGCTGGGTTTTAGAAGATAAGGTTTATTGTAAAGGATATGAGGCCTTGCTCTGAGCTGCCAGGTGCAGCTCGTGGCAAGGCCTAGGAAAGTGGGGGAAGGGAGAGGTAGGGAGAGGAAATTCCAAGAGAGGAAAGTCCTCGGGAAAGGGTGCCAGGCAAAGAGAGGAGAGAGCAAAGAGACCAACCCACCGGTGAAGCCCCCTGATAAGGGGTCTCAAGGTGGGCTGAACAGGACTTGTGCCAATGGGGTTACAGATACATGATACTTCAGGGGAGGGTTACAGGTATGGGATGAACCATACATTGGGGGGTGTGACAGAACATTCCATTTGACCTGGGTCTGGCTGCAGGTGACCTTCAGCTGGTCACATAACTGTTTTCCCAGACATCCAGTAGCTAGGACATCTCAAACATCAAAACTTACTTTCAATTCTATCTCACTTACAGACTTCACATTCTCAGAATCTAAGCAATCATATTTATAGGGCTTTCTGGCTTCATCCTCCCCAACACTGGTTTGGCCCCAGATTTATATGGGTCTCAGCTCACAGCCTCTGTCTGCACCACCCTGAATATTTGGGGTTCTCATCAAAACTGATATTTTGTTCTGTGACCGTCTTGCTCCTTGTAACCAGAGTCCTCGCTCTGACATATTTTGTTGCTCCAGGATATCCTACCTTTCACTTAGCTGAGTGCTGCTGTCATTCATCAGTCTTTATCTTGATTTACGTTGTGCTTTAAGGTATAAACCACTATAGAATTAAGTTTTTACAAAAATTTCTTCCTCTGGGTAAAGTCCCAGTTAAACTTTCTAATCCCAAGGTGATCTTAGCGCTGATTTTCTTCCCTGGTAAACTGAAAATCAATTTACTTGGGGGCAGGGTGGCTGCCTCTAGCCAAAGGTAGAGGCATAGGAGAATTGTGTCTTTTGGACCCTGTGAATCCAATGGCCTGGCACATCAGAACCACGGAAATATGAAGCTTTGTTCAATACTGGTGTGCATGTGTCTCCTTTTGAAAGAGAGGTGGCTGCAATGGAAGGCAGGAGCCTCCCTTGGAATGGAGGATGTAACCACCCCCCTCCAAATTTTTATAAATTTGAAATTAAAAGGGCTCTCGGGCAAAGATATGTGGATAGGAATAACAGTTCTTTAGTAGTATGTATAACAAGGCAATCAAACAACAACTACAGCATTAAGAACAAGGAAACCCGTGGCAGCCTTCTCAGCCAAGACAGCAAAGGGACGGAAGAGAAGCTTTGCTTCTCAAAACCCTGGGACAGTCAGTCCCGGTGCCCCTGCAGGACTTTGAGGAGCACCAAGCTGGAAGAGCAGGAATGAGCAAAAAATCCTGGGCTGGTGGAAGAGATGTATCAGAAGCTCTGCAGCAGTAGCTGGAACTACGGGATGTCCCAGCAGGGTACAGGGGTGCGGGGGTACAGCATAGAGAAACCCAGAGCAGTGTCGAAGAAGTGGCAGGGGTGGGGCAGTGGCAGCCCTGCTCCCAGCAGGGCAGGAAAAGGCAAACTCAGGATTCCCAGGCACACGAGCAGATTGTGATAGGTCCCTCTTTTAGTGAGGTAGGTATTAATAAGGTTTTGGCTCAGTGGCTGGTCTCATGAGCAGAGGCTCACGCCACAGAAGAAGAAGCAGAAAACTCCAGGCTGAGGTGTGCCAGTGGCAGTGAATTCCTTTCACCAGGCAGCAGGTAGCTCTGACCCTCAGACAGAAACTCTCCAGAATGAGAGGGCTGCAACTAGATGCACTCCTTCCCCCTGAGCTTGGCCACTTTGTTTTTTTAAGCACCCATAGGGACCTAGTAGTTAGTGTTTCTTAGCAACTTATGGGAAAAATTCTATAGGTAAGAAGAAACAAAACAAAAGAAACTTAACTCCCAACAGAACCTGTTTCTAGTGCTGGGGTGACAGGGGGATTGCAGCATTTGACCCTGTTGGAAGCTGAAGTGAGCTTGACTGGGAAGGAGTAGAAAAAATGTCCTATTGTGACTGGCCCAGAGGCCCCTTGTAATCTGGGCATAGATTTCCTCTGGAGCAGGTATATCAAAGACCCTAAAGGACTCATGTGGGCTTTTGGAATAGCTGCTGTAGAGACAGAAGGCATTAGGCAATTGAACACTTTGCCCAGACCTTCTGCAGCTGGACTCCTAAAGGTGGAGGAACAACATGTCCCAATTGTCACCTCAGCAGTGCACTGCTGGCAGTTTTGGACTGTGAAAAATGAGATTCACTTTCTTGGTTAAATTTTAAAAGTTCAATAAAAAGACAATAAGAGACAGAAATAAAGCAAAGGATTAAAAAAAAAAAAAAAGAAAAAAAAAAAAAGAAATAAAAAGGATACCACAGGGTGCTTGGCATTCAGCCAAGAGCACACTTACTATCTTGGAAACATCCTTGTCCTGGTTTAGGGTAAATTTGGGAGAAAACCCCTGAATGAGGTCCCTACAGGGAGCAAACCCAAACAGCCCCTACCCCCAACTGGTCTGGTAAAGAACTTCTTCGGAGAAAAGTGGAAAAAACTATTTTACTTAATAAACAAAGTGCACACAAGTACAAAGAATGAGTAATACAAAACAATAAAACCTCTCATTCTGGGGTGAGATGGCAAATTGAGAAAGTTCTTGCCGTAGGTGTAGCTCGGCTCTTTCTCAGTCTCTTATCAGTCCCAGTCTCTCTGGTGCTGCTGGAAAATGCCAAGGTCCAGGCCTCGGTGGGCTGCAGGTGCAAGCCCCTCAGCGCCCCCTGGGTTTTTTCAGTCCAGAGCAGGTTTAAACAGTCCCAAGAAAAAAAGGAAAAAAACCCCAAGTCCACAGAACTTCTCTGCTCTAGCTAGCTAAAACTAACTAGAAGCAAAAAGATCTCTGTCCTGCAGTCTCTCCAAGCCTCAGCCGAACACCCAGTCTGGAGACAGACGTGGACTAGTCAGGCAGTTTTCTCGAAACAAACGCTGGCGCTTCTTCTTGCTCCCCTTTTCCTTCCAGAAGCAGTCTTAAAGGCACAGAACTCAATATACAGCACAAACAGAACAAACAATAGGGTATACAAGCATCATAAAGTCACCCTAGGACAATCCTTTAAATACTTTTTCTATCCTATCAGCCTGTTGCATATTCATAGACCATTATGCATTATTCAAACATTCCTTTGAGTTTAGATGTTCTTTTGCTTGTAGCTTGATGTGGAAAATATGGGGGTCTGCCAGGGAAAGATGGAGCTTCCCTTGGAATGGAGAATGTTAAACCCCGCACCCCTCACTCCAAATTATTACAATTTTGCAATTAGGGGCTTTAAGGCAAAGATATGGGAATAAAAATAACAGCTCTTTACTAGGAATGTTAAAAATACAAATCTAGCAGTACAAGAAAAACCCAAGCAAACAAACAAATCTTAGAAACCCTGACAGAGTCAGAATACAACCTGACACCCTGTTGGTCAGGGTGTTGGAAGCAGTCCAAATAAAACCTCCTGAAGTAAAGATGTGGTTCTGTTGGAGTAGAGGTGATCCTGTAGAAGGGTACAGTGGTGGCGAGATGGGTCTGGTCCTCCTCTGGGAAATCCAATGGAAAATCAGGCTGTCCTACACTTCTGAATTGCAGCTTTTATCCAGGTAGGAATGCTCAGCTCCTCCAACTGGGTGGTGTAATTTTATCAGTCATGTGGTGAGCCTTAATGGCCCATTAACAGAAGATATCTCCCTGGAGTGAGGATAGGTCTGTTGAAGTGATAAGGAACACTGTTTCACCTGGTTTTAACAGCTGGCCCATTCACATAAGGCACACACCCCCTCTCCCCTGGAGTTTTGAGGAATGGGTTTTACAAGACATAAAGAAAAACACCTCCCCAGCCAGTTTCAACAGATGGCAAATATACATTTTTGGTTACATATTGCAACCAAAGACAGCTTGGTTTTAACCTTTGACTTGTCTTCATGCCATCCTGTAAATTAAATCAATATATTTTATTTCTCCTTACACAAGATGATCTGAGAGTTGGAGAGCCAAGGGGTGGTCAGTAAGGCTCATTTCACCTTTCAACAGCCCCATTTGGCCTGTGTGCAAGTCTGACAGGGAATGGAGATTGACTGTGGAGTATCATGGCTTGAATTAAGTGACTCCACCCCTGTGGAGAGAAACTCCACACTGCTGTAGTGCTGGACATGTGGGAACTCCAGTATGAGCTAGAGTCCAAGGCAGCAAAGTGGTATGCCACTATTGACATTGCCAATGCATTTTTATCCATTCCTCTGGCAGCAGAATGCAGGCCTCAGTTTGCTTTCACCTGGAGGGGCATACAGTACACCTGAAACCAATTTCCCCAGGGGTGGAAACACAGCCCCACCATCTGCCATGGACTGATCCAGGCTGCACTGGAAAAGGGTAAGGCACCGCAACATCTACAGTACATGGATGACATCATTGTGTGGGGAAACATGGCAGCAAAAGTGTTTGAGAAAGGAGAGAAAATAATCCAGATTCTCCTGGAAGCCAGCTTTGCCATCAAGAAAAGTCAAGGGATCTGCTCAAGAGACCCAGTTCCTGGGAGTGAAGTGGCAAGATGGATGGCGCCAGATACCCACTGAGGTCATCGATAACATCACAGTGACCTATCTCCACCAACCAGTGAGAAGGAACACAAGCTTTCCTAGGTGCCATAGGCTTTTGGAGAATGCACATCCCTGAGTACAGCCAGATTGTAAGCCCTCTCTACCTGGTTACCCACAAGAATGATTTCCACTGCGGCCCTGAACAGCAACAAGCCTTCACCCAGATGAAGCACAAAATTGCTCATGGAGCAGCACTTGGCCCAGTCAGGACAGGACCAGAGGTGAAGAATGTGCTTTACTCTGCAGCTGGGAACAATGATCTGTCCTGGAGCCTGTGGCAGAAGGTGCCTGGGGAGACTCAGGATTGACCACTGGGATTCTGGAGCTGCAGTTACAGATGGTCTGAAGCCAACTACACTCCCACAAAAAAGGAAATCCTGACAGCCTATGAAGGAGTCCAAGCTGCCTTGGAAGTGATCAGCATGGAAGCACAGCACCTCCTGGCACCCTGACTGCTGGTGCTGGGGTGGATGTTTAAAGGAAAGGTTCCCTCTACTCACAACTCAACTGATGCCACATGGAGCAAATAGATTACCCTCATCACACAGTGTGCCATATTAGAAACTTGAATCGCCCCGGGATCTTGGAAATAATTACAAATTGGCCCAGATGTGAAAATTTTGGTCTGACTGATGAAGAGGAGAAGGAACAAGTGACCCATACTGAAGAAGCTCCACTGGACAACTAACTGCCACAAGAAGAAACATGCTATGCTCTTTTCACCGACAGTTCCTGTCGCATTGTAGGGACAAACGAAAAACTGAAAGCAGCTGTACAGAGTCCCACATGACAGGCTGCAGAAACTACGGGAAGAGAAGGTGGATTGACCCAATTTGCTGAACTCAAAGCTGTCCAGCTGGCCCTGGACGTTGCTGAAAGAGAGAAATGGCCAAGGCTATGTACCTATACATGGATTTATGGATGGCAGCCAGTGCTATGTGGGGTTGGCCAAAAAAGTGGAAAAAGGCCAACTGGCAGTGTAGAGGAAGACCAGTCTGGGCTGCTGATGAATGGCAAGATATTGCCACTCGGGTAGAGATGCTACCTGTGAAAATCTGCTGTGGATCATCTGTGGATGTCTGTGAGGTTTTTATCTTCTTTTCTTTGTGTTAGAGCTGGGCTTCATACATGGGAGTCACAGTTTCTTGTTTAGACACAGTGTTTATTAATTCTTATCTATATTACAACCTCACAAGTTGTGAGCTCTAACTAGCAAGTTAGAAAATGGAGGTAAAATGGATGCCCCTAACTCTTTCCAAGGCTATTTAAGCACTAATCACCCAATAATAAGGTGACACCTATATTATTTATACTTTTGACCCAATCATTGACCACACAAGGTCTGCAATGTGGGACTTTTTCACCCAATTAGGAAAAAAACACGCCAAACCAAGAAGAAGGTGAAGAAGAAGGACTTAGGCAACACCCTAAATTCTCCACATTGTCCCATATACATGACTATGTACTAAACCCTTAAAATCTAAGTTTCCAGAACTCCAGCGTCTGCCCCTCTTGTTTAGACCACTTGACTTTGCATATTGCCACTCCTTAGAGTGGTAGGGAGAAATATCTTCGACTAAAGACTCATCTTTTCTTGTATAGTTAAATTTGGCACGAAAAAATCATGTTTACAGAATCAGAGATGTCCAATTCTTCAGGTTCAAAAGATGCCTTAGGAAAGTTAGTAACCCACCAGCTCCATACATCTAATGGCATGCTAACTAAACAGATGGAAGATGTCTTTTCTGGAGTTTATAGGAAAAACATATGATATCTAAATCTGATGCATTGGCTAAAGTCTTCCAGATATTTGTTTTAGGTTGTCTAACTAGCAAATTTGTGCTACTAAAAGCAAGCTGATTACTAAAAGCAAACACGTAAAAAAGCGTAAGTATAGCATTTGACTAAATCCCATATTTTCCTTAAACTATCATCTAACAAAGGAATTCTACAATACTACCGATCCCCAAAACTTTTACATAGACACAAAACCCAAGGTTCACAATTCTTGCACATGGGACAAAGGATGTCTGCCATCAGCTACAGTCTTTGTGCAGTACACATCTGTGTGCTTGCTTCTCTGTTCTTGGAGTTGTTAGAGTGTTTCTGTGCTTGCTATGGCTTCATGTTCTTTGCTGGAATCCACCTGCATTCTATATCTGCAGAAACACAAGCAAGCCCTTTGCCCCAGGTTAATAGAGGAAGTGTACCTAGATGAGAAGATGCATAATTCTTGTTAAAAACTCAAAATAATCAGGAAAAAATTCAGATACAGCAACTAAGAGTATTTCAGATGACAAGCATAATTAATGACTGTTAACGATAACACATGTGAAGTTGGATATTAATCTGAAATACTAAAATACTGTACCTTCATCCCAGAGCCTACAACAGATGACAAACCTCTTTCCAGTGAGGACCTGGATATCCTTTCCTGGACAAGGTACTCAGTTTCACTCCAAAAGTCAGTCCAACTGTCATAAGGTCAAATTATCATGTCAAAGTGACTTGTACAGTGTTTTGATGCAGAAAACATCTGTGTTTATTTAAAAAACACCCCATCTAGTTAAAGTCAAGGCATGGCCAGGACCCTGGCTTTATATTAGAGTGGTATCCCTTAATACATTTTTAAAACAAAATTTTTAACAATAGCAGTAATGAGATGCTTAAGCAGCTAGGAAATATAAGAAAGATCTTGAAATGACATGTGTCTTTTAGATAATTAGAAAAAGATGTTAAAGTATATAAGAAGTCAATGATTAATACAGAAAATTAACAAATTCACATCATATAATCAATATATCAGCACTAATCATCTTAAGAAGTTAAGACAGCATTTTTCTAAACTATTATGTACTTATGACTTTGAGATAAAATACAGAAAAAAACACTAAAACAGCTTACAACCAATAACAACCACAATTAAAATTTTCACGTGTGAGAGAGAGTGAGGACAGCGATGAGAGATCTCTGGAGTCCAGGGCAGCTCTTGAAACGTGGTTTATTGCATGGTTTGTTGGTACAAGAGCTTTGCTTAAGCTGCCAGCCAGAGCTGAAAGCCTGCCAGAGCAAAGAGGCATCAGTTCTTGTTACAATACTTTATATCTCCTTCTGTGTTGAATATTCTAGTCTACACTAACCAACCAGTACAAGACACAAATGCTACAGAATTTACATACAGCCTATAGGAACTACTACGTTACCATACTGTGTCACATTCCATACCCTAAAAGCTAGTTTCTAGATTCCTTTTCCCTGCCACCTTGGCAGGGCCCCTCCCCCTTGGACCCTTGGCATCCTTTTGTCTGTTAGGGATATTGCTCAATCAACAGTGATCTTGCCTTCAACTAACTCAATTGCTGTCTTCTGGCTTGGCTTCCTACATCTCAACATTTACTTTCATTTCTATTTCACTCATAGGTTTCATGCTGTTAGAATCTTTTGCCAAGCAATCATATTTGTAAGGTTTTCCTGTTTCATCCTCTCCAACAGTCACTAACTCTTCTGTGTGATCTATGGAAGATAAAACAACAGAGATTATAATGAATAAAAAAAACCTTTCAGGAAATCAAGGATCCAACAAATTGTATCTTCTTTCATCCACAGTATCATTGGTTGGCACAGTTTTGTTTTCTGGTTATAGAGAAATGTGAAATGTTTTTCCCTGCCAGGACTGCAGAGTGGTTTTGGCAGGGGGAGGACAGAGACCCATCAGAAAGCTAGACAAGATATTGGCAGCTAGTTTGACCAATAAGGATGTCAATGCGACTTTGGAAAGGACATTTAAAACTCCAGTCTTCAGCAGATCACTCTCTTGCTTTAGAATCAGCCATGAGGTAACCTTGTAGGCAGTGGGCAGGCCCGGGTCGGGCTTTGCTGCCCCTCTGGGCGGTCAGGCCAGGCCCAGCCGGGCCTCTGAGGGCTGCTGACCCCACACGGAGCGGCCTGGGCCGGCTGAACCCTTTCCCACGCTTGCCAGCAGGGGAGAGGGGTGGCTGCAATTCGGCAGTGCTGACCATGTGCTCAGGACAGCGGTAGAAGAGGTTAAGCCGTGGCCCAGCTTAATCGCTGCTGGGAGCAGAGAAAGAAAGCCTGCAGCTTCGTAACAACTCTAAACTGAGCTGCCCTGGATGAGACCGAGGGGTGGAAAAAAGGACATCTACCAGTTTCCTCCATCAGCACAGCTTTGCATTTTCTTCAGCCCCTGAAGCCCGGGGTCTGGTTGTGGCCCTTGCAGGCCTGGGCAGATTTAACACTTTCTTAGCAACATGGAGCTTCTAAAGCACAACTCTTCCTTGAGAGAAAGAAGAAAGAAAACTGAGAGTACATAGAACAGACACTGAATGAAGTCAGTGGATTGGAAGTGAAAGAACTAATAATATTAGAATAGGATTGAAGTAGTAGACATTTTTAACCGGACTTCTCTAGGGTAAACTATGGAGAAATGGACTGTTCTTTGTAGCATCTTAGTGTCAGTGGGGAGAATGCTATTCTAATCAAAATTAAGGACTGATGTAATTGACATTTAATTGAGAACTCTAAAGCCTCCCGCTCCTGAGTTAAAAGGAGGTCTCAGCCTTTAAGACAAAGATGATTTTAGACTAGAAGAAGTATTTGTAAATAGTACCTCAGATACACTGAGAGGCCTTGCTGATAGAGCATCACAGTCTGCAAAAATTCCGGGCCGCAGCAGATGTGTACCATTTAAGAGCCACTGTACTATTTTGTCTTGTAGCAAGCATCTTCATGAAAAACCTTAGAGAGACTCTTCTCCTAAAGTAATTTGTGATTATGTCTAAATAGTGAAACTGACTAAAAATCACAAGTTGTGTCTATGTTGTTTAATAAGAAAGTTAATAGTTTGTAAGGGGAGAGAAGAGTGTTTTAAAGTGTCATTCTGTTTTAGTTTACTTTTTTTTTCTCTATTTTTTTCACTCTTTTAGTGTGTGTTAATAAAACTATTTTTTGTTCATTTTTAAGCTTAAGCCTGTTTTCCTTTTTCTCCTAATCTCTCCCTCCCACAGAAAAAAGAATAAATAGTAAAACCTCTACATTAATTGATGTTTCTACCCGGTTTCATTAAATTAAGATGTTTCATCACAGGTGTTTCAGTAGAAGCCATCCTATTTCTAAGAAAAAATAACTAAACTTTGCAAATTAGATAAGCATATTTTAACAAAACCTAATTGTGGTGGTGGGTTTTTGATAAGTTTTGATGATTTGTTCCTGTTATCCCCCTGGTGTTTAGGTTATTTTGGTTTTACTCCGGGTTTTCCCCTCCCCTGTCCCTTTGTCCACCTCTCCTGACCCTGCCCTGTGTTAACCTACGGTCAATCACCTACCTGCCCCACCCCTGCTGCCTCCCAGTTTAAAAGTTAGACGCAAGACCCTGTTCGCTCTCTCTTGTACCCCCCTCTGAAAAATAAAGACCTTTGTGAGAGAACCTTCTCTGACTCTTGCTTTGAACCTAGACACTGAGGATATTCAGGACCAAGAGAGCAGAAAGCAGCTCTGCTCTCTACCATTACTTGCACTACTCGCAGTCTAAGGATGGCCCCTCCTGACCAGCATGGCTGGGGTGCCAGCTAGCCAGAGCCCCCTGGCTCCCTGCCATCACCAAAGATAATCTTTAAATTAAACAATACTTAAACTCAATAGGAATTAATTTTGGCAAACAAATCTTAAATTGCATTAACTTAATAAAACCTATATGTAAAAACTTTTACATTAATAGAATATAAATCTATTTTCATTTAAACTTTATAAATAAAACTCAAGCTTAGATTTGACTTATACTTAACAGGGTCCAAACTTAGCAGAACTTAAAATAACATAATTTAACTGAGCAATACTTAACCTAACTGAAACATACAGAAATTAATCTTAGTGTTATAAATAAGTTCTATTCAGATAATCTATGTTTTAGTTACTTAATTGTTAAGTAATTCCATTAGGATTGTTAATGCTAGTTCTGTTTAAAGAATTTGCCTTATTCCTGTTTTAATAGTGATTATTCATCTTATTTACTTGTTTGTTAATTAAGAATTCACCTTGTTACCTGTATCTCTGCTCCCGTTCCTCGGATAGCGTCTGAATATGCAATTAAAAAGAACACTGGAATTCTGGGAACTACTCAAGAATGAAAGACTTTTAAAAGCAGAGAACCAAAGTAGAATCCAGGACTGAAGTCGCACTTTAGACTAGTGCAAGGGGTGTGGGGGTCTGCTGAAGCAGCTTTATTTAGTCGCCGTGACCTGAGGAGGAGTCCCCCATCGCTGGATGACCCCTGATCAACGAAGCGAAGAGGACTCCCTGGCAAGGGGAAAAAAGCCCACGGGGGATGTGGGAGTCCCCAGCTTCACTGTGAAGCAAAGCTGTGTGTACCTCCTCCTCCGCGTTGCCAAGGGAGCAAGCAAGCTCCCCAAGAGCCAAGCTTGATAATAAAAACATTAAAAAGGAGCAAGTCTCTCTGGCTCTCTCTTTTTTTTCCATAACAATTTTTGGGAGACTTGTCCGGGATCTGGCCACGCCTGAAGAGGGACCGAAGATGGGACAGCTGCTCGCCCTTCAGACCTCCAGGACAGCTGGCCAAGCGGGAGCAGCCTGGGACCAGCAACGACAAGGAGCGCCAGAGGGTAAGCATTCTGGCGGCGGGTAAAGGAGACATGCGAGTGGGAGTGTGAGTGAGGCGGGGGCCGGCAGCTCGGACCTCCAAAGTGAGTGTGGACCCCTCGGTACCGCGGTTTCGGACCCCCGTGAGGCGGCCGGCCGGGAAAAGGGGGAAGCGAAAGAAACTAGTGAGTGAAGCGTCTCCTTAGAGGCAGAAAGGCCCCTCCCCTGGGCATGCAGGGGAAAGCAGAGTGTGAGTGGCACGCATGAGGGGCAGGTCCCCCCCCATAAGGGCTAGAGTAGCCTAGGAGGGGTTAGAATCCCTGGAGGGGCGGGTAAACCGTACCAGGTTTGACGGGGTGTCCCCAGACACTGCAGGTGCCAAGAGCTCATGAGAGTCCCTGCTTCCCAGGACTGAGCCAGATGCACCGGAGAGGGTGTGCTGCCGCAGTCTCAGGGAGGAGGCTGTAAACCCATAGACCGAGGACACCAGGGTAGGGAGTCAACTTGGAGGCAAGGCAGGCATCCTGCACACATGCAGTCATCCCTCTTGCCGAGGCTGCTTCACTGGGGAGAAGTAGTCAAGCCAGTCCTGGTGGAAGGCAAAGGGGTCAGGCCCTGCTCGGGTTGATCCTTGGAAACAAGGAAGGGATACCCCCCCAGGTAACCCGTGCGGAGTCTTGACCTCTTACCTCCATTTCAAAAAGTGAAGAGGGGAACGGTACTGGTGACAGGGCAGTCTAGTCCGGGGTTCAGACTGAAGGTGTCCGGCCTGGCGGGGGCTAAGGCGCGGGAAGGCCCTGAGGCCCGGAAGGGGATGCTGGTACTAGGGACTCCGTAGTGCGCTGCAAAGCGTGTCCAGAGTCTCAGGGGTGAGGCAAGGCGCGGGGGTACATAGGAGGTGAGGTCATTAGGACTCACCTCAAAGGGGTCAGAAGAGAATCTGAGCCCCTGGTGTGAGTAAAGTGTGAGCATCCAAGAAAGTGAAAAAGGTTGGGGAAAGTGAGTAGAAAGAGAGAGAGTTTGTTCCCGAAATGAAAGCAAAAGTGTAGGAAAGAGTAGAAAAGCATAAAGTTTAGAAGTTTTATGTTGAAGTGTTCAGGAATTAAGTCAAGAGATTTGAAGTAGAGTGAGAAAAGCCAAAGATTTTTTTTTTTTTTCCTTAAAAACCTGTGTTGCCTGTCAGTAAAGGGCACCTTTGAAATTTTAATTTTCAGTCTAAAGAAAATGGGACAGTGTGCTAGTAAGTAGAAGAAATCCCAAAAGGAAAATAACAAAGTGAAGAGTATTCCACCTGGTAGTCCTTTAGAACAACTTTTAGCTAAATGGGATTCTTTAGAGACCATGAAAGAACTAGATCAGGTTAAAATGGTGTTTTATTGCACAGAAGTCTGGCCAAAATTAAAATTACCAGGAGAGTGGCCATATGATGAGTGGATGTGCTATCAGTTAAATCAGTACCTAAGAACTCAGGAAGATCCAGATGTAAACCAGTTAGCCAATGCTGCTTGTTGGCAAAAGAGAGCCACAAGCAGAGAGAATATAAAAGTCTGCAAATTAAAAGAAAAAGAAAGGTGTGAAAGAAAGGAAGAGAAAGAAGAAAGAAAAGAAGCTAATAAAAGATGGGACCCTCTAGACCATTTACCCCCTCCAATTTATCCATAAGTGCCCCAAGTCCCTCAAAATCCTGTCCCAGTTCCCCAGCTAACTTCCCCAAGTCAAACTCAAACTCCTTCAGAACCCTCCCTTCCTCTTCCCCCAGTAGTTCCATCATCACCCCTCCTTAACACCTCACCTCCTCAATCCTTAGTACCTTCTCTCCCTACTCTCCCAACAGCCCCTTTGTCACCTCCTTCCAATACCGTCCTTCCTGAGTTGTTATTAGCCTCCTCCCTCCATCTCCTTCACAACCCCAATTAAACCTTCCTCAAGCCCAAATCAAAGTCAAGGTTCTTTTAGCCCCAGTTATAACCCCTTCAGTTTCCCAAAACACAACCTCTTCCCTAGTCCCCCTTCCTCCCACAGTACCATCCTCTGCTTCTCCTCCTACAGATTTTACTACTTCCCCATCATCCTACAGCAATTCCCCTGCCACCCCCTAATTGGGAGATAACCAGAACGCCTACAGACTCCCTGTGAGTCATCCCATCCTCCTGGAAACCCCCAGGAATCCCTGACCCAGACAGTGTTATCAGTTAATAATGAGAGTGAGGGACCCTATTGTAACACCAGGTCAAAAGCCTTAAAGCCAGAAAGACTTTTTCCCCTCAGGGAAGTGCCTATGGGAGGAGTGATTGGAGGAGTAGGATTTATAAATGCCCCATTAACAGCCTCTGAGGTAAGACGATTTAAGAAAGAGCGAGGAAATTTACTTGAAGATCCCATAGGTATTGCCACAGAGTTAGACCAATTCCTTGGACCCAATGTTTATACATGGGGAGAGTTAAATTTTATATTAACCATCTTGTTCTCCCCTGAAGAAATACGAATGATCAGAACAGCAAGTATTAGAATCTGGGAAAGGGAAAATAGGTTAGGGCCACCTGGAGATCATAAATTACCGATAGCTGACCCGGGGTTGGGTTGGAGACCCAAATCGAGAAGAAAGGAAATGGAGAAAGAAGTTAAAAATGTAAGTATACAACTTCTAAACTTTTTTTGGAGAAAAGGGGTTAAAAGTATCTCAAAGTTAACTACAGTTTGTGGAAACTGAGGTCACTTTTTTAGAACACATAATTAAAAAAGGGGAGTAAAAGGTTAAGCCCTGCAAGAATTTCAGGAATAGTATCTATATCACCTCCAAAAACTAAGAGAGACATAAGGAAACTTCTAGGCCTGTTCGGATACTGCAAGCACTGGATAGATAAGTACACTCAAGGGGTCAAATTTCTTTATGATAAATTAATAGACCAGGAACCAATGAATTGGACAGAGAGTGATGAGAAGCAGCTACAAGATCTAAAAGAGAAATTATCCTCAGCACCAGTTTTAAGCTTACCAGATCTTAAAAAGGAGTTTGATTTGTTTGTAAACACCAAGGAAGGGATAGCATATGGAGTTTTAACCCAAGAATGGGGAGGATACCGAAAACCTGTGGCATTTCTATCAAAACTGTTAGATCCAGTGGCCAGGAGATGGCCAACTTGCCTCCAAGCAGTCGCAGCTGCAGCTGCAGCTATTCTGATAGAAGAGGCTCAAAAGTTAACATTACAGGGAAAGATAAAGATACATACTCCACATGATTTGAAAAGAATTTTAAGCCAAAGAGCTCCAAAGTGGCTCACAGATTCTAGAATCCTAAAATATGAAATTATACTAATAAATACAGATAACCTAGAACTAACAACATCAAAAAGCTTAAATCCAGCCCAATTTCTCTCTGGCGAGCCCACTGAAGAGATAGAACACCATTGCCTAGAACTCATTGATATGCAGACAAAAGTGAGAGAAGATTTAGAAGACACACCCCTTCCATATGGGAGAGTATTGTTCACAGATGGGTCATCCCGAGTGGTGGAAGGGAAAAGAACATCCGGATACTCTGTGATTGAGGGAGAGAAAATGGAAGTCTTAGAAAAGGGAAAGTTACCAAGTAATTGGTCAGCGCAGTGCTGTGAAATATATGCACTAAAGAGAGGGCTAGACTTACTTAAAGATGACCGAGGGACCATTTACACAGACTCTAGATATGCCTTTGGTATCGTGCACACGTTTGGGAAGATTTGGGAAGGACGGGGATATTTAAATTCAAAAGGGAAAGACTTAATACACACAGAATTAATAAAGTCAGTGTTAAAATCTTTACAAAAACCAGTAGAAATTGCAGTAGTTCACATAAAAGGGCATCAAAAGGGAAATATGCCAGAAATAAGGGGAAACCAGTTAGCTGATAAAACAGCCAGAGAAGCAGCTTTAGAACCAGGAGAACCAGTAAAAATCCTCAAATTGGAGAAAATACCAAGAAAAGAAGAAGGGATAGAGCAGGTGTTTAGTGAAAAAGAGCAGAAAGCAATAAAAGAATTAGGATTACACCAGGGGGAACATGGAGTGTGGTTAACAGCTGACGGACGGAAATTCTTAAATAAAGCCCTAGCCCGAAAAATACTTACAGAAATACATAATTTAACCCACTGGGGAACCCAGGGGTTATGTGACCATTTCCTAAGGGAAAACCTATGTATTGGAGTACACAAATTAGCAAAAGCAGTTACTCAAGGATGTATAATATGTCAGAAAATAAATCAAAAAGTTATGAGGAAGACTGAGCCTGGAGGGAGGGAGTTAGCCTTAAGGCCCTTCCAGAATGTGCAAATTGATTTTACTGAGATGCCCCCTGTTCAAGGTTACAAACACTTGCTAGTGATCATAGATCACCTTACCCATTGGGTAGAGGCATTCCCTACAAAAAGGGAAACAGCAGAAGTAGTAACAAAAATAATATTAGAAGATATCCTCCCTCGGTATGGGCTGATAAATAATATTGATTCAGATAGAGGGCCACATTTCACAGCACAAATTCTACAACAGGTAACACAAGCCTTAGGGATAAAATGGAGGTTACACACCCCATGGCATCCCCAAAGCTCAGGCAGAGTAGAAAGGATGAACAAGACCATTAAAAATGTACTGACTAAACTAATAGCAGAAACTCAACTAAATTGGCTTAAATGCTTACCCCTAGCATTATTACGAATCAGAACACAGCCACGAGCAGATATAGGAGTGTCACCATATGAAATGTTATTTGGGCTTCCCTTTTTGTTATCTCCTTATAGTTCTAAAGACTACCTGGAAGGAGAGGAAGTCACTAGAAAATATCTAAAAACCATTGGACAAACCCTAGAAAATCTCAGAAAGAAAGGCTATCTTCCTCAAACTTCCCCTTTGGATGCAAACGTGCATAATATCAATCCTGGAGATTGGGTATTGATCAAAACGTGGACTAATACCCCACTGACCCCGAAGTTTGAAGGTCCCTACCAAGTACTGTTAACAACTCACACAGCAGTGCGCACTAAAGAAAAAGGATGGACCCACATCACCAGAGTTAAAGGGCCAGTACCCCCTCCTGGAGAGAACCCGAGTTCAGCACCCTCACCGGATGAAACCGAGTGGACAGTAACACCACACCCGAAAGACTTGAAATTAACCTTTAAAAAGAAATAAGAGATAACAGAGACTGTGAAAACCTTTTTTCAGTTGCTTCTCCCATAATCAACGGACTCAAAAAAAGGGGGGGGGGGCACAATAAGAGTTAATTTATGTAAACCTAAATTAATATTTTTTTGTAATTAGCAATTTAGATAAGTTTAAGTAATAGATATATTAAAAAAGGTATAAGTTTTTTTTGTATTAATTTTACATATAGTTTAAGTTTTATAAGTAAGAACTTAAGAAGTTTAAGGTTTTTTATATGATAATTTTTAGATTGTAAGTTTTCTAAGTAGCAATTTAAATAAGTTTAAGTAATAGATATATTAAAAAGGGTTAAGGTTTTTTTGTATTAATTTTAAATATTGTTTAAGTTTTATAAGTAGGGATTTAAATAAGTTTAAGTTTTCTTATATGTTAATTTTAAAAGTTGTTAAGTTTTATAAGTAGCAGTTTGAACAAATTCAAGTAATAGATAAATTAAAAGAGTATAAGGTTTTTTTTTGAAAACAAAGGTAAATCTCCTACAGAACATTCTCTAAGGGCAACTAAATTAATAGGGAAGGGAAGTGGAAGCATGTAAGTGGGTTCTTTAGGAGACCTCTCCACTCCAAGAGGCAAGGCCGGGTGGAGCAAGAGATCCAGGAAGGATGGCCCATACCGGACTCTTGGGAGGGATCGTACTGATGATGTTCATAAAGCACACCTATGAAACAAAAGCCTGTACTAACTGCTACCATCCAGTGTACGATGGAGAGGATCTCAGATCCTTATTCAGGGTCCATACTAACGTGAACCCAAACTGCTTTGACCACTCCCAGTTGAATACTTGCCAAGAGGATGGAAAAGTTTATTGGACCACAAAAAACACAGCTAGTTATGCACAGCGCCTATTTGGGGAATGTCCTATAGGAGATACTTGGTTATGCTTTGAAGCAGATCAAAAAGGATTGAGAGATATAATAAAAGAAAAAGTGTTGACAACAAAATTTGAAAAAGGCCTAGACATCCCATCAGGAAAAAACCTGTTCATTGACTTAGTAGAAAGGATCAGTCGAGAATTAAATTTAACCGAGTGCTGGATATGTGGAGGTACACAAATGTCTGAAATATGGCCTTGGGAGGGAATTAGTTTAAGCCCTCTAGAAATTCTAAAATGGAAGCAAACTGAACAGAATACACGAAGTCTAAGAACAAGAGGAAGAGAGAAGTGGGATCTCAAATCTAAAATCATTGGGGAAGAATGTATCATGAGGACAGGAACCAGGTATCAAACCCGTGTAGGAAAATTAATGTGTAAAAGGTATATAATAGTGATAAACTCAAGTGCTAAATGGGTTCCCAAAGGGCCTAACAAGTATTGGTCAACTGAGAACACAGAAAAATGTATCTATAATGAGAAGGTATGAATTATATGAATGTATTGACAAAGCTATAAATCCTTTTTGGGGAATAAAAGAACTGTCTCGGTTTTGGCAACAGCCTTTTGAAACTAGGGAAGATTACTGGGAAGCTCCAAATCACCTGTTCTGGATCTGTGGGGATACTGCTTATACAAAATTACCTGGGGATTGGTCGGGAAGCTGTACAATAGGGATCATAAAGCCAGCTTTCTTCCTATTACCCAAGAGATTAGGAGCACACCTAGGAGTCCCAGTATATGACAATCTGGGAAAAGTCGAACGAAAGAAAAGAGATACTCTAACAATTGGTGGAGACCAAAAATGGAAAGGAAAAATATGGACCCCAGAAGAAATCATTAAAACCTATGGACCAGCTACATGGGCACAGGACGGGTCCTGGGGGTATCGCACTCCAATCTACATGTTAAATAGAATCATCAGGCTCCAGGCTGTCCTAGAAATGGTATCTAACCGAACAGCTCTAGCATTAGACCACATCAGTGACCAACTAACACAAACAAGAGCTGTAATATACCAAATACGTCTGGCTGTAGACTACCTTTTAGCAGATGAAGGAGGAATCTGTGGTAAATTTAATTCGTCTGAATGTTGTTTAGAAATTGATGATAAAAGCGCAGTAATTAAAAACATCTCAAAAGAAATCAGAAAGCTAGCCTATGTGGGAAATCAAGAGTGGACTCCTCTAATGGACACCAACTGGTGGAATAGTTTTTGGTCATTCAAAGGGGATTGGTGGAAGAAAGCTGGGTTTATGATAATTTGCTCAATCACCGGGTTAATGTTTTTACCCTGTCTAATCCCATATCTAATTCGAACTATTACCTCCACAGTCCAAGCCAGTATCCAGATCCCTAAAGCAACCAGTCAAAAACAAACCAAAATGATGGTGATAGAGAGTCAAGGACCTGAACATGAAAATGCCAAAGAAATATATGAAAAGTTCCAAAAATGTAGAAAAATTTATTTTCAAGAAGAAGAGGTAACAAATTGATGCGAGCTAAAGCTCGATCAAAGAAATAGAGGGGGGAGTTGTTATAAATAAGTTCTATTCGAATAATCTATGTTTTAGTTACTTAATTGTTAAGTAATTTCATTAAGATTGTTAATGCTAGTTCTGTATAAAGAATTTGCCTTATTCCTGTTTTAATATTGATTTATCACCTTATTTACTTGTTTGTTAATTAAGAATTCACCTTATTACCTGTATCTCTGCTCCCATTCGCCGGATAGTGTCTGAATATGCAAATAAAAAGAACACTGGAATTCTGGGAACAACTCAAGAACAAGAGACTCTAAAAAGCAGGAAACCAAAGTAAAATCCAGGACTGAAGTCGCACTTTAGACTAGTGCAAAAGGTACGGGGGTCCGCCGAAGCAGTTTTATTTAGTCGCCGTGACCTGAGAAGGAGTCCCCCATCGCTGGATGACCCCTGATCAGCGAAGCGAAACGGACTCCCCGGCAAGGGGAAAAAGCCCGTGAGGGGGGTGGGAGTCCCCAGCTTTGCTGTGAAGCGAAGCTGTGTGTACCTCCTCCTCCGCGTTGCCAAGAGAGCAAGCAAGCTCTCCCCCAAGGCCAAGCTTGATAATAAAGAAACATACAAAAAGAGCAAGTCTCTGACTCTCTCTCTTTTTTTCCAGAACATTAGCAGAATGCTAAAATATAACTTAAAGAACACTTAAACTTGGTAGAAATTAATTTTTGACAAAAATAAACCTTAACAAAATTAACTCAATAGAACTCAGCCTTAACAGGATTTCAAATCCATAGAATGTAACTTAACATTACTCATATCTAAGAATACTGAAGCTCAATTTGCTTAATCTTAATGCTGAATTTGTACTAAATTAAACCATTACAGAACTAATAATATCTTTAATGGTTATAGATACAACAAGATTTAACTTATTCTGACTATTATCACAAAAAGTTACTGAAAATTTGAACAATCTATAACTAAAATAGCAGTAACAAAAATTTACTTGAGGGATTAAAAAATGTCACTAAAGTCCAGTCCTTTGGCTAGAACAGATGAGAAATCACTGTTATCACCACTCTTGAATCCAAGAAGCTTGTAACTTTGATTGTTTTGTCATTATGAATTAAGCGGCAAGTTAGCGGTTGTTGTATATTACAAGCATTAGAGGTGCAACAACAAAAGCAGCCAAAGGAGGCACTGCAGCAGGAGGCTGAACATCTTGCTGATCCCAAAATGGCGGTGGCGGAAGTATGTAGGCATTGTTTATGATGGTAGACATGGGGCCGCCAATTTATTGTACGGAAAAAGAATGCAGGGCACCTCCATTTTGTTGTACGGACAGCTATGCACATGCTCAGTTTGTGCAGTTGATGGTTGCCGTGCACAGATGACTGACAAGTCCCAGGCCGGACCCCTGCAACCCAGGGGGTTCCTTTTCTTTAGGAAGCCCTTCCGCAGGGCCGGAGCATCCCCCCCAAATGGGATCGTCCCCATCTCTGGCTGAGCTGTGGTCAGCGATGTTTTAAGAGCTGCTGATGTTGCCGGGATGAGAGAAGTGGGGGCAGCCCCTCCTTCCTCAGCTTTTTACGCTTTCTCCTGTGCAGACTGATTCTCGCTGTGATCATCTGCATGTTTTGCCGCCACTCTATTTCTAAGCACAGCAGCGTCCTGCAGTCCTAGATTCACAGTCCCAGAGAAAAGAGTTAAAAAGAGCTCCTGGGTCTGCATCTTTTATCATCGATTCTGGTCAAGTCCACTGCGTCCCTCTGCTATCTGGATATTTACCGTTATCATACCGCATTGGCCCTGAAGAGGAATATGAAAATAATTGTACCTGACTGCAGACGTCAGCTTATCTCCTCGGTTCCCCTGTTCGTGGCCATCCAGCAGATACGAGTTCTGGTTCTAACCTTCCACCAGCCTCTAGGGACATCTGAGCTCCTGGTTTCTTGTTTTCTTTTCCCCGGGGGATTTTTTCTTCCTTACAGCTTTCCGCTGCATTTGTTAACTCTGTTTCTTCAGGGAGGCCTCGGTTCTAACTCATTTAAGAGGTGTTTCTCCTCACACTGGAAGTACCATTAAAATGCGAGGTTTTTATCTTCTTTTCTTTGTGTTAGAGCTGGACTTAATGAATGGGAGTCACAGATTCTTGTTTAGACTTGTAAGAAATAAATTCCTAAGATATGAGTTCTTAGTTACTGTTAAAAGTTACTGTTCTAAGTTTAATAGTTCATAAGCAAAAACTTGTTTGTTTGTACCCCTACTCCCTACTCTATGCCAGCACTCCCTTTCCATCGAGCGTCACCGCCTCTACTCCCAGGAGACTCTGCGCCCAAGGACATATCCATATGCAAATTAAGATACACTGGGCGCAAAAGACCCCCAGGGACGATGAGCCACCAGATAACTGAGGACTGCAAGTAACAACTCTAGCCCGAAAAAACTGTGCAGAACCTCGGATCATCGATTGGAGCCAGCCCTGTGTCATCGCCATAACCTTAGCAGTTCTTGACAAAAAGGACACCCCACTTAGACTCAAGGTACAATTATTTTTCTAGGGACTCTTGTGAGGACAGAAGCCCCAGTTCTGCCAGCTAGCAAAACTGAATCATCTCCTTCTCCACGTAGTCCATTGGAAGCAGCACGCGGTGTGCACAACCCCTCAAGTTCCCTACCCATAGCTGTCCTTAAAAAAGGCCTTTAAAAAGGAGCTGGTCTCCTGGCCCATTTATAACAGATTCAGTGTTTATTAATTCTTATCTATATTACAGCCTCACAAGTTGTGAGCTCTAACTAGCAAGTTAGAAAATGGAGGTAAAATGGATGCCCCTAACTCTTTCCAAGGCTATTTAAGCACTAATCACCCAATAATAAGGTGACACCTATATTATTTATACTTTTGACCCAATCATTGACCACACAAGGTCTGCAATGTGGGACTTTTTCACCCAATTAGAAAAAAAACACACCAAACCAAGAAGAAGGTGAAGAAGAAGGACTTAGACAACACCCTAAATCCTCCACATTGTCCCATATACATTACTACATACTAAACCCTTAAAATCTAAGTTTCCAGAATTCCAGCAGATGCCCATGTCCCCAAGAGTAGGGCTAATGAGGAGCACCAAAACAATGAACAGGTAGATCTGACTGCAAAGACAGAGGTGTCATAGATAGATTTGGACTGGCAACGTAAGGGAGAGCTGTTCCTAGCTTGATGCACCCATGATGCCTCAGGCCATCAGGGCAGAGATGCCACCTATAAGTGGGCATGAGACCAAGGGATGGATCTAACCACGGACAGCATCTCGCAGGTTATCCATTATTGTGAGATGTGCACTGTGATCAAACAGGCCCAAGCAAGTGAAGCCATGTTGGTATGGTGGGCAGTGGTCCAAATGTAAGTATGGGGAGGCCTGGCAGATTGATTACATCTCAGACCTGCCAAGGCAAGCACTATGTGCTCACAATGGCAGAAGCCACCACAGGATGGCTGGAGACCTACCCTGTGTCTCATGCTACTGCCTGGAACACCATCCTGGGCCTTTAAAAGTAAGTCCTTTGGAGGCACGGTACCCCTGAGAGGATTGAGTCCAACAATGGAACTCATTTCAAAAACAGCCTTATGAACACCTGGGCTAGGAAACATGACATTGAGTGGGTGTGCCATATTCCTTGCCATGCACCAGCAGCTGGGAAAGTTGAATAGTGCAACAGACTGCTTACAACCGCCTTGAAGGCACAGGGCAGGGAGGAATTCTGAAAATTGGGAGCTGCATTTAGCAAAGCCACACGGTTAGTTAACACCTAACCGAGCAGGCCCTGTCCAATCTGAACCCTTACAAACAACATAGGGAGATAAGGTTCCAGTGGTACGCATGAGAGGTATGCTGGGAAAAACCATTTAGATTAATTCTGCCTTGAACAAAGACAAACCAGTCTGTGGGGTTGTCTTTGCTCAGGGACCAGGTTGTACCTGGTGGATGATGCAAAAGGATGGAGACACACAATGCATACCTCAAGGGGACATTGTTTTCGGGTAAATTGTCCATCACACTATGCCTGTATCTAGATCTAGATGTATATATGTATATAATTATGTATATAATTACAGCAATGCATGCATGTTATAGATACATGTGTTTGCATTTGAAATATATTAATTTAGGTATTGATCAAATGGCATGAGATAGGGGTGGAATGTCTTGGGGATGTTTTTTTTTTCTCACAGATCTATTTTTGGTTTTGTTTTGTGTCTGGGACGGTTGCTGCCACCCTGCCGCCCCACTCCCCATTCCCTATCTCAAAGTGTATTGTGATGGGTGAGAGCCAGCCCAGAAATTCCTGTGAGAGTTGCAGTCCAGAGAGTTGCATCCTTCTGGTGGGGTGATTTCAATTCGGTGGCCATGCAGTGTGATACTGCTGTGGAGAGAGACTGTTGCCATGTGGGTTTTGCCCGTTTTTTTTCTTTCCCTTTAGCACTGTGTACTGGAACTTGCTTCTCTGCTGCTTGGGAGCCCAGAGCCACTGCGTACCACGCTGGGCCTAGGAGCATGCTGTCTTTTGCTGGGGCTGCCCCCCTGCCCCGTGCAGCCCAACCCTGGGATCAGCCATCACAGGCGAGTTACCCAGGGGGGCGATTCCCCGCCCAGCCCCCACTGTTCTCTACCTCTGCTCCAAGGATTCTTGCTACATTTTAACTGGACACCCGGACTTCTGGCATTTGCCTGGCCCTGGAGTCTCCGCTACACTTTGTCACCTTGGGTCTGCTCACCTCTGCTGTTCCAGCTTTCTGCTTCTGAAGCTCCTGCTACAGTACACTTCACCATCTGGAAGGGCACCGGGACTGGCTACACCTGTGGGTTTTCAAAGGAAGCCCCTTTTCTACCTCTACCGCCCACCTGTCTGCCATCACCCGTGCGCGGAGACATAGCTGAGCTCGCACCACAGCGCCCCCTGCAGCCACGGTGGCATCATAGCACTTCCCCTGCCCAGCTTGGAGCCACCAGCGCCCCTGCTGGCTATGACCAAAACTACACCAAAGGGGAGAGTGCCTGGAGCCGAGAGAAGGCCGTCACTGGGTTTGTGGTTCTGTTTTGCGTTGCTGCTGTTCATTTGCCTTGATATACATATACATATACATATGCATATGCATATGCATATACCTATACCTATACCTATACCTATACCTATACCTATACCTATACCTATACCTATACCTATACCTATACTTATATACATGTACACATACACGTACACACATACATATATATTAGTAAAGAAATGTTATTCTGTTTCCCATATCTTTGCCTGAAAGCCCCTTAATTTCAAAGTTATAATAATTCAGAGGGAAGGGGATCACATTTTCCATTCCAAGTGAGGTTCCTGCCTTCCTTGGTGGATGGACACCTGTCAAAATAGGGAAGTGTGCAACTGCTAAAGAGAAACATGAAAAAATAATCCCTTCATAGAGATTTAAGTGAAAATTTCACTTGAGAAAATGTATGAGAGTACTCATTGTATCTTTTAAAAATTATTTTTTAGCTGGAATTATGTCATTTTTTGGTAATAATTAAAAGCCAAACAGCTTTAGTTTCTTTTTACTATGTTTATAAATTGTATTTCAACCACATGTGCCCTGGCTGTACCATGTTAAATATTAGCTTGGGAAGATGTCCAAACAAGACTCACAATAAATCCAATATACAGGGCTGGAGTCTTTTCTTCTTTGTCATTCCTGCGCAGACTCACTGGCTCAGTACATGAAGAGACAAGGCAGAGCCTGCATTTAAAGCACAGTTCCTGCCTTAGAACCAGCCCAAATGAGAGAAAATTAAAGCTCTGCTGCTCTCCACTGGAGGTGAATGCAATCACCACAGATAAAATTCCACCCTTTCTCAAGCTTTCTGCCTTTTTTAAAGCATATTTTAATTTCTTTATTCCTGGACTGCTGCTGGGCCACCGGGTTCCTCATCTGTACATGTGTACATGTACCTAATGAAAAATACTGATTTCCCCAAGTTTGAGTTGTATGACAGAAGTTGCACCAGAGGAGGTATAGAGTGGATATTAGGAAAAATGTCTTCACTGAAAGTGCTGTCAAGCCCTGGCAGAGGCTGCCCACGGCAATGATGGAGTTATCATCCCTGGAGGCATCTGAAAAATCTGCAGGTGTGGCACTTGGTTTATGGTAGATGTGGAGATGGTTTAGTGGTGGCCTTGGCAGTGCTGGGTTAATGGATGGACTTGATGGTCTTAAAAGGTTTTTCCAACTTAAATAACCCCATGATAAAATGAAGGATGTGAAACAACTTGGAAAATTTTCAGTCTCAGTAGGTATTTTCAAGTTTACCATAAATGTCTGTAACAGCACCCATTATTCCTGTGACAGAACACATGATCCAGAATGCACCTACCTGTTCCAAATCCTAGGAAAATCCATCTCTCTCAGCAAGTGCAAAATGCCTTCTAAGCTGTATTATTGCTAAGAAAACAGTATTTCTGCTATTATCTGGAGACCTTATTAGAAAGGAAAGGCCTTTTTGCTGCCAGACACCAGCCAACACAGAGCTGAGGGGTCACAAAATCCAGGTGCTAAGATCCTAACTCCTTCAGTCACCCCTCAGTGAATCACTGGGTCTATTTATGCCTCTGTGGGTGTGATAAACAAATATCCTGGGAGCTGTCAGACTGCATTGCCTCACATCTGCAATTCACAGAAGGGCCTATGGGATATACCCACCCCACAATGCAATCAGAGCTTCCCACCCTGGTCCCACACTAAGGGACTAAAGGGACCAAACTTTCTGCTGTCAGGGGTCCCCAGAGCCTCCACCAACAGCACTTCGATGTTCACTCTGATGACCTGGGCTGTATCAGGAATAGCATGGCCAGCAGCACCAGGGAACTGATTGTCCCTCTGTTGTTGGCACTGCTGTGTTCAGTTTTGGGCTGCTCATTTCAAAAAGGACATTGAGGGTCCTTGACACTCTGGAGGGTGTCCAGAGAAGAGGAACAAAGGCTTGCAAAACATGTCTTATGAGGCTGGGTTTGTTTAGTCTCAAGAAGAGGAGGCTCAGGGGTGACCTCACAGCTCTCTAGAACTACTGACAGGAGCGTGTATTGAGGTGGGGATGGGGCTCTTCTGCTGTGCCTGCAGAGAGAGGACCAAAGAAAATGGCCTTAAGCTGAGATAGGGGAGATCCAGATTAAATACTAGAAAATATTTAATTAAATATTAGAAAAATATATATTTTTACTGTTTGTGTGGTCAGGAGTTGGAAGAGGCTGCCCCAGGGGGTGGTGGAATCACCACACTGAACGTGGCACTGGTGATGTGGGTGATGTGGTTTAGTGGTTTAGGAGTTACAGTGGCAGTGCCAGGTGCATGGTCAGTGTGAAAAACGCCAATCACTTGTTTTTAAAGTTTGAAGTTTAATAGTAAATAAGATGGTTATAAAAATAGAATTAGAGTAAAAAAATTGAACAATTAGAGTTAGGACAATACGAGACAATAAAAAAACAAAGTTTCAGACATCTGGGTGCTTCCCCAAAGCAAAATGCTCCGGAGAAGGACTCTGTTAACAAAGGATTACCTCTTAAAAGCAATAGCCTGTTGAATATTCATACATTTCATACATAATGCATAAAATCCATTCAAACAAAGAATTGTCTCTGGTTAATACCACTTTTTTCTTCTTTAATCTCTATGGCATCCTCAAGGCCAAGAGAGGCAGGAGGAGTTGGTCTCTTCTGATAAGGAAGTAGTAAATTATTTTCTTTTTTTTTTTTTTTTTCTCTGAAAGATTTACGTTTTCCTGTGGTTAGTACATAAAAAAACCCCCCACATTTTAACTACAAAACTACATTTACCATACTATCCAACTATTAATACAACATTAACAATTAATACAACATAATACATATAGTAAATATCTTGCGTAGAGCCATATAATATGCATTTTTCACAGTCAGCGGGTGACAGAACCACAGAATGAACTGTGGGTTGGGAAGGACCTTTGAGATCATCCAGTCCAACCTTGTCAACAAGACTGTGGCACTGAGTGCCACATCCAGTCTTTTGCTAAACACCTCCATGATGGTGACACCTCCCCGGGCAGCCCATTCCAATACCCAATCACTCGTTCTGTGGAGAATTTCTTCCTAATGTCCAACCCGAACCTCCCCTGGAGCAGCTTAGGGTTGTGTCTTTGCGTCCTGTCCCTTGCTCCCTGGGAGCAGAGCCCAACCCTCACTAGACTGCATCCTCCTGACAGGAGGAGTTATAGAGAGGGATAAGATTTCCCCAGAGCTTCCTTTTCTCCAGGCTGAGCTCCCCCCAGCTGCCTCAGCCCCTCCTCACAAGAAGTATGCTCCAGACCCTTCCCCAGCCTTGTTGCCTTTTACAGGTCTCTTCCAATTTTGACGATTCGGTGATTCTGTGACCCCTGACGTGTCTCCGACAGCCCGGCCCTTCCCCGTGCCCCCCAGCTCCCGCCGAACGCATTCCCCCAAATCGCAACACCACCTTCCCGAGCAACCACCTCCGTGACGTCACACAAACCCTGCCCATCGATGACATAACCAGGCAGACCACTGCCCCCTGCGCTGATTTCACGTTCGTAGCTCCGCCCTACACTGCCGTCCCGGGAGGCCCCGCCCGGCGCGGCGGGTGAGGTCAGAGACGCGCGCCGATCCCCGCCCGGCCTCGCTGACGCTCCACCGCCGCCGCAGCAGGGAGCCGCTCCGAACAGGACTTGCCGGGTCCCGCCAGGCCCCACGCATACCCCCGCCGCCGCCATGGAACTGGCGGACGGCGTGGTGTACCAGGAGGACCCCGGCGGGCCCGGCCCTGCCATGATGTCGGAGCGGGTGTCGGGGCTGGCGGGCTCCATCTACCGCGAGTTCGAGCGGCTCATCGGGCGCTACGACGAGGAGGTGGTGGCCGAGCTGATGCCGCTGGTGGTGGCCGTGTTGGAGAACCTGGACTCGGTGTGCGCGCACAGCCAGGAGACCAGCGTGGAGCTGGAGCTGCTGCGGGACGACAACGAGCAGCTGCTCACGCAGTACGAGCGGGAGAAGGCGCTGCGGAAACAGGCCGAGGAGGTGAGCGCGGCGCTGGGCCGGGACCAGTGCGGCTCCAGGCGGGTTGCCGCACCTCCCGCGCTGGGCCTACCCAGGGCAGAGCGGGCGGCGCCGGGAGCGAGAACCGCGGCTCGACAGGAGGATGAGGACGGCGGGGAGTTCCTCCCCGTCCGTGCGGCATGGCCACTGCGGGACCCGTTCGTGCGGCTCCGTGTGCCCGCTGTCCCCTGAGCCGCTCGTCCCGGAGGGATCCCCGGTAACCCCTGCGATGCGATGCGCTGCGCTGCCGGTGGGGCCGCGGGAGGGGAGTGGAGCAAACATGCAACTGTGCGCTGGCTGCGCTATCACGGCCCCGCGGGATGCTCCCCGCGAGGGAGGCGGGTTGTCCATTTTTGCAAAAATAGTGACAATGCATTGCAAAAACCATGGAAATACACAGTGTCTAGGCTGAAGCCCTTCAAAGTTGGTGCATAAAGCTACAGGCAGCAACAGGTGGACTCTCCAGTGGCATTGACTCTGATTTGGGATGTTTTTATTTGTTTTTGTACCAAGAATCCCTTCAGCATAAATTAGCTTGTGAGGCATTATCTAATGTAATATTATAAAGTAATACAATAGGAATCAGCTGTGCAGGGTAACTTCCTGAAGCTCATTGTCTTGCCAGACTCCTGAAGGAAATTGGATTGGCAGCATTATCTGTAATAGAACAAGCCATCTTACAAGTCTATTTCCAGACTCCTTGTCCTGTGCTAATCTCTCTGGTTGTGGTTGTCTTCTAAATTTTCCAAAAATCAGAGCAACTGCACTGAGGGTGAACACAATATTGACAGTGAAGGCTTAATTAAAAAAAAAAAAAAAATAGCCCTGTACACATACTTTTTTTGTTTCTGTTATAAGTGAGTGCAGAATGTTGTCTGCAGATTATTCCAGGACTCAGTTTGTTATGAAGTGCTGTGGTATGAATAGTGTCTCCCCAGCTCTTGGACTGATAGATCATTCATCCTCCTTATCAAACACAGGGTGGTTTTATGATGCCTTATGGACTCCAGTCAGGGGACGGGAGTTGCCACACTATGTCCAACACAAGTAGATGTAAAAGTGTCTTTTAGAAAATATCTTTCTATTGAGAGTAATAGGAAGGGATTGATAGATACTTTCTGAACTAATTAATGAGAAAATCCATAAAGCTTGAAGCACAGGCAGCGTTTACCAGATTTAAAAAAACAGGCCTTGGGCAGCAGGACAGAAACCGTACCAATGTGGTGAAACAGACCATGGGGTTAATTATGTTGTTGTCGCTTTACAGGAACTGTATGTGCCCGTATTGGTAGTGTCCTTCGCTGCCATCTCCACTTCTGTGTGTCATGATAAGTTAACATGACAGGACAGGCTTTATAGAGTTGAAGAACCAGTGCTCATGCTGCAAGACAGCTGGGTGATGCTTTCCAAAGTACAGTTAGACCAAAGACTATTTTCATGATAAGCACAAAGGTCATTTTTGTGATATGCTGAGGTCATTGTTCTGTACAGGTGTGAAAGTGTTAGGTACAGCCTGGTTTCTTCAGAAGAGGCACATGTGTTAGTCAGGCATGGTTGTTGATTTTTTTTTTTTTTTGATGCTGAGATAACCTGATGGGTGCATTATGGTTGAAATAAAAGGAGGGAACAGAAATTTAACACTATTTTCCTTGGACAAAAAGTTGCTGGCTTAGCACATTTCTTTTGTTCTGGAGTTTGCTTGTGTCATCTGGTGGCAAAATGGAGAATTTTGAGCTGCTGAGTTCCATGTTTATTATCATCTGTTCATAGAGTCACACAGTGGTTTGGGTTGGAAGGGACCTTAAAGTTCATGTCACTCCAACCCCTGCCATGGGCAGGGACACTGTCCACTAGACCAGGTTGCTCCAAGTCCTGTCCAACCTACCCCTGAGCACTTCTAGGGATGAGGCAGCCACAGCTTCTCTGGGCAATTAACACTCCTTCTTTTATTTTCTGCTTGTTGTTGTAGGAAATTTATTTGCTGTAGTATCCTAAGAAACATTAAATAATTTACTATTTGGGTAGGTGTCTCCTTACCCTATTTTTGTAATTTGCCTTCTTTATTTCTTATGCTTAAAAAGTGTTATAAATACCTTAAAAGTTGTTGCCTGTGGATTTCTGGAATAATTCTTTTAAGGCCACCTTGACAGAAGTTCTGGGCCTACTTCGCAAAGCTCTGGGTTTGGTCTTGATCTTTGTAGTTGCTGCAAAATCATTTGTCTGACTTTTAACATGGCAGGTTTTTTGATATCACTGAAGGAATGTAGGAACCAGATGCTCTGCTGTTGTGCGTCCAGTTCTTACTTTCCCACTTGGTGACTAGGAGTTAGCAATTCCTGCCCCAAAGAAGCGGGAGAGGAAACAGCATTTGTGCTTCTGCTATTTTATACCCTGATAAGAGTTACTTCTGCAGCAATGTGCTGTTTCAGACCTGCACTTGTAGCTGCCATGTGTTTTGTGTGCGCTTGGAAAGGGGATAACATCAACTCCTTTTATCCATGCCAAATTAGAATATATTGTAGATTTTCTGCTGTTGGTGGGATTAAGCTGTTTTTGAGATCTTTGGCAACCATTAAAAAGGATTTACCACCACTGAAATTGGTTTAAGTCATAGTATGAACTTAATGTCTGCTTTTTCTTACTGTTTTCAGCGGTAACTTTCTTCCTTAGGATTGTATGTTGAGTCAACACTGTGCCATAAGAGTTTAAGTATTTTTCATTTGAGAGAAGAAAACCGAGATGCATTTTACCAAAACTTCCACTCTATTTTACAGCTATCAGGTTGTGCTCATGTTCATGTGTTTTTCTGTGCCCCAAGTCCATCTGGACTGGGTTTTTAGGTGACTTCTTTTCTTCCTTTCTCCAAGAACTTGCCACTGGCCCAGAATCTGTCATTGTTGCAATACACATTGCTGAAGGACATGTCATAGACTAATAAAGATTGCCAAGTGGGTGGGACCCTGACATCAGATATGCTCAGCATTGCACCTGGGTCCTGTGACAGGAAAACAAGTCAAGATGTAAAGAGACAGAAGATGACATAAATATAGGAAGAGATTTCATTTGGCTGATGAATGTGCTACAAAGTGCATCAGTGGTTGTGTGCAGAGGGCTCCAAATGTGCTGGGCTGTTGTGTAGTCTGAGTTCTTTATTCCACAGATCTCTGCAAAGTTTCAAGTAGGTTTAAAATTGTTTGCATAAGGATTCTTGAGTTTAGTTTGTGGGGGACTTTTTCACACTTTTTATATGAGGTCTTTAAGGACGGGTTGGACAAAGGTCTGAAATGACATACTTGATCCTGCCTGAAGAAAATGGGATGGATTAAATGGGAGTTACCAAACTATCTAACTAATTCTAACTAGTTCTTCTGTCATAGTTGTGCAGGCTTAGTCAGGATGTGATGATCAAACTGCTGGGGCTGTGTCTGTGATAAGACTATCACCAGAAGGAGAAATGAAACCAAGTAAAAATATTCAAAGTCCAAAGTTCCCAATCCCAAGATCTGATCAGGTATAGTTTACAGCAGAGGAGGGAAAAATACTCAGCTATAATTACAGAAATGCTTTAATGTGTAGTAATGGAGATTTGAACTTTAACAAAATGAAGGGAAACTAGTGGAAGGTAACAAGAGTGTTCTAGGCAAAACCAGTTTTACCACTTGTGTTGAAGAACTTGAGAGGAAATGCAAAATTTTATCTATCTGTAGTTTTGTAAGTAACAAAGACATTAATGGCTCTGAATGACTGTTCATGATTCACAAGTATAATTGTCCCTGGCCTTTAGTGAGCTATGGCATATTTTTGGGAAATTATCAGAGAAACGACTAAACAAAGATGTTACAGTTTTATAATTTTTTCATGTTTTCCTATGTTTAGTGTAACAAACTGTGTTGGTCTTTAGCCCCAGTGCCAAATTTGTGTCAAACTTTGAAGCCCTTTTTGAAAAGGGAGTCTGCCAAGAATAGACCAGACATGACTTGAATGTTAAAGGGGCAGAAATCTTGAACCAGTTACTACAAAGAAGACATGAAATAAGCTTAAACATTGAGGTTTTCAAATTATATTGACTAATTAATATTCCCAAACTTTGTGTGGAGTGGGTAGAAAGATTTCTGTACATCTGTGTTTGAAGAGGGATTTTCAATGGCAGAGCTACTTGGGCTATGTCAGCTGTTCCTCAATTGTGTCGTGATTTAGCTTCAAGCACAGTCATATGAACACCATGCCCGGTCCTGTGATAGCTATGCAGAGCTTGTGTGAAAGGAGCTCTTGTTTCACTTTGTCGGTTTTGAAGCATTTCTACATCTGAAGTACTTTTTAGTCAGAACTTCTTCTGATGACCCTGTTCAATTGAAGCCCTTTTCATAAGGTTATGCATTTCTCCTTTTTTAAAAGCTCTAAAACACAATGGCTAAAATGTAGTTATAATTCATTAACAGTTGATTTGTGATCATTTGAAATATTTTTCCCACTAAATTTTCTTTTTCCTAACAATACATAGGAAAAAATACTCAAATCAGATTACTGTTTTAAAGTTGCTGCCTTCACTGTCTCTTTTTTCCCATGTGGTCCTCAGCTGCCTTTGCCTCTTTAACTGTCATGGGTGTTTGGGATTTTTTCCTGCAGAGTTTTCTGGTCTGCTTCTCCTCCCTGTTCTGTGAGCCTTCTGCATAACTTCTGTTGGTGGCCTTGTCTTCTCTTTCCAATGCAGAGCATAGAGTACTGCATGACCTAAAACATCTCTGGCTTTTAGAAGTAGTCTTTGTGCTAGCAATACATGCTGAATTTCTTGGGTTTTTTGGGGTAAGATAAATAGCAAAAAAAATTGAGCTTTTAAAGCTGCTGTTATGGTCGTTGGTAATTTTTATGCTAGGGAATGTAAACGCTGATGCATTCTCAGTGAACTCCAGAATATGGAGAGTCACAAAGTTGGTAAACCAAGGAAACAAAAGGTGATGGTGATCAGCAGAGTTTTCTGTGCAGTTGACAGATTGTAGATGGTTATTAAGGATTTGATGAAGATTATGAGAACTTATAGCAGAATTGAGTGGGAATGGAAAAGATATGGAATAATTTTAGTTGGCACTACTGCTGGTGTGTCCGTTGCAGTGTCTGTACCTTTGTGGCATATGGGTGAAAATAGCTTCACTGATAATCATTCAAACTAAGGATACCAAGACTCCCTGTGTTCACATGAGCTATTGGCAGTTGTTGTACATGAAGTTAGGCAATAATGAAATAATTCATATTTCTGTTAATCCCAAGCAGGTTCTCTGGAGTAGCTGGCACTTAGTTGTAAGTTATTACACAGTATAACCTAGGCTGGGTGCTTGGCTGATGGACCTTGACTGAAATAATTCTTTATGTTTAAATTTGGCCTGTGGCTCTATTCGGTTGTTTTGGAAATCACCTTGTGCCTTCCTGGCTGTGAAGGGCTGTTGTGTTGCTTCCTACCTGTTGTAAAACCTGTAGTTAATTGTTTGATCTAACTTAACTATTTTGTTGTTGTTTAGAAATTCATTGAGTTTGAAGATTCTCAAGAACAGGAGAAAAAGGACTTACAGACCAGAGTGGAAGCGTTAGAGTCACAAACTCGACAACTTGAACTAAAAGCAAAAAACTATGCTGATCAAAGTAAGTAAAACATGGTGGACTCCCTGTAAGTGATATTAGTGCATTTTAATTTTTGTTCTGTAATGTGATGATACATGTGCTAAATATCTGTGCCCTCTGATTCCTGTGTTTAGACAGATAACTGGATTTAACTCTTGTGCAAGTCTGTTTTCATTAGAAATAAGGCAAACAAGTCAGATACAAACTTGTGACTTGTAATCTGGTTCTTCTGGTATCCTGCTTGTATTGCTTGCCTTTTAGACTGTTGTTTTTGCATATAGCAACTTTTTCAGGAGATGGTTAGATTATTTCCTTGTTGGTGATGATAAAATAAGCTATTTTCTTCCTCTTAAACAGTTGTCTGTGGTAAAATAAAGGTAATCTTCAGGTTTAGAAGCACAGCTGGGATGAGAAGAGTGTTGATGGTGATTCTCATTAACTTTTATATAATTTTTGTTGAATCATTTAGTTCTATGAGACATTTACTTTTTATAGAAAGAAGTTTAGGGAGAACACTTCCTTTTTTAGAGATGTTCTGTGTAATTTAAAAAAACTTCTGGAAATTTTGGAAAAAGATGAGAGGGATCAGCTATCTTGAAATGCTTGAAGTTACATGTATTGTAGTTTAGACATTTTGCTGGGTTACTTCTTATCCAGACACAGTCATTGAATGAAACTATATCATCAGTTTTTCTGCTTTTATACTTTGAGCTTCTAAGCCACCTTCTGTTGATGTGAGACTTGTGTGTTCATCAGTTAATGTATAGCTTTTATTGCTGGACCCTGCAGGGATGTACAGTGAGACTGTGATGAGGCTGAGAGAGGACCAGTTTCCAAAAGCAGTGCCAGTTGTCAAAATAGCCCCTTTTCACTATTCTTTCTTCCATATTTTCTGCTCAGCCACATTTCCTGCCCTTAACACAGCAAGTTACATACAGCTCTTTTCCGGTTGAAGCCCTAACACTTTTTCTCTAAAGTTTAATTTTCAGTGGCATGACTGAGTCTAAAGCAGGGTAGAAGCATTAGTCTGAGAGTTTAAGTTAAATGTAGGTGGCATCTAGGGCAGAATTTTACTGAAATTTGGACAGTTCAGAATGGTGATAGCAAATCTTAGAGGCATCATCTGCTTCATTATCCAGTGTTCAGATATTCTCAGATTCTGTACAGGCGGGGATGAAGGAGCACTTCAAGCAATTTTTCCTAGCAAAGACCTCTCTATGGTGATTATTTCCTAGGATTGTCTCTTTGTAGTTGAAGTCAGGCTAAAATGGATAATTGTAGTGACTTGTACCAGAAACCCTGTGATTCTTGTGAAATGGGGTTGTGTGTGTATTTAAGAGTGTCACAAGAGGTGAAAAAAAACTATTGTAGCAGGAGTTAGGTGGTCTGTTTTGGTAACTAAGACACTGTTTCTAGAAAGCCTGTGCTCTAAACACACAGCCCAAATAGCTTGTTCTTGGGAGATCCTGCTTTCTGACATCAAGGTTAAGGCTCAAAATTGCGTCATGTCCTATAGGCCATGGCTTTATTCTGTTAACGCAGTCCAAAGGACAAAGTGGTTCCATGAAAAAGAAAAATCATTTGGATTTCTGGCAATGTACATGGCAACATACATTTCTCTAATAGAAATTACATTTACTGTGTATTGATAACACCATTTTATGTTGCTCTGTGAATCTGTTGGTGTGGAAGTATTTGCCCAAGAAACTCAGTTGTTCCAGTAGAAGCACTGAAGGTTGCTTGAACTACTTTTTTGTAAGAAGTAATGTTGCTAAAAGAAGTTAATCATAACTGCATAAAGCTCTAGTGATAGAACGACTTTTAGACAGTTCCAGAATCTTAGTGGAGAAAAAAAAAACCTTTTTATTGGGGAAAAACCTTCTGTCATCGCAAAATTGTATATTTGGAGGAACAATAGGGTTGGGTTAAGCACTGAGTTTGCCTGTACTTGGTTTTGATAAGCTGTCTGGGACAAGGTGAAAGGCTTCTGGAAAGATTTGACCTGCTGCTGATGCAGAGCAAGATCAAAGGGGACATAAACACATTTGTTGAACATCTAATGAATATTATGCAAGTAAACTTTTTTTTTAGTGCTCTAAATTTCTAAAGTATGAAAACTGTACAAATGTCTATATTTGTGAAGCGGCTTAACCTTACTGCGTTACCTTGTTTGGTTTTGTAGACCAGGCAACTGGCATGTTGTATGATCCTAGTCACCAATATGTCATTTTAATTCAGCTCCAAGTCTTTTAGCTATATTTCTTTTTGTCTTCTACTTCCTATAGTACAGTCTGTGCATCTAAATTAGGCTGTGGTATTGTCAACTGTGTTACCACATCAACATTCAAAACTGGCAGTGTTATCGCTGGTAATGGGAGTTGCAAATGTCTGGCGCAGTGCAAGTAAGCAAATAAAACCTTAGTCTGGAGTGCAGAGTGAGATCACAACATCAGTTCTTGACATCAGTAGTAGATTAGAATGAAAAACAGGTAAAACATGGTTCTGTGTCAAACTTTACAAGACTTTTTTTGCTTTTGGTAGGCTGCCTACGCTCTGTGTGTTTTTCCTCAGATAAGCAAAGCCTGTGAGAACAAGTTTTGTCTGTTAAAAAGTTTAGACTCATTCTCTTGAACGCTGGGCATTGAAGACTTGTCAGCTGAGGCAACCCTTACATTACATGGTTGAGTTCAGCTTTATTGTATGTGCTTAAACCTGTGTGCCAGTTAAATTTGCTCAAGAAGTTATGGTTGTTATGTCCTGGATTTTAAGTGCTTGTTTGTACAATCTAGGTGATTGTCATACTAAATGAAAAGAAAAAGGTATTTCTTTGCGCTTAAATTTACCGTGTGGGATTGCATCCATAGCCATGTATCCAACCAGGTAGTTCAGAATAAAGCTGCCTTTTGAAATTACAGAAGTGAAATCAGGAAGTTATTTTGTATCAACCAGTTGCTACGTTCCTGTTGTTCACTGACTTCTTCCCCTACCCCCCCAATGAGAAATTGAAACAGTTGCTGCCAGATGAGTGAACCACCTTGAAGTGCTCTTAGGAGGAGGTGGAAAGAGTCCCTGACGACTGCAAGACACTACTGGGAGGACTGTGATGATGAATGCCCAGCAGATGATGAAAATCCTGAGTGGTGGGAGCAGATGCACTGGAGTTACCACTCCTGCATGATGTGTAGCCCTCAGTCCTGGTAGTTGGTGGGCTGTGGTGATTGCCTAAGTCAAGTTTGCTGCCAAAAAATGGTGCATAAATGGCACCCTGGGATAATTCATTAAACTTTACAGCTGCTTAAAGGAGAGCAGAGGCATAAAGGATTTATGGTTTCTATTTGAGTGCAGGAATGTGCAACGCTGATGAAGCTCTTTGGCTTGTGATCCAGGTTTTCATCTTGTTTTGCACTGTTGCTCTTGGCTGTAACTTTCCCTGGGTTGCCCCTGTCCCTTGTGTGTCCCTGGTTCTCAGCAGTACCTGGACAGAGAGGCAGGGGGGAAGGGCAGTGCCTGTGCTCTTGGGGTCTGTGCCATGTGGAAAGTCAAGCAAGTTAAATAGCACAAAGTTCCTGGGTATTTGTTTAGGAATGGTGTTGGTGGAGGCAGAGTTTTTAGAAGTTCTTGCTGTGGATCTATAGTTAACTTTTACTGAGTGTTGGCAAATGTCTGTTTTTGGGTTTATGACTTATCAGGAGTTCATGTCACTTTCCTTCTCAGCAGCATAGGGCACCTGTAAACATGATAATGCCACATGTTCAGTAAAAAACATTCTTCTGCTCTGCAGTGGTGTATCTGAGGCCAATGCCATCTTTGATGTAATCTTAAATATTTCTTAAAAGAACTTGAAAATACCTGACTTCCACATTATTTCAAGTCTTTGCTACTGTAAGACCGCCTAGTTCTACTTGTAATTTGCTTGCATCATTAAAATATTTGAAATGTCAGCCCTGGACCTGGAAAATAGAGGGCTGTTAAAAACTTGTAATAGCAATACACAGGTCATTTGTCCAGCAGTGCTCCATGAAGGCACGTGATACTGCTGAGATACTGATACTGCTCAGTCCTCCAATTACAGGAAGGGATAAGATCTTCTCAGAGCTTATGAGATGTTCCACTGAGTTTCTGGGGAAGGGGCTGCAGAGGTTTGTTTTAGTTTCCTTCCTTGCCTCTCTTTCTGGGAATGTCAATTTTCTTATGTATTACAGGCTATAAGTTAATTAAATTTTTGGGAGTAAAAAATGACTACTGTATTTTGACTTACTACAGGAATGGAACAGCTTGGCATAAGCTTTCTGAAGGAATCATTCTTGGAGGTAACTTATTAGAGAATCTGAAATCACAATGTCTGCATGACTTAAGTGCTTTCTGATGGAAGTGGTAGGCTCTGGGAGTTGAAAGATTGGCTCCTTTTCTATACCTGCCTGGTGCTAAAGGTACAACCAAAATAACAAACTGCATTTGACAAGACGACAGATATATCTACATATATGAGTTTACCAAACCCGAGCTTGTGCATGAGATAGATTACATTTGTAAAAGAAACCTCTAACAACACTAACAAACCCCAAACAAGTATAATCCTAGAAAAAGCTCTTGGGTTTTGGAGGCTATAAATGTTGTGACACAACTCTTGCAATGATGGATCCCGTGTCAGGTGACACTGTGCAGCTATTGCTTGCTCAAGGTTTTATTTGGGATATAAGACAAAGGCTTTGGAAGCTGACCTAAAAACATTTGTTTTTCTCAGAAGCTAAACAGAACTATTGCTTCCATTGAAGAAAATGGCTTTGAGAGAAAATGCAAGACCAGGTTTTGTTGCAGATGTTCTGCAAATGTTATTTGTTATTTGATTTTCCTCTGAGCTCTCAGGACACCAGCATTGCTGTTATGTACACCCAGGCAGACAGCCACTCATGGATAATTTGAAGACATCCAATATCTGAGATATCTCTGCACATGGGATGTCATGCAGTTCATGTGGATCAACAGGGAGACTCTAATGTGAACTTTCATCTGTGAAGTTTAACACAAACAGAAACTTCCCAGAAAACTGTTTTGAGATTTGGTTTGTGTATCTGAACAAATGGTGATATGAATAACTAAACTGGTGTGAAACAGCTCTGTCAGTAAACACTACTTCTAGGGATGGTTCAACTGGTGTTTATCTCAAGGAATACAAGAAGCTTTTTAATAGATCCTGGAAGGAAGTTGAAAAGTTCTGGTTTGTTCAATGGGAGTCTGGATTGTTCCTACTTCATTTTCACTGACAGCAGCAGAAACTAATCTGATTTCCAGCAAAGGAGGAACAGAATGGCCTGAGTTCTTGTATTTCTTGATTAGCAGATGTGGAACTGAACTGTTTGCTAGGGTGTTCTCAGTGTGGATGTTCCTCATCTCTGATGATGACCATCATTATCTCAGGTTTGTTTACCAAGCAGATTCCCCCTGCCCTTTGCTACACTGAGCTTCATGTATCAGTCACCACACCTGAAAAATCCTTCTGTAAGAAGTGTGAGTATCGGGATGTGCTAGAAAGGGAGGCTTTCCTCCTGTCTGTGCATTTCCCAGTGCCTTTCCTGGCTGCCCAAAGACCTGCTGTCTGTGTGGTTTTGGGAGCCAGCAGCCCACTAGATGGAGCAGGGGGTACAGCTGGCTCCAGAGCAAGCACGGAGCCAAACTACAGGACTCAAGGCTAAAATAAAATGGAGCAGGAAATTTGAGCAGTGATTGGCCTGCTTTAAGCTTAGCTGTTAATATACCTTAGCAAAAATGGTGAGAGAGCTTGAAAATCGACTGGTGGTATAATTAACTGCTCAAGTGTGTTTTTTAAATTAAGAGGGTATTGTAGTTTGTGCTAGAGTTTGGTTGTTATAGTGATTCTGTTTGCTCAAAATATTGCAGTAATTAAGAAAATTACTTTAAATGTCTCTTAGAATCTTACATTCCTGAGTTTTCACTGGCTTTTAAAACAAATCCAGTCTGCTAAAGCTTCTGTGTCCACACTGACTTCATGTAGATTTTCTCAGACAGGGACTTGCTTCAATAGCCAAGTGTATAAATGGAGCATCCCACTCTTTGCAAAGCAGCCAATCAAAGATTTCTTACTGAAACACTTCTTTGTGAAGAGAGCAGGCAAGAAGTTGGATTTTTTTACTTGATTGTGTGTAGAAATTTCTTCTATATATTCTTGTTTGAGTTTTCATTCTATATGAGGGATGACCTGGCATGCAGTTGTCTTTATATTAAATGTTGTGGCAGAATGTTTAAAGAGGTGGGGGGGTTCTTGTTGTTTTGGGGGTTTTTTAAGTTTTGTTATGTTTTTGGTAACAAATTGCAGGGATTTTGTGTGCCTGAGACAGTGCAAACTTGAACAGTCCAGAAGTGTCAGGGATAAGACCATTGCTGCTGCATGTGTTGATATTTGCTATCAGCAGAGCATTCTTGACAGCTAAACTGTCATATTTCAAGTGCCCTGCTTATTAAACTGAGATCTAGACCTGTTCACAGTGTAAGAGCTACTTGAAGATAATCTTGTCAAGGGGTTGAATTTTTCACTTGTTTTACAAATCAGTTTTCTGTGCTGGTTTGATTTGCACGTCTTACTACTGCCAGGGTAAACACTTGTTTGATAGCTCAGTCCTCTTTTCAGTCCACAAGTGATGTCTGTGCTTTTTGGCAACTACTTAGGAGGTCATAAGGTCCTTCTGGATCCACATCTTAACTTTGGTGTGGGACCTGCATTAAAGAATAGAGCCGGATAAAACTGTCCAAAGAGAGTCTTCAGACAGTCCTGGTGCCAGGAAAGGCTCATAATGGGCTGGATCTCTATCCTGGCTTGTGTAGGAGGAACTTGTAATTCCTCTTGAAGGCATCACACTGGTTGGATTTGCCATTCTAGCAGGTCTGTTTCTCTTTCTCCCCCTCAGGCTTATCAGGAGTTTGAGGCAGAGGACAACATACAGATGAAGGGTTCCAAACTTGGTAAAAGCCATCAGACTTGGGAGGTAAGCTCTGACTTTCGAACAGGCAGGGTGGGCAGCTTGGCTGCCTAATTCCTCATAATGCTCTCAGGAGACAGAAACTCCAGTTTCTCTAGTTTACTATTATATTTGATCTCCCATTTTTAAGGCTTAATTGATTTTCTGTGTGAGAATTTTGATCCAGATTGGTACCTCAAGGTCATTAAAGGTGTTAGAACATTGACAGTGCTGCAGAAGTTCATGCTAGGCCTTGGGTTTAAGGCTTGTGGTGATGTTTCAGGGGGATGCCTTCTCATCACCCTAAAAGCACTAGAATATTTGCATTTGTGTTCATACACATGATGGTTGAAGACCTTGATATTTTTTCCACATAAGCTTCTAAGAGTGACTAGTGCAACTTTTTTGTTGCATGTTTTATTTTGCACATATATTACCTTAAACAATATAATCTTGCAATGTAAGATCTTCCTTAATGTAACAAGGCTTGTAATGGTTTTGTTAAGATACATTGCAACAGAGACAATGGATACTTTTGCTTTTAGGATCTGTATAATCAAACTAATTTTATCATCCACCCATAAGAATTTTACATCTTAGTGGAAAAAAGTCTGAGACTGAAATAGCAGAGGAACTCTGTATTGTTAGTTAAGTTAAACTGATAGGAATTATGTCTGGTTGGCACTTGATAGGCCTGGCATGTGGCAGGCAGTGGCAGCACACATCTCCATTCCTCTTGGGGTGTTACGGTAACAAATTTAATACAATCAATACACAAAGAAGGGCCAGACCTCCACTCCTTTGTATATTGATGTATTAAAATGGAACTGGCGACAATTCAGTTTAGAATATGTTTCTGGATGTCAGTGAAAGGCATTTTGCCCTCCTATTTAGTTTCCCATTGCTGCTGATGGGGAATGTTCCTTTTATAGTGACTTAAGTTCTCCAAGTTTTTGGGGGTGAGAATCTGGTGGTCTTTGTCAAAATTCTTCTGATTCTGTGTTCAAGTCAGATCTTTGATTCTTGGGGAAATATCTGATTTCTTGCGCAGTGTTTAATTGGAAAAAGAAAGTGTATTCTGTTGGTTGTTTTGGCAAGATCTTATCTTGATGGGGAGGCATATTTTGGGTAGAATAGGTTTCTGGTGCTGCGTCTTGTCCTGCTGGTATTGGTAAAACAGTTCTGAGGACTGTTGATGTGGTGTCTGTTGAGGGCATAATAACTTATTGTACATCCTCTTCTGGCTGAAGCTTCCAGCTCTAGGAGTGTAATGTATTGTACAGCTGGAAATTACTTCCAGAAGAAAGTGCTTAATATCCGTTATATCATCTTCTGGGCCCTTAATTGTTTTAACCATTGTACCTAATGAAAAAGACCTAGTGGTGAGATCTAATGGAGAGATCCCCCTTGACTATGCATCATTACTGGCTATGTACGCTTGTCTTCAATGACTTGATTGAAGGAACTATTTATTATAACTGGGCCATTAAAGTTTCGAAATATTTTAAAGCATTTCTTTCTTCGCAGATGGAGAAGAAAGTGGTGTGCTTCTTTATGGAACCTCAACCCCTGTGCAAATGTGTGTTGTATCCGTAACAGTGGGAAATGCTTTTGTGGATTTCCTGAAGGCTGGTTTTGGGCAGCTGCAAAGAAGGGTGTTGGGTAACACCTGGTGTGGATGTTAATCTTCATTAAATGTACTGTTGAGTACTTTTCCAGAATCTACTTGCAGAATTCATCCTTGGAGTTGGCTGCACTGTCTGGATGTGAAGTCACTGAACAATGTTGGGTGCATCACCCTGCTTTGTGTGGGAGCTCCATGAGAGGCCGAATTGAGCCGTGACTTCACCACCCAGTGTGAAGCAGCAGAGAGGCTCCTTGGACACTGTTTGTTGGAGAGGGAGATGGTTTCAGCAAACATGAGGCCCATCAGTCACGTAGTTTGCACTTTCTGATCTCCAGTTTTCCCAAAGCAGGTGGAAAGGTTACAAGGGAGATCCTCTGGGAGCTGTGGTACACAGCCTGGGCACGATGTGCTCACGTGGGAGCTGCTGAGTATCTCTGATGGGCAACTGTTTAGCATCTCATAACTCATGACTAGGATGTCAGTCAGGCAAAGATAGTGGATAAAATACGGTCTGTTACATCATAGCTTTGTTAATTGTAAGTTCTGACTCTTGTTTCTGCAGTCTCTTACCAAATGCTTCCATAAAACCACACTTCAAGTGTACAAGGAGACTTAAAACACTTTATGCCTCAAAATAATAAACAGAACTTTTCCATTCAGTAGTGTTCTGCATCACATAAATATGTATTTTTAGATATATGCATTGTGGTGTAAAAATACATTTTGCTCTATGTTGTGTTATAGATACTTGTGCCTCCCCTGCTGCTTTTTGATCCAAAGAGCTTTTGTTCCATTCAATAACAGGGCAGACATGGAAGCATTTGATCTGGCAATGTTATAAATAATATTTGATATAATATTTTGACCAGATATTTATAGGTGGACTGCAAAAGGTTGTGTCAAGGAACTTAATGTTCTTATAAGAGCAAGATTTGTTCAGGAGTTCAGAATGTTTAGACATATTTGAGTGAGTAGACAGTTATGTATTTTGGTTCTGGCATCTGACTCAGGCAAAGACTTTTTTCCATTAAAACATACTTATGATAAAATACTGTGCCAAAATGCAGATATATAGATCGAAAAGAAATGGCATATTGAGAATTAATTTCCAGGAGACCCAGTTGGCAACATGAAAATCCGCAAATTGCAGAGATCTTGGCATTTGTCTTCAGATAATGTGTGTCTGGCAATGACTCTCTGGAAACATGGAACTAAAAATTTGAACTTTCCCAGGGATATTTAAATATGGCAAGTAGAATAAGCTCAGTTACACAATTTGATACACACACTTATGTCACATAAATATTGTGATAAATATCTAAATAAAAAGATGGAATTCCCATCTAAGCAGCAAAAATGTCTTGTGTTTGAATGACACAATAAGTTGTTTATAGAAGGTTCTGAGTTCTCTTAGTTTTTCTGGTAATTAATTGCATGGGGATATCAGAGTTTGTTTCAGCTTGGTTTTATCTGAGCTGGAACACAGCACAGGTGAGCTGAACTGCTCAGTTTGTTTCACCTCCCTCTAATAAGAACTTTCTGTCAAAAGTTCTCCTAAATCTGCTAGATGTATTTTTAATTTCATGGAATACCTACAGAAGTATTCGCATGTTTTCTGTCTTTATTGCCTTAATTCTCAGTGAAGTGTGAGTGAGTGCCAGCAGAAACCCTAATTTTGTACCACATAGGGCTTGAATCTGTTTTAACAAACACCTTGTCTATGTTTATCCTGGTTAAACACCTCTGGAAATTGTGTGGATGTGTTTTAGGGAATGGATGTAGGACCTTAGCTGAAGCCCATGGCTTCATCTGGGATTGGGTGATGTGGCCTCTGCCTCTTCCTGTGGTTTATGTGTGAAACAATCTGGATTGGGGTGAGCAGTAAACTGACCTTGAACAGAAAAATCCCCTCTCACTGGCCTAGCAATCAGCAGGGGAAAATAGGACTTGGGCTCTTTAGGGGGATGCAAATTGCGAGATTGTGCTACTGTTGATGTACTTAGAAAGCTCAGTGATAAGAGTTTAAAAACACAAACACTGACATAGTTTTTATCCTGCTTTGTACTATTCACTACTAGAAATACTCTGATGTGCTTGCTTAGTCCCAGGCAAGTCAGTCTCACTTAATAGAACTGTGAATTTAGTTTTAATTTTTTTCTTCTTCTTCTTCCAGTTAGCAGACTTGAGGAGCGGGAGGCTGAACTCAAGAAGGAATACAATGCACTTCATTCAAGACATACAGAGGTAGGTTGTTACACCAAGATGATTTTTGGGATATCTGTAAAAATGTAGATCTGTGGAAAACTTTTTGTTGTGAACAATGGGGAAAATTATTGAATATTTTGGCTTGTACTCTGAGTTGTAACCAGGCTTCGTTTGGTGATGTAGTTTTCCTCATTCACATCTAAGTGTCTGTTTCTCAATGTTTGGTTACACATCTGTCATTTTTATAGCTTTATTAGATATTGAGAAGTTTTAAAAAGGAATTTGTTCTTCCATATTTCAAAGGCAAATTTTCAAAACACACTAATAAGCTTCAAAGAAATAGAAATGAAATTACATTTTCATACTCTATCCATCATTTTTTTTGTGTTGATTTTATTTGTACCATTGAAGGAACAAGTCCCTTCAAAACCTGGCCTGCTGGGATTTGTGATTAAAAGAGTTCCCTGCCATACTTTATTGATAGCTGTTGCAACTGGGATTTGCTGATGAAGATGGACAAGTTTGAATGTGTTAATTTAAATAAGAGCCACACTGTTTAAATTGGGTCCAAAGCATAAAAGCAGGACTTGCAGTGCTTCAGTCTTCAGTAGCAGGTTGTCTTTCCTATACAGGGATGTTTTACTGCCTAGGTCATATACATGTTTTAGCGAGGAAGTCATTAGGTCCTTTGAATTATTCTGATTAGTGTGGAGTCCCACTTGAGCACAGTTCTCCTTACTCTCCTGTTTTGCCTTTGGAGGGTCAGAGATCTGGTTTTAGATCCTTGCCACCAAAGAGAGCCATACTGACTGCTCCCAGTCCAAGAGACCTATGTAGGGAAAGGGGAAGCAGATACACGTGTCAGATTTGTTTACCTTAAGCACTTTCAGCAACCTGAAGTGTTTTATACTCACAGCTGAAAAGTGACTTGGAGCCATGACCAGTCTGTAGCACTTGTGGGACAAGATTTCTGAAGCTCTTAAAAATATTCATATATTTACTGAAATCATAGCACTTTAAAAATCACATTTGTTACTAGATAGTCGCTTTAGAATGGCACATCTGTTGAAAACTGGAAATCTAAGTAAAATGAGAAGTAACAAATCTTAATGCTGCCTCTGAGGTTTGAGATCCTTTTGATCTGGAAGTACTTCAGAGTGTTGGGTGCTTGCAGCAGTCTGGTTATTGTCATTAGAACCTGAGGGTTCTGTCACAATAGAACTGGCAGATTTTTATTGAATCCTGTTTCATGGAGTTCAAGATTAGCTCTGTTGGACACCATTAATTCAATGAAATGCCTATGACATGTTCTGAATATCTTTTTACATAAGTTTTGCTGCAAAATGAACAACAGCCTCTGCTGATTTGATTCTGTCTTGGTTTGAAAGACAGGTATCTGCTAGGGAGGGGCGGGGCCTCTCTAGGATTGAGGAATTCCAATCCCTTCCTCCAAATTATTATAATTTAGAAGATTAAAGAGGCCTTTCAGGCAGAGCTATGACAAAAGGAATAACAGTCCTTTACTAGTAAGTATAATAAGGCAAACAAACAACAACGACAGCATTAATAATAAACAGAACCAGGAACCTCGAGAAGCTTTGTTTCACAAAGCCCGAGGCAGTCTGATCTCTTGGGACCCCGAGAGCACTAAGCTGGAACGGTGGAAAACTCTGGGGCTGGTGGCTGGACTGGCGGGCGTCCCCAGCAGGCAAAGGGGAAATGTCCTGGCAGGCAAGAGGGGTGTCCCAGCAAAGTGAGCAGTACTGAAGAAGCTGCAGCGGCTGGACAGGGCTGGCCCAGCTCCAGCAGGGCAGGCGAAGGGGGCTCTGAATTCCTGGGCACGCGAGCAAATCATGGATGATGGTAGAATTCTCAGGACTGGACTTCCTGTTGACTGGACTCCTCCCACAGCAAGCAGCAGTCTGACCGTGCTCTCCCTCTCCGATGCCGAAAGCAGGAAGAGCCCACTAAGTCCTAGCCCTGTCCTTTTCCCTCCCCCAAACTTCTTGTGATCTTCCCTCTCCCTCGGTCACGTCTTTTGTGTTAGTCAAGTACCCTCTAAGTACCAGCACTTTATTTCCTAGTAACCTATGGGGAAAAATTCTTTAAGACAGAAAAGAACAAACCTAACCCCCAACGGATTCCAATTTATTAAATGCTTTTACATCCTAATTTCACTTTCTTTGATGTAGGGGAGAGATTTTTCCTTGGGCTTTACTATTACTGGGGTGACTATCCTTTCTTCATAAAGAAATAATTGGTAGGGTACCATGGCATATCCATATCTCTGTTCTCCCAAAATCAGATCTCCTGTTTTTTGTACTCCTCCCTTTCAATATGATTACTTCCTTGATTCTTTGTTTTCCAGGTTGTAGTGAATCTTGCAAAGATGCACCTCCTTAAAGATTAGAGCATCTCAGCATTTTAATGCTGTATCTGGTGCATGTTTGAGACTCAGGGATGGAAATCCCTGGGAATTGTAAAGGACTGTCTGATACTAATGCCCGACTCCCCATTCCCTTTGTGACTTCCTGCTTCCCCTTTTTCCAATAAATTCTAACACTTTAGGTCTGTGTAGTAACTTTTTTCTTTTAATGCAAGGTATTTTGGCAGATAGCCAACTTCCTTTCAGCATTTAGGTTTATCAGTTTTATTGGATCAAATATTTCTATTAAATACTTGGTTCTTAAACTTTTTTCTTCCATGTTCTACAAGGAAGGGATACTTCTTTCCTTCTGAGTTCACAGTTCTTTTTACAAGTAATCCATCTTCGGTACTTACTGAAATGGCAGTTGTTTTTCTTTCAATTGACTAAATAATGAACAAATCATTTAGAAAGATTTTAATTTTTTTAAATGTAGCTCTATGATGCTTACTTTGACAGATGTCATGTTAAAGATGTGACTGCATTTTGTGCAGTCTTAATTTCTAGCAAGTTTTCTCTCTTCTGTCTTCGTTATTTGTTTCCTTCCACCTCCCACTCTCCCTCATTCTTTATTTCACTGATGAATATTTCAGAGTTGGATGTCTTTCTCTTACAACTCCTGGCCTGAGGTTCTGTATCCATGTCCTTCACAATACCCACCCTTCAGCCCTCCCTACCTGTCTGTGGCTGCCTTTGCTGGAGTTCACTGCACAGCAGAGGTGCTGGCTCAGTACCCCAAGGAATGTCACCCTTTTTCTGTCCCAACGGACCAAGACCTACTGAAACTGAGTCACCTTGAGGGGGGTTCTACTAGGGGCGTGAAGCAGAGAGCTGAATCAATCCCTCTCTGCAGTGTGTGTGTTGTGGTGAGAACTGGGAGTTCTCATTGGAGCTCAGCCTGCCACAGACAGGGTCTGCATTGCAATTCCAGCACCAGTCTACTCAGCAGTGAGGTGTCTGCAGCTGCAGAGATAGCTGGGCTGCTCTGGCTGGAAAGAGCTCTGGGGACAGGCTTTACCCTCCATTACCCTTCTGTTAAATCAGCATCTGTCTTGCTGCTCTCTGAAGAGGGAGGTGGGGCTGGTTGGTTTGGGTGCAGGCTATCCCATTAAGCCTCCTTCCCATTAAGACTGTACTTGGGCTAACTGCCTTGATTTAAAATGGATTAGTGTGTAAGAACCTGAGCAGTTGAGATGGCAGATTGGAAGGTGGGGTGTAGCAGGTAATGAAGAGGATAAAATGTTTGGTCAGAACATAATGGATGAAACGGCCTGAACATATTCTGACTTCTGTGTTCTGGTTCCTTGTCTATCCTGTGCTTGTAGTGGGTTTTGATCTTGTGCTGATTGTACTGTGCTCTAACACTTAGATGAGATGAGTGACAAGGCAATGTGCTGGAGTTCCTGAGGTGGACCTTCTATGTAAGGTCTTGTTTCCATCTTTCTCTGACTCTTAAGGACCAGATGCAGGAAGCAATCATACAGCCAAGTGCTGGAGAGCAGAGTGGTTGACAGTGGTCAAACACAAGTCTTCAAGTCTTTGCTCTTTGACTTACAAAGGAATTCTGTCAGTTGCCTCTTGTATCTTAAATACTGTTCTGTTTGATAGAATCTGGCTTGTTTTTGTGCCTGGATAAAAGGCCTGTCTGCTCTTTGTACTTGTGAAGGCTTTTTTGCCTTTGCTGCTGAGATGGTGCGCTGTTGTTGGTGCCTCTTTCAGAGCAAACTATTCAGAGTGATTTTGACTGCTAAGTAGGAGGTAGAGGATCTTACTTTCCTTTTTCTGCAGAGCTAAAGGCCATAACGTCATAACTATGGCAGTGGCTTTTAAAGGGCTTGGCTAAGGCTTTTATGTTTATTACTTGGGAAACTGATGCAAAGCAATACTTGAGATCTGCTGGAGAATTGACTAGCTAGCACCTGTGGCCTCTCTCTGCACAGATTTCCAAAATAAAATTTTTTTCTCTCTGTTTAAGGAAGTTATTAATTTTCTCCTTTGGGAAACACCAAGCTGAGGTGGTTCAATATCTTTCCCTGACACATGGAATATGGGCTTAGTTTAATGAAGCATAATTGGGCCATGGAAATTTCTCAATGTTCTGCACTGATACAATGTGACAGAAGTGAGCCTGGCTCTGGCATTGGGAATGGACTTTGTCAGGTTCTTTAGCATAAACATATCCCCAGCAACTCCCTGGGCAGGAAGAGAAGCCTAGTGGAGGTGTCTGTTTACAATTATAGCTAAGCATGGGCAGCTGTCACATTGTGAGATTAGACTTTGGATAGCAGTTCAAGCAAACGGTTTTTCTAAAACCTTATGCTGGGCATTAACAGCTTGTTCTATAAAACCTGGATTTAACATCTTTACATATTAATCTGTCTGCCATCAGCACCATCTTGTGTGTGAATAAAGATGCATCAAGCTCTCCAGTGGGAACAGTGCTTTTACTTTGGTGAGAAACTCACCACAAATCTTGAAAGGAAGAAAGGTACTTACATGGAAGTATGTTTAGGACTTTGATGCTGAGTTAAGGAGATTCTAGAAATATGTTACCTCAATAAATCTAGATTATGTGGGACGCATCTATATACGCACAGTTGGGTGCGCATTCCCAAAGGGATGAGCTACTTGTGCCCAGCCTGATTGGATCTGCAGGATAAGCAGTGAGGGCTGTAGCACTGAGCCTCATCTGACAGCCAAAGCATTACTAAAACCTGTTCAGGGGAGCTAAAGCAGTGACACAAAAATGAAAGAGGAGCAAAAGAGCAAGGAATGTAAAAAAGAGGTGCTCTCTAACCTGGTTAAGGCAAAGGTGTAGGTAACAACATCCCCGACATGGCATATCCATATTTGTTTGTGACAAGTACCAGGCTTGTATACACTGGGAGTGGTTGTATTTGTAAGGGTAGAAATTGAAATGCGTGCCGGGATGTTCATTGTCTTTTACTGAGTGCTGAAGTTTAAGATGTAGAAAAACCTTTAACACTTCTGCAGTTGTAAAACTTGTGCCATATGAGGAGACCAATCTGAGTATTTTTATGGAGTGGAAAGTCATTGCATTCAAAGGGAATTGATTTTACGTTCGTGCTGTAATGTGTTCAAAAGCATGTGGTAGTTGGTTTGCACGTGTGCTTTAAAATCGTTAGCACCTGAACTGTGAAATGCTGTTAACCAGGGTAGTCTTCCAAGTTCTGAGTATATCTTTAATCCCCTCAGCTAATCGTAATTGAGCAATGTGTTTAATTACAGCCATGCTGAAGTGCTCTGTGTTTATGATGTGTGTTCCTTGGAACAACTGGTTGTATTCAAAATACTTGTGGACTTCTTGGGTTGCAGAGTGAATTGTCCGTAGTGGAAGGTTATGGATTATTAAATATTGACTGCAGCTCGTATTGAAGAGAAGATGGGTAGAGATAGTTAATTATTCATCATCTGTCCTCCAGCATGATTTCAGTAAAAATTGTGCTGAGTGGAGAGCAATTCAATCCATATAAGTCTATTTTTAAATTCTCAGTAAGATTAAAATCTTTTTATTTCAACAGCTGAATAATCTTGAAACAGCAGAACTTCTAATCAAATTTTGAGCTCTCAGAATTCTAGTGCATTAATTCCTTACATTTTTTTGGATCTTCATGGATATGCCAAGGCTTGTGGGTCGTTTAGATTCAAAAGATTTATGAATGTCATCTGGTTGAAATCCCAGTTTTGGAGTGAGTCTTCAAAGTTTTATTGCACATGAGCAGTTAAGAGTGGGCTTACTTCCCAAGAAGCTTCAGTATTTATTACTTTAACCTTCAAATTAAGTTCATGAGAATTGGGATATTCACACACCATTTCTTATGACTCTACAGCACCAGCTGTAGGGAGAGAGGGTGAGGAACTCTTTTTGTTGTGGACACTATTCCAGTATTGTCAACTTTTATCCTTGGGACCCTGGATTGAAGCAGAGAGTGGACTTCACATGGTGGTACCACTGTTCTGATTTTTTGGACCCCACAGGCACGTATAGCCTGGATCTGTGGAGAAATTGCTGTGCAATGCTGCACATGCACATAGAACCTTATGATTCTATGAATCTTATGTTGCCGTGCAGCACTGCACATTGTTTTACATTTTATTTTTGGGTTCCTATAGCTTATAGGCATTGTGCTGAAGTATGTGATCTACAGATTTGCTTATTTTATTACAGCACCATTTTCAGCTGCCGAACAGTATAGGCTGAACAGTCCTTTAAATTGACCTGCCCTCCAGCCATTGTGGGTGATAAGTGTGATGAGACATTTCAGTAAACAAGACAGACTGAGAGGAGGGAAGAGAGTAGGTTAAAACCATGTTCTGTGCAAAACATTTAAAGTTGTGTGGGTTTTACTGACCCTATTATTTTTTTCCATGTTAGCAGTTCCCTGGAGAGGTACTAGACACTCATCTTCTGTTCACTGGCTGAAAACACAACAGCTGTTCTATTTAAAATTTTACTTTGAGAAACCGATAGGTGTGCTGCAAATGGGAGTGTTTGTAGGCAGGTCAGCAATATCTTCCTCCCGTGATGAGGGAATACATGAGCAGGATACAGAATGATGTAACGTGCATTTCAAAGTTATGCACTCTTGGGGTTCTCCCCACCCCTCCAGAATTTCTAAACTATCTACATTATAATAAATTTGTGTAAAACTATCCAAAGGAACAATTGGAACATCTAGTTCTGGCTATTTGGTTAAAAGGGATAGAAACGTGGATAGCTGAAGGTGGAGCTTTCAGTCCTTTTGTTTGCCTCTGTGTGTGAGCAAGCATTAAAAATCAGAAAACAAATGGGATGGTCTGGTGAAACACTGCGTTTTCTTGGAGGATAAATGCTGTAAGCTTTTGACAGCAGTCCAAATACATTGTATAATGTTTCTCTAAAAATAGCATGTGTCTCTGTTTGAAAGACCGGTGTCAGCTAGGGAGGGCAGGAGCCTCCCTTGGAATGGAGAATGCAACTCCTCTCCCTCCAAATTATTATAATTTTGAAATTAAAGGGCTCTCAGGCAAAGATATGAGGATAGGAATAACAGTTTCTTACTACTATGTATAACAAGGCAAACAAACAATAACTATAGCATTAATAATAAAGAGAACCAGGAACCCAGCAACAGCTTCCCTGACCGCAGGCACTTTCCCCTGTGGTGTAGTTACGGTCACAGCCACCAGGTTCCCAGCAGGCAGGGCAGGTGTGATGATTCCCCACGCGGCTGCAAGGGGTGCTGTGGGCAGGCTTGGGGAGCACGTGATTATGGATGGAAGAGATGTACCAGAAACTCCGGAGCTGTGGCTGCAGTGGTGGGAGGTCTCGGCAGGCAGGGGGTGCGGGCTGCAGAGTAGCGAAGAAACTCGGAGCAGTGCCGAGGAAGCAGCCGGGGCCCGGGACAGCGACCCGTCTCCCAGCAGGGCAAAGAAGGGCAGGCTCAGGATCCCCGGACACCCGAGAAAACGGTGACCAAGCTGGGCTCCTGCAGCAGCAGTGACTTCCCTTCCCCAAGCAGCAGCTCCGCCGTCCTCTTCCGAAGGCCGATGAGACCCCCCCCCCGCCGACTGACCCGTCTCAAGCACCCAGCCATCAGTGCTTCTTAGCAGCTCAATGGGAAAAAATTCCACAAGTAACAAGGAAAGAAAACCCCATTCCCAACAGCATGATATTTTGTTCTTGTCTGAATTATTTTTCTTAGTTCAGGTGAATGCTGGGAAAACCAACATCTGTATGTAACCAGCACATAAGTTACTGATTTGTAGAATATTCATCAGTCGGGATATCTTAAGCCAGTTTGTTTGATCAGAAAAATCTGAAGCTAAGAATATTTATTCCTAGGTAGCTAGTGCTGGCAAGAAGCATTTGGGGAGAAGCTGGCACTAGCTGAAGTTGGTGGCATCTGAAGGTCAAACTCAGATACGTCAAACCTGTCTGTCTTGAGAGTAACACATAAATGTAGGTTTCCAGGTCCAGCTGAGTTCAGTACTCATGTGTGCAGCTGCTCCCAAAAGAAAAGATTATATAAACTGGTTGTACAAATGCCTGGTAATATCACCATTCTGAAGTGTTTATGTACCATTTGTAGAATAGCAGAAGAAATTACAGTTTTAAAGAATAGTTGTGAGGTGTGGGGCTTTTTTTGGTGTTTTTTTTTCCTTCTAGAGGAGGCTGTTAAGATGTGACCTGAATATGTCTCAGGAAAACAAAGTACATTAAATTCCTCTGCAGTACACCTGTGATTTTTCTTCCTTTATTGTTCCTAGAACGCTATTCCAACGTGAATGTTGGAAGTGCTAAAAATATGAGATTGCACATAGGCTTCTCCTCAGGCTTTCCCCATTTTAAGTTCAGAGATGTATGTCCAAATGAAGCCCTTGGAATGATGCAGTAATACCTAGTCCTTCTCCCCATGCATGTCCTGGATCAGTTACGTGCTGAGAGCAGCATCTTTTGGCCATGGGAGTCAGGGCTCATTAAATAAGTTATGACTGCAGGAGTACCATGTTGGCCTATGCTTGTCTCTTGTGAGAAAGAGAGAGCAAGCAGAGCTCATCTTGAGTGCTAAAAATCCACAGTCATTCTGTCCTTTTAATGAGATGTCAGCCTAGATAATTTAAAACCAAACTTCCCTTGTAGAAAATACAGAAAGCTGAAATTTATTTGTATTTTAGTAGACAAAAGGAGAAGAAATCAGGATTTCATATTTCTGCCTACAGAAATAATCTGATTATTAGCCTGTGGATTCAGAGTGTTTAATATTTGAGGAGCATATTGCCAGACCTTCACAGTACTTTGCAATTAGGCCTATAGTGCCTATTATGTATCATGTAAAAAATGCTAATATCTGCTGGACATAGAGGTCTCAGACTCCAAAATGGATTTGAGCATGGTACTTCTTTTCCAAACTCATATTTGAAATATTGCATGCACTTTCTTTACCCTTAGGGTGTTTCCTGTGTATGAATGTACAAGCATGTTCTACAATATTTTTCACTTATTATGGACTTCTCTTCTGGTTTGTGGTTTTACACACTGTATAATTTTGCTTCTTTCTTTATTTCTTTAATGTCTCTAAATGCTTTTACTATTTAGCATTACACGGGGAGAATATATTGGTCAAGAACTATGCAGCTGTATGTAATACAAGTAAACATTACTAAATATTTCTTGCTGTTTCTGTCCTTTTAAACAGATGATACACAATTATATGGAGCACTTGGAAAGAACCAAACTTCATCAGCTAACGGGGAGCGAGCAGCTAGAATCCACAACACACAGTAGAATTAGGTAAGCTATTTATTGGTCTCTCATCCTGAAATGAGAAAAAAATTCCATTCATTTGTGTTTGCAAGACTTTGTTCTTTAATCCTACAACAACAGTTTGGCTGAATCGGAAAGATTTGTTGTATGATTGGAATGTGGTAAGAGAACAGCGTAGAAATCCAGAGAAAGAAGCTTTTGCTGTTGTGCTGCTAAGCATTGAGATATATTTTGTACATTAATTAGCCTTAAACAATTTCAGCTTTTTGGAGTGTTTTTGCTGGGACAGGCAGGGAAAATGTCAGTGGCTGTCCCCGCATGGCCACCGTCTGGCTGCGTCTTTGTGTGTGTGGCAGTGGAGGTGTGTGCATGGTACCCACTTGTCCTCAGGGCTTGCTGGGAATAGATTATGCAGATTTGGGAGCTTTGGAGCCTATGAACCCTGCGTGGAAGGAGGGAGAAGCACTCTTGGGCTGGCTGTGCCTCTGCGCTACTGCATCGATGCTGTGAGGAGCGGCGAGGGGGAGGAGGCTGGTGATGTCATTGCTTCGGAGCTGCTGCAGGAGAGTGGAACGCTGCTGCTGCTGATGGCATTGTTTTGTGGTGGCGGCTGAATGACAGACTTTGCCTACAAAGATCCCCTCTTGGCCCCTGCGTAGCCTTCTTGGAGCCGGCATTCCACCATGCCAGCGCAGCGCCATGAATCCGGGCTGCATGCTGCTGTTTGTGTTTGGCTTCGTTGGCGGGGCGGTGGTCATTAACTCAGCTGTCCTGGTGTCGCTCTCTGTTCTGCTGCTCGTGCACTTTTCCATTTCCACTGGGGTGCCAGCTCTGACGCAGAACCTCCCAAGGATCCTCAGGTACTCTGACCCACTGAACCCCATTTTCATGTGTTCTCTCTGCTCTCCTGCTTTTTCAAACAGGGACAAATTAGAGAAGTAAATGATGTATAAATGTCATGTTTTGTTGAAAATGTGTCTACATACAGAGCTACAATCAATTTTTTTTCATTGCCTTTTATTTAAGATCAGTTTATGTATCTCTTTTCTGTGCAAAGGTCTTAACATCCATTTATTGTACTCTGCTGCAAAAGCTGCAATGTTAATGTCAGGGATAAAGCTCACATTCAGTGTATTGTCAGGTACTTGGCTGATCTTGTGTAGCATAAATATGCTGTCTGTAGCTTTGTACTATTAAACTGCACCTGTTTTAATCAAAAGGCTTATGTAAGGTCAATTAATTGATGTTAAAACCACAGTAATTAGTTGATCATGTTATTTTCAGAAAATCTGATTATTGGTTGGTGGGGGAAAAATCTATCATGATTTAGGCATTAGCGCTCTTAAAGCCTTTTCACTATTGTTCAGACAAATGTTACCCTCTCCTCTGTTTCTGTACTTACATGGCAAGTTGCCAGCTGTGTGTCACCCCCACCCCCCACCTCAGGTTATGTTCTGTTTGTCCTACGTGCCTGAAGCAGTAGCAGACAGAAATGCATTAGAATATTGTGGCCAAAAGTAGTCTTGACATGTTTTAATACTATAATTATAGATTGAAAACAGCTGGAGAAGTTTTAAAATGCAGCTTTCTGGCCTGAAAACTTGACATGTTTTACCTGTGGTTATAAATGTAATAGTAAATTTTATTTTAAATGGGAAAAATTCTGGAAATGGGTGTTTTCTGAACTGCTATGTGACTCCTTCCTTAATACTGGGTGCATGTAGAATTCCTGTGGCAGTATATTTTTAACTTGGGTCTGTGAGGACAGAAATGTTATTCCATAGGTTAAAGGCAATCAGTAGATGAAAGAAATACCAATTTATATCAGTATCTGATAAAAAACTTGAATGAATATTAAATATGAAGAAATAAAATAAATTTCAAGTGAAACTATAGATTGATCTAGTTAGTAAGGCTATATTTGTTTAAAAGGGGAGGAAACCCACACCCAGAACAAATATTTTCCAACTCTAAAACCGAACCAAACCAGAACTTCATCTTCAGTAACTTTTAAGGTATTTTAAAGTTTTAAATAGTCAGATGGTTTAAGAAATAGATTTGTTTTGTTTTGTCTTGTCTTGTTTTGGTTTTTTTGTAATGTGCTTTTGCTCCCCTAGAGTATTTAATGGATTTGAGGGGTTTTGGGAAGCTATGCTTTTTCCTGCCCTTTTAATTTAGGAATTACATTAATTAGAATTCACTTCTTAGTCTTTATTCATTTAAAAAAAGAGATAAAAAACAGGATGAAGGAATCTAATTGTAGAAGAATTGTTTCTATTTTTTAACACTAGTTAGATTTTAGAACTGACCATCTAAAAGTTTCCTAAGTTCCTGTAAATGCCTCAGTGCATCACTCCAGATGATGTTTTTTAGTTTAGGCTTTTAAAGTGTGTTTCCATTCTGCTCACTATGGCATTTTCAAATATTCTTTTGGGCACTGGGGAAGCAGAAGATGTTCTTTGCTTCTGCTCAACAACCAGTGAAATAAATTGAAATTGCTTCAGTCTAATTGGATCATTTCTTTAGTGCAGACACTCATATAATAAGCTTAATCTCCAAAATCAGCCTCTTTTGCAAACTTCATTTACTGTACAGATTTGCAAAGCACCCAAGCTCTGTTCTACCACATCAAAATACGTTTATTAGAAAATTCCTTTCAAACTAATCTGGAAAAAAAAACCTGTGCCAGGTGTGAACTATTTTGGTACCCATTTAATATTCTCTCTTTTGAGGATTGCAAAGCAGATCAGCTTTGTGGCATGTCCTACAATAAGGAATTGTGCTGGACCTTCTGCCTAAGGCCAGGCCCTTCACAATGCAGCTCTATTGATGCCTTGAGTGTTAGCTTTCATGTTTTTCAGATTCTGTGCTGCCCAGGGGTGTAGCTCTGAGCGTTGTATTTAGTGGAGCTAGTAAGCTCCCTTCAGAGCATAGGTAGACAAAACAAATCCTTTTCCTGCTGAATACCAAGGGTGAGTACAACTTTCAGACCCAAAAGCATAAACGATGGTGGACTGAAGAGAGAAACAAGCAGAATGAGACATCACAACCTGAAGCTGTAATTGGACAATTAAACCCCAATATGCAAATGAACCAAAACTTATAAAAGTGTAAGACCTTGTGACCGGTCATCCATTTTGAGAGCATTCTGTGACCATTCTAATTCCACCTTGGGTGTAGCCCTGGTCAGGCTCTTGTCCTGCCCAAGGTAATACCCTTAAAGGCCCTTCAATAAAATATCTTTAATGAATATATACTTTATTGAATATAAATATTATTTATTCAATATATACTATATTGAATATAACCTTATTTTCTAGCTCTGTCCAGTCTGTTTCAGGTTAGCCTTCCCAAGGCATCACTGTCAGCCACTGAAGGGCAGCTTTTCTTCCTCCTTTTGTTCCTTCACTTCTTATCTAATGAAATGGTCTCAGACCCTCTTTTGACATGATCTCAGCTTCTGTGCCTGTCTTTTGTTCCCCACACGCCTGAGAGTAGTGGGAAATCTAAAGCAAAGCAGAACCTGTTACAATAGTGGACTCCTTGGAATCCACTGCGGGGTTTCTCATTCCAGCAGTTGCAGATGCTGGAACATTATCTGATGTTTGAATTTTGTAACCCAGACTGATTTTGTTTTACTCACTTTGCTGCCTACTTTGTTGTGCTAAACTACTTCACAATTAATGACTTAATTTGGAATAAAATTTCTGAAATGCCAAGATAGCTCCAATGTGAAAATTAGGTGCAAAGGTTTTTGTGACAAGAACCCTCTTCTACACCTGGACTGGGAAGGTTCATGTCAATTAGAATTGTTTACTATTAGAACATTGTGATTTGGAAATGTAAAATATACCAAAGAGAGTTTACTGATTAATTGGGCAAATAAAATCCCTTCTTCATTAACTTTTCTTCAAAGTAAACAAACAAAATCAAAAATATGTCCAGAAATGCTTAGCTTTTGCTTTTCAGCATTGCCTACCATATATTTGCATGTGTTTTGTATGCAGATACTAATTCTGCCTGGGTTATGTTTAGTTTATGAAGGGCCTTGTGAAAGCAAGCACATGTGGTTGTGACTTGACTTTTTATAATGCTAAAACTATGCCATCACTTGTGCACACCTTTATCTTCTGCATCTACTGTACTTAAAGCTGTGCTAGTTGACTACAGTCATTTTTTTATGCATTACATTGTTCTGCCTGAACAAACACTTTGCTTATCTCAGTTCTAGGCCTGGCTGATATTTTTCCTTTTCAGTGCTGGCCACAGCATCCTGTGAATGCCATTGCACACAATGGTTTTGTCTCTGGCTAGCAGGAAGAATGAATCTTTTTGTGCACTGAGCACACTACAGACCTGGGGTTTTTTTCGTTTCTTTTGAGTGTTACTACTGCATAAACCTTTGGAATTTCCAGATGCTATTTGCCATAGGAAAGTAGAAAGAGTGAAGTAGTGAAAATTTGGGGGTGAAACAATTTGCTTTGGTGGCACAAGCTTTTGTGCAGCGTGAACTTAGGTTACGAAGTAGCGTGTTGAACTGATCTTGGGTAAAACTACACAATTTTTAGCTGAGCCAGTTTGTAACATTGGTAATTCCCTGACCCAGTTCTTTCTCTTACATAAATCCATGTAGTTTCTGTGATCTTCAGGAATAAAATCCCCAATGATTTGAGAAGAGTTGCTTGAGGCTTACTATTTACAATTTTGCAAATGCTTCAGTTGATGATTTAGCTATTTGCTGTTGTAGAAATTATGTGGTTATATCTTGGAGAAAAAAGGTGCAAAGTGGTATTTTTAATAGTGGCTGCTGAAAACTATTTTGATCTGAAGTAAGGAAATACTTCTGTCTTATACTTCTGTTGGTGTTTCATTTCTGTAAAACTTTTGTTTGCTACAGGTTAGCTGTAATGTAAATCAGTGACTGCTATTTAAAACCCTGAAATTGACTTGGCAATTTTGAAATGAGGGATTGTTGGGTGCTGTGGCACAGTCTGGGTGTGCTGCACTGCGCATTTAATGGAGTGTCTGGGTGTTTGAACCTGGAATTTCACTGCTTCCCTGCTGATTTCAGCAGCCTGCAGGAAAATAAACCATGGGACATCTGAGATGGTTGATGAGCCCTGCCTGTCTTTCCAACAGGAAGGATCGTCCAATATCCCTGGGCATCTTCCCATTACCTGCAGGAGATGCTCTCCTCACGCCCGAGGCTCAGAGGGAAGTGGCAGACACACCTGCGGCAGAGCACTGGAAGTTCCATGAGCTGAGCCAGCCACGGTCCCACACCAGCCTCAAGGTGAGCACAGCCTGGCAGCCTTGTTTGGCAGGAAAAACTCCCATAACAGATGGTAGATCTTTGGGACGATGGAAAAAAAGGCAAAAAAACCCCACTAAATTGAAAGAGAGTAGGTATAAGCCAAGTGGGTTGCTTACTCCAGTGAGTTCTGAGGGAACTTTCTTAGTACAAGGAGCAAAAGCTTTGGAGGCATGAAACTCCCTGGAGTCTGAGCCCAGACTAAGATACCCCTTTGAGTTCCTTGGGACTCAGCCCAATGGTGAGAGAGACAGCTTTGATCCCGTTGTGCAAAAAGTAAATTTAATAATACCAAAATAACAGACAATAGGTGTCCCACTGTATTGGTCCAAACCAAATCAAGGCAGTAAACAAGGGGCCAAAAAGCAAAATGCTGAAGGTGGGGGTCTAGGGTCACACAGAGGTACTTACATACCCTACTGTGGGTAGGGAGCTAAGGTGGGGTCTGAGGAAAATGTCCATTGGGGGACAACGATTAAGAATATTAAAATCCTTGCACCAAAAATCAACCTATGAACACAGAGAAACCAAGAACTTTCTAGTAACAATTTGTATAGAGAGCATATGAATAAACCATTTGTTTATGACACTGAAAATGGGGTTTTCTATGGCATTTTTCCAGGGTTCTCTTCTTCCCCAGGGTAACTGCTCTCTACAGGGGCATTTTCCAAATGAGTGATAATATAGGTTTCGTTCTCCTCTTATTCTCATCAGTAGGTCTTTCTTTCTGACTGCGGACCCTTTCCAAAGGTTTCATCTTGTTTTTCCACACTAGATGTGTTACTAGGTAGTGGGAACAGTCTAATTAGCTTTATTAATCCTACTTTACAAGGAAAGCTTTGGCTACAACATGGGCAGTGCTCTTCGTGCAGCCTCTGCATGCTACCAGGTGTATGGTGCAGGTAGACCACAGAGCTGAGAATGCTTAACTTTCCTTAATTAGTCCTGTGATAATGATTTCCCTTAACTTGTAGCTTGGCTACGATTCCTGCAATTGTTCTATGTTTCCATCTGAGAGGGTAGAATAAAACAGGAGTGGAGGAATGGGGGAGTGGTGTTGGGGTGTGATGAGTCTGGCAGTCTAGGGTGCACTCACAGCACAGCAGGAGGAGGCTCTGCAGGGTGAAGAACTCCAGAATGTGTAAATCTTCCCAATATATATTTCTTGATGAGGTTTTTTTTGGAAGCCTGTGGATGTATTGTTATTTCTGGAAAGGCATACAACTGAGAGGAGTTTCCTCTTAAGTGAACTTATTACCTGCCTAGCAGGGGAATATTAACTGATCAGAACTACAAAAACTATTTGGAGGTAATAGGAATCCATTTATTTATCATGGAGGTCATAAGGAGATAATGGGAAGAGTAAGTAGTAGTTAAGATATCAAAATGACAATGTGAGTTTGCTTCTAAAAATTTGTCACTTAAAAAGGGTGCTGGTCAGGAGGTTGAATCTTGAATATGTCCAATTCCTTTGTCTTATGCTATTAACATCAGGAAATTGGTAGATTTTAGGAAGGCTGACTGAAATATAACTTACGTTCAATAAATACAAGTATGACTAAGAGTAGATGGAGATCAGGTGGAAAGGGAAGCTTCTGATTCCATCTTTCACCTCAGAAAATTGGATAATCCATATTGTCAAAATAGGCTTCTTGGTATAATTCTTCTAAAAATAATACCCTGCTAAATGAGAATTCACAAAATAGCACAAACTGTAGTTAGTCAAATCTGTTTATTCAGAATAAGTTCCTTGAGTCCAAAGGAACATCTTTACTTTGTAGCTGTGAATGTAAAGTACTTCTGAAGTGAAGCTGTTGAATAATGTGATACATTGAAGTCAAAAACCAGCATTTGAAACTTTTTTCTCTAATACTTTCCTTCTGAATATTTTTTAACATCCAGTACAAGGCACAAACAAGATTCTGCTGCTTTCTAGCATCTATTTTCCATTTCATGCCTGAACCTTTCATTAATGTGTTTCCCCTCCAAAAGTATCACAAAGCAGAGATGGCAGAAGTGAAGAAATCTGGGTATTCTGTAGCTTGTGCAATAGTGACATTGCTGGATATCATTGTAAGATGATGCACAATTAATGTACAAGTCATTCTTTCTACTCATTCATGCACAGCACTGCAGATGAGTTACTTCTTCAGATTTGATTATGGATTTTTTAAAATATTTTTTCTTTTTTCCTGGTAAAGTCTTTTGGCAACATGATCAAAAAAGTCAATTTTGCTAGGTCAACACAGCACTGACTTTCAGATGTTTAGGCTTTGAGATATTCTGATTAATTTAGTGTCCCTTAGTGAAATTGTTTTTGCTTTTCTTGTTCTAGAACAAATATTTGTAATAGTTTAAACCTGTATGGTTTCCAAGAGTAAGCTAAAAAAATACCATAGATAATAACGTCAGAAATATAAAATAGATGGAGTGATTTGAAATTCCCTTAGGGAAAGGACCATTTTATTCCCTGTTTTTTCCTATGCTATCAAGCTATTTTCCTTGAGCGTTGTGTGTGAAAGTCAGTGATCAGTTTGTGCTGCATCAGTTAGTGGATGCTTTTGGAATACAAAGATGTAGAAATGTTTAAACAGAGCCAGCAGCTCTGCTGAGGTTTATTCCTCATTTGTGTGAGTTCTGGATGTCCTTGGTAAGGAGCACCACTTCCCTGCCTTCTGTATCTGCATGCTCAAATATGAACCATTATCCAGTGCCTCAACTTCACCCATTCAAAGGCAATTGAGTAAATTGCAGTGTGTTTTTTTCTTTTCTTTTATTCCTTTAGAGATGTTTGTATTTCTGAATACTTTTGACAGAAAAATCAAATATTAATAATTGGTTATTCTGCAATTTACTATAAAACAATGAGAACTGTCAGTAATTGTAGGCAATCAGTGCTGTATTTTTGTTTCTAGGGCTTGCAGATTCAATGTGGAGATGTTACTATCAGGCAAGGTTTACATTTATGCCGTTACACATAAATGTGTGGTTTGCTCCCTGTACCCACACAAATAAAAATTCTGTCTTAGTAGGCTCCAAAAGGAGAAGTCTCTTAAATTACAATCCATAGTAATCTTATGCTAAGTACAAGTGAGACAGTGTATATCTACATGCAGGTCTCTTCCGTGTTTTTTTTTAATGACCTTAAAATTCAGTTTCATTTCCTCCTCAAAAATGTATGCAGTGAATTTGTGCTTTGCAAAACCTATACCTGTTTTGTTCCTGACTAGTTCAGTCATATTCTCTTTAAAAAAAATGTCACAGACTTGTCCAGGAGCCTTGCTTTCACCTCTGATTCCCAAACAAACCCTACAAGAACTTTAGATAAGAAGTTACCATCCTGCCTTCATTTTGCACACAGCAGCCTCAAGTTTCATCTTTATTTTCCCCAACAAGTTTCCTGTAATGGTGTGTTCTAGAAACTATTGGCCTAAACAGGCAGACTTGTTTTCCTTTCTGCAGTGAGCTGTTGTTCACTGTCATGTGCTGCTTGAGTCATAGATAGACATCTGATGCGGGTCTGGGCATGACTGGGAGGTAAAATGTGAATGAAGAAGGTAAGAGAATAGCTGAAAAAGGGCTGTTGGTATATTCAGGTAGTGGCCTCTGGTTGTGTCATACACAATCCACTCTGCTCTCCCACCCAGTGCCTGATGCAGCTCTGAGTGATGGTCCCAATCTGGGGTCTAGCAGCTGGATTAAGTCCATAATTAATGCCATAACTGTGGGTCTTGACGCAGTATCACTGTAAATTATTGACAGGAATCAGCTTCTGAGGAGCAGCTGTTTACTGATATTCCTTGGTTGATCTGAAATCTAACTGGACAAGTATTACCACCGCAGTTCCATGTCTCTTTCCCAGTGTCAGCCAGCACTCACAGTTCAGATTGGAAAGCACATAAAACCTGGGTGAAGTGCTTGCAAATATGGAAATGTTCAAGGCCAGGTTGGACAGGGCTTGGAGCAACCTGGTCTAGTGGAAAGTGTCCCTGCTCACAGCAGGGGGTTGGAGCAAATTTTAATGTTCCTCCCAAACCATTCTGTGATTGATTCTATGAATTGCTACAGTTTTATATCAGTTAATCCATGTTTCCATCAGTGCTTCAGTGGCTGCTTTTTAAGGTACCATGAATATTCTGAACCATTAGTTTTATAACAGCTTTGGGAAGATTAAGCAGTTCATTGTGCAGCTAGAAGGACTCTTAGAATGAGAATGCTCTTGTTTTCTGGAAGACTTCACGGAGAAGTAGTGGCTAAAATTATCTGCTGAGATCAAACATTACTATTAAAAATAAAGACATTTTTTATGTATTTCACTTCTGCCTTAACAAGGGTGAAACAGCCATAGGCTAAAGATGACTGTATTGGCTTAAAATATTTTTATTCATCTGTCTTTGCATTTGCATAATTTCAGTAAAATACAGTGATTTTGTTGTCTGTTCCTTAGTTTATATGCCCAACTGTTCTAATAACACTTTGTTAATTTTTACTGGTAATGGTGGCAATTCTAGGATGAGCTCTCTGATGTTAGCCAAGCAGGCTCCAAATGTACTACTCCAGCATCCACAGCTGCTTCAGATGTTCCTGTGCTGCCTGCTGAAACCCCTCAAAAGGAAAATGTTGAAGGGCTTGCAAAGGACGCAGAGATGTCAAATGTGAAGCTGGATGTAAGCAAGAATACTGAAGTACAGGTAGCTCAAGAGACAAGAAATGTGTGCACTGGTGAGCTGCTTTAATTTCTTAATGTAGGGTTACTATGGACATCATATTTGATCGCTTACTAATTGTCTTTTGTTGTGCCACAAATGAGAATGAGGTTTTTGTTGAATATTTTAAGGGGTACAGAGTATTGGTCAGAGATAAGTCTATTGTTTATTTTTTCTTCAGTTTTTTCATCAATTGTTTATGATATTTCTTAGGCAGTAGAAAAGGCACAAAAAGTCATGAAGTGTTGGACATCCTGGTTTCAGTTGCAGAAATAGTAGGAAATAATTGCTGTCGGATGACTTATGTTAAATTCAGGAGGGACCTAGAAATTCCAGTGCCTGCACAAGAATATCAAAATCTGTGGGTCTTTTCCTTTAATTACCTTGATAAGTCTCTGAACAGAAGAATCCTAAGTTGGTGACTGATTAAGAACTACTACATGTAGTTAATATGTCATGATGATTTTGTTTATGGGCTTGTACCACTTGCTTTGCCCCAGGGGGAAATGAAAATGAAGAAAAATCTGAAGTTCAGGCAATCATTGAGTCAACTCCAGAATTGGATATGGATAAAAATCTTAGTGGATATAAGGGTTCCAGGTAAGTTGTGTGTTGCGATTTGAGGAAGAAGACAAAATTTAGGTTATTTAAAGATGCTATGTATGGGAATTTTTCTTTTCTTGTCTTTGTTTCATTTTTGTGATGAGAAGGATAAAATCACCCTGCATGGTGAATCTTAAGGGTGTAAGAGCTTTGTGTGAAAGGAGCCCCTTCTCTGACCAGAGGAATATTTTGACCTCCTACTATTTAGTTCTTTTGCATTCTTGTTGTATTAAATGACTTCCAGTTTAGCTGAACTGTCTGTTTTTCAGGCATTTGGGCTAAGTCCTGACACAACTGAATTTCTATAGGCCAAAACTTGATATGCTTTAATTTATTAAAATCCTGTCCAACTCAGTATCAGTAACTGCTTCAAGATTGGGATCTTGATGGCAAAGAAGCATTTGAAAATATAATCTAGAATTTGTAGGTCAGCTGAAAGCTTGTGGGATTTGTTTGAGGGAACAAATGAACTACTGGTAAAAAATACAGAGAAAGCTTTGTTATGGAGGTGTTATCTCCCTGCTTTTTCATGTCTTGTCTAATTCTCTGCCCAGCACTCCCACTAAAGGCATCAAGAACAAAGCATTTGACCGTAACACAGAGTCACTCTTTGAAGAGCTGTCATCTGCTGGTTCTGGCCTAATTGGAGATGTGGATGAAGGTGCAGATTTACTGGGTAAGAAAGGTTATTTAAAGATGCTGTGTACAGCAGTTTTCCTTTTTAGGAAATGCTTAATTATTCTTGCTGGACCTATTGTTAGGCTTCATTTGCATTAAAATTGAGTATCATCCTAAGGTAGTCATTGGAATGTAAAATCAGAAGAAAGTGTTTGTTCTTCCTCTCTGTATAATGATCTTAATCTTTTGGGGTACTTCCTACACTATTCTCCATTTCTCCCAGTATGTTCTCGTGTATAAGGATTTTTATCTCAGGGAAGTATTATTGTCTTGAACTAGTTTTAGGTAGTTTTATTCAGGTCGTGCCTGATCTGTAGTAGCTCAGCTTTATCACCTCCTTAGGGATTTTAACTTGAAAGAGAATTGCAGCAAATGAAATGGTGGTAATTTGAGAATCAAACTGTTAATTGATAGGGGAGGGGAAACCCACGTTTCTTCCCCTAAGCAGCTTACTGTAAATTCTATACTGACTGAAAAAACATGAGTTTTGAGTTGACCAAGATTAAAAAGTTCATCAGAAGAATAATCTTTCTAGAAAACAATATTGCAAGATAATTTTTGCTATATAATTGTTCAAGCCTCATTTTAAAATAATGAAAGCTGGTACTGTGGAATGTGTAAAATGCAGATGTCAATTTCAGATGCTTTCAAAATGGGTTGTGTACAAGCAATCAAGGACAGAAGCTCATTTGCTTCTGTCCTCTGACCCTGCAAAAATGCAGATTGTTAGGATTTACTGTTAAAAACTCCTGTATGCAATCTGGATTCTGGTTGTTCAGTGTAGAAACTTATTTTACATCGAACAGGGGACATTCTGCAGGTGTTACTCTCTAGGAGTAACGGGTCTATCTCCAGTCCGAGATGGTTTTTTCTTTGCTGTTGCTCTGAGCAGAGAGGCTCTCCACACCCTTACTGCAACATACTCCATCCACAGGAAAAACTAATCACACATTCTGCATGCAAAAATACAGATACTGGAGAAGTATTAACATGGAGCAACATCCATCCCTTAACTGTGATAAATTGATAAAAGAAGTCAAACTGTTCTCACAATGTCTTGATTATAATGCTTTGTTTTTCATGGGCAAAAAAATAATATACTTTTTAGTATAACTTATTAAAGGTTTGTCAGCGAGTTCATTACTAAATTTTTGTAAATCTATTGCTGGAAACACCAGTGTGTGCAAACTAAGCCTAGGGTTATACCTGCGTTTGTTATGCAGAATGTGTTGGTCTGACAATTTTATTTTAGAATTGTCATTTAACTTTGAGGGGGCCATTTGAGTTTGCTTCCTGGAGAGATCCTATTCAGGGATTTTCTCCCAGATTTGTCCCTAAAACCAGGATGAGCCCAAAACCTGAAAAGCCACACCTGCATCCAGGATAGCCTGTGTGTTTGAAGCATTTGGACCTGATCGAAGTGAGCATTAAACTTGTGTAAAAATAGTTAATTGGGATTCTCCAATCTGTTTTCTCTTGGGCTGCATACCCAGGGGAATATTCTGGTGTGTATGCTTCTTTTTCAAAAACTCCTTGAAATCTGTTACTTCACCAGTTAGATGTTCTTGGCTGCTGCTCTCATGAAATATGTTCTCTGTATTTTTTCACTGCTTGGTAACTTTTTTTGTTTTTGCTGTTGCACTCTGGCTTTCTAGTTTTTGTTCTTGCAATATAATAGATCCTGAAACCTGTTGGGGCGTTTTCCTACATACTTTCATCTGTGAATACTAAAAATGTTTTAAAAGCAATAGCAACTTGAATAAAATCGCTTAATGTTTGTAGTATAGGGGATTTCTCCAGATACTGATAAATTAACCATGGCTGATCTAAGCTACTTCAGTAAATGTCATTTACTTTTAATCCAAAACCCAGAAAGGGAAATGTCAAAAGAGGGAACTTTGACTTGCATGTTTATTTATAGATACCTTTTTCTTTGTTATCCAGATATCTTTAAAGTCTTCTGCTGCCAAAGTTGCTTGGAGGATTGTGATCCTAAAGTATTTTAAAAGGCCTCCACCATTAAGATACCTTTTTCATTCATTATGTTAATCTTGAATTAACATAATTTCTGCTGTTACCTGTGTGGTAATTATTTTGCTGTGCAAGATGCAAAATAATTATTCTCTCCTGAAATTACCTTTTTTATATTTTAAAAAATTACATAAGGTAATTTTCAAAAAGGGTGAGAAATTAATTCCCAGAAATTTAAGTAACACTGAAGGAGTTACTTGAAAAATTATGTTCACGTTTTCCCATGTTTTCATTGGAAAATACTGAATGGCTTAGAATTTCTTCCAAGGGCTCTGCTTTTAAATTATTTCACAGAAAATGGGAGACTTTTATTAAGTTACTGATTTTTATAAGAGGTTTAACAGACGGAAATGGTTGTGACAAACTTAAATTCTTCAACATCAGTCTTCTGTATAAATCCTGCTTCTAATCACATCACATCCCACTTCAGATTTTTGGTGATGGCTTTGTTTTAATTTGCTCTTACTTCCTAAGTCTAAATCTTTTATTGCTCCTCGTTCATACTACACCTCACATGAAATGTTTCTTGTTCTTGTTTTTGCTCTACATGGAATGCATGGGCTTTAAAGACCATAATTTCTTTGGTAAGGTATCATTTGCTCTGGGCAAATCTGCAGGGCTTTCACAATCTGAATTTTATTCAGCATGTCTTGTGTCTGTAATTGATACACTTTGGTATCTAACATGACGTAAAAGACAGTTGAGCATTTTAAACTTAACTTTTTGTGGTCTAATACTTCTGCAACATATGCTGTGTTTGGTTTTGGACTTAGTACCTTAACATCTCTAAATATACAGAGTAGCAGCACTGGCTTGTACTTAGTCAGGGTTGTCTTTGGGCTTTAATTGATGTCAGTCGGGGGGGTGGTGGGGGAAAGTTGATTGTAGAAGGTAGGTTGGACCTGAAACTTAAGATAGCTCACAGTTCTTCTGACAAGTTTGTCATACTTAAAATTCAGTTGACTTTAGGCAATGGCAAAGCATAAGTTTTGTGAAAACAACCATTTTATATTCTAATTTCATGTGTTTGTTTCCTTTGGAAAGGGATGGGACGTGAGGTTGAAAACCTTATTTTGGAAAACACTCAGCTGCTGGAGACAAAGTAAGTGAGAATGTTTATGTAAAAATACTGCTTCCAGTTATTTCATTATATCTTCAATATCCTGATACAGAATTGAGACTATACAAATGTGATTTCAGTTCTAAGAGTAGTGGGGATGTGAGTATTTTGAATTTGTAGGGGTATTTGTCTGAGTTGGTCTTCTTCTAGAAATTAAGGAGCAAAATATGCTTTTATCCTTGTGAGGCTCCAAGAAATGCAGTGCTGCGTCCTGATGAGATCATCTCCCTGTCAGAAACACAGCTTTAAATGCAGAGGCAAATCCACTGGGGCACTGTTGAGGAATTTATTCTAAGCAAACTGATTTATCAGTACTTTCTTCTAATAGAGAGAATGTGAATGTGCTTGAATGTTGGAGATTTGGGGGAATTTGGGGACACATGGTTTGATCTCTAAGAAAGCTGTGTTGCGTTACAGCAGCTCTGTGTAACAAATGTGTAGGTCTTCAAAAATAAAACCAGGCTGAAGCTGAACTGCGAGACCATGGTCATCCTTATAACCATGTGTTTTCAATGTTTGTGTAGAAATGCACTTAATGTAGTGAAGAATGATTTAATAGCAAAGGTTGATGAATTGACCTGTGAAAAGGATGTACTACAAGGTGAATTAGAGGCTGTAAAACAAGCAAAACAAAAGCTTGAAGAGAAGAATAAAGAACTGGAAGAAGAGCTGAGAAAGTAAGTTTAATTCTGTGGTTGTAAAAAAGAAAAAGAAGAACAACTCTACTGTGGTATTTTATACAATTATATAATAACGGTTTTTATTTTATATTTAGAGCTCGTGCAGAAGCAGAGGAAGCAAGACAAAAAGCTAAAGAGGATGATGATGTAGGTGTATATGTGTGTGTGGTTATGTGTGTATAATTCAATGAGACATTAGAAGTCTATATGTTCAGTGAGTACTACTAAAACTTACTGCTTAATAAGTAGTGGTAAAGTTCTTCCCTGTATAGAAATGACAGAAGATCTAAAGAGCACAAGTGAACTTAAATTGACAGTGATTGGTTTGCTTGCTTTCCTCTCTGCCCTCTATTATCATACTCTTTTTTTTTGAAGAGCTGTTTTCATTCATAATATATTGGATACAAAGGATGGGAGGAGAGGAAGGTAAAACTCAGATTTCCAAAGCCCCAAACTGTTTGAAATCTGGAATTGTGCCCTAGCTTGGCTGTTACCAGGAGGCATAGGGTGGCTCTGCAGGGCCCTGTGGTGCTCCTTTGTCCCTGCCACGTTTGTTTCGTTGTGTGGCCAGAGCGATGTCCCTACGGCGCAGCGGAAACGCTTCACACGTGTGGAAATGGCCCGGGTGCTGATGGAGAGGAACCAGTACAAGGAGAGGCTGATGGAGCTGCAGGAGGCTGTCCGATGGACTGAGATGATAAGGTGAAAGGGCTCTTACAGAATACTTGACAGACCTCCGTGTGATTTTTAGCTGCTGAGTGATCTGGTCAGCAGGTTCACTGCCTTCTGTTTGTTTTCCTCATGCCCATGAGGAACACTGTTTTTAAGTTGTGGGTGTATAGTTTGTCAGAATGGTTCTTGGTGAGACCTCAGTGACGATGTGTTACTTCATATGATGTGAAATACACACATTCTTTCAAGGATGCTTATTTTGGAACAATTACAGAAGTTGGTAATTGTAAATAACATTAATCAGGTGGGCAGTAAATTTACTCTATATGTACACATACTTTGTGATGTCAGTATAGGTATAATGTAGTCTTCAGACTGAGCATAATTCCTTTGGAAGGTCTTGGGTTGTTCAGGATGAAACAGTTGAAAGTTGTGCAAGGTGTGTTAAATATGAGCAATAAAGATGGTGATTTGGTCTCCTTTGCATCCTGAATATTCAGTTGTTTGGAAGGTATGGTTTAAAAACCTAAGTCTTCTGCCTCAGACCTCAGCCCAGCTCATCCTGGTCCCTGACCACAGGTATCAGAGGCTGTGGTGCTGCCTGCTGGCCATAGGCAGCAGTGATATGTAATTGTTCCCATTGTCCTCATGCCTGTGACCTTTTGGGAGGAAAACGCACATTCCCAACAGCCATGGATTTATTCTGTAGCTATTTTCTTCTGTAGCTGTAGAAGTCCTCTCCTATCTCTTATCTATGGCTATGGGAACACTCACTTTATCAATTATTTACTGATGTATTGAAGATTATTAAGCTTTAAAACAAAAAGCAATGGTTAAAATATTAGATAGGGGCAGAATAATTTAAAATGGTTTGCTGCTTTCTTAAAGTTTTTTTTGTTACAAGGTATTATGCAGAATTATCTCTTCTGTCTGGAAAGTTACCAGTTTGTTTGGGATGCAAAGAAATATGGATGAGGTTTATTACATAACTTTATTTCCTCTAATGGGAATTTCAATATTCTCCTCTGATAAGTAAAGAAGTAGCAGTCTGAAAAAAGCATGCTTTGTTATTTTCAAGATATTATCCTTCTATAAAAAATAAGAGTTACACACTGCTCCATTCCTTTTCCTTTTGTAGTTACTACTGACTTTGTAAACTTGGAATTCATTTCTTGTAGAGCATCCAGAGAAAATCCAGCCATGCAAGAGAAGAAAAGATCAAGCATTTGGCAGTTGTAAGTATAGAAACACAATTCACTGGCAGAAATAAAGGAAAAAAAAAACAAACAATTTGCGGGCACATTTGCGTATGTTAGCTAATTATTTTTTGTCTGATTAAGATATCTTAACCTTCTCCTCTTGTTGTCCAGCATACCAACTGGGTAAGACTGGTCTGGAAGACAAAATGTATTGTAAGCTGCAGCATGTAGTGAGTGGCTGTGCACTTTGTGAAGTTAAATGCCAAAGTGCTGGAATTTTTTCTTAGCTGCATATGCAGCAGGATTCTTGTTATGAACGTTTTTTCTGGATTCATCTTTATGATGAAAAGTACAAACCTGAATAGCATGTGTGGATTGAATTTATTTCAGCTTCTTTTCCCTCTGTGAAGTACAGCTTATTGGTTGTTATATTCTCCTTGCTGACTTCAAACTCTTTAAATCTAAGCCAGTATTTTTCACAAGATATTTGTTAAATAATCCTTTTGATGTTGTGATTTGCTGATAACTGTTTTATCTTGTTGCATAGAAAATAGTGGGGTTTTTAAAATTCTCTCTGCATGAACTAAGGTCCTTCATGGAACTGTCTTCCAGGTGTGTTGTTCACATCCTAATTTTGTTGGTTCCCTGTAGATGTTAATTCAAGGTGAAGTTCTCATTGAATTTGATAAATGGGATAATAATCCTTTAAGAATTTTTCTTACAGACATGAGTCTTTGTGCTTTGAGAGTGTTGCTGAGTGTGTGGTGGCTGCTGCTATGTTGGGCTCCAATTTTTTACTTTACCTGTTTTGAGCAGGCTGGCATATGCTGTGTTTTGCCCGCACAGTCAAATTTAGATGCATCTGACAAATCTTGACACTTTTCTTTTTCTCTTCTTCTAGTTTTAGTAGGCTCTTCAGTTCATCCAGCAATACAGCAAAGAAACCAGAACCTCCTGTCAATGTTAAATATAATGCTCCAACCTCGCACATTACTCCATCAGTCAAGAAAAGAAGCAGCACCTTATCTCAATTACCCAGTGACAAATCTAAAGCCTTTGAATTCCTCAGTGAAGAGTAAGGCATTTTGGTTTTACACTAGTAGATATGCTCTGGCAAGTGTTTACTCTTTTAGTTCTCTGAGATTACTAGCATGCTAGTAATGTTCTCCTGAAGTGAGTGTTCATAAGGACTCAAGATAGTACAGAGTGAAATGTGCAGCAGTGAGTAAATACTTAGAGCACCTGGCTGAAATATTCTACTTGTTGAATACCACTGTCTTTCAAAAAAGTGTGTTTAAGCACAGGAGGCAACATTTGGTACGCTTTTATATGCAAATGTTGTAGCTGAGCAATAACTGTACAGGTACTTAAGGTTCACTTAAGAGTCAGGCTAACAAGAATCTGTAATTACTTTTTTTCTCCTGTGCTTTGTTTTGGCAATATATCCTTGTGAGTTATAACTTGTAAAGCTCCTACTAGAGATTCCCAACCCAAGTTCATTTCTTTTAAGGATGCTGGCAATAGACTTTCTGGTTTTGCCTGTTTTTCACCAATCCCTTAAAAATAGCCCACAGGAAACCTGGCATTCTGATAGGTGAAAGAAACTAGGGATATCCTTGGTAACCCAGTGCTTCCACATTGATCTTGGTTATTGAGTTTAACAGCAATTCCCATTACACAAGAGATTCTAAAGAGCATAAGTAAGAAGTTCTTCAATCCTGATTCTTGCCCAGAACTGAAGCCAGTTTAGCCTCACGCCGGGAGCAGAAGAGGGAGCAGTACCGCCAGGTGAAAGCTCATGTCCAGAAAGAGGATGGCAGAGTGCAGGCTTTTGGCTGGAGTCTACCTCAGAAGTACAAACAGGTATGATGTTTTCAGGTGTAATAACAACAGCCTCATATTTGAATAGGGTATGATTTCACAGCTTGCGTTTGAGTGATTCCAGCTTTTTTTTTGTTGTTGAATTTAGCAGTAAAGAATCTTTCTAAAGAAAACAATAATGCAAAACTCTTAATTGTTTAACTCTTAATGAATTCTGAGCAACTTATTCCAAAGATTGTAAACCTCTTTTAAAGGTAAAATTTTCCTGTTTGTTTGTTTTTTCCTAGGTGGCAAATGGTGGACAGGGTGAAAATAAGATGAAGAACTTGCCTGTACCTGTTTACCTGAGGCCTTTGGATGAGAAGGATACATCTATGAAGGTAGAATATCTCCAGTGATGATAGAGAGACTTGGGCAGACTATAGCTTGAATGTTTTTGTTTTGGACTCAGTTACATTCTTTTTCAAATTAAGTTGTTTCTTTTTAAAACATGGTGAAGAGGAATTTAAGTCTCAGTAAAATATGCATTACTTTAATTGTAATTAATAACTTAAATTGGACTTCAGATATATAATAATGTTGCTATCACTTAGCATATTTAACAATGCTTGTGTCTCTTTTTTTAGTTTGAGATTCAAGTAAAACATTTCTTTTTCTCCCAAGCTGTGGTGTGCTGTAGGGGTGAACCTGTCAGGAGGGAAGACACGAGATGGAGGGTCTGTGGTTGGTGCCAGTGTATTCTACAATGATGTGACTGGTGTGGATGCAGATAGCAACAAGCAGCAAACAGGATCCCAGAGTAGCTTAGATAAACTAGACCAGGAGCTCAAGGTAAGGTCACTGCAAGGCACATTTAATTTTTTACTGTGTAAACTGTACTTTACTGTGTAACTGTAGAGTAATAAAGAACTTTCTAATCTGTTCATTGGTAACAAATAGGTTTTTCTTGGTTAGTCATTAGCCCAGGATGTTTGAGTTATTGACTCCAACTATTAAATACTTTGTTTTGTCCCTTGCTGAAATTAATTTTATATCAAAATGATGTACTGCTTATCAGTGCTGCCTTGTTTAAAAACTATTTGTGACAGAACCATTTATGTTTTAACTGCCATGAATGGAATTCATATTAAGGGCATAAAAACAGTCTTAATTTTGAAGTGCTTTGGGATATCCCATTAACTTGTGGTGATACTGAGTATGGCAGTTGTCATGTCAATAATGTTTTTATTTTATACTGGTCTAACTGTATAATTATGCAGGGTAATTATAATATTTTATATATTTTAAATAGAACTATGAAATATGAGGGAGCTTTATACTTCAGATTCATAGAGAACAAGTAACTGTGTAGTTTTGCAATGGCATTGAAGATATTTAACTTCCCACATATTAATGTATATTTCTATATGTGAAGATGTAAGACCATAAAAGATCAAAGGTCTTTTCTTGTCCCCCTTTCTGTTGTTCATTTCTGCCTTTGTTCTCCCTCAGGATCAGCAGAAGGAACTGAAGCATCAGGAAGAATTATCCAGTCTAGTTTGGATCTGTACTAGCACACATTCTGCTACAAAAGTTATCATTATTGATGCAAATCAACCAGGGAATATTCTGGACAGTTTCATTGTTTGCAATTCTCATGTGCTTTGTATTGCCAGTGTACCAGGTAAAACACTTGGGCTGGTTCAGCTCCTGCTTTTTTAACTGTTTCTTGTTCAGCTTCTCTTATACAATGAACACTCAAAGATTTGTTACTTAGTGATAAAAAGATACTGTAACACGGCAATAAGAAAATGTTTGATTGTACATTAAACTATTGCTTTCTGCCCTACTGTTTCGCTCTTTAGTTGGCTGTTGACCAAAATTAACTGAAATTCAGACAGATGTCAGGAGCCAAGGGGAACTATTTTGTTTGATGTACTATAAACTGTGCAGCAGTTTCAATATTTCATGGAATTGCGATCACAAAAAGAATAATATGTTAATTGCTTTTTTGAACTCCTCAGCCTCTTCGAGATAAGCAGCAAGTCTTGGAGCTCCCTGCAGAGGGAATCCTTGTTACATTTGAGTGTATTTTAAGTCTTGAAAGTATAAGAGGATTGAACATGATAAAAATGGTTTTTCTTCCAAAAGAAAGGATCTGTTGCACCCTAATTCTTCATAGAGATATAGGCCCTTGCGTACATGCACTGTTACGAAATTTAATTTTAGAGGAAGATAAAATGAAAATAGAAATAAGCTATTTGGAAAACTGCAGATTGAAATACAGTGAATGATATTGTAGTGCCGCTAAGTCGATCTTGCTTTTGTTTTGTGAGCTTTGTGACAGTATCTTCCACATTTGCTGGTCATGTTAAAATTATCTTGTGGGAAGGAGCTGTCTGCATGTTAAATCTCAGTTGCCGGCAAGCTCATTCAGTTTGAAGCTTAGTTATTAGATAGAGAAATGATTCAGGTTTATCCCTGTGAAAAACACCCAGTGACAAGGCCCAAGGGAATGGCCTAAAGTTGTATCAGGGATGGTTTTGGCTGGATATCAGGAAACGATTTTTCTCCAGGGAGTGGTGGGGCATGGAAAGGGCTCCTCAGGGCAGTGGTCATGGCACCAAGGCTGCTAGAGCTCTAGGAATGTTTTGTCAATGCTCTGAGACAAAGGGTGGCGTTGTTTGGTGTCTGTGCGGGGCCCAGAGTTGGAGTAGATCTTTGTGGGTCCCTTCCAGCTCAGGACATTATATTATTCTGAGTTTAATCTCTTTCAGGGGCAAGAGAAACAGACTACCCTGCAGGGGAAGAAGGGTCCCAGGAAGCAGATTCCAGCCAAGTGGACAAATCTTCCCTGTGTGGCAGTATGACCAGCAACAGCTCTGCCGAGACCGACAGCCTGCTGGGGGGCATCACTGTGGTGGGCTGCACTGCTGAGGGTCTCATGGGGGCTCCTGGTGCCCATGACACCAATGGGACCTCACGTGTGGCAGAGGAACAGTTGGGTATGTGATAAATACTACAGGTGTTTCAGGGCTGGCCAAACACCTTGAGATGCAGCTGGAAATAAACGGTGCAACTACTGAGGTTAACAAGCATGTACGCTGTGATAACATGAACTCTCTGTAAATGTGTAAATTGTAGCTGAAAATGTGGTGGAGGTGACTTGAAATGGTAATAGGCAAGTGCTTCTTGCAAGTACTTTTGAGAGAATTCCTGTGCCTGCTCTAGAGAGCAATTTTAATGCAATATTTGAAATACAGATATTGCCAAAGAGTGACTAAAATAAATGCCTTGTATTTTATCAAGTCTTAATAGAGATTTAAGTGAAACATTATTTCATAAACATTCGTACTGTTTTTTGTCATATGCCCTGCAGAGCTGTATTGATACAATTGTTAATGGTTATGTGATGGTTTACCTTGTTCACTGCTGTCCTAGTTAATTATTTAATGGCCAGTCTGAACCATCAGTCACTGGGTTGATACAAACATGCATTTGACATTTGTTTATACAGTGCAACCTGCTAAAACTTGGGCATTTCTGATGTGATGTTTTTGATTCTCATGTGGAAATTGTAACTGTCTGGCTGTAACAGCTATTCACTACAGTTTTAAGTATCAAGTTCTGGCTGTTTTAAACAATAGCAAATTCTATTGCAGTTGTTAAAAAGTTTTTCAAATTTGTTTGTTTCATAGATATATCTACTGAAAATAATTCAGTAGATGAGAACATTCCAACAGCAGAGGAGGCAACAGAAGCTACGGAAGTCAATGCAGGGACAGGAGAAGACACAGCTGATATTGCACAAACAGGAATCTACACAGAGCATGTCTTTACAGATCCCTTGGGAGTGCAGCATACAGCAGAGGCATCTCCAGTGTATCAGCCTAAGTATCTAGTCTCAGTCCTCATACCTTTGAAAACATATTTAAAAAAAGAAATATAATGTTTGTAGAAACATACCATGGAGACAAAATGACTACTTTTTTTTCAAGTGTGTTGAGGTTTATATAAGTAGTCTTGGTACAGGACTGTGCTTTGTGACTCTCTTCTGCCATTCCCCAGAGATGATAATACTGATAGGCTTGAATGGAACCGAGTTTTCCTTGTAAAAATAAATGTCCACTTGAAGAAATTCCATTGTTATTGAGGTTTCCATCTGTATTGTATACTTTCATGAGTGGTTACTGTGTTTTTAAACACCTCACATACTTCAGAAGCCAGTGTAGGAACTCTCAGTAGTGAAGTAAATACCTGGGTTATAGCTTGAGTAGTCTGTGCACTCCATTAAATGCATTTTAACTGGTGTTTTTTTCTAGTACTGAGTCTGAGTTATATAAGGATGTTGTAGTTCTGCCAAATGAGCAAGATCTAGTGAGGGAAGAAGCACAGAAAATGAGTAGCCTTTTGCCGACCATGTGGCTTGGAGCACAGAATGGATGGTAAGGAAGTGCTAGTCTTGTTACATTTGTTTATAATAATTGCTTTAAGCTTGCTTCTTCTGCCTTACAGCCCTGATAACCATCTCAAGTCAAGATTAAGCACAGGATGGTCTCAAGAGAGCCAAAACCTTGAATGCTTTGCTGCATTTTTAGGCATTATAGAATTCAAAGGAAGTATTGTAGGTGATTAGTAAGTCCTTTTTTGTTAGATAACTCTTCATCTGCAGAGAAGTTCTGTGGTTTCTGTGTAGTCAAAGAAATTGTTATGGTCTGTTAATTCTATAATTTTTCAATATTTTAGTGTGCTAGAAAAATATATTGTAATTTTTACTGCAGATGGATGTGCAAGGGAGTTTGTAATGCTTTACGCCTCTGAAAAAGCCATTCTGCTGCTCATGTAGTTCTTCCTTTCAGTGAATACATAGTTTCCAGTGGAAGATGAAAACTTATTTTTCCTTTGATTGTGGATTTCCATTTATAAGAGCTTTGCTTGTGCTGTTTTTGTGTGGTAGTGCTTTTAATCCCTCCTGATTTGTCTTTGCAGCCTGTATGTTCATTCATCAGTGGCCCAGTGGAGGAAATGTGTTCATGCCATTAAACTTAAAGATTCTATTCTCAGTATTGTGTAAGTCCTAAAAGAATGTGATGTAAATAATAATGAATTTCTCTTAAAGTACTTTCCAAAGTAGTTTTATATTTCCTCCTCAGATATTGGGAATCCCAGTTGCCATAACTGCCTGCATGCTCTTTGAGGGAGAGTGGAAAACTGGGGAATAAAGAAAATAAAAGGAATCTTGTACCTGTTGAAATACGTAGTCCAAAAGATGAGCTGTAGCTACACAAAACAGTTATAGGTTGCTGTTTTTGTTGTTTTCTTCAGACATGGTAGCCAGATACATTTCAAGCACTCTGAACTGGATTTTGACCCCTTGTTATATCCCTTCTCTTGAGGTATATTGTAGAAATCAAAACACTGGGGCTAATGTGACTGTAAAAAATATCCTGAAATGTTAAATGTTTATACCTAGCTTTTAACCTGCCTTCTGAGTAGAGCAGTCTAACAGTGTGTTGTTGTGCCTCCTTTTTCCCCAGACATGTCAAAGGAATAGTCTTGGTTGCACTGGCAGATGGGACACTCGCAATCTTTCACCGAGGAGTTGGTAAGGATTCTATTGCATCTGGAAACTCGGGAATTTTTAACAGTAGTCAGGAAAGAAATATGCCATTTACAAGTAATGCTTTGATAATGTATTCCCCAATTACTTTTTTTTGGGTAGTTATGAGAAATATTTCTTGTTATTTCAGTTGAAGATTCAAGTACTGTTTTTGCACTATTGTGGTGCATTAATGGAGTATTTTCTTACTGTGAAATGGAGAATGGGATAGTTCTGAACTAAATAGGGAAGAGCCATCTGAAAGTCCACTTTGATCATTATCGCTCTTGCTTTTTCATTATAGTCATGCCTTCTGTTTTATTAGTGCTAAAAATGGTCTCTGGGCAAAGAGACCATTTTTGTAAGCATCCCTTCTTTCTGCCCAAACTGCTCCTGAACCAGCTCCATTGTTCATCCTCCGCAAATAGTACCTAGAGGGGAAGATCTTACTATGAGCAACTGTAACTTATCTATTGCTTGTGTTTCCACCCTGTTAATTTCTACTTTCCCTTGTGATGCTCAGCATTTAAAAGAATTTAAAAAGTTGCACAACACTAATGCAAAAAGTTGAAAAGATGCATCTGGGATTAAGTTGTTTTTAGTGGTTTTGTTTTGTTTATTTTTTTAAAGCTCATTGCAGTGGCTTACAATAGCCAAACCTCTCTAGTGAATGTCATTGATGATCTGTGGACTTAGTTCTTAGTAGTTAGTCTACAGAAGAATTTTTCTTGGTGAAGAACGACTAAATTTAGTATGCTTTTAGTAGATTTCAGGTGCCTTTTTTAAGATCTTGCAGCGTATTTTAAAAAAATCTGCACTGGCCAACACTTCTATGTTCAGACAAGCAGCAGGTGCCTAGTGCTGTGTGAAAAGCTGTTTGTTTTTGCAGGTACTAGTCCTAGTCAAGCAGAGCCTGTAGCACTAGGTAATCTGCTGCTTTAAAAATGTTGTGCTGGATTTTTAACCTGAATCATTGTACAACTCTGTTTTTTAAAAAAAGGTAACATTTGGGATGTTAGTTGCTGGTTTTTAACAAAGAGCCTAGCCATAAACTTGTACTGACTTACCCAGAATATTACAGTGCTTTATAATAATGAGACTTTTAAGATAGTTGCTTATACATCTAATTTTTCCTTAAACTGAACACAGATGCCTATGAGTTTTCCTTTTTGTTTTCCTCCTGTTTTTGCAGATGGTCAGTGGGATTTGACAAACTATCACCTCTTGGACCTTGGCCGGCCGCACCACTCAATCCGGTGCATGACAGTGGTACATGACAAGGTCTGGTGTGGATACAGGAACAAAATCTATGTTGTTCAACCAAAGGCCATGAAAATAGAGGTAAGTTCCAATGGTGATTAAAATAATTAAATGTGTTTTAATGCTGCAGTTCAGACTCCAGAGTAACTCCAGAAACATCTGTTTTCATCAGTATGGAAACAGACTACCTAGCAAGTTTGTTTTACAGAATAATTGTTTTGGAAGACTTAGAGTTATGATGAGACAGTTTTCACTTATTGAAACCAGTTTTTGGGAGATTTAGTTTTCCACTTTTAGCTGGCCAGAAACTGGGAAGTGTCCTTGTGCAGAGTTTATATGGCCAGCTCCCAGCTTACACTATGTGCTTTATTTTAATCTCCACCCAGATGCAGAGGTTTGTGTTAATTTGGAATGAACTTTCCTTCCAGTTAGAGAGTAGTTTATGCAAGGTGTGTGAGCTGGTGTTTTATCTGCAATGTTTAGTCTGTCATCTCAAGAGCAGAAAGTGGCCAAGGTTTCTGCAAGCCTTGAGCAGTATAAATGCTTCAGCTCCTGCTAATTGGCCTGAGACATGGGCCAGGCCTTTGAGGGTGACTGCTCAGCTCTTCTGAAAATATCAATCAAGCAATAATAAATTGTTTTTGTGAAGAAGATTAAATATATATGGGAAAACTGAAATGAAGTTCGTATAAAAGTGAAATGGATTATTTTGCTGGTGGATAGTGTATATTTTGCACAGGCTTGTTTATGAAAGTCAGTCATGATGGAATGAGGAAGAAAGACACTTTTTGGGCACATGTACGTTGTGCTGTAGCAGCAGGATTTCGGACCAAAAAGGCTCAAGGTTCAAAGGAGACAGAAGCTGGAGCAGGCTGGGATGAGATGTGTAAATCAGGACAGAGTAGGAAATTACAGCTTTGAGATCACAGTGAGGGAAAGGAATCAGCAATTTTAGAGCATCACATGCTGTTTGTGACTGAGCTAAACACTGTCTGTGATCTTGCAAATCAGAGGGTTGTGCTTGATTTAAGATTGCCAATTCTGACTGTGTGAGAATAACAAGAGAAACCTTTCTTACTCTTCCCTTTCTTTTACCTTTGGATTTGAACCCAAATGTTTCATAGAAGTCCTTTGATGCCCACCCAAGGAGAGAGAGCCAAGTGAGGCAGCTGGCGTGGGTGGGGGACGGGGTGTGGGTGTCCATCCGCCTGGACTCCACCCTGCGCCTTTACCATGCACATACCTACCAGCACCTGCAGGACGTGGACATTGAGCCCTATGTAAGCAAAATGCTTGGTAAGTTCCCAGGAAGAACTGGTGTGTTCTTGCTGTCTGCAGCTTCCTTTTCCTGCTAGGGATCAGGCAGTTCTCACTGCAGATTTGGGATAAGGGTGGGTGGAAAGGCTGGTTAAAATCAGTTTGTACAAACTTGAATCTGGAAGTAGGAGCTAAGTCAGTCTGTGAAGCATGATGGGGGTGATGGGTCATTTGTTGCAGTCATCTGTTATAGTCTGTTGACATTACCTGGTGTGTAAAGCATTCTTACAAAGTCAAAACTAGTGAGGAAAATGGTGGTTGAGTTTGGCAGGCACCAATAGCGACAATCTTTCTCTTTTTCTATGCTGATACGTTTTTTATAGCTAAAAATGGGAAGAATCCATTACCTGCCTGGAAAATTTGCCTTTTTTTTTTCAAAAAAACCCCCCCTCAAAATAGCAAATTTTTATTGTAGTTGAACCTAGTAAGCTTTCTGATTTTTTTCATTAATATCTATGCAAGAGCAGTTTCACCACCTACATTACACAACAAATACAGGTAATTAGGCTCTGGGAAATCCTTCACAAGTCACTGCTGTGCATTGCACATGGCTGGTCAGCCTTCTGTTCCCCTCATCATGCTAATGAATGAGAAATTAATTTTAATGGATGACAAACCACTATCTTATCTCTGTAAACTCACTTTTTGTTTGTTTTAAAAGCTGGTAAGCCCCAAAAGATTTTACTGTGCAGCATTAAGGAGCTGTTGTTCTTTTTTGCTTTCTCATAGCTAATGTTAGACTATTGCAGTATAAGTTCTCAATTTACTTACAGTGTTGTAGCCTTCTAGGTATCTTTACAACTTAAATGTGCTCCTCTACTTTTTTTCTCTCAGAAGTGGGAGGGAATTACTTGTCTTTGTAATTTGGGAATTGGATTTAAGATTCTGTGTTGTAGAACTAAAGTTATTCTTGCTCATAATTTTTGATGAAAAGCATCTTTTATTTTTAGGTACTGGTAAACTGGGATTCTCATTTGTGAGAATCACAGCACTTATGGTGTCTTGTAATCGTTTATGGGTAGGAACAGGAAATGGTGTCATCATCTCCATTCCATTAACAGAAAGTAAGTAAAATATCAACAAATAGCACTGTGCAATATGCTATAGGCATTAAAAAAGAGTATGGAACACAATTCATATGCTTGCTAATGAATAGAAAGCTTCACTGCCAGGTCTGACTCTTTAAGGTTTGTAACAGATCAGGCCTTGTGATGTTTAGCACCTAAATCTGTATATGTGGTTACAGTTACTCTAGGAAAATAACACATCTCCAGAATCTCCTGTACTGCCATTTGAGCAGAGCTGGCTTGAATCAAAGGGACTCTTCAAAGCCTTAGAGGTGTTCTGAGCACTAGCAGCATTCATAGTGGTTTATTGGTTGTATGGAACATCATTAGGTTTCTAATTAATGTTATTTTTGATTGCCATATGATCACAAAGTAGATTTTTGATTTGAGCACGTTGGTGTTGTTGCTAATAGAATTTGATTGGCTTTAGTTCTTGAGAATTCATCACAAAGTGGGTATAAAGGACTGGAACAGAAGTAACACAGACTGCTTTAAAAGACATGTTCTTCAAACAGGGCACTAACATCCTGGTCAAATTCCAATCATGTAAATCTTGGGTTTTGCTTAAAGCAGACCCCAAACTCTTGTCATAGGCTGAAACTAACTGAGGGCAGTTGAATCTGAGGAGAAAAGTACAGCTCAAAGGCAAACCAGACCTTAAACAGATAAAGCTTGGGAAAAATCTCTGTGTAAATTGATTGCATTTAAACAATAAAAAAAAGTCTCAACACTTGTGTCTGAGACTAATGTAACAGGTGTACAGAAGTTTCAGAAAATAAAATGCAGACCTTTGATAGTCCTAATTGTACTGTTGTTACCTAGAAAATAGTACAGTCTGACGGGTGAAGTTTTAGGGTGATTTAATAGTGAAAACTCTTCATTTTGTATCTTCTTTGTTGAATAGCAAACACATGCATTGTTTCTCATATTCTTCCATTGCATTGTCCATCCATTCAGTGACTGTTTTGGTTTTTTTTGCCTTGCATGAGTGTACTAAGGAAGGACAGACTTCCTGTCATGGATTTTGAGACACTTTAAATCACTTTCAAAAACTACAGCTCTTCATTTGGACAAGCTTAATTTAACGTTTCCAGAGGAGTTTGTTTTAAACCAGGAGCAAACGTGAAGAAATCCCTGTTAAAGCTGTTCAGTTTAATTTCAGTTCTGTTGGTTGGTTGTGGGTCAGAACAGCCTTTTGAAGGTAGCTTGACAGTGGGGCTGAGAACCCTGGTGAGAAATATTAATGGTTTTTAAAAGCAGCCACATCCTTGGATGAGCAGTGGCATCTCTCAATCCCCTGGGTCTCAGTAGCAGGGCAGCAGATGATGTTCCAAAAGGGTACTTGAAAACATGAGTAATTCTGTATTATTCTGGAGCCTCTTGCCAAGAAAAGAGAGAAAGGGGAAACGTTGCTAATCAATAATAAACTTAAAAATATGTGACAGTGCTTTTGCAGACTATTTTGTACTGGAACTTCTATAATAAGATGCTGTTCTTTGTGACTTTTGATTGAATCTTCTGTAATTAAATAACTATTGGGTTTTTTAGGAGCTAAAATTTTAAGCTCTACCTTATCAAAAACCAAAATATGAATGGTGGGTTCTCATTAATCCTTCTCCTCTACTGTCATACCTATCCATTTCCCCTTTCCTCCTTTCTCACTAGCTGTAATCCTCCACCAGGGACGTTTACTGGGGCTGCGGGGTAAGTGCAGATCCTGAACCAAAACCTATTTTCAGGCTTCTAATAGCCACTTTGAGGCCGTTTCCCACTCCTCATAGATTTACCCTTTGTATGTTCCTAAATGTTTTTCCACTTTCAGTTACTGCATTGCAGCAGTTTTATGTTTGCTAAATGGCCACCAATCTGCTCAGCAGTTTAGCATATCATCTGTGTTGCAGCTGACCTCTCATATAGACTGTTTTTCTTCCAGCCAGTGTGATACCACATCTTATAACTTTGTCATTAATCCACATAATTTGCTATCTTGTTACAAATCACTGTTTCTTTCACTACTTTGATAGTCTTTGGAATGGAGATGGCTTGTATGTCTAGCATGAGTACTTCTCTGGTTTAATGTATTTTAAAACTTCTAGTAAAATCTAGATGTAGAATGATAATAGGGTAGCTCTTTCATGCCCACAGGTGGCTGTTTCTAGAGAATTTTTGCTGGCAAGCGCATACATTATGATTAGGTGGAATGAAACTGTCTTTAATTACATGCTTAAGTATGTGGAATTTGCTCATACTGTAACACATTAGAGGTACTTATTTTCTATGAAAGATACAGTCCTGCCACAAATTATTTTTTCACAAAAGTAGGATATTGAAATCTGGTGTTTATGCTAGACTAATAAGAATCCTGATCCATTTTCTGATGTACTTAAAATAACGAAGCATGCAATCTTTTTCTTTCCAGCTCTGTCTTGAATTGGCATTGCTGCCCTCCTGTTTCATTTTTATATAAGTTTGCTTTAGCTTTTAGACGGTATCCATAAGGTTTCTTAACAAATAACCACTTCAGCAATTTGTGTTTTGAAGTAGAAAACAATTCCTCTTCTTTTACAGCCAATAAATCAGCAGCAGGCTCTGGAAACCGTCCAGGGAGTGTGATCCGTGTGTATGGAGATGAGCACAGTGACAAAGTGACTCCAGGGACATTCATCCCCTACTGTTCCATGGCACATGCACAGCTCTGCTTCCACGGCCACCGGGATGCTGTGAAATTCTTTGTTGCAGTACCAGGTGAGGTTTTGTTACCATCTTCAAAAGGGTTGGGTTTTTTTGTTTTGTTTGGGGGGGGGGTTTTGTGGTTTTTTTGTTTGTTTTGGTTTTTGTTTTTAACACATTGTTTAGGCGAAGATAGCAAGAGTATTAATTCATACTTTCAGAAACAATGCATTGGATTTTAATTATAAGACTTGTGTGATTGCTGAGTGCAGCCCTATATAATGGGAGGAAATGGGCTTGATCACAGCAAGGACTTTGCTTTTTTCTGTGAAAAAAGTGCTGTTCTAAGTGAGCACTTAAGAAGGCACTCAATTGCTTTAGGCATTGTCACCTAATGACCAAGCATAGAAGGTTTTACTCTGAGATAAGACATCAAAAAGTGTTCTATTTTTCACCCAGGTCAGGTTGTTTGCCCTCAGAGTAGTGGTGGAACAGATCTAGCAGCTGATAAACAAGCCCAAGAGTACTTCAACCAGTGTCCCTTAAAATCAATGTTGGTGATAAGCGGTGGAGAAGGATACATTGACTTCAGAATGGGTAAGAAATCTGAGCTTTAAATGAGTCATACTTCAAACTGAAAGGTATCAGCCACATAATAATTGCTGCTGTAATTGCAATGCGTGCATTTCTGTGGTCAGAATATACAGTTCTTTACGATACACTGCAGGGATAGATGTATTTTTATGAAATTATACTTCCCTCTAGCCACCCCCCGGCTCTCGCTAGCTCAGTTATTCAGGGGTTTTAGGGAAATATATTTCAGAGAGACAGAATAGAGATTTCAAAAGAGTGGCTCTCACCCCCAGCTTCCGTCCAAGCTTTATTCTCGATGTGATGTTCCAGGAGGCCGAGGAGAGAGAGAGAGAACCAGGAAGAAACAGGGGTATATCTAGTTTTTGGCCAAGGAAAGATATTGGCCCTGAGCCAATAGGGTCAGGAGTAGGTATGATAGGGAAAAAGGGTTGAACTACATAGCACAGGTTTCAGGGGGACTCTGAGGGGAAAAACCATTCCTCAGAGGAACACAACATCTCCCCCTTTTTTGTTTAAGATCATTAGAAGAAGAACATTAGGTTACACGGAATGTGGGTTTTCCCACCAATTACAATTGGTGGGGGAGCCATCCTGCTTTAGGTTTGCCAACTCTATGTGGTTGACTTCTGAGGTAGAAGGTATGAGACTATTGATAGCCTTGAAAATCAAACAGCGTAGTATCCCGAACGCTATTGTTACAAGGAAAAGAATAACAAGAAATAACAAAATTGTTTTAACTATAGAAGTCCACCACCCTGTAAGTCCCCAGCCTTTGCACAGTTCTTTGATCCAGTCCTCAGATTCTTGCTTCACTTGTCCGATCAAGCTGTTCATGCTTCGAATGGCAGCATGGATGTTTGGAGCCTTCGAGGTCAGGTTTAGGCAACACAGTCCTTCAAATTCCTGGCATTCATGTCCATGAAGTAACAAGAGATAATCTATAGCAGCACGGTTCTGGAGAGTGGCCTGTCTGGTAATTTCCTCATCTTCTAGGAGAGAGCTGATGGCGGTGGACGTTAAATTTGCCTGTTTGACTACCCAGCACTCTAGATGGCCCAATTCACCTAGAGCTTTAGCTGCTGCGACCCATGGAAGGAACAGGGACACAGCGACTCTTTTTGACTTGGCCCAATGAAAAATTTCTGAATTACAATTTGGATCCAATTGGTCAGCACTTCTCTTTTGAATTTTGTTTGCCGATTTGTTTTTATGAGTCCATTCACCAATTAAAGTTTGGTTGGGTGTCAATACGGACAACCGCCCTATGGTACATGGCCCTCCTAAAAGCCGAGACAGAATTCCTGCCCATAATGGAATTCCTACCAGACAGGTGGACATAGGATTCTCTGTTGATGCAGTGGACAAACATATGTTTTCCTGCGGAAGTGTCTGTGCCAGGGTCACCCAGACATTTTGACATGGCTGAGGGATGATCCATGCAGTTGCCAGACTGTTCAGCAACAACAAGATGACAACTTGTATGGGGTTCATCACAGGGTTGAGTGTGAGGTAGGCTTTCTCTAAAAAGAAAAACAAACATTTTTAAAACATGTTAAAAGTTTCTGTTTCTGCTGGAAGGAGTCCACATCTAGGAAGATTCTTTTTCTTCCATCCGGCGGCGTCTTCTTTTGGATGCAACGGCTACTTGCCTCTTATCCCCTTCTGCTGGAGCTGGATTTTTAGGGACAAAAGGTTTCACCCACTTCTGGGGAATCCACCGCGGGCCTGAGGGAGTGGCCACGCACGCATAGCCACGACCCCAGGTCACGAGCTCATAGGGACCTTTGGTTTCCCAAGTTTCTGGATCCCTAATCATGACTGGTGGACGCTGAGACAATTTGAACTGATTGCCACTGTTAAAATGGCGTACCACTGGTGGACTCATGTTTTCAAATGAACAGTTCAGAAAATTGATGGTAAACATGGCTTTGCAGAGTTTCTCATGTGGAGACATCCACACAGTTGTACTACTCTGTCTAGCCAGGACCTGTTTGAGTGTCTGATGTGCTCTCTCAACCACAGCTTGACCTGTGGGGGAGTGAGGGATGCCAGTCTTATGTTCCACTCCCCACTGCTGGAGAAACTCTAGGAACCCCTTGGATGTGTACACTGGGCCGTTATCAGTTTTGATTTCTTTTGGAATCCCCAACACTGAAAAAGCTTGCACTAGGTGTTTCTTGGCATGTTCAGTCTTTTCCCCTGCATGGGCAGAGGCATACACTGCACCTGAATGTGTGTCAATGCTTACATGAACATATTTGAGGTGTCCAAAACTAGGAATGTGTGTGATGTCTGTCTGCCATACCTCACAACTGCCAAGGCCCCGGGGGTTAACTCCCATACCCATCGATGGCATCGCTTGGACCTGGCAGTTGGGACAGGTGGCCACAATGGCTCGAGCCTGGCTCCGTGTTAGCTGGAACTGACGGATCAGGCCTGGCACATTCTGATGGTATTGTTGGTGACTCAGCTTTGCCTGTTGGAAGATATCAGGGAGACGTGCTTTTTCAACAGGTGCAGCAAGGGAATCTGCCTGACGATTCCCCTCTGCAATTTCACCTGGCAAATCCGTGTGTGATCTTACATGCATCACATAGAACGGATGTTCTCGATGAGAAATTAAATAAATTAGCTTTGAAAGCAATCTGAAGAGATGCTCATTGTCAATTTCTTTGAGCACAGCCTGCTCCGCTCTGGACACTACCCCCGCCACGTAAGCAGAGTCTGTTACCAAATTAATTGGTTCCGAGAACTTCTCAAAGGCTCTTACCACTGCAGCTAGTTCAGCCACTTGGGGGGATCCCTCCACAAACTCCACATCAGCTTCCCAACGCTGAGTCTGAGGATTTCTCCAAGTCATCACCGACTTGTGGGAAGCCCCAGATGCGTCCGTGAACACTGTGAGAGCCTTGAGTGGTCTCCGACTCCTCTTCTCACGAGGAATGAGGTGGAATTCCTCATTGAGCAACTTGTGAGATGGGGCATGGACTGATATTTGTCCCCTGTAGCTGTCCAGAGACAATTGGAGACTGGCATTGCTCTGGAGCAAATGCTCAAACATCTCTTTGGTCAATCTCTTGGGAGAGTTCCTTCCCTCCTTAGAAAGTTTGACCGGAAGGTGAATACATGTAAAGTCACAACCAGCCAGCTCACACAATCTCACCCTTGCCTTCCGAATCAGTTGAGCTATCAATTCTTGTGGCTCAGTGATGGTCTTGGATCTTTGGTGAGAGAGGAAGACCCACTCTATGATCAAGAGTGAATCTCTCTGCCCTTCGATCCATTGAAAAATCAAACCATGCAAATGTGGCAGTTTTCCTAGAACAATGAATTGGAAAGGTATGTTTGGCTCACATCGATGAGCCTGCCTCTCTGATAAGGCCTTCTGTACTTTTTCGATTGCTGTCTTTGCCTCTGGGGTCAGTACCCTGGGAGAAACCAGCTCCCTCTCCCCCTTCAATAAATTGAAGAGAGGGTCTAAATCTTCATTTGTGAGGCCTAGCCAAGGTCTTACCCAATTCAAAGACCCACACAAGGAGTGGAGATCTGCTAAGGTTTTGGGATTACACTCAATTTCCAATTTCTGTGGAACAATGGTCTTTGCAGCTATTTGTAGACCCAGGTACTTCCAAGGTGGCATCCTTTGAACTTTATCTTCCTGCAATTGAAATCCAGCAGAGGTTAAAACCTTAACCACTAGGTCAAGCGTGTGTTGGAGTATAGAGTCATTGGGGGCACACACGAGGAGATCATCCATGTAGTGAAGGATGATGGCATCCTTTCTCTTGGCACGTACTGGTGACAGTAGTGAGGCTACGTACTGTTGGCATATGAAAGGACTAGATTTCAGACCTTGGGGAAGTACTTTCCAGTGATATCTCTTCATTGGGGCTTCTCGATTAATGGTAGGAACCGAGAATGCAAACCGTGGGGCATCTTCTGGGTGTAGAGGAATTTGGAAGAAACAATCTTTGATATCTAAAACAGCCAATTGCCAATCTCGAGGGAGCATTGTTGGAGAGGGCATCCCTGGTTGGAGTGGTCCCATGTCCTCTATAATTTTGTTTATTTCTCGGAGGTCATGAAGCAACCTCCACCTGTCCTTTCCCGGTTTCTTTATTACAAAGACTGGGAAATTCCAGGGGCTTGTTGTCTCTTCTAGGTGACCTTGAGCCACCTGCTCCTCCACAAGCTCCTCAAGCGCCTTGAGCTTCTCTTTACTCAATGGCCACTGTGCTACCCATCTTGGCTTATTGTCCAACCACTTTAGTTTGTGGGTAGGGCGCTCCACAGTGGCTATTTCTAAAAATCCTGGGGTGTCTTAGGAATGACCAGTTGGACTCCCCACTGTGACATGGTGTCTCTCCCCCATAAGGGAGCCTTATAATCAGCAACGAATGGATGGACATTTGCCAATTTCCCATCAGGTCCCTCAATTTGCACTATGTTTTTTGAGATTTTTGCCATTGTGATTCCTCCTATGCCCTGAAGTTTGCCTGCCACAGGTTGCAACTCCCAATGTGATGGCCACATGCTCTCAGGTATAACGGTAATGTCTGCGCCGGAGTCGAGCACCCCCTCCACATGGAGGCGGTCTGACCCATGGGCTAAGTTACATGCCAGAGAAGGTTTGTTCTCCCCCACCACCTCTGCCCAGTAGACTTCCGGTGATCTTCCATCCGCTAGGACCTCAGCCGGAACAGGAATGGCCTGGGCAAGGACTTGCCCCTCTACCAGGTAGAACGGTGGGTGCATGCAGCGTGCCAACAGCATGAGGCCTGTTATCTTTCCCTTAATGGTCATGGGAGCTACCTCAACCTCAAAGGGTGTGTGTGCTGTGTCCCCAATAACAAAATACTCACTGTTCGGTTCCATGTGGTTAACCTTCATGTCCTGTGAAATGTTTTGCAGGTCCACTGTAATTACTGTCCAATCAGTAGATCTGAAATGAAAACCTTTGGTAGTCACGAGCCTATATCGGCCTCGAGGCTGCCATACCTTGTTAGTTGAACATTTGACATTTTTATTTTTCTGTACCCCCACACCCTGCGACCTGCCCTCCCCCTTTTTTGTTAAGAGAGAGACATTTGTCACGGTATGGCCTTGTAAATTTCTTTCTTGGCGCGTCAAGGAGATAAAATCTGGGCCGCGCTGTGAATTCAGTTTTTTTGATTTTTTGACTTGCGTTTCTGGTTTTCTGGGCAGGCCTTGGCGAAGTGTCCTGGCCTTTTGCAGTGGTGGCAGATGATGTGCTGCAGCTGGTCTGATGACATCGGTTGCCTCCTTGCTCCTGGTGCTGCAGCTGCCACAGGCTTTGGGTGTGTCAGTCCCGGATTCCTTTCAGGTGCACTGAAAAGTTCTGCTCTCGTGGTACAGGCTTCTATCATCTGTGCGAGACTAGGTGATGGGTCAAGGGGAAGGCTAAGAATGATTCTACGACAGGTCTCATTAGCATTCCTCTGAGCCATCTCCTTAATCAATTCTGCCTGTACCACTGGGTCTTGCACTTGTCTTTCCACTTGACTTCTCAGACGGTCCACAAACTGCAAGAAATTCTCTGAAGGAAACTGTTTAATGTTAACATAACTGGTCTTTATCTCAGGTGATGGAATCTGATAAAAAGTCTTTTCTGCAGCATTACAGATCTTATCTAAAACTGACTTGGATAACAACCGAATTTGCTCATTCGCACTAGATAAATCACCTTCACCACACAAATGATCATGTGTGATGTCATTGTGATCGCTGTCCTGAGCATCAGGAGTTTGCTGAATTTCCTGCAATACTGTTTTCAAAGCTTTTTTTCCATAATCCTTCCCATAGGTCATACTCTGAGGGAGTTAATAGGCATCTGAATAAATCTTTAATGTCACTGGGTACCATCTCATTTGAATTGAAGGTAGCTTTCATCATGCCCTTAAATATTTCACTGGATCTCCCAAATTGTTTCTGCATTTTACACAGCTCTTTTTTATCTTGGTACGAAAAAGGCAAATACTCTCTACGCACGTGTCTTTTACCTACATATACTACAGGGGCCACAGATGGAATGCCCTGCTGATCGTTATTATGAGTTGCTAAAAATCCTGCCGCTTCTGTATTGCCGAGGCAACTCGAGGGTGTTGTCCCACCCCCTCCCTGGGATCCAGCAACAGGCAGTTCCTCCCTCCTCCCCTGGGGTCCAGCAACAGGCAGTTCCTCCCTCCTCCCCTGGGGTCCAGCAACAGGCAGTTCCTCCCTCCTCCCCTGGGGCCCCAGGCTAGGCTGCCCCTTAGCCCTTGTAACAGGGGGGCCACCCCCCCCGACTCCGCTGCTGCGGGCTGCATTATCCATCTCCCCATCCGCGCTGGGAGTAGTGATTGCAAGGGACCCTCCCCTCTCCCCCTTCGCGCGGCCGCTGGGAGGGAGGGGGAGGCACTGGGGAGAAGGGTGGGGTGGGGGATTGGGTGAGAGATATGGGGTCGGGGCGGGAAGTGGGGGGAAGAAGGGATAGTGGGAAGGAGGAATGCAACGCCGTCTGCCATCAGGGCTGACCGCATGGTGCGAACCCCCGAGGGTCTCATCCACGTGGCTAGAGCTCCGAGAGGAAAAAATTGCATCTTGCTGAGGGAAAACAGGTGGGAGAGGAGGGTATAAGGACGATGGGTGGGTTTGAGGAGCAGAATCCAGTATGGAATCAGGGAATCCCTGCTTCTCGGAAACAGGGTATTGCTGAGAGGTTTTGCATGGCTGTCTGCTGTTTTCTGCTTCTAACAGTTTCTTGCGTACTTGTAAGAATATTGGAATAAATGAAGAAATTTTGTTTTCCCCATTTTCAACTTTTAAAGTTATTAATTTTCCCACATCATCCCAAAATGAAACAGAATTTATATCTTGTAGAGTACTGTCTGGAATCTCAGCTGACAGCCAGGAAATAAATTTGATTAAGAGCTTATTTGGAAATTTTAGATCTGTTGTAATGTTTTTAAGTTGTTTAAAAGCACTCTTTTGATTTCTCGATAAATGTATGCCCATGTTTCTGATGTTTTAAAAGCAAACTGTTCGAAAAATCTTAACCCCTGACGTGAAAAACCAAAGACGCCGCTGCGTCCCGCTCGCTCCCGAGGTATCAGGGGCAAGGCGGGCTGCCCGCGGCTCGGGGCGGCTCTCTCTGGCCGCTTCTCCCGACTGCGGGGACACGGGCAGGGGGGTGTCCCGGTGCCGGCTTCTGTCCCGGGACCCTCCCGTAGCTAGCCCACCCCAAAAACGCGCGGTTCTCCCCAGTACACAGAACTCAGCCGTTCCGCAGAGAAAAAATTTCAAACCGCGTTACGCAACACACTCCGGCGCAGGGTCCTAAAGCCCTCTCACTATTAAGCTATAGGGATCTTCTAGCGAACCCCGCAGCACGTGTTGCAACGTCAGGGTTTTCTGTCTAAGGTCGATTCACTTTTGTAGTAAAAGCGAACTCCCGACCTTGTCCTGCCACCCCGAGCTGCTCGAAAACAGCCGATAGGGGCCAGGTAGTTGTGCCTCCCAAAGAGATTATTAACCCCTTAAATAGGGAGTCCCTCTTCATGCGTGGGCTTATTAATATTTCATAACAAACCGACGTTGGGGGCCAACTGAAATTATACTTCCCTCTAGCCACCCCCCGGCTCTCGCTAGCTCAGTTATTCAGGGGTTTTAGGGAAATATATTTCAGAGAGACAGAATAGAGATTTCAAAAGAGTGGCTCTCACCCCCAGCTTCCGTCCAAGCTTTATTCTCGATGTGATGTTCCAGGAGGCCGAGGAGAGAGAGAGAGAACCAGGAAGAAACAGGGGTATATCTAGTTTTTGGCCAAGGAAAGATATTGGCCCTGAGCCAATAGGGTCAGGAGTAGGTATGATAGGGAAAAAGGGTTGAACTACATAGCACAGGTTTCAGGGGGACTCTGAGGGGAAAAACCATTCCTCAGAGGAACACAACATTTTTATTCTGACACACACCTTCGGCTTCTCCTCCTCCCAATAAACCGTGATCTTTGGGATGACTGTATAAGAGGGTGTATTTGAAACTCTGCTTTGGAGTCTTGTACCACCTGCCTGTTTATGCTTTCAGTCTTTCTTTGGCAGGTTAATCTTCTGTGTCAAACTGCTGAAAAACATGTCCTTAGTTACTTAAATATACAGACTGACTGAAAACAAGTTGTGTTACATGAAGAATGCTCAGTGTATAGTTTACTCATTTTTGAGTAGGAACGAATACAGTAGATCACTTATCCCTGCATGCCCATTGTATTTGATCACTGCTTTTCTTGGATAGCACTTTTGCATGATCTAGCCCATAAAAGAGTTCTTGTGTAAACATGTATCTTCTTTTTTAATTTAACTCTTTGAGGAAATAAAGTGAGAACTGTTGTGATTCTGTACTTATAATCTGCAGCTTGAAACCTTAACAAAAAGTGCATAAAAAGATGTCACAACTCTTAGACCTGCTTTTGACCTTTTGCCTAAATCTGTCTGTAGTCTTTCAAAACCAACCAAACAGCAAAACAACCCCCATAAACCATTACAAAGGAAAACCCAGGAAGGCCATCTCAAATCCTGTCATCCCACTAATCAGTGCCAAACAGGTTCCCGGGGGTGACATGTTGGATTTCTGTCAGAGGCAGGGCTGGAAGCAGTTCTGTGCCACAGTGCAGTAAGGGCTGAAGTGTCACTCTAGGGCATCTGGAACAGCCACATCCCAAATGCTCATTTTGCTGTCTCTGTGGCACAATGGCAAAGCCATGAGCTTAGTGCCAGTGCTGCCTAAGCCCAGCCAGTGCCACATCAGCCCAGAAAACTGGTCAAGAGCAATTTGGGGCTACTGTGTTTAGCTCCTTCAGCCCTCCAAAGGAGTCTAACCAGAATACTGACCAAAATTTGATTTGGAACCTTTCTGAAGGTGTAGGTCAGTTCCTGTTTCCTCTGATTAAAGTGGCCTCCTGGATTGATGGTCCTGGCTGTCCATGTGCAGTTCAGTGTCACCTTTGGTCCCAGTCAGCTACTGTCACCCAGAGTTCAGGTGCAGCTACAAAACTGCTCTTTTTGAAGAGTGTTATAAATGATGTAGCCAAATTAATAATTAAAATAGATTTTGTTGCATGACCAAAATCGGTCTTGGAAAGCCACAATCAAAAGAAACAGCATTGAGCCTGGGATTGGCGCTGGGTGAACACGGATTCGGACTCTATCGCTCCGAAATCCCCTCTGTTCACAAATTCTGCATCTGCCAGAGCAGTTTTATACAGTTTTTCCATTAAGGCAGAGTTTTTTTTCATTCTTTCTGTCGCTCTTGCTTGCTTTGCATATTCATGTAGTTTCTTTACTTTGCTGTTAGCTTGACAAAACAGATTCTAGGAAGAGATATGTATGCTTATCTCAGTTTATGGGAACCTGGTGTTGGGGCACAAGCCCTTGATGATGCAGATTGTCCTTATCATAGATGCATATCGGGTACTCATCACTGGGGGCATCTGCATCTCCATTCGAAGTCACTCTTTTCTACTGCAAATCAGGTCCTTCTTTGCCGCCATTTCACAATTGCAAATCAGTCTTTTTCTCTGCGGTTGCTTTTACAATTTTTGGAATCTTTATTTGACAAGCACAAATTATTTCATATCATATATTACAAGAGCAGTAGTGGAGAATATGCTCAAGGCTGTCTTTGCCATTGTGGGCAGAGTTATGACAAGCTGGAATAACTGGAACAGGAGGAAGGAGAAGTTTGACCATAGACATGAATGTTGTGTTGTCTTGCATGTGCTCAATTACCGCACTTGTCCGAGGGCATTTATATGTTTGGGTTTGTCCCAGAGCACTTTCTAGTGGCAAAACTTTCTGTGTCTGCCTGGTAGTTTGTAGATTAGGCCTCTCTACATTAAAGAGTTATAAGTAATGAAACACGTAGAATATGGATGCTTACAAAACTGCCCTTATTTTTTGGGTTAGAAGTAAAGAATATGGCCAGCAGAACGCCGAGCTCTGAAATGACTATGCAACACACTCTGTTTACATTCACAGATTTTAATGTTTTTATATCAGCATATGGCAACACTGTCTTTTTAGTGTTTTTCTAGTCTTGCTGCATGTGGTGTTGATGCTGTTCTGATTATTGGCTGCCTCAAACAATGCTGTTTTTTTCCAGGTGATGAAGGAGGAGAATCTGAACTTGTGGGAGAAGCTCTACCACTTGAACCTTCTATAGCCAAAGCTGAGAGGAGTCACTTGATAGTGTGGCAAGTCATGTGTGGCAGTGAGTGAGCCTGTAAGATGCAGCTGGAGACCTTAAGGGGTGGGGGTGGGGGGGGGGGGGGGACTGAAAAAGAGAAAAAAAAAAAAGCTTATGCATGTTTTTTTTTTTTTTTTGTGAACCTGTTTCACTACATGATGTTGAAGCATTTCTTTGCTGTTTAACTTTATATTGCAAATCTGTCATACCTTTAGCTGTACAGAATTAGCTTGTGCTGTTTTACTGCACCCATGTTAATTGGAACAGTGTGAGGAAATCAGATGTTTCTCCAGCTGGTGTGCACACCACAGTGAGCAGCTGAGACAGTTTTACTGTACCACAATCTCATGTGTTCAGTTCTTCGGTAGTCTCACTTGAGTTCATCTTTGTTCCAACTGAGCTTCTTTTCCCTGTATAATGCATTGGGTAAAACAGCAAAGTTATTCCTAGAGTATGAAAAAAATGGACAGATTAGAAGATGAATTATTAGGACTCATCCAAATACTCAGTGAGGGCTAAAGCAAACTGTTATTTCAGCTTTTGTTTTCAAACTTGGAAAATTTTGCTCATACAGTGTCCACGGTTTAATTTGTTACATTCTTCAGAATTTGTGGGGGGAAAGAGGAGGCTGTATAGGAATCAAAATTAAGATATTTAAATAAACTTTGAACCTTAAAGTTTGAGAACTGCTGTTCTCAGTAATGAGCAATTTTGGCATCATGTTTTTCCATCTCCCTGATATGGAACAACTCTGTTTTCAAAGGGTATTCTTAGGTTGATATAAATTGGAAAATAACTGTAAAATTCTCAGACAGGGGGATATGTTTTGTTCTTTTCTTGTCTGAATTCCTTATGTCCTAAGCATTTAGAATGATCCTCTCTGCCTAGCTGGTCAAACTCATAAGGCACTATGTTTGTGAAGGTTGGAGACCTCAATTAGAGCATGAGAGAAGACTGAGAGTGTACAGGAAAAAAAATTCTGCTTAAGTGAGATCATAAAAGATCATTATCTGTAGTTCCAGATAATTAGGTACAAAATGTAATTTTTTTGTAGCTCCACACCCCAAATTATTAAAAAAAAAAAAAAAATTAGCAACAATATTATTAGGTAACACAAAGACAGAGAAAATTACTGAAAGTCGGGAGACTAATATTAGGCTGACATTCTGTCTACTCACCATCTATTTTTTAACCATAAATGTGAGTTTAAGACTGTCTTCCTTTTACATTGAAATTTCTGCATTAGTATCAGACCTAACTTAAACACTTCACAATTTCTGTACTTCAGAAGATTTAAAACCCCAGATTTGCTCTTTAATTTAGTCTCTGGAAAGTAAAAGTTTTGAGGGGTTTTAATAAACATCCAACATTTACCCTCAAATGGCTGGAGCTGTTCAGATTAGCAGAGAAATTTAGTAACTTTGATTATGTGAGAGAACTGAACAGTTTCAGCGGAGTAAATATAGAAACACTTTTTTAAAACGGCCTAAACATTTTTATGTAATAGGAGTAGTTCTGGTCTATCAGGCAAACATGTGTTTATATATTTTCTTAATTTTTTAAATGAACACATTTAGTTGAGGTCTATTGTGTAAATAAATATTTAGGCAGCTTTTTCAAATGCATATCATAGCTGATAAACCAGAAAATCTCCATTCAGGTCTATTGGTTAGATTTATATGTATAAATACTTTTTAAGCAACATATTTTATATGCAGCTGTTTCACTCGTAAATATGTAGTACCTATGAACTATGTAGTAAAAATCCTTATTAAAGATGTTTAATACATTGGGAGTATTTTTCTCTTCAGAATGCCAAAAGCAATGAGAGCATGTCATTCATAATTTGCTTTCCATATTCATCTTGAATGTCACTTTTAAAGTACTTTGGCTTAAATATAAAATCTGGAAGCTTTCTAAACATTATACAAATACCAATTGTACAAAAATAACCTGAGTCACCACTCTTAGGCCTATTTTAAAATTATAGGCATGTATGCTGAACATGAAGCACATCTGAATTAACTAATGGGATTGGATGTCTTAAGAAAAATGCTGTCTAAACTTTTACTGTCGTGCAGAATCTTCACTGGGAGTGGTGCAGTTTCATTGCTTTTCTGGCCACTTTCTTGATTTTTTTTTTTTTCCTTTGGAAAACAGTCTCCAAAGTTTTTTACTCACTGGTAATTGTCACATTCTCATATTCTCAGAAGAAAAAAGCGCACAATTCTGTTCCTTGATTCTCTGTAGGATTTAATTTGTTATTAGAGATGAGCTGTTTTCTCTGACTGGCATTACTGCTCCAGCTGGAGCCATGCAACCTGGCAAGTGTGTACCGGGTATTTTGCCAAATGGAGCTGGCCCACCATGCCATTTTAGTCACTTCAGAGGGCCAGTCCTTCCAAATATTTCAGAGAATGATTGATTGCTTCTGTCCAAACGTGGATGGGTTTTAAAGCAGACAGTAGTTGAACTGTTTAGCACTATGGGTGTAGATAAAGGCATGTGCACTTCTCTGTATTTCTCATTTTAAAACTTTATCCCCTGTCCTAAGGTACAGTAGATTAACTGCATCCCTGTCGACATCACAGTGTGCTGGGCTGTATAAACTCCCTTTAAGGTCACTTTGAAAGGTGAAAAAAGCATGCAAACCCCAGGCACTGGGATGACAATACATGCTCAACTCTGTCTCAAGAATATGTTTATGCATTACACTCACGATTAAAGCGTCATATAAATAGGAGCTAATCTCATGATAGTACAGCTTGTTAATAGTTTGGAAACATTTCGAGCACAAAATATGCAGCACATGACTTTCCTGGGTTGGGGTGTTTGCATGATGAGGGTGAGGCTGCATAGTCCATTCCTTGGGAAAGTTTTCCTGTGCTGGATAGGATCGAGGTGACAGAGCGTAGACACTTTATCATAGGCTGCCTTAGTAACAAACAAATGTTAAATCTGTTTTATTATACTAACTGTTCTAAAGAATGTGTGTCTTTAAAAAATGCTGTGTAACTGAATATTTATTTCCATGTGAGTATTATAAAAGTTACCAAAGGATTAAACCTGACTTGGCACTCTATAAATGGCCCTGTTGAGGTGGGCCTTGTGAAGGCCTGCTCTGTAAAACAAGACACGGTAAACTCAAATACAGTTCTTCTTTAGGGAAATTAAGTGTTCTTTTCTAAAAGGGTTATGCCATATTGTAACAACCTATATTGCACCTCAAAGCATTTTTCTATACACTCAATGTCTCTCCCACCCTCTAACAAGATTAAGTTTCCTTTATTAATTTTGTTCATGCACATTTCTCAGTCTTTTAAACATATTTTAAACATTTTATGGTCTGTAATTTTTGAAAGTTTTGTCTGTTGGACACTTACGGTGAATTTTACTTGCCTCTGTAATCTGAGATGGATTCTACAGCATTAAACTTGCTGTCTGTTAAAACTTGAGGCTTCTTTTTTGTGAGCAGAAGAGCTCATATAGCAGTGTAGTTATTTCAGTATTTATTTCTATTATTGAATCCATGAGGTTCAGAATGTAACTTTGTATATGAAATATATATAAATATGTATATGAAACATACATTGGGTGAGTGTGTTATTTGTAATCTCATGTTAATTTTGCAGAGTTTCGGTGCTATCAGGGGACACAATTATGTGTTTGAGGCAGTCCAAGACTGGTGTTATCCTGCTCTCTCATAGTGGGCCCAGACAAAAGCTGTGAATAAAAGCTGTGATCATCTGTGCCTCTCTGAAGATACAGATCTGAAGGAGGTCTGCTTAATGCAGCTTGGGTGAAGTAGATGCTGACACTGAGATTTATTTTTGAAATTGTTTTAACACAGCTTCATCACAGCTCAAATGCTCGCTGGTTACTTCCTGCACAGCAAAGGAAATTACGTGTATTTAAGGCAGAAGAATGAGGACATGGTGACTGCAGAAACAGAACACTTGGCCAGAGCCAGGGTTTCATGTTTCCCAGCTCACCTGCCCCTTTCTAAGCACATTTGTCCCAGGTGTGTGTCCTAATCAGTATGTGCCTAAGAACCCATGGCTATTCCCAGGGCCTGGGGGAGCCCCTCTTGGTGCAGAAAGAGGGTGCAGAAAGCTGTGCTGGGACACAAAGCTCCCCTGCCCACCTGCAGTGTCACTGCAGGTGTTACTGCTGCCCTTGGGCACTGGTGAAGGGCCCACATTAAATTGTTTTAAACTTACAGAACAAAAATGCTTCAGATTTGTTTGCACAAATGCCTGTGCAAACACTGGAATCATCTATGGCTGAGAACCACCAAATGTCCTGTTACACCTGTTGTACCACCTTGAAGCTTTATAAACCTGGTGCTTAACAAACCCACCATAATTTTTGCTCAGTTAGTGGAGTTTTCCTGAAAGATTTTTTCTTCTCCAGATGTCCTGATGCATTTCCCTCTCCACACAGTGATGGTTCTGGGGCCATGTCCATTCTCAGGCAGATCACAGACTACACTGTGCTAAAGGAGAGTGTGTCTGTATTTAAAGGGAAGAAACATCATAAACCTTTACTCCGGGAATTGTTTCAGCTCTTCCAACAGCCCTGGAGCCCCTCAGATCTGTGTTGTAATTAATTGAACTTTTCAGATCTGGTGTTGAGAGAGATGTGAGAATAGAGTTGTGAACTGAGCTAAGGTGTTACAAGTGGTGTTTGGAGACTGAAGTTTGAAGCCATTGGAAACAACAAACCTGTCCGCACTGGGCATGGGCTCATGGGAAAAGTACTCACTGTACTTCAGAAATCTGAGGCAGATTTCTAAAAAGTTCTCTCCGTTTTAATCAGTCTCCTACACAAAGAGGTGTTCAGGGCAGAGTACACACGCTGTTAAACTTTTTCAATGTGAATGCTTTTATTGACAAATACTTTTTTTGCTGGAAATTAAACCTCAGACTTACTGAGGGAGAGTCCCTTTTTCTACAATGGAATAAAATAGTAAACCAAAATTCTGGCTTTTTTTTTTGCCTTCACTTCCCATTTTCAGTGTCCTGTCTGAGCATTACAGTCTGGAGCTGGTATTGAACATCCTGGTGATCTCTGATTTACAAGTTCCCCTTAATTCTCTGTTGAACAAGCTGTGAGGGGTCTGTGGCCAGGGACCAGTGCAGCTCCTGGCAGGGCCTGCGGGACTTGGTGTGATTGTGTGGTTATACTTCTTTAAAAAAAAAAAACTATTTTGGGTGCTAATAGTTTCCTGCTTTTTAAAACACTTAAGGATGATGGTAGGAAGGGAGCTGATGGGAAGAGATGTGGGTTGGTGCTTATTACCCTCTGCTTGAGCTTCTTGCCAGGAGCAGGAGCAGTCCAAGTTTTGACAGAAGATGATGCTCTTACAATTCAAACAACATGGAGCCCAAGAGAAAACACATTCTGCTGGAGCATTCCTTTTTCCTGGCCTTCCTGAAGCAGCTCTCCCAGGTGAAGCTGTTGTGTCTACGGAACGACAGAGGAACACAAGCACTTGGTCACTGGGGTTCAGGAGATGCTCCCCTGCCCTCACCTCTGTGAGTGCTCCAGTTGGGATTTGTCTCTGCTCTGGAGCTGGGACCTCTAGTACAATTCACCTAACACTTGGGAAAGGGAAAGATTTTCCTTTATTAGACAAAGGTCCTGCTGGGCACTGGGATGGAGCCAGGCAGAGTTGGGGAGATGAGGTTTCTTGGCATGGCAAGGGCTGAGCAGCTGCTCCCCAGCACTCTGCTTCCTGCTGCTTCTCCAGCCTTCAAGGAAGTTCTGTTCCAGTTTGCAGGTGGGATGTTAAAGGCCCCCTTCACTCCTTCTCTGTCTGAGAACAGCAGTTTTAAATCCATGAGCCAGCAGCAGGTATGGCTGCAGGGCTGAGGGGGCTGATGCTCCGTGCATCTACCCCAGATCTTCCCTTGCCCAACACCAGTGCCCAGGGATTTGGGGCATGTTGGGGGGTGCTGTCCTCTCCTGCTCCTGAATGTTGCTGTGTCCAGGGCTGTAGGCTGTCTCAGATTTGGAGCTTGAATGAAGAGAAAAAGGGAAAAAACCCAAAAAGTCATGTTGGAAACCTTCCCAGACTTTACATCTGTTTTTCATTTCCACCTTTCGGCACATGGGGCTGAGATGGGATCAATATCTTGATGTCCCTGAGGCCCTGCCCTGTCTCAGAGCTGGCAGGGATGGAGCTGCCACCAAGCTAGGCACTTTGTAGTAGTTGTGAAAAACGCCAATCACTTGTTTTAAAACTTTAAAAGTTTAATAGTAATAAAATGGTTATAAAAATAGAAATTAGTGTAATAAAAAATTGAACAATCAGGGTTAGGACAATATGAGACAATAAAAACAAAGTAACAGATGTCTGGGTGCCTTCCCAGGCAAAAAGCTCTGAAGGAGGACCCCCGTTAACAAAGGATTATCTCTTTAAAAGCAATAGCCTGTTGAATATTGACACATTTCATACATGATGCATAAATTCCATTCACACAAGGAATTCTGTCTGGTTAGTGTCACTTTTTTCCCTTAATTTCTATGGCAACTTCAGGGCTGAGCAAGGCAGGAGAAGTTGGTCTCTTCTGATAAGGAAGTAATAAATTCTTTTTCTCTGAAAGATTTACGTTTTCCTGTGGCTGGTATATAAAAACTACATTTTAACTACAAAACTACATTTACTGTACTATCAAAATATTAATGGAACATTAACAATCAATACATCATAATACATATAGTAAATATCTTGTGTAGAGCCATATAATATGCACTTTTCACAGTGTTGATAGCAGAGCTTCTTCCCAGTGTCATCCTTGGACTTTCCCAAAGCCTGGTCTGCAGACACAGATCTCGGGGTCTCCCTTTAAAATAAAATTTGGCTGATGTTTGCTTTGAGTTCAAGGAAAAAGGAGAGCTGATGCTGATGCTGCCCTGGGTCAGAGCACACGTCCTGCTGTCCTGGCTGAAAGAAGCACCTGGAGGAGGGACTGGGAGTGTGGGGATGAGTCCCGCAGGTCACCCTGGGACCTGCTGTGTCTCCAGGCTGGATGAATCAGCTTCTACCTTGTGGAAACAACTGGACTGATGAAAAATGGTCCAGCTGTCTGTGTCCCAACAGGACTAAAAATCAGGAAATCAGAGAGCTCACTGGTTTGCAAAGGCAGCTGGAATACCTCTGGAATACTCTGGATGAGAATGATAGAAAATTTTACACTTCTGCCACTGCACAAGTGCTCCTGGCAGATGCTGTTGCAGAGATACAGGTGCCACACATGGGTCTGTCTTCTGCTTGGGGTACTTGGATTCTGATCCTGGGATGGCACAGAGATATCTGTGGGACGAGTAGCACATAGATGAGGTGTGAAGCATTTCTTTTCAGGCCAGATCTGGTTTGGGGTGGGTAGCTACACATGGAAATTTTGTTAAAGGCTGAATCCAGGGGAGAAAAGGTGCTGAGGACTTTTGGCTGCTAATTGATGTGTTCAAAGAGAGAACAGCAGGGGGTGTGTGTGAGTAGGGAAAAATTGAATCCTTGTCAAAATTGCCCAAAAGGTAATGAAAATCCCTGAGATAAGTGAGACGTTGAATTGTGCAGCATCCACAAACCCATTAGAGTCTGGTTTACTCACTTGCAAACAAACACTGTGTGGGTGCTTGGGAGCTAAAAAAGCTCTTCTGCCCTTTGCAGATGTGCTTGTGTTTCCTTCCCCGAGAAGGAAGGGAGGGAGGAAGGATGGATGCTCAGCCAGGCCATGCTCAGAGGTTGGGGGAGTGCAGGACTGGCCCCCCCACGTTGGCATTGCAAACTCAGCACCAGATACAAGATAGCCATCCTTGCCCTACTCCGGGCTGTGCAGATTTCCACATGTGGGATGAGAAGATGAGGAAGGACATTTCCAGAGGGCAGGAAGGCACCAGGAACATCCCAGTATCATCTGATTGGCAGTGCCAGCACTAGAGAACACCAGGACAGAATAAAGGTTTCATGCAAAGGGGGTGAGGAAACAGCTTTGCTGCTTTTTTAGATAATGACTTGCCATCAGCTGGGCGCAGTAAGTCAATGACTGGCTTTTGCAAGCATTTTTAATCATTCTCTAAACTTTCCAGCGTGCTCAGAAGGTCATTTCACCTTAGCAACCTGCATCTGCAATAAAGCCCTAAATGTCATCTCTGGGCCAAAGCTGTGGCTGAACTGCAGCAAACTGTAACCAGAGAGGTGGGTGTGCAACTCTGGGCACAGGGTGAAGTAGAGTTTACACCATGATCCCTGTGGCGCTGCTCATCCTGGGAAGTTGCAGCTCTTCACACCCTTCCAGTCCAAGGTCTGCTGCCATCCTGGTTTGCAGGAAGCTCAGGGCTCTGTTGGTCAGAATCTCTGAAATGTCTGCAAATGGCCTGTTCTCAAAATGGCCTGATCCATCAGAAGGGCTAGAGGCACAGGAGCCCCTCTCAGCTGACAGCAGATAAAGGGGCAAGAGAGGGGTTTTATCACTTCACTTGGCCTGGAAATCACACAAATAGGTCAGAAACCTCTAAAAGGAAACATGGAGGAGACATTTTGGAGGGATGAAGAGACTTTAACAAAACTCTGCTGATCCACCAGTGGTGTTCTGGGCTGACAGCAGCATCACTTGGGTGTTTAACTGTTCTTGTTTTGTGACCTGGGTTTTGCAAGCAGTGTGAGGTGTGATCTGAAATCAGACATAAGAAGGTGAAGGAAATGAGAGTAGGTTCCAAGGAGAATTTTCAGAAGGAGACAGCACTGGCAGGGCTTTATCTGCCGATGAAGCGGCAGTTTCCATGTTCCTCTTATGGTTCAAGCAGAGTTTGCTGGGCTTTCTCTGCCTTGAGCAGCTGGGTTACATGATGCCAAGCTAGACTGTGCTTCTTACTGCTCGGTGGTGCTTTGGGCTGGTGTCCAGCCATGCTAAAATGTAGGTCTGTTCTCAGACTGATCCCCAAAAGAAAAAATCAGAGCAAAAAAGCCAGCTGAGAAAGTCATGGTTCAGGGGAGCTGCCGATCAGACTGGCACGAGTCTGGAGGTTCTTCCGGGCTGGTGATGTTTGTTCCTCTAGCTGTTCTACACCCAAATACTGGCCACAAGGCACAGTGTGCAGCACACCTTCCTCCAGCAAAGCTTTGGTGTTTGGACAAGAGACACAGGAGCTTTGCTCCACAGCTGCTGCAATTTCTTTTCTTGTTTATAGAGATTCCATTTTTTAGGTATATCTCACACCCTGCTTGTGCAGCACTCGCCACTTCTCATCACAAACTAAATAAATCACTGATGCTGCAGAACCTTCCTTCCTCTCCAGACATGGATCGCCCAGAGATGTTCTCCAGGCTATGAACTTACTTCAGGGCAGCGGTCACAGCCCCAAAGCTGCCAGAGCTCCAGAAGCATTTGGACAATACTCTCAGGCACAAGAATGGGATTGTTGGGGTGTTCTGTGCAGGACCAGGAGCTGGTCTTTGATGATCCTTGTGGGTTCCTTCCAACTCAGCATATTGCATGATTCTACATTGCTCCTTCATGAAAGAATGGCAAGGCCGAACCTTCAGGGAAGCCTCCAAGGCAGTAATGGTATCAGAGTGGGTTGTGGTGGAGAGAAGCTCCAGAGTCACTCCTACAAGCTCTGGCATCACAGCAGAAACATTGCCAAGCCCTGGGACAGATCATCTGCAAGCCAAAACGTGGGTATGACCCTCTGTTCAATTCATCTCTTCAAAGGTGTTGACTTGCTGGCACCTAAAGAGATGGAGAGGGCTGAGAAAGGAGTAGTCTCACCAGCAAACAACTTGTTTCTAGGGCAAACACCAAGGGCCAAGATTGGGGTGGGATTTTCCAACTTGGCACAGCCACAGTCCTCATGAGAAACTGAAGGTTGGCACTGTCTCTCCTGTGCCTTGGGGCAAGTGCCTAGCCACCCTCCAAGCTCCAATATCTGACTGACTGCCCAACTGTGATTTGAAAGAGCCCAAAGCAAGAAATGCTCCAAAAAGAATTCACTTGGGTGCTGGAATTGGAGTCCTCTCTAAGGCCAGTAGTAAATTATGTAAGACTATAGGTCATAGCTTAAGCTAAACCTTTTATAGGCCATAAATCCACATTTCCTTGATTTGTATAGCTTCTGGTTAAAAACATAAAAATACTTTGTGATTGGAACAAGCCAGTTGATCATCTCTTGATATAAATTCTGTTCTGGGGAAAGCCCCTCATCCCATGAAGTTGTACCCTACAGGAAGCCAGCGGATGTCCCCAGAGGAAAGATAGGCATAAACAAAAAATGACACATTGCTAGGTGTGTGTGTGTAGTGTAATCAAGGGTCTTGGCCAGTGCCACATCACCATATGGTGAGACAATACTGTGCCCTCCCTTTAAACGGTGTCAGTATCCGGCATCTTTGTTTCTGCAAGTTTTATGGTTGTGGAGGGTGCAAGATCTTATTGGCCTTTAATAATACATTGGAGGTTTTTTTATTTGCTGGCTATCTCCTCTATCTCCTTATAGCCTGTATTTTGGGATCATTCCCATTCCATTCTAGATTTTGCCTCCTTGGTTCAGCCTGGGGAGTGCTGAGCAGGGTGTGTCTGAAGTGTGACTGTCCATGTGAGGTGTCCTAAACCATGTGACACTGGGGACTCCACTGAGCCTGCAGTACTCCTTTGCTTCCCTGTTTTATTCCTGAGGATCTTCTGCCTACCTGACTCTTATTTTTTGCTGAGAGGTTTTCATCCTACATTTGTGTGAACTTTCAGCTAATCTGTGCTTTGACTCATTTTAATATTGTTACTATCTCAGACCTACTCCTTGTCACATATCTGGGGAGTAGGCAGGAGCCATCCAAGAATCTGAAGCCAAAAACAGGGAGAATGAGAGAAAATAAAATTATGTCTTTCAAGCTCTTCTGACTCAAACCTAGTCTAGCTGTGCAGCTGCAGGTGCTTGGGGCACCCTTGGGGGAGGCCATGGCCACACAGTGGACACCAGTCTCCTCTTCCCAGTCCCAGTGCTGTGCTCCTGCTGGTCAAGTCTGTGCCATGAAGTTCTCTTAAGTCTCAGCCCGTGCTGGCTGCTGTGTCCTTCAGCCTGTTCACACACTGTACCCAGTGAGCAGGAGCAGCACTGGGGTTGTAGATGCTTTAACTTCTTTTAGGATCATGTTTGATTGAGCCATATGTTTGTTTTCAAAATCCTTGCCTATTTCATGCTGGGTTTAACTACCCCTCATTCTTAGAGCTGAACTGGTTTTAAATTTCCTTATTCCAGTCTAAGCTTTCCTGGTCCCAGAAGAGAAAACAGATTAGCCAAGGGCCATAGTGGTATTGAATTTCTCCTGTATTGCACTGTCATAATGCTGGAGTCAAAAGTTTCCAGGGAACAGCAGCTCAGTTAAATAATCCTGCTTCTGGAGGAGTTAACAATCTCATGCATGATATTCTATACAGAATCTAAAGAGCAGCATAAATTAACTTGAGAGGAACCTTTTAGCTGACCATGGCATCACTGGCATGGGCACTCAGATAGACGCTAGACCCACAGGTGTTGGGGTGGGCACAGCAGCAGGGAACCAAACCTGACAGGCCATTCTTGCTCATCCCCTGGTGTAGTGGTGTGAGAGTTCTTTTATTAAGTTATTAAGTTATTTTTGTAAGATTTATAAGTTATTTTTGTAATGGTTCAGTCCACTGTACCCCCCTGTGTTCTCTAATAGTTTTCCCCCTTATGAGTTGGTTATATAACCAGTCGTTATATGCCAGTCATTTCTCCCCTGCACCTGTCCCTGTCAATCCCCCCTCTCTCCTCTTGGTCGCCCTGTCTGTCACTTTAAGACCCTTCCCTGGATTCTGGAAAGATCCAGGAGAGGCGTCGAGTGATAGGCTGGTGCCTGGGGAATCCCCTCCTCCCCTCTTGTGATTTGTTAATGGTTTTGAAGTTGACACCCCCTGTTACACCCCCGTGTTCCCTGATTGGCTGACCCATTGTCACCACCCCTGGATCCTCCCCCATTTATAAGTGGCCGTCAGGCTTTGATCTGGGCTCTCTCTGGGCAGCAGTGGTCTGAGGCGGAGCTCCTTGCCGGACTCCCCTTAATAAACTACCTTCTATCCTGCTCAAGAGAGTCAACCCTTTTTCCGTTGCCGCAGTCGTTGTGCTATCAGGTCCACTCGCTGGTGTGGGGAACCAAAAACCCACCGGGAGGAGGTTACTTGCCCTGCCTGTAACCCCAACTAATCCACGCTGTGGCAGTGCAGAACTGAGCTAGCCTGCACGCCTGCCAGGCGTGAGGGACACAGCGACACCCTGGTGAAGTTTACTGGCATAAAAACACCTTTTTCCTGGGAAATGGGGCAACCCAGGAGCAGGCAGTCCCTGCTGCCCAGGGGGACACTGCCATGCTCTGCGCAACATGGGTGTGTTGGGAGGGGTGGAGCTGAGGCTTCATCAATGAGGAAAGGGCACATCCAGGTGTATTGCCTTGATCATTTCAAATCAATTGAGCACCAACTAGGGTTTGGATAAAAGCTTGGATTGCAATCAAACCAATCACTCAGGGGCTGGGAACACCCCATGGAAAATGCAGCTGCCTAGGATGGGGCAGCCCAGCAAGCGCTGATCATCTCCAGACTGGAATATGGCTCAAAGCTGTGGCTTCTCCTTCCAAAACCACCATGAAGAAAATGTTGATGTGCCTGAGCCTCATGCAAGTTGCTCCTGCGTCTTGGTGGTGTATCCATGTCCCAGCAGCTCCTGAGAACTACTGGGGATACAGCAGTGGGCTTGTGCCCCAAGGGGTGACTACGCCTTTCTGCTCCTCCCTGCCCTTTACTCTCCTGGCAAGAGCAATTGTTTCATCCCCTGGAAAACCCCACAACTCCCTGGCTGGGGGTTAAAGGAGTGTGGTAGAGCCTAATGCAGAGCAGAGGGGGAATGCCCCACCAGTGCCTGGCACCAAACCCTCAGAGCACTGAGAATGTCCATACATTTTCTATTTTTGGCAGTGTCCAGCTGGGATTCCAGGGTATGCTGGGAGCCCAGGACATGCTGTCTCTCCTGTGAAACCCCTGTGAGTTTCCTATTGCTGGAGAGGCACTTGCTTGATGCCCAAAGACACTCAAGTGCTTAATTATGACCAATAGGACTGATGGATCGTATCACCACTATTTTTAGCACTCTCACTTCTGGTATGAGCCATGTATATCTCTCTTTTTAGCCTTTTATTTTCAGTTTCTTATTGCTGTTTCCTAAACTTGTCTCCAGCACCAGGTGGGCAGCAGCTCGGGAAATATTTTTGTCTGCAGGCAGCATAAAGAGATGCCTCAAGGAGACGGAACCTACTGGTGTGGGGGGACAGGCACAGCTTTGGTTGTCCAGCAGCTGACGCCTTGCCAGGGCTGCAGCCGGTGTTTGGCAGCTGAACCCCTAATCAAAGCCCCATCCCAGGACAGCACCTGCTCTCCAGGCATGGCCACTCCTGCTGGAAACCCAGCCCATGGTGGGTCTGTCTCAGCTGTTTCCAAACACAGCTGAGGATACAGAAATGGGGTGTTGTGTTGGTTTAGGGGTCTTGTTTCGTGGTTTGCAGCACTGAGGTGTGAGTTTGGTGAAGTCTCAGCAAGGTAAGACACATCCCTGCTGCATCCCACACCAAGGTGGTCCTCCCAGAACAGTGGGATCATCCAGAGGCGAGGGAGCAGCAGGGTGACAGGTGCACAGTCAGATAACTCCGAGTCCCTCCCCTGTCCCTCTCAGCTCCATTCAGGGAGACAGGAGTTGTGTCACCCCTCCTTTGGCACCAGGGCCTTTGGCAGGGACCCAGTGAGCTGGATGGGACAAGGGGAGGAAACCTGGCCCTGGGGGCAACAGCAGGGCTGGGAAAGGAATATGCTGGGGTTCCTTGCTGCTGACAAGGGGACAGAAATAGCCAAGCACAGTTCCCTGGAGAGTGGACACAGCATGGGGATCCATAGGGAAACCCACCTCTGGAGCAGTGACCCAGCAAGTGTCTGGCTTCCTTCCATCAGTGCTGCTTCTCCAAGATGCTGCCCACTGGTTTAACAGCATCACTCTATCCCTGTTGTGGGCTTTCCCCGACATTCAGGTGGTTTTAGAGTCTTTTGCCCTCTGCAAAGCTCTGTGCCAACTGGAAGTAAGAGATGGAGTCTTCAGGTTCGGATTTTTCAAGGTTGCATGCTTTGTTTATTGTTCTTATCTTACAATTTTCTCAGTGCCCCACAAAAGATGTTTGCAGCTGCTCGGGCATCTGCCGACTCCTCGACTCCGACTCTGACTCCTCCCGCGCAGGGCTGTCGTTATCTTTTATACTAATTGCTACGTATTCTTTATTTATCATTACTTGCCAATGTCTATCACTTATACTAAACAGGTCATCCCTACCTTGACCCAATCTCTGTGAACTACTTTGTGCCACCGTCACAGCTGAAATGGAGTGAGGGAAGAAGAAGGAAGAAGCAGGAGACAATGCCCCAAATCCTCCATCTTGCCCCCATTCACTTCAATGCTAGAAGCCAAAATTTACTGTTTTTTCACCCTGTGATAAGCTAAACTACTATCCTTCACACTCTTGTGGCCTGCAACCCCTCCCGCAGTGCAGGAAGACTCTCCCATGGACTGAGATCAAAGCCAGTGTCCCTCTGAGCTCTGGGCCGGGGTCCCAGACCCCCCTGTCCAGGTCTCTGACCCTCCAGGGCAGCCAAAGGAATGCCCTGGACTCCAACATATCCCCTCTGCATAATCCCTTCCCTCTCTGCAGGCCAAGAGTTCACCTAAAGGCCATCAGAGGGATTTAAGGTTTTAGCAGAGGAGTGAAGGAGTTTTGGAGAGAATGAAACCAGACCTGCTGCCCTGTGTGAACTTCTGGGCTGTGAGTCTGGGTCCTGACTGACAGGCTGGGGTGTTCTGTCCTGTTATTTTATGGAATAAGAAAGCATTTCCTGTAAAGCAGAAATCTGGAAATGCTGTTGTCACAGGGTCTTGGTGGACGTCTGTGCTGTAGGCACTCAGCGAATCCTGACTTGTGTGTGCAGCTCCTGTGCCTGCATTGCCCCAGTAGGGGTGTCACTGCCACCACCACATCCCGCAGCCAGCATCCAGAAATGAGAGCACTGACTCACAACCTGGATTTGGGGTAGGAACATGTAACCACACTCATCTGACCATAATAAAACAAGCCTGCAGTCCTGAAGCAAAACAAAGTCATAGCTTAATCCTATGTACAGGCAATCAGGATGTGAGCAGGTGAAGAACACCAGGAACCTAGTCCTCTTCAAAACCATAGCAGCTTTTCAAGAGCCTTTGAAGGATATAATCCTAGAGAGAATGCTTCTCTATGTCAATGTGAATCCATTCTGCTCTGCAATGAAGCAGGGGCTTCCAGCCCTCCACCATCAGTGCTGCCACTTTCCCTCTGCTAATCGAGACATGGGAAATATGTCCAAGGTGGTGCAAGACATCTGGTTACCTCAAGGTGAATCTTCTGAACTGAATCATATTTTTCCTCCTGCAACATATGCTGAGGTGGAGCTGGGGATAAGATGGATGGAACAGGCAGATGAAACAGCAACAGGGGTGGGCAGGGGGAATCAGTATCTCAGATCTTGCTTGGCATTTGTGGAGTGTACAACTGACAGGAACATTTTAGGGCTATGAATACAAGATGACGTGCTGGTGTGTGCAAGCCACAATCCTGCTAGGACAGGACATGTGAGAAGCTTCACAGGAGAGAATTTTAGGCAGCCTTTTCCAAACCAACCACCTTCATGTCAGTATCAGTATTTGTTTCTGCAATGCATTTTTTCTTTTTTATTGTTGTAGGTTTTTATGGCTTTTTGTATCAACCTTGGTGCTAAGATCAGGTTTATTTAGTGCTGTTTTTCTGCTGTATCCCCCCTACTGCCCAGGGTTTTGGTGTGAGTTGTTACCAGCTGGATGCTTCCGTGGGCCTTTATGGATGTAGATTTTAATAGCAGACAGTGGATGGCTGCACTCCTGCGATCACCATGAGGCAGGACCATGGGATTCTCCTTGACTGACAGGCTGACCAAATGAAATACCAGGGTACTTCTGCTAATTAGCTGGAACCAGTGGGCTGGTGGTGTGTAGCATTCACACACACACACACACACACACACACCCCCCCCCCTGCCTGTGGATAGTGGAGGCTTTGAGCACACAGAGTCCCTGTGTAAGAGATTCACTTCAAACCAGAGTGTGGGAGACCCAGCTGCTCAGCAAAGTGATGGGCCCCAAATTTAAGCATTTGGAAAGCTCCTTTTTCTCAACTTTTCTTTTTTTTCTTTCCCTGTTGGGGGTTAAGTTTTCCTGTGGAATTTTCCCCCCCATAAGTTGCTAGGAGACTAAATACTGATGCTTAAAGGGTGCTTGACCCATACAAAAGAAGTGGATCACTTAGTTTAGGGGGAGGGAAAGGCTCCTGGGAGCTGAGGGTGGTGGTTTCACTGCTCTCAGTTTTTCCGGGGAGGACAGTCGAGCGATGGCTTGCTGCATGGAGTCCACGGTTGGCGGAGGAGTCCGGTCCTGGGAATTCTGTCTTCTGCTGGAGCACCCGGGAGTTCAGAGCTCTTCGCCTGCCCTGCTGGAGCTGGTTCAGCTCGGGTCCAGCCGCCGCGGCTTCTTCAGCACTGCTCACTTTGCCTGCCGGGACACCCCCTGTCTGCTGGGACAACCCACTGTTTCCAGCCATCAGCCCCGAGTTTCCACCATTTCGGCTTGGTGCTCTTGGGGTCCCGAGAGATCAGACTGCCCGGGACTTGTGAGACAAAGCCCCTCGGGGTTCTTGGTTCTGTTTATTATTATTATAATTGCTGTTGTTGTTTGTCTGTCCTGTTATATTTACTAGTAAAGGACTGTTATTCCTTTCCCCATAGCTCTGACTGAAAAGGGTTTTTCTAATCTCCAAATCATAATAACACGGAGGGAAGGGATTGGAATTCCCCATTCCTAGAGAGGCCCGCCTCTCTCTAGCAGATACCTGTCTTTTCAAACCAAGACATTCCCTTACATGAACAGGGCAATTAATCCTTTGTACTACTAAGTATTAGTATCAATAATAACACTGTCTACCACCCTCACTAATTTGGGTAGCAGTAGTAAGGTCTTTCTGTGTGTATTCTGTCAGTATGAGGAGGTTGATCGGGCCCTCTGCACAAGGCTCTCTGAGGATTGCCAGTAACAATGTCCCCATGCCCCTGAACATGTAATCTCTATAAGAAAACCAGGCTCAAACAGGTGGGTGAGATGATCTGGAGCTCTACTGCAGAGAGCACTGACTCCAAGTGTCTCCTCTAGACTGGAAACACAGCTTCAACTTGGGCTCATGGGCTGGAAAAAAAAAAATAGGAGGAAAGAGTTGTTAGGAAAATTAATCCATGAACACCAGAGGTTTATGTCCAAAAAGGAGACAGAGGGGTCCTTTTACTTTATTCAAATACAGGTAGAGGCCATGGGGCATTTCCCCTGGGGTCTCTCAGTTTTTCAGAGGACGCAGCCTCCTTTTTATCCTAATTTCCCAGCCACATTTCTTTCTCTCTTTCCCCATTGGCTGAGGTACTTGAGAGGTACAGACTTCCCGAAATGCCTGATACCTCAGATTCCCCTTTTAATGTATAACCCCTCCCTAATTTTTAATTTTTATGGGATTTATGGGTTTTTGCCCATTGTTGCTTTCATCTTTCAATATTCAATTTCATTTACAAACAAACCTATGGTTTGTTTGTAAAGGCAAGTATCTTCTTTTCCATTCATCAATCAATAGAATCCTTCCCATTGTTTCTCTTATCTCTCAGTGCTAGTTTTATCTACCAGCAGACCCAGGGCTTGTTTGTAAAGACAAATCTTGTCATTCCTCTCAGGGTTATGGGTCTGGTCTGAGCAGTGCCTAGAAGCAGCAGCAAGTTTCTCCTGGATTATTTCCTCATCCTCTCACCCCATAACACTTTTTTCCCTAAAACCTCTCAGACTTGGGCTGGTCTCCAGCCTTTTGAGACAGAAGCAAAGCCCCATGCTGCTGAAGTGGATGTTAAAATAGCAAGTTGGCTGGTTTTGAGCCATGAGTAACATCAAAATGTACATGTCCTGACAGGTAACAGGCACTGCTGCACAAGCCTGTCACCTGGGATGGGGTGGGTGACTGAGGGCACCCACTGCATCCCCCAGCTGCAGAAAAACAGCAGCCAAACCCCAAACAACCAGCAGAGTACATGGCACACCTGGTGCCTTACTAGGTACAAGGTATTTGCATAAGGATATTGCTTGTATTCCCTTTTCCATGTGCCACCCATTTTATTTAATAATAGACCATGCAGTAAAATTACTGAATATTGAGGTAAAGCTATAAGAGCCTGGACTTCTTGATCCTCTAACCCAATAAGCCCAGTGACCATCCTGGTCCTAAGAAAGAGGGCAGCATGTTTAGAAACTGAAGGTGATGTTTTGGCAAGGGCAGGTAAAACCAACACCAGCAGGAACTGGCTTGCTTATATTTTCATTTTCAAGGGGCTTATGTTCCCTAAGGATCCCCAGTGCTGTCAGCTCCAGCAGCTGCCAGGTATTTAGCTGAGGGGTATTTAACTTAGGGAAGCAGAGGTTCAGAAGAGCATTCATGCATGTACCCACTGGAATGGCATCCAAAACCATGGCTCTAAACTTATTTTCATTTGGGAAACACCCCAGCTCAGGAGGTATGCTTTACTGAGGAAGAGACCTTCAGTGCTGAAGAGAAGGATGGAATTTTCTCCTCTATAATTTTATCTTGGGCAAAGGCTTGCAGTTACTTTTCTATATCTGCCTCCTTCCATTTGTGGATAAAAGTCTGAGGGTTGGCTTTTGGTGTTTATGTTGTTGTTTTGGTTTAGTTTGTTTGTTTGTTTTTGTTGTTTTTGTTGTTGTTTTTCTTTCTTTTGTAGTTTCTTAACATTATTGCAATTGTGATATATGTCCTAAAGTTAATTTGTGTTAAAAAGATGTAAGATGTAATTCAACCCCTATAAATATAAGTTTTGTTTCTAATCCAGTATACCAAGAGTTAACTAAGATGAAAGCTGCACAGAGAGGGGTGCAGGAATTTCTTTTGCCAGAAAAGACACAGGAGGGACACAAGAAAACTATGATAGGAATTACCTGAAAAAGGGACACGGGGATACCTCTGCCAGGAATCGTTAAAGGGAGAACAAAGACAATGGAAAAGGGAGATGGAAGCCCGGAGAACCAGATGATTACATCAGATCGATATCTCATCTGTCTCCTCCTGAAATTAACATCTCCACACCACACCTGGACACAACGATTAGAGGCATTATCTTCTCGAGCAACTCTATTCAGAACCCCAGAACTGGAACATGAATGTCTAATGAGGCTGCCTTGGAAGGAGGAACCTCGGAGTCCTGAGTTTCTCTTAGTGATCCAGTGTATAAAAAGAGACTGCTCCAAGCCAGAAATGTGAACCTGGGGGGTGACATACTAGCTAAGTGTGTTGCCGCGTTCACCCAGTGCCGATCCCGGGCTCGACGTTGTCCTTTTAATTGTGGCTGTCCGAGACTGTCATTTTGCCTCTCAATAAAATTCCAAAATTTTGATTTATCGAATTTGGTGGATCGTATTTATTACACAATGAAAACAGTCCTCAAAAGTTATCATTAAAAGGTAAAGGCAGGGAAAGACTTACACTTTAGCAGCCTTCAGGCTTAAAAAAATACCAAGGATCTTGAACTCCCAACACCAGAACAGTCAGGGTGGGATCAACAGAGGCAAGAAATCTGGTTGCCCTTTTCCTCCAGCTGCAAAGGGCAGTTTGTGTTGAGCAGTGAGATGAGGGATCAGGAGGAGGATTTGATTTGGGAAGGGGGGTGGGGGTCAGCTGTGCTGTCACTGCGGAAGCATCCTGCCGAGGCGCCAGGTCACCTCCTGCATCCGAGCATCGTTCCCTGCCCTATAACAGCTCGCAGAGCGGTCCTGCCGGGGCTTGCCGGTGCCTCCACTGGGATTCCTCGGATTAAATGACATGATACGAGCTGTCGGCATCCCTCCCGCCTCTCTCAGCGCCACGGGCAGCTGTGCTGTTTGTCACCTAGAGCAGGAATCGGGGCCCTTTGGGCTATGTTACAGCCCGGGAAACGCATCTTTCCAAGGTGCCCGAATGGTGCTGGCTGCCACCCCATGGGAACAGTCCCTCGGCAAACTCAGGGTGCAAATCCCATGGGTGCAGTTCAGCAATTCAAATGTCACAACTCAGGTGCAGCTTTCTTCACCACAGCATACCTTAATGTATTTATTTAATGTGAGTAACAGCAATGTATTTTTACTCAAACCCTTCTGGTGCTCCAAAATAGATTTTGCAGCTCATGCCATAGGCTTCTGTGAAGATGAGCTGAAAGCAGCCTAGTCCCTGGCCACGGACACTGGGAGGGGTTCAAATCTGGATTTACTCAGTTTGCTCACCCTTCTTTACCATCAGCCAAATCAAAACCTTGGATCCAGCTCCCCATGAATAATGGCAAACTTTAGATCTGAGCTCCTGTAATTTGCCCTGGCTGGAGGTTTATGACTGCAGGAAAAGATATTTCTAGGTATTATTCCTAAACAGTGAACAACAGCTGGTAGAAGAACCTTGTCCAGCCATCTCATGTGTCCAACTCTTTGGGTTTCCAGAAATTAATAACTAGAATGATACAGTGATACAATGAATGAGATAACATTTAACTGGTGTTATAATATGTAAAGGTTTTGGCAGAAATGTAACGATAATGAACCTCAGCAGTCTGCCTCTGTGAACAACCTGCAAATTCATCTTCATTGCCATTTTGTGTGAGAGCCTTAAAAAAGACTGTTATTTGCCAAATCCCCTGAAACACAATTGGAATTGAGCAACAAATTCCCAATGGTGTCATTCGAAAAATTGCAGCCCCATCCCTACAGGGAGATAGAGCTGCAAGTTAAATACATCCTGAAAGGGCTTGGGTTTCTCTGTGTAGGATGGCAGTGTGGAGAGGGAGGATGGTTGTGTCGTGTGTCATCAAGCCCCTGCAGACACCAGGCTTGATTACCAGTTCCTGGATAGCTGGGAGATTGTTACAATCCTACAAGTTTAAACACAGGAGAGGAAACAAAGTCTCTGTGAATAAAGCCAATCAAGCCTAGAAATGTATTAAAAAAACATGATGAAAACCAAACGAGGTTAGATGTTGGTAGCAAAATTTTGATACATTTTGTTTAATAGTAAAAGAGGCAAAGAGAAAAAAAAAGATAAAGCAGTGTGTGGGGGGGGGGGGGGGGGGGGGGGGACAGGGACAGAGTGACAGGGATTAGGTATATACATATCACCCTTCTGGGGGTCCCAATGACATCTCATTGCTCCCCTCCATCTGGTCTTCTGGGTGGTGAGGGTCCCCTTGTTGCTGCCATGGCTGCACCGTGCCACGCCACGCCACGCCATGCCATGCCACGCCACGCCACGCCCACTTCTTTCTCTATTTCTTAATTTCTTTTTCTTTCTCTTTGCCTCTTCTACTATTAAACTAAAGATATCAATTTTTTGGCAGCAACATCTAACCTCATTTGGTTTGAATAATGGTTTTTTTGGGTATATTTTGAACCTTTTTGGGTTTGAGCAACTTTATTTGCAGAGACTTCATTCCCTCTGCTATTCTGTGTTTAAAATGGATCCTAACAGAGCCATGAGAGCAGAGGAAGATTTTGAAATATGCTCTGTGTTCTCTGCTGCTACAAGTATTGACAACAGGCCAGAATGGGTGGAAAAAAGAAGGTAGAGTAAGATCTAGCAAAGGATTCTGGTAGTCCTTGGGAGGAAGATTGGGGATGTGCACACTGCAGGGCCCCAAGCATGTGCCTGCCCAAACCCCCAGACAGCTTCAAACCAGTGGATTCAGGCTTGTACCCTGGTTTGGCAACTCCACCACATGTGACCAGGCCAGGCTCCTTGTTGGAGCCCGCTTGGCAAGAGGAAGCTGCCTGCCTTGCAAAAGGCTCAGCCTCATTCCTGGGGTTGAAACGGAAATGACAGTGAAGAGCCAAGAGATTTTCCAAATTAACTTTTGGGTTCACTGTTGGGGAATTCAGCTTAGATAAAGCTCATGAAGAAATTCCCTTTGTTTTGGTCTCTGGGCAACCTTCTGGCTGTTCAAAACTTTAGAAGAAGAAATGGGGGAGACATCTGGAACCACCCTGCTGTCTTTACTAACTTACTAAAGCTCTAAAATTCCCATTTTTTAGGCAGATCAACCCTATCAAAGAAAGCCACTCCACCCACATATCCCACCCACCAGGAGCACACAGGGGTGAGCCCCACCATCCCACAAGGGACACCCTGTGGAGGGATAGCTCACCTGGAAAGGCAGCATGCACTCAACCCCCACATCTGCTCTGCCAATTTACACCTCAGTAGATGATCCTGGGTGGGATCAGCTAGGATGTATATCAATGATTTCCTTACAGGTAAGGTTTCTCCTTTTTCAGAAGAAAGTGGGGAGGCAGTGGCTGATTGATGGCATCCCTCTACTGATGTTCCAATCCCATCCCAGCCCTGATTCCTTCATCTCTCCTGAGATGGGCTGGGAGGAAGTGGGGGTGGAGATGGCAAAGGCATCGATGCAGAGTGGAGGGAATGTTTCTATGACTTGTAAATCTACCTTCAAGCTTGGAAAGGGCAGACTGGAACACATTTGCAAATATTTGGCATTTGCCAGCAAACTGTGATCACTTACTCATTCAGAAGTGGGAGAAAAAGAGCCATAAAAGTAATAGACACAGCCAAAACTAGAGTAGGCCTGCAAAGAGGATTTCCTAGATCCAAGCTCTGTCAGTGGGGCCACTTTCCCTGTATGAAAAACAACACAATTTCCACCTGCTATGTCACGTTCAGATGTTGCATGCCAAGGGTTTTGTGAAGATTCATTATGTTTATTCCATACAGTAGAGTTCAACAGTTATCCATGGATTTCCAGAAAGAGAGGTTATTTCCTAAGGCATCGTGTTGGGCTCATCTCAGTCCAGTAAATAAGTTGATGATTCCCTTGGCTCCACTCCTTGGGCATCTCTTTAAGCGCAGCCTTGGAGCACACTGTTCTTAAATCAAAGCATAAAGATAACCAAACCAATATCAAGTGAATTGTAGCAGCTGGAGGAATTGAGGTAATAAACAAAGTTAAAACAGCCTGATAACAATATCCTGTTACCAAAGAAGAATAAGCATTACTCTCTAATGGTGGAATATGAAATCTTTCTTGTGAGAAGGCATGGATTTTTCTGGAAAGGAAGGGGAGAACAACCTGGAGATGTAATGCAACATGTGTGGGCACCAAGAGGGTGTAACAATGACTATACTGAGAAAGTATCTTACCTCCAAAAGCTCAGGCTGCCTGACCTTTAGCCATGCTCAGGATTGTCTGTCTGTTTAGGATGTGATTAAACAAGGCAGGTTTCCTCTAGCAGAGCAGTGCATGGAAGTCATCAAAGTGGGTTTGGAGAGTGAGATTCCAGACCAGCTACTCAATGGACTTGGAAAAGCCACATGCCAGAAATAAACCAAGCACAAAAAACTAGGATAATAGCTCTTTACCCCGTATTCAAGTTGGTAACCTGGTTTCTATGGCATGCCCAGTGCAAATCCCAGTGCTTGGTGTGCTGGAGAATTGAGGGTCGGATCGGAACATCTTAAAGGCAGTTTTAGATTGACTGGAATAGTCCTTGGGATCTTGGTAGTTGGGAGAGTGGATTTTACATGATCACTGTCAGCTTTGTGTGAGAGGGAGGGCGGGATGAGAGGGAGGGTGGGATGGGAGGGAACTGCTGGTGTTCAGCCCAAGGTTTAGTGCCCTAAAGCCAGGGGGAGTGCTAGGAGCAAGTCTTTCACAGCTGGGTAAGCTCTGGGTGGCATTTGAAAGCCACTCTATAGAGCAGAATAATGAATGTGAAGAATCATAGGGTAGCTTGAAGACTGATGTTAATTACCCACTAATTTTCTAGCTGTGATCCATGAAACACTTGTTGCTGATCCCCAGACAGATGGCTAGTCACAGAGGACAGGCTTCTCCTCTTTATTTCCATCTGCTATATTTCATTAAGACAGCTAAAAATAAAATTATCCCTAATGTTATTTTCCCATGCAAGTTACTGCTACAGTGACTTGATGCAACTGTGAATAGAAGAGTTTCCAAGAGACAAGATTTTCTTAATTAATTTGTGATCTGTGGCATGAAAAGTAACTGCAGATTCCTACACGAGATTCATCATGAGCACTACACTTACTTCTAAGTGCTGTTTATCTAGAAAAGTCAGTTCAAAACAAATTTTTTTCTGGTATAAGAAGAAAAAAGAGGTCACCATCTCTTCTGACCAGCAGAAATTGCTATTTCTAGGCTCTAATGAGTTGTAGATGGTGCCTATGAAACGGAGATGTAATCAAGGATATCCCTCAGGCATGAAATCTTTCCCTTTGTGTAGTAGGAATACCTCCAGAAACAGTTTTTTTTGCACAACTCTGAGCCTCTTCTCAGCCAGCACAGTGTCCAAAACCCCAGTTAGGGGGAATGTATTTTTAGGAGGTTGGTTGGTTCTGTCTTTCACTGATTTTTTAGCTGTAGCTGAAGTGTCTTTGTGAGTGGAGAAGCTGGGGTCTTGCACACATAGCTCTAACAATTTCAGAGTGTAGTTCTTGATGCATTGAAGTGTTTTCCTGGGAAGTTATGATCCCCTCTACCCAGATTGCAATTTACTTATTTTCCAAAAGGGACAAAATCCTGAACCATTTCTTTCTAGTCCTTCTACGCCTTTTCCACAAATCCTTTCAGAAGGACAGAAGCTCACCCCTATTTTATGATGAAGTTTTAGTACATTTTAGCATAACAAATTGTGAGGTGGCCCAAAAGCCCCAAAGGAAGCACAAACAGAGAGAACGGGCAGTCCAGCAGTAGAAGCTTGGTGTATTGAGGAGCTACAGAGACTCAGCTAACACTTGGTCTCCAGAATTTTGGATGAAATCTGTGGCTGGTATCTTAGACCTGGGTTATTTTTACCCTCAACTACAACAAGCCCCATTGCACTAGACCTCCTGAATGGTTACCTCAGATACTTATGTGGGATGAAGAGTTCTATAACTTTACCCTTTCAGAGTTTTCAAGGTCTGAAGCCAGTGCGCTATTTTGGAGCCCACAATCCAAATCACCACTCCTGCTGTGCCTCAGTGACACTGCCTGCAGCACAGAACTTTTGTTCTCACCCCTTCTTCATTAGTTGCTTCAGCTTGGAAAAGCAAGCAATTTCCTCACCCTCCTGGCAACATTCCCATGAGGAAATTCCTCCTCCCAAGCCACAGCCACACAGCTAGTGACACAATCCTTCCTGCTCTTGAATCAGTTTATTTCCCCATTTGCTTGGACTCTTGCTGCTCACCCCAGCCCATCACCCCAGGAGAACCTTTGGCTGCATTTGTGTGCCTGTTCTTTCTCCTCCAAGAGCAGCTACTTGAGTTCCACCCTAAGAGCACATTGACTTAGGCCCCAGTTTAGCAAAGAATTTTATCACATGCTCAAGTGTAGTTGACTTAGACCTTCAATCTGTTCTTAGCTTATCAGAGCAGGGGTGGGTAGAGCCCTTGTCCTCTTACGCACACCTGGGCCTGAGGAGCTCAGCTGAGGATGAGCAAAGAGAAATGTGCAGAAGCTGAGCAGGAGCTCAGATAAGCAGGACTACTGAGCTGGCTTCCATCCAGCCATGGTGCCATGTCTTTTAAGGCCTAATTATCTCCACACCACACTGCAGATATGTCAGCCCCATGGTGGTAACACACCAAAGGTTATTGGGTGCTTCCACCCCAACTCACCACCTCTGCATGGTCATTAAACTCTGTGTAGTCTTGTCTGGCTCAAAGTTTGCCTTGGATGTTGGAAATCCTGAATATGAACTTCAGGATTAGTACTTAGTAACTTCAGAGCAGAGAATGTGGTTAAAGCAGGCAAAACCCATCGACTGCCTCCCGTTCAGACAAAAAGTAATCCAGTAGTACTAGAGTCAGTAGTTTGTTCTGCTTAAACCACAGTGAAGCAGGACACAGGAGTACTTCACTTTCCTGTAGGGCCTTTTCAGAACAGAATGAGGCTTAATGACAACGGCTAAAGAAACAGAAAGACGTCATGGGTATCACTGAGCCACTGAGGATATTTACCTTCAAAGTCTGGCATATTTAATTCAGCTCATATAAAAATTCCCGTGATGGAGGGTGGAGAAAAATTGAATGCTGAATGAAGACATTTGTTTTCCTGAACAGAGCTGAAATGAAGAAGGTGGGTGGTGATGATCAGATTTCTCCTATAGGTCAGAAGTTCAACGTATCATCGGATTTCATGTCATGGGGCTGCTCTCTTCCTAATTCCATCCAGCCAGGACTCTGCACATCACTGAGCTTTTACTCTGGGCTCCCTCCATAAGATATATACTGTAGGCAAAGTAGTTGCTAAATAATTTTAAATGCATTTTTAAGGGTGAATCATTACCTTTCAATTCTCCAACACAGCAGAAAATGAAATTAGTTGCTGGCTTGTGTTCATATAAAATATAAAACCAAACACTTTACTGGACTGTTGCTACAGTAAGTTTATTTTGTACAAATTTACTACAAATATTAAGCTACAAACCTCTGATAGCAGTGATCTTAGATTCAAAGGTGTCTGGGACCTTGCAGGGATAGAGGAACTAAAACTCAGTGAAATGTGCCCTGAGGGCCCATGGCCTGACCCATGGGAGGCCGAATGAAGGAAGGGAGCTGAGCTGGGTTTGTTCAGTAGGTGATTGGGGGATCTGAGCCAGCAGCACTCTTCTCACAGGTCCTGAGATATTTCACTTCATAAATGCATGAATTATCTATGCATCTTGGTGAAAGAAGCTATAGCTACATCTCAAGCTGAAAAAAAAAAAACAAAAACCAACCCCAAAAAGCTGCAACAGCTTAGCACTTTGCCAATGACTGACTTTTTGAATAATTTGAGTTCAACAGGGAAATCCATGGTAGACTAGCATGACCTCCTATGGACATCTGTTCATCTGCAGAATAAAATGAGACCGAGGGAGTGTGTGAGCTCTCTGGCTAGCCAAATCACAATATTAAATTATGACAGAGGAACACAAACTCTTATGCAATGATATTTTGGGGCAGTGACTGAGAATCAAGTTGGGAATCTCACCTTCATCCAGCAGCTAATGAAGGTTAAACTACCAGTCCTAACCTAACTTTAGATGGCGTATATTTCCTGCAGAGCACCTTCCAGTACACCTCTGCTTTGAGAAACCTGTCTTATGTGGCAATTAACTCTCAAGGAGGTTTTACCCTTCTTACACCCAGGATAGACCATTTGTCATCTGCAGTGCATTCTCTCCTTACTAATTCATCTCCAAAACATTTTTATACTGCAAAAAAAAAGTATTTCATAAGTTTCTTTTTCACATTCTGGTTTCCTATGTGAAGAAAGACAAGTGGTGCTTTAGGACAGCTTTGAGATGCAGCTTGAGAGAGCAGTGCCAGCCAAGAGGAGCAGGGCTGCACAGAAGACATGTCTGTGTTCCTCAGATACTACAAATATCTCTGAAAGCCAAGAAACCTGAAACTGCAGTGGCAACTCAGACTTCCTCCTGCAATGGAGTCAAGGCAGGCTAATTTTACTCCCCATGCACTATGCAAATCATCCTTCTGGAGCTGAGTTTATTTTTTAAAGTGCTGACTGCCAAACTTGCTGCAGGGCATAGACTCTTCATATGGGTCTTAAAGAGGTTTGAAATCAGCTCTTCAGTTGGTGGTGCTACATTTCAGATGGAGAGGGTGGCTCAAAGGGGCCCTGTGAGGAAAGCAAACTTCCAGCAGGAAAGGTCGAGGTGACTAGTTTAGATGATATACTGTTTTTTTAGCTGGCCAGAATTAGCTGTTGGTGTGGTTTTCTAATTCCATTCTTGATTCTATATATAATTTTTCTTAGTTCCCCTCATGAGCTCATGCCATGGGCCCTGCAAGAGATGCTGGGAGTGCTGGTGCCTGCACCACACCCAGGGTCTGCAGGTAAAGGAAGCAGATCACTCCCGGGTTTGAGATTTACTCTCTAAATATTTGGCACATTCACAGAGTTCACTTTTAAGTGGGATTGTTCTGACCTCCTAGGAAATAAGTAGTTCTTTAAAACATTGTTATTAGACTGTGATTCATGGCACTCACTTGAAAGGCAGAGGCAGACATGGGGAACACTAAGATGCAGCAATGCAGGGTACCCTTCCAGGAAGCCCAGGCTTCATCATGGACAGTAAATAGTTATATTTCTCTTCAATATTAAAATAATTCAGCATGCAGACGTTCATCTGATAGCTGAATTGTTCTTTGTGTTTAAATGGAACAATTCTCCATTATTTCTTATCTACTTGCCAATGAGACCTTCAGGAATTTTCCTTTCTCAGCTTTGAAAATAATCACTTCCAGGTTTGAGGTCTTACCCATAACCTTCAAGGCATTCATCCATCCTTTCCTGGTTTAGGGACAAATCTGGGAGAAAACCCCTGAATGGGATCTCTTCAGGAAGCAAACCCAAGTGGCCCCTCCCTCCAACCGGTCCAGTAAAAAAATTCTTTGGAAAAAAAAAGTGGAAAAAAAATGGAAAAAGTGGAAAAACCTATTTGACTTAATAAACAAAGTACATACAAGTATAAGGAATGACTAGTATGAAACAATAAAACCTCTCGTTCGGGAGTGAGATGGCGAATTGAGAAAATTCTTGCCGTGGGCGTAGCTTTGATCTCTCTCAGTCTTTTATCAGTCCCAGTCCCTCCAGTGCTGCTAGAAAATGCCAAGCTCCAGGCTCTGGTGGGCAGCAGGTGCAAGCCCCTCAGTGCCCCCTGGGTTTTCAGTCCAGAGTAAGTTTAAACAGTTCCAAGAAAAAGGAAAATATAAAACAGTCCAGGGAACTTCTCTGCCCTAGCTAGCTGAAACTAACTAAAAGCAAAAAGATCTCTCCTGCAGTCTCTCCAAGCCTCCGCCGAGCACCCCATCCAGAGACGAATGTGGAGGAGTCAGGCAGTTTTCTCAAAACAAACTCGGTGCTTCTCCTTGCTCTTAGAACCAGTCTTAAAGGCACAAGACTCAATATACAGCACAAACAGAGCAGATGATTGGGGATACAAGCATCATAAAGTTACCCTAGGACACATCCAAACAGGTCTGCCTGGACCTGAGTGCAAAGACAACTACCAAGATTAAAATAAGTAACTGCAGGGCTGTGTACACAACAGGTAGCAGCTCCCCAGCCATGGGAAGGGTGGGATTGAGGAAAAATATATTTTCTATCATAAAAGCCTGGAACAATCCAATTTCTTTGGGAGGACTCAAGGATCTGGTGGGTGCTGAATGTCAGTGGCTCTGTGCAGAGCCTGGGCAGCCACCACAGGGGGCTGAAGGCCATGCAGAAAGAAATTATTCACCTGCCTAATTCACATCTTCCCAAAAATATATCTTCCATGATAGTGGAGCCAAATCAAAGACCAGGGAGTAATAAAGAACCTATGCGGAGATAAATTATGTGTCCGTGCTGCTGGTTGTTCCACAGGGAGGAGCAGGCCCGCTTCCCTCCCAGCATGGCTACACTCTATTTTTATACATTTTCTGTGTCATTTCATTGCCCCTCAGCTTCATATTAAATCTGACCTTTCCACTGCTCTTGACTGAGGAAAGGTAATCACCTCTTTGCTTTCTTTAGGGTTATACATCATTGTGTGTGACAGGTAGATAAGTGTACCTGGAAAATATGGTTGCATGTGAAACTAGGCAGGAAAAAATATCTGTGAGTAGGTCAGGATCCACTTGAAGACCTGCCAGACCTGCCTGAGTGCAAATACATTTTTCAAGCTGGATGTTTAACTCCCACTGGCTCCCATGAAAACTCAACAATTGCAGAAAATCTTCTTTTGTTTTCAACAGTGGAGAGAGACTCCAGTCCTCATTTGCATAGGCCTGAGTGAGCATGGGGAAAGAGGGTTCTGTGACTGATGATGTTGCAAGAGTTAGGAAGCTGGGAAGGAAGAAAAGGAATATTTTAGGTCTCATGCAGTCGCTAGAGAAGGATCTAAATACACCATTGTGCATCTCATGGTCTGTAACTGAGGCTGTGACCTGTATTAAAAAAAAAAAATAAAAATCACCCAAAAGTAACTGAATATCTAAGTGCATCCTGGAGCATCAAGGGAATATTCCCTGGGGATAACAACCTCACACAAACAGCTCTGTTAGAGCATTCTTATAGAAATTCAGAGATCTAATTAATACAACTATAAAATATATTCATCTAGTGTAGATTTGATTTGTTGCATACTGAAGGTGTTCATTGCTGGAATATGGTGACAATTCTGAAATGACGGCAAAGTTAATCCAGCAGAAAAGCTGAAGGGATACTGTGTGACTGCTGTTTGTGTCAAGCAATGCACATCTTTCTAAAACAATATCTATTATATACATCTAGGAGCAGAGTAGATCTGCTGACATGATGGGATCAGAGTTGCTACAACTGCTTATTCTTATTGATCTTTATAGCATCTTGATCTAGTGCTATCAGGATGCCTGGATATTCAGGTTGTCACCTCTAACAAGCAGCAGATGCGACAAGGTCAATTGCAGCAAATGCAAGAGCAGGGCTTGCACAAGAGGAGGTTTGAAACCCTTAATTAAGGTGAAGAAAGTACCTTGGTGTCACAGCTTGTTCCACTGGCGTTTCTCATGTAGAAGCTCTACTTAATGCAGAAATGATTAACAATAAAGCCAAGTTGATACAGAAGCATCATCCAACAAAAATAAAGGCAGTTTAGCTAAAATTGTTTTGAAAATACTCATTAATTAGGCTAAGGTAAATTTGCGTATATGTGGGCTTGCTAACACTCCCCCTTCTTCCTACCTAAATGGGACTAATTATTTCACTAATTATGATGTAATTGTGTAGCCTTGGTATCATTGATTACAGATGCACTCCTTGTCTCGCTGTTTTGCCTGAATTCAAGCAGAAGAGAAGGATGCTCCTCTGGGATGTGCTGCTACTCCTTTTGGCTGCAGCCTTGACCTTAAAAAAGAGGAACAGAAAAAAAGTGAGTAAGCTAAGTTATTTATAGCTGAACTAGTTATTTTGATGTGCTATGACAGCAGTGGAATCTGTTTTCACTCAATTAATGGCAATGGAAGAAGCTTTCAATACCCTTTAATGGTGTTTGTTGGCTGCAATACAAACCTTTTCTGAATGTCTGAAGATGTAGGATTTTGAAACACAGGAAGAGGGAGCATGAGGTGTGTTGTGTTTCTGGCTGACATGAGTAGCGCTGAGGAGCTGAAAGGGGGGTGCTGCTGCAAAAAAAAATCCACAGTTTGAAGGGAAGGTGGCAGACAGCAAAACTGTGCAAACTCCTGTGTAAAATTCTGTGGGTCAAAGCTCAAATGGCTTCTCATAAGGTGCTTGGTGGAGTTTGAAATACAAAACTTTACTGTTCCCAAGTGGGGAAACTGAGGCAAAGTGCTTAACGTGGCAAAGGTTGCAAAGCAAGTTAATGGACAAAAAGTGACAGCCTTGGGCCGTGGTCTCTGAATCTACTCACAGAAGGTGGACTCACACTGTATTTTTCCCTATCCCTTTCCTGCCACTGTGCTGTTCTCATGCACAAATTCTATGAGGGGTGGGCTGCAAAACAAAGCTGGGAAAGATGGAGGGGACAGTGGGGAATCTTGGCTGAATTTTTTTCTTGCCCATTACTGAAAATTTCAGCAATAACAGTCTTCCCCTGAGCACTGTGATGTGTTTTCTAGGTCTCTGACGAAGTTGTTAATAAAAGCTGTTTCTACTCTCTGTTTTTTGAGCTGGACAAGATAGATTTTTTTTTATTTTGAGTTTTTGAATTAAAAATATACATGGAGTGGTTCATTATATTTAACCAAGACAGAATTTGAAATCCTAAGTTTTTGCGAGTTAGTTTTCATAGAAAAGGACTGTTTAAACCCAGGTCCTCCTCCCCCTCCAAGGTTTATAAAATAGCTTTTCTTCCTTGCTCCTCTCCACACTCTGGGTGTTCCACAACTTGTCCCCCTCCATGACCAGAAAACTCCTGCCAGAGGATTTGCTGTGTATTCCAAGGTTTGCTTCACTGTGGCAAGAGAGGAGGAAAAATATCTGCTTTCTCCTCCTTTTGCAGCTTTGATTGGGTCCCTGGAATCTGTGCATTTCTCAGACTGCTTTTCATGACCTTTAAGGCTCTCAGAAAGCAGGTGCTGTTTGTAAAGCCTTTCTGTGACTGTCGCTTTGTTTCCGTTTGATTTATCCTTTTTAAACTCCCAGGTCAGGCAGTTGCAGGTACTTTGCAATATTCACGAGAAGCTGATTTATGCAGGCACAAGGCTGTGCAGCAGGATTACAGGGTACGGTATGTTATATGCAGCTTTAATTTTTTTTTATGACCAAAGGATACAGCCAGAGTTTCTCAAATATGGAATTTATGAGAGCCTCATTCATGCAGGGTTTAAAGGGCCCCTGTCTCTGTGCCCTGCTCAGAATGGGGAGATGGGGTAAGCAGTCTTTGCAGCCTCTGCCAGTGAACAAAACTACATAAAAGCACACCCAAAGCAGTCAGCTGAACACTGAAATGGCCTCTGCATATAGAGCTGAGGAACTTCTGAAGGATCTGTGCAGTTCCAGCCCTTCTCTGAGTTACAGAAAAACAAATTCTGTCAAATATTTGAGTCAAAAATCTTTCAAGAAGGCATCTTCTGTGCAGTGCAGCGCCAGAAGTTAACTTTGGGGTTTCTAAAACCTATGACAGTGCAAAACAAGAAACAGAGGATATTTGTGGTAAGTACAGACATTTGGTCCTCTCAATCTCCTTTCTTGTGCACTCATAGACACTATTTGCTCCTCTTTTGGCTTAATTATGCACTTCGTATCCTACCTGCAAGTCCTTTCTTCTGAGAAGAAGCCTCTCTGCTCACATGAGGAGCAGGGTTTGTGTGTGTCCAGTCGCTCACTAGGCATTGTTTTTCACCTGGAATCTGCATTGGAGGTAATCAAGTTGCCTGGCATAAAAATTCAAGATACTAAATGCAATAACATTGCCTGGGAACAGAATGTGCATGTCTGATGTAGTGAGTTACCCAGCCCTCCCTTGCTTGGAGTGTTACACATCACATTACACGTACTTGCATGCCACAGGACTATTTTGGGGAGAGAGATGATTCTTTGGAAAGTCACTAAAATTTTTGTAGTGGAACTGGAATCGTTGATGTATTCAGAAACCTGTCAGTGTGTTCCTGTTGGGAGATGCCCCTGGCAGCCTTTGACTGTCTCCAGCTCCAGAGTGCCTGGGGGAGGATGAAGGGGACCTGTTCCAGCTGTCATAAGCACAGTGGAGTAATTTCCGAGTCTGGTGTCTCACAATGAGGCTCTTTCTTTCTGTGGTGCTCCTGGATGGTCAATGTGTGGTGCTGGAAGTGAGCTCCTCTTACAGAAACTGCAACTACCTCTGAGTCCAGCCTGGACAAGTGGAAAAAGCCTTACCCATCTTTAGCTATTTTTCCTGCAGAAGGGGAGCTTTTCTTTCCATCTTCCCTGCCTCCCATGCCATCCAGGAAAACAAAAAGGCACTGCTAACATCTGCTCTTTTCTCCTCCTACATGCAGGCTCTTTCTCAGCTCCCTATTAAACCCCTTCCCACACAGTGGTGTAGGCAGCTCCTTCGTGTACATCTTGGAGTACAAATTCCCCCCTCCCCCCCATCCCTTGGGAGCAACATTTGCAAGAAGTGACTGGTGAGGGTTTATTTTTGTTCTTTGCTAAGACTTTTTAGTTACATTCTCTAAGTGCAGCTCCTCCCCCAGCGTTCAGTCTGTAATCTGTGAGCGGTGGGGCCGACACAGCTGCTCCTGGAGACACCGTGTGGGGGTGGGAAGGGATGCAGCAATTGATGGAGAACATTCCAATTGCTAACCAATGCTCAGGTGCATTTATTTCTACCGAGAGGTTACTAAGGAAACAAGGAGACAAATTTCTGGGGAAAACACAGGCATTCTTAATGAGCGACAAGACCTATCTATGTCCTTCAGCTTGGATGTTTGGGGACTATTCTTTGGGCCCCTGTAATTGAAGACTCTGATTTCTGAACCTGTCTTCACTCTCTTGTCCCTGGCTTGTTTCTAGGGCAGTTGCAGGGCGCTGAGCCTCCACCATGAAACATACAAGCTCTGAGTCATTTCTGCTTCTGGCAAAAGGAATGAGAGAACCCATCTGGGCTTGTTCCATCCCGGAAAACTTGCCATGTTTTGCAATTTGCACATGGTTATTTGTTGGGGTTTTTTTGTTGTTTTTTATTCTCCTCCAATCAGAATGGGTTGGGTTCTCCTGAAGCTGCGTTGGCTTTTTGTTGCAACAGGAAAAAACCCCATCAAAATAAATTTTGCTGGAAGATTTAATCCAAGAGATTCAAAGCTGAAGAAAAGTGCTGCTGTGCAGGGAACTCTGCAGAAGATGCTTGGCAGTATCCCACAGCCCCACTCAAGCCCCAGTTGTTGCCAATTATCAGGTTATGTGTACCTCGCATTGTTCCTGAGGCTTTTATGGAGGAAAAATTCTGTAGGAAATTGCCTGAAGGGTACAAAGGCAGGGGCACTGGAAGAGGTTTGACTCACTCTTCTGGTCTCCTCCTGCACAGCTCAGGGGACGTGAGGCTGGTTTTGTGGTGCTGGGCCTTGGAGTGCGCAGGCAGAACTGGAGGACAGAAACCTGCAACTCCCCCAAGACTTGCCAGTCAATGGAAATGAGTGATTTACTGTAGCAGAAATAGCAATTATCCTTGGAAATAAGGCAAGATGATTAATTGTATCACAATTAATATTGTGAGCACTTACTTCATAACATCAGACCAGAAAGGGTTTTAGATCTAGTCTTATTCTAGAAGCGGGGAAAATACATTTTTCAAGTCAAGTAATCAGATCCAAACACTGAAAACAATTCAGAAAATTCTTTAAAAGGAACCTGAACAGAAGTGACACCATTAAAAAGGAACATTTAAAAAGGACAAATGAAGTTCTCCAGTACAGAAGCAAAGAAGAATTATTTGTTGTGTTTTCTGAATAGTGTTTTTAGTTTGGGGGGATGTGATACAATTGTGTATTTTCCCACCATTCATAAGGTATAATTCAAGTTATTCAAGGAACATTTGCTCATTTAAAAAAAAAAAAAAAAAAAAAATTCTAAGCTTGCAAACCAATGGGTTTTGCAGTATGATTAACTTGGTGGCTTCCAGAGTGTTTAACTCAACTAAAAGGAAGGTTCAAAGAGGATGGTTCAGTTTATCTTACTATATATTTTTTTTTCCTGTGAACACAGAAAATTACAAGTGACAGTTTATGTGGTTTTTGATAGATTTACTATGCCATTAGATTGCACAGAGGCCATACTGAAGACATATTTCTTTAAGGCTTTGGTATCAAGATATTTAAAATGCCAATTCATTAGAAATCAATTCCAGAAGAAAGGAAAGGAAAAGTTTGTTGTTCTTCCATATTAGCTATTCTTTCTAACCCCTCTGTGCAAATGCCAGTGGGCATTGGAAGAAAGTGGAGAGACTTGTAGCAACATATTTATTTTGCAGCAGGGGAGGGCAGTGTGGAATTTGTTTTATCTGCATGGGAGGGTCTGTATTGTAAGCAGTGACAAATATCTCTTGTCCAGCTCTGATCGTTTCTAGTGATAGAAAAAGTGTGTATGAAGCAGGTCAGCTTCTTCTAGAGGGATCAGTGCTTTTCCTATGGAAAATAAGAGATTTTCCCCAGGCACTGAAATGCTGTTCCATCCAACCAGATCCACAGGGCTGATCCAGAGCTGAAATCCATGAAAAGTGCCCAGGGCAGCTGCAGCTTCATTACTCTTGAGAGGAATAAACTGGTTTTTTTTACAGCACTGTATTTACCCAAGGACTTGCACTACTTTAGGGCTCTATTTCAAACAGAGAATTCCCAAGGCCGGTCTCTGGGGGATGTGATGAGATTTCCCCTCCTGGGAAATGCAGAGGCACCCATAGCACATTGACAGCTGAGTTTGTCCTCACTGTGGTTTTGGGACAGTGCTGGTATTAAGAGCAAAAGGGAATACAAAGGAAGGTTTTTGACTGGAAGTTTCATAGTTTGTTTCAGTATCCTATATATTGACTTCTGGAAGCATTTTTAAATTACCTGAAATGCACTTGCACACTATTTCCGGCAATAACAGTCTGACCTAGGATATTACTATTTTGCACTTTTTAATAATGATGCAAGATCCCTAAAGTGAGGGTTATATTTAAGAGTGCTTTGGATTCAATTATATTGTCTGGTTTTTGTAATATTATTAATATTATGGTGCTATTTTGAAACCAGAACAGTTGAGCCAGCAAGCATTGTCACAGCTTCCAATTTAGTAGATATTTCAATATCTACCTAGGAAGGGGAAAAAAAGGGGCAATATTTTCCTAAATATTACTGCCTGATACCTAATCTCTGGGCAGGTATCACTGAGTGGAGCTTGCTCTTGCTTTGGCACCAGCAATGACCCCTTCAGACTACCAGATCTCATGGGTTCACAGGATGGTCAGGAAGAACCAATGATGGAAATATTTTAGGGATGAGCTAGAATGTGGGAACCCTAAAAATCCCCTCAGGGAAACTTCCAGGCTTTGTCTTGGGAAGATTTACCATAGAGGTTCCCTGCCTAGGTTGAAAGAGAAGACTTACTTCATGGTGTCTTGCAGAACTACTGCCAATCTACCCTGGATTGACCCCTCCATGGGTCACTTAATTGTACCCTGAAGTGACCCCTTCATTGGTCACTCAACCCTGCACTCCCCAATTGTTCATTCCTCATACCCCTCTATAGGTTGCCTTGCCCTTTATACTGTCCCTGTGCCCTCAGATCATTGGCCACTGGACATCATATTTAAGCCGGTGTAGAGAATATGGTCTGTGTCTCTGCCCATGATCCCTTTGGCATGCTGAAATAAACCTTGCTGGAAAATATCATACAGGAGTCTGTGGTAGTTCTTTAGAGAGACCCAGATGACTGCCAATGGCAAAAGGCAAGAGCCTGCTCTTTGTCCGGTGCGGCGGGGGGAGGGAATTATAGCTTTATTTGCTCCTTCCTGGTCCGTGTTCTGATGCCAAAGGGACCGCCCTGCCCTCTCCCAGGGCTTTTACCTGGGGGGACGGGCCTAGAGGCAGGGACAAGCCACTAAACACTCAGGGACAAGGCGGGAGTGGAACAGAGTTGGGTTACATTCCAGTGTGGGAGGATGGGCACTGCTGAGCAGGGACAAACTACGTGATACAGTTTGAACGGGGATAAAATAGAAAAACATTACAGAACCCAATATAAAATGAAACACAATGTAAACCCAATTAACACACTGTAACAGGAGGCCCTTCCTGTCTTTCCTCCACTGAGGCATGTATGTGTGCATGGACTTGAAACGGCTGTTCCTGTGGCCTGCTCTGAGCAGCTTTGGAAGGAGATGCTTCAAGAAGGTAGCAGCATTTTACAATCCTGCCACAATGCTACAAAGGGTGTCCTGACTGTGGAGCCTATCGTAGGTTCCTTGTAAACGTTTTCATGCGGCCTCTGCCACCGGGTTTAAAGTTGCTGTCAGGTATTCTATTTTCCCAAGGGGAAACCCTGATTTTCTGGGGAAATTCCTGAGGGCCATGACCGAATGCTACACTGGGATTCCCTCTGAGATCCCAAATAGCACAGGCAGTGTTGCTATTTAAAATGAATTTGACACTGCAGAGCAAAAACCCATTGAGCCCCCTGGCTGTTCCTTATCCACCAGCTGCAGCTCAGCGCTCTCAGGATTAAAGATTTTGTCAATTATACGGATGTTCAGAGCCCCATAAAGATGAGTTTAAAAACCTGCTGGAGGTTGCCCAGATCTGTTTGGTGTTTCTTGTACAGTAAAACCACAGCATAGCTTCAGCCCTATACTGATGCTGACAATTGCAAAATTCCTGTTTTTTAAACTTACTTCTCCAAATAAATAGTGAGCAACCCAGACTTCATCCAAATGCTTTGTTTTCTTAAACAGGCCAAGCCCTGAAGCTCTGGCTGTGAGCAAACAGCCTCTGAAAAGTTTGGTGTGCTTAGAGCATTCCATTAAGAAGAAAAAAAAAAATTACATTAAAAAACTGGCATAAAATAATAAAAATTTGTGCATGAAGGAAGGGAATTTCTACCCTAATTTTTTTTTTTTTTTTTTTTTTTTTTTTTTTTTTTTTTTAATTTTAAAACCACTGACAAATCTATGGGCATTGTCAGTGCTAAAAGAAGCATCTTAAAACCAAGCAAAGCTTTTAAGCCTTCAAGGACTGCTGACAGAGAGAAAACACTGGCATCTGCTCTTCCTCCAGTCTTTAGTGTTAGGGTTTAACTTCAGACCTCCTGCAGGACATGTAGATAACCACCTTGCCCTGCTGACTTCATCCCTGCTCCTGGATCAGCCCTGTGCCAGACACCTGATCCTCGTGTGCCTGACAGTCTGTGTCTGGAGGTACAAACCCAAAACTCCATCAACTTCTCAAGGCCATTTTTTGGGTATTTCACTTCTCCATGTACTCAGAAGGGTGTTACCCTGCACATTTATTATTTATTTGGATGCTGAAGAGCTGATGGTCGGTGGGTTTACCAGAGACTTGATGTTTAAGCCCATGTTCTGAATGGAAAGAGTCACTGAAGCATAGGTCTACTGTTGTGTTCCTCTGAGGAATGGTTTTTCCCCTCAGAGTCCCCCTAAAGCCTGTGCTATGTAGTTTAACCCTTTTTCCCTATCATACTTCTGACCCTATTGGCTCAGGGCCAATATCTTTCCTTGGCCCAAAACTAGATAAAACCCCTGTCTCTTCCTGGTTCACTCTCCCTCTTCTCGGCCTCCTGGAACATCACATCAAGAATAAAGCTTGGACTGGAGCTGGGGTGAGAGCCACTCTTTTGAAATCTTTATTCTGTCTCTCTGAAATATATTTCCCTAAAACCCCTGAATAACTGAGCTAGCGAGAGCCGGGGGGGTGGGGGGGGGCGGCTAGAGGGAAGTATAATTTCAGTCTACTATCCCAAAATAATCAGCCTTGTCTTCATCCAGCACATTTCTCAAAAGATTTTCCATGAGACGCCACCAAGACTTCAAAACAGGGCTTTCCTGCAGTGGGAAATGTGAAAATGCACTCGAGCATTTGCTCTTTCGCTCATAGAGACAACCAGTCCCAGCAGAAAGGGATTACCATCCCGGAGTGTGTTGGGAGGTGGCAGCACAGGGCTTCCTCTCACTTGCCTTCTGCAAAGCCTTGTGCTGCTGGCAATTTTAAGGCTGATGCTGGGAATGCTGGCATCAAGAAAATCCTAAAAATTTGCATTTCCCTAAGCACCTGTGGAAAAAAACCCTACAGAAAACAGATTATGCCACTCCAGCAGTGGGGCAGCAGAGCACTGTGAGCTTCAGCAATATCAGCAGTGACTTTGATTGGGTTTTTTTAAACCTTTAAATATTTATACCAAGTCGCTCAAGTAGGAATTCTTTGTCATTCTTTTTCATTGCTGATAAAATCTCAAAATCAAACTTTGAGGAAAGCACCTGGTAATGGGCACTTTATGGCAAGGAAAAAGATCAGATGTGCAAATATCTGATGTTTATTTGGGACACTAGAGTTAATGGGAAGTATAACTCTCCTAAAGAAATGACATTTTATTTTTGAGCCATTAAGAAATGCTGCATGAACCATAAATGAACCAAGAATGTTGTGTGTGTTCAGGAAGGTATTTGGGTGGGGGGGCTGGTTTTCGGGATGCCCTGGGTGCATATTCAGGATGAGTTTGGTCCAAAGCTCCATTGCCAGGTCAGTAGCTTTAGGTTGGGCCAAGGCAGGAACAGCCACATTTCCTCCTGTTTCAGGTCACTGAGTTTATGTACCCAAGCTCCAAATCAGCTCAAGCTGACTTGAAATGCTGCCAATCTGGCCTAAGATTTGCAAGTCTTAAATCTAACCAGGAAATCTCCTCCTGATGAAAGTCTTGGGAGGGGAAGAGGACAGGATCTCTGTGTTATATGAGCTTCAACAATTCTATCTGCTGTGAGTTTTGCATTCAAAAGGCACACTTAACAAAAGGTAAAGGCTGGCAAAGCACAGGCACATTTAATTTCTACCTACTATTCCATTTCTACCCAAACTTTGCTGGTTTGTATTAAGACATCTGAGAATGTGCAAACACCTTTATCAAACCTTTTCCATGAAATCCCTCCTTTTTCCATGAAAAATCTGGCAAACCACCCCAGAGGCATAGATGCCAAATCCAATTGAGCTGTGGTCATTTGGGGACAACTCTGCCATGCTGTCATTGGTGGGGGCTGGTTTCCTATGTAGGGGACATCACCATCACCCCAAGCTGGGATTGGAGCCCAAAACTCTCAGGGATGCCTGTCTGGGACAGAGGCGTGACTGTGATAAGTTTGATTTGCACAGAACTGGTTTAGCAGGGCCGAGACATGAAGGTCAGGGAGAAAGGGAAAGTGGGGTTATTTATACATGGGGTGCTTGTGGCTGAGAGCAGCAATGTATGATAAGAGACTTTTCCCAGATGGAACCCCCAGCACTCAGGGACACACAGCTTGCCCACAGTATGTCTGTTGCTGGCAGGGTTTCTCCCATCCTCTCCAAAATAACCCCCTTTGGGGATGGGCTGAAGGGCAAAACTGTGAGGCTCAACCTGCTTGGTTTGGTAGCAGCAGCAGTGGCATGAGCCAGGGGGAAAATCCAACACCCTGCAGCAGCTGTCATCTATGAGCAAATGTTGAAGTGGCACAAGCAAAGTTTCTTTTTTTTAAAGCCCTGTGCTGGTTGGTGCACTTAAATGATTTCCTTAAATATATTTTTAGTTATTTATTTACACTCTCTATAGGCTCTTTTTTAATGGTATTTTCTGAGTGTTCTCAAATTAAATGTTGCTGAAATCTGCCCTGCTTAAGAGGATGGGGGTTTGCAGAGCATTTAGGCCTGATTCAGCAAAAGCACTTGATTATTTTCAGTTTAATTTTACAAAGCAGTTAAGCACATGCCTACAGCAAGGTATGTCCTTAAGTCCACCTCTGCTCAGCAAAGCATTTAAACATAGGCTTTACTTTAACCAGAGACAAGGGAGTTTGAGCATATGCTTAAATATTCCTCAAGCCTTGAACCTGAGCAGCTCTGGCAGATGATTACCTTTCTGCCTTTGGTGGATCTATCACACTGCTAAAAACATTGAAAAAACCCAAGCACCTTATAATAGGCTATTTCTGGTAAAAGCAAGAGCAGCTCCTCCCCAGTTTGGGGCTGGAGGGGCTTTTGTAAGGGCAGGGAAGTCGGTGATGCTCTGGAGTGAGAGAAGCTTTGTGGCTACGCTGTTGTCTTACTCTGTATTTGGATGTTGTTGTACAGGAACAGTGCAGGTCCCTGCCTCAAGCCTGCGGGTCTTGCTGAAATACAGATAATAAATGGCTCATGTGATTTGATGGAAGACACTTTGCTGAGTACATCCAAGACCTGTTGCCTTTCCTGGATGTGCTGACTGTGATGGGGGTTCTCCAACATCCTTTCTGCTCTAAGGCTTCAGGTGTGTTGGACCTCACTGAAGGGAAAACTCATCCTGGGAAAGGTAGATGTTCAGGGTAGTGTTTGGCACTTTGTCAAAATAGTCAGCAGAGATGGTCTGATGCTGAGTTTAGCAAAACCAGTCAGGTTGGGATCAGCAAGGCTTCCTCCAGAACTACCTGTCTGATTCATGTGCTGAGTTTCTCTGAAACGTGGGAGATTGACAACCCTTGGACTCTCAAATCAAATTATCCTGGAAAGCAGAAAGGTTCCAAGCCTTGGCTGAGCAAGAACACAGTATTTTCTGGGACTCAGCAACTGCCTTAAATTATAGCTTCCCTAATCCAAATTTGGAAAAAGTGCCATTTAGATTTTTGACCCAGAGCTGCGCTATGGTGTCATTGTTCCGTAGCTGCCACAAACACAGTGGCTAAAAGGGGTGGCCCCATCCTGTGTGTTGCTGCCTGCTCCATGTGAGCAGGTACATATCAGCTATGGATAAATAAAGACTTTCTTTCTGTATTCAAAATAAAAAAATCTCTTTAAGGACAGCGAGCCCAACACCAACAGTTCCAAGTATTCTCCCCACTACTCTCTCCAGTGCAATGTCATCACAGTGATCAGGATCCAGGAGAGCATTGCGGGTGCTGCCTCCCATCCTGCACTCAGAAACCAAAGGAGCAATAAAACACAACAGTTACAGCAGCACTTTGGGTTCATTTGTTGGTGATTTGGGTAAAAGTTTCATTTTGCAACATAAGGAGCCTCCTTGTTCCCACTAATAAAACCAGCTGCTGATCACATGGCTCCAGCACCAGGGGAAGGACTGGGAAAGAAGAGCAAATGGATAAAAAAAATTGGTGTCAATTTTCAGATGGGGATGATCCAAGGAACACAGGAAAGATCAGACCTATTCCCAGGTGTCCAGCTGAAGCTCATCCTTTGAATGGGACAAAGCTAAAGTCTGGATCCAGAGAGCTCTTGAGGATTTTTGGATTCAGGAATCCACTGTGGTTGAAGATGTAGCTCCCTCCTCACCTGTCTTGTCCCCCTCTGTATGCCTTGCAAAGCTCTATTAGTATAGACCCTCTACTTACTTTCACCAAGGCATAGGGGACATTTAACAAGTCATCCCCCCAGCTTTTTTTTTTTTTTTTTTCAGAATATATTTCTTCCCTGCAAAGCTCTTGCCTATTCCTATCTTCTTAAAAAGTCTTAAAAAAAAAAAAAAAAAAAAAAAAGTTGTTTGTGGTGCTAATGGTATGGAATGAGCTAAACCTTTATGCCATTTTTAGCACTTTTGGAACAGAGAGAATTGGAGGATCTGAAAATATATGCTTAATCGCCCCCAGGAAAGACTGCCATAATATTTTGGGTTGCATAAGCAAACTAAATTGGAAATCTGGAATCTATTCAAGACCTTTTGATCAGGGAGCTTTGCAAGTGCAGAAAAGTAAAAACACAGACAGATGGGGATTAGAGTTGAGCATCAGGAGAATAATTTCCACTTTTAATTTCAGTTCCACCAACATATAAAAAGCATTAACAATCCAGTTACGTAACATGCATCAGAGCCTGGCTGGACAGGGCAGGAATTCTCACTGTAATTAAGTCATTACCCAGCCCACGCTTGCTGCATGGAGGTGGGAGTCTCTCCACACCAGGGAAAGATGCCCCCCTTCCTTCAAAATCTGGGCAAATGTCCTGGCCAAAATTAGAAGCAGTTATCGAGGCTAATAGGAGCTGCAGGGGGCTCAGGGAAAATTAAAGCCTGCTCCGAGATACACAAAATCCAATCGACAATCACTTGCAAACCCCAATCCACTCTATTTCTCTCTATCTTTGTCACTAAATCAGCTTCAGTGGGAGAAGAGAGATCAGGCTGAAGAGCAAGAGGAGATATTTTTGCAGATTGTTTGATGTTGGGAACAATGATGCATAATATACTTGTTCTAATAGTGGGATCTTTGAGAGAAAGTGCTACAACATCCAAAGGCTGGCAAGAGTCCTGCAAATTTGAGGCTGCAAAGGCTGCCAGATTGGATTAGATTTCTGTTCTTGCCTGTTTTCCTCTGCTTGGGGCATATTTTTGTGCACAGTGATTGATGCAAAGTGATGCAAAAAAGCACTAAGAGGATGGTCTAAAAAGAACCGCTTAAATTTCAGGATCAACTTACTGGACATGGCTTCTGGACAGATTTTGAAGAGTGTCTGATACCCCTGAACATCCGTATTAAGAACTATTTGCCTGTTGGGATCAGCTCCTGAGACTGCTGATGTCTGCAGCCTTTAAATAAAAATCCTTCCTTCCTTTCCTTCCTTCCTTTCCTTCCTTCCTTCCTTCCTTCCTTCCTTCCTTCCTTCCTTCCTTCCTTCCTTCCTTCCTTCCTTCCTTCCTTCCTTCCTTCCTCCCTTCCTCCCTTCCTCCCTTCCTCCCTCCCTCCCTCCCTCCCCCCTCCCTTTTTTAAACAATTTTGAGAACTTCTGCATGCAGATTTAACTGCAGTTACTTTTGTTTGCCTTCACTCTTGTTACATGAACTTGGACAGGGGTAGGAGTGAGATTTCATGGACTGGATCTGCTTTTCTTAATTTCAATTAATATGACATATAGGAAGAGATTCGCTTTTTTGGCATTGCTTTATGGTACTCAGCATGAGTTCAGAGGAGTCTCCAGGCAGTCTTTGCAGCAGGAGTAGAGGTGTCCTGGGAGATTTTCTCTGACCCTGAGAAGTCCCAAATTGGCCAAGACAAATCCCTGGAGCTCTCCTATGGTTGTCACCTGAGCCCCTTGGGGAAACATACGGCACGGAAATCCCAACCTCCTGAAAAATCTGTAACAGGGTCTGAGGGCAGCCCATAACCTCTGGGTTAGAGCAGTTTGAAGAAAGCTGCTGTGAGAGCAGCTGTGAGGTGGACTTGGGCTGCTGGTGGATGAGAGGCTGGACGTGACCCTAAATGTGCACTGGCAGCCCCAAAAGCCAACCACATCTTGGATGCATCACAAGAAGCTTCACCAGTAGGTTGAGTAAGGTAACTCTTTTGAATCACTCACCCAAAATACTTTGTCTCTGGGATCCCCACCTGTCTTGGTTTGAAAAGACAGGTATCTGCTAAGGAGAGGCGGGCCTCTCTAGGAATGGGGAATTCCAATCCCTTCCCTCCATGTTATTATGATTTGGAAGATTAAAAAAAAAAAAAACCTTTTCAGTCAGAGCTATGAGGAAAGGAATAACAGTCCTTTGCTAGTAAATATAACAGGACAGACAAACAACAACAGCAATTATAATAATAATAAACAGAACAAGAACCCCGAGGGGCTTTGTCTCACAAGTCCCGGGCAGTCTGATCTCTCGGGACCCCAAGAGCACCAAGCCGAAATGGTGGAAACTCGGGGCTGATGGCTGGAAACAGTGGGCTGTCCCGGCAGACAGGGGGTGTCCCGGCAGGCAAAGTGAGCAGTGCTGAAGAAGCCGCGGCGGCTGGACCCGAGCTGAACCAGATCCAGCAGGGCAGGCGAAGAGCTCTGAACTCCCGGGCGCTCCAGCAGAAGACAGAATTCCCAGGACCGGACTCCTCTGCCAACCGTGGACTCCATGCAGCAAGCCATCGCTCGACTGTCCTCCCCGGAAAAACTGAGAGCAGTGAAACCACCACCCTCAGCTCCCAGGAGCCTTTCCCTCCCCCTAAACTAAGTGATCCACTTCTTTTGTATGGGTCAAGCACCCTTTAAGCATCAGTATTTAGACTCCTAGCAACTTATGGGGGGGAAAATTCCACAGGAAAACTTAACCCCCAACACCACCTTAAGGAGGATGTGGAGCTGCTGAAGCAGATCCAGAGGAGGCCACAGAGATGATCAGGGCTGGAGCCTCTCTGGTCTGGAACAAGACTGGGAGATCTGGGCATGTTCAGAATGGAAGGAGAAGGTTCTAAGAAGATCTTAGAGCCCCTTCCACTGCCAGAGACCTAGAGAGAGACTATAGACAAGGGCCTGGAGTGGCAGGACAAGGGGGAATGACTTCAAACTGACACAGGGAAGATTTAGTTTAGATACTAGAAAGAAATTTGTCCCGGTGAGGGTGAGGAGGCCCTGGCACAGGTTTCCCAGAGAAGCTGTGGCTGCCCCATTCCTGGAAAAGTTCCAAGCAAGGTTGGATGTGGCTCTGAGCAACCTGGTCTGGTAGAAGGTGTCCCTGCCCATGGCATGGGTTTGGAACTAGGCGGTCTTCAAGGTCCCTTCCAATCCAAACCCTTCTTTGTTTCTAGAAGGCTGCACTGGGTTTTGTGGATACACCATCGCAAATCTTAGGTGCTGCACTAGGGTTTGTGGATACAACATCACTTTTCACACTGAATTGCTGAGCAAGTGTGAGCCCAGCCATCAATCAGATCTGGGGACTGATTATTTCTGGATCACAAGAAGACCACAGCAAGAGGAGTTAATCATGTGTGAGTAGTACTCTGCAGGCTGATGTGCCACAATAAATAAATAAAAATAAGAGAGAGAAAAAAAAAAAAAATTAGTTGTATACACATGACTGGCACATCATTTCCATTCAAGTGGGTTATACCATAGGTGCAGATGAGATCACAGGCTGCTATTTAAGGAGGAAACCTCTACTTACAGAAATGTCTGATTATGCAACTGTCATGGAAACCACAGATGACAAAAATGTATTAAATTAGCTTGTCCATTCCCTCAGAGAACAGGGTTGTTCCTTGTGATTTATTTTTCACTCAAGATCTTAAGAACTGATTGGTGACTGCTGGGTGCTGAGCTTAAGAAGAAAGGATTTACAGTATGAGCTGAGCTATTTCTTTTCTAAAGGTGATTTTCTTTGGAAACTCAGGAATAGAAGTGCTTAAAGTCACTGGTCACATCCAACAATCCTCACACCAGTGTCCAATTCATCCTTGTACTTGTACGCTTGGAGTATTCTGGCTTTCATTCCTTAAAATACAGGCCAGAGTCTTAGAGACTTTACCATTCTGCCTGATCTTTCTTTAGTTTTCATTCTGACTCTGTTGTCTCTCCAAATAATTCTCAATTTTCTCTGGTTTTGCACTCTGCCAGTGTGTCCCTCATGGCTGCTGCTTAGCCTAGCTATACAAATTTAGCTGCTCTTAGTCTTTGCTCATAGGTCAGTCTTTTCAGCCACACTAATTTTTGCTGCTGCACAGGGAAATTAGCAGAGACTAGTGTTTTAATCTTCTTTTCCTGTTTAAAGAAACCCCAGGCCACATATTGAATGGTTTTCCTGTGACTTGAAATTAAATATTTAAAAGTAAGTGTATTTATATCTCTTTTTCTCAACTTTCACCTCTAGTTCCTCTCAGTCATTGATTTGGCTGCTTTTCTGCCTTAGAAATGGTGCTTTTTTTGAACAAATTGGACTTCAGTTTGGTTTCTTATCATGAATAGAGTGACATTGTTATGTCATGAGCCATATGGTTTAGTCTCACCTATGTTCATCCTGCAGAATTAACCTGAACTAGTTTTAAACCAAACCCTCTCGGTTGTCCAGTCCCGCCAGACATTAGACTGGGGAGGACAAGACGAAGACAAAAAGATTAATGCTAAATACCAGTGATATTTAGCCTCATTTTTGTCAGCTGATCCCTCTGATTGTGTTTTGTGTTCGCTCAATATGTGTTTGGTTGCTGTTATTTTCCTTAAAGGTAGTCTCCTTGTTCCCTCTTAATCCCAGTGGTGGCTGAACTCAACTCCTGTTCCCCTCATGTCCAATTCAGATAATGATAAACAATTATAATGGGTATTTCTTATTCTTAAGACATATTGAGGGCCATGCTTAAAGGGTTTAAAGCAGTAAATTATTTTTATGTGTAACAGGACTTTAGCCAGGATCACAAGGGAAATTGAATTCAGGCTCTGTCAGATCCCAGGAAAGAAACAGGTTGGAGAGTTGGGCCCTCTCCTCTCACAAAGGGTCCCAGAGCCAACCTGTACCTGACCAATAACTACGGATGTCAACAGGGAAGCTGCTGCTGCAGTGCACAAGGAGAAGCTGCTACCTGATTAGTGTGAATCCAAAATACAAAACGGCTTCTCTCTGAACCATTGCATCAGGCTTGCAAGCTAAGTCTGGTCTCGCTGAAGTAATTTGAAAAACTCTTAGTGTGGGCTCACACAGTTCTCACTGCCAGCCCTGCCAAGCACCTCAGCAGTGACCTACAACACCTTCCCTATCTTGCTCTAGGGCTATTTTAGCCAGGGATGTCATTGGAACTGAATTGTTCCATTATATGGTGGCTTTGCAATGTGGAAAAGTGTTCAGTAGGGACCTCTCTCTAAATCTGATGAGAGTGACTCAGTCTCTAGGGCCAATTCAGTCACTGATTTTTATTTATTCATTATTTTATTTTATTTTTTCCTGAGGCAGCTGATACAGAGAGCAACTACAGCAGTGATTTTTCTGTGCTGTGGATCTCAATTGACTGTGCTGTGGAGAGACCTGTGCATATTTCACATCAAACCCCACTGCACGGCAGTGCTTTCCAGGTATTACTGAACTGAGACAGATTTGACCCTAAAGATGAAAATTTGAATTATAATGTCTCACCCTGAATATCCTTCCATCAGAGAGATGACAGTGAAGCACAGTGCTCATGGGATGATATGGAAGACAAAAGCACTCCAACTACTCATTTTAAATCGCAAAAATTGGATTATGCAGAGCTAAACATGCATAGCCAACTGGTTTCGGAGCAGGTCAGAGAGAGTTCCAACCTCCTCTTCAAGTATTTAAGGGAAGTTCTTAACAACAAGAACCTGCTTTGTTGCACTTCTTAAAATAACAAGTTACCTGACAGAGAACTTGCTGGGTCCCTTCCCATTTTTCCTAAGCAGACGCCCAAGTTGCTGCTGTCCCACAACCCACAAACAGGCACACACATTTCTGCAGGGATGATCCCTGAATTTCATCTAAGAGCCTCTGAGAGCCTTCTCTAAATAATTTCAGCATGAGATATCCTTAGGAAGCAAAAATCAAAGGCACAAGGATCAGCATATTTAATAAGATGGAAATGGCAAAATGAGAACCACATTGAAGGATTTGGGACTTTTCTCCCTGTATGGATTCCAAAAGGGGTCATGGGTTTGCAGTGCTCTGACAAGCAGAGAGATGCTGTGCAATCAGCACAGGCACTAATTATATCTCCTCTTTCTAAATTATGTTATCAGGAAACATCTATAATGTTTGTATGGGTCTAGATTATGCTCTGAGAATAGAATGTTCCCTGCATAAAGAGCATGGCTGGAGTAAATCAATGGGGTGCACTCAGAAACATCAATTAAAGGTAATACCAGTCTTTAGCATGGTACCAGGGAGGGAGCAGAGTTTGAAATTCTGATCTTCCTCTCTAGGAAAGCAACAAAGCAGAACTACTCAGAAATTCATAAGGTTTAAAAATAAAATATTTGTCTTCACTCATCCTCATCTTTACTCAGGTTTTTACTCAGTGCTTGTTCCCAGCATAGTAGAGAATGTAATGTTTTTCTTCAGATCTCAAAGCTCTGCTGGGTTAGGGGGTTGTCTTCCTGCAAGTGTCATGAGTTAAGTACCTTGGGTTTGGGGTACATGCTTTGGGAAACGTGAAATCTTACTGCCTGAGGTGTCAAGAGCCCATCAGTGACCCAGTGGAAGTCAAGAAAATCATGTTCTGGACTCCTTCTGAACAGCAACTAGAAATTCAGATTTTCACAGTTAACTGTGATGTCTGAATACAAAATAACAGCAAATCTGTGATAGAGGTGGGAACAAAAATCTATATATATATACCTGTCAAGTATGTAATACCTGGAGCTCATCTGCAGATGGGTGAGTAATCTGGCCAACTTTGGACATCATTAATAAGGGACATGTATGTAAATGTTGGCACCACATTCTCTGCTGGTCCCAGAGATTTCCTGTTATTGAGGTAAATGAGAAATTATTGTGAATTGTCTTTCAGCCTATTAATTCTGCATCCCCTTTGCAGACATTCATTCAAATGCAAAATCCAAGCCTGGGTTTGAGCCTCCCCTGTTTTCCACTCAATTAATGCATAGAATTCCTGCTCAGGTACATTTGTTACCTATGTGACACTCACCCATCATCAGGATTGTAATTGTGAGAGGTGAGAAATTTTCCTCTCACTACTTGGAAGGAAAAAGGACCTTACGAAGAATTTATAAGCTTCTTCAGCTGAATTAATTATTCAGAAAAGAGTACTTTTCACTGCAATGAGCACAGGGGAACAGATGCCATTCATAGCTCAAATGCCAAACGACTTTAGCACCTTTGGTTTTAGTGGCTTATTTTATTAATATTAAGATGGTGGAGCAGGGGGGTTAGTGTTTTGGGTCTTTTTTTCCTTTAATGACTTTTCCCATCAGGCAGAAAGCTGTTCCCTTTTCGTCACAGCCTGGATAATGAATTGCAGTGTACAAAGCCAGTCATAATATACGCAGCAACGGCAGCACGGAGCAAGAATCTTTGGGAATAGTTTCCATAGAAACATTGACGTCCTCCTGGCGAACAGGACACTGAGTTCCTGCAATGGGAGGTATGGGGTTTTAAAGGAGCAGTGAAGTGGCGGGAAGCCAAGCCAGCAGAGCTATGACTCTGCATCTCCCAGCAAAATAGGGGGCTTGGAGCTGGTGGGAGGGAAAGAAAAAAAAAATTACCCAATTACCCTTGCATTATTAAAACATCAGATTTGATGGTTGCTGCTTGAACAGTACTGTACAGAACCTGGTTAATAATTAAACTGCTGACTGCAACATGTGTGAGAGCTGGCAGCCAAAAATCATAAATACTCAAGGCTGTGAAATAGCAGCTTCTAAAAAATCTTGTCAGATTTTGCCAGACTTCATCCCCAGAAGTCTTAAATTCAGCACAAATTGGCATGACGCAGGCACAGACCTCCCTGGGATGAGCAAGGTTGCACTCGGTGATGTACACCCTTCCCTTCCCTTCCCTGCTTGTCTTGGAATGAGACAAGTGTTTTGCTAATGTTCCAGCTCTGTTTTAAATAGCCCTGTGTCTACCCAGCTAAATAGTGGCAGAGTAGCCCTGTCTGGAGGAAGGCTGTTTCTAGAAGGAAAACAGTCAGAGGAAATGTTTTTGCCAGAAACGTTGGAAATCATACAAAAAAAAAAAGGCAGCATGTGAAAGAATTCGCTGCTGAGCACTCTCCAGTGTTTTTGTTCACAAAATGCTTTGTTTTAGAGCAACTCCCAAATAAGACTAATGAAGGTGACAGAGTGACTTCTTGGAAAGCATATGAGCCACCCCAAGGCCCATCTGATGCTAGGTATGTTGCCTTCCCCTGGCCATGGGGGCTCTGGCTCGGAGCGAGCACAATTTAGCCTGAGACAGCAAGCAGCCATTTGACCCAAACAGGGCTGTTCTCAGCCTTCATGTTCTCAACTAGTATATCTCTAGCACAATTCAGATGACACTCTGGGGTACCTGAATGTATTTCAGTGTCTTATGTGTATCACTCTTCCAAACAGACTCATAAAATGGCTTGGGCTGCAAGGGACCTTACCACTTACCACTTACCACTTACCACTTACCACTCATCCAGTTCCAAACCCCTGCTATGGGAAGGGACAAATTTCCACCAGACCAGGTTGCTCCAAGCCGCATCCAATCTGGCCTGGGATACTTCCAGCTTCTCTGGGCAATCCATGCCAGGACATCACCAGCCTCACAGGAAAGAATTTCTTATTTGTACCTAATTTAACCTGCCCTCTATCAGCTTTAAAAATACCCAATACCAAACATCTTCTTGGGGTGAGTCACATGAAGTGAGGAGCACCCATTGCAGCTCTTCCTCTATTTCTCTTCAGTTCTGATATCTCAGAAGTGACTCGTGGTTTACCCAGCAAACCCTTGTGGTGTGGGGTTTCCTTTGAGCAAGTGAGCTGGTGGGAAGCTGTGTTCCACTGGGACAACGTGGAGCATGGAGGAAACTTTGTTCCATGCAGGTGCAGGTGCTGTAGTCTTGAACCAGCCTTGTCCTCTCTGCAAAAGAGATTCTCTTATTCAAAAGTATCTTGCAGGTTTCCACACATTGGTTTCTTGTTCAAATCCCTCCAGAGTGATTATCAAGAAATACAAGGCATCCACAACCCCATCACAGTTGAATGGGAGCCCCAGGTACCCAGCACCTTCTGTCGTCTGCTCCAAACAGTCTTCAAAGGCCAAACACTGCAGTGTGGCTGCTGACCTTAATCCCTGTCCTTTGCAATGCTCAGAGACTGTGGCTATTTATACTGCTCTTATTGCAATGCTAAATTATTTCAAATCTGTATGCGTATGATGCCACATGAAGTTCTGGTTTATTATTTCATAGCAAAGACATCAATTTATTCAATGGGCTCCAGGTTGGGTGTTTGATACAGGATATGGCATCTATTTGCAGAATGTTTGCAAGATCATTTTGGTTCAATTCCTACAAATGTCTGCATGCTGCTTAAAACTTGTGTTTGGCTTAAAACAGAAGACTGGCAATTCCCCTTTCATATCTTGTAGTCAAGCACTGCCAAAGATACGTAGATGTTTATATCCAGGCATTTCTGTTCAGAAGAAGCATCACTGCCCTGCTTGCTGGCTGAATGGGGAAATTGTCCCTCTGCACCTGAGCTTACTCCCTTTGGGTGGATCTTCTGGAAAACTGCAGGAGGAACCACAGGCAGCAAACACTTTGCAAATCCACAACCCAGACACACTGCTGCTCCTGGACTAGAGCCTGTGCAAACAGCAGGGAAATTGTATTTCCTGTGATAGATCATTTGAGCTTTCCTTCCAGCAGATCAGGCTTCTTTTTCACACCAGCTCTGATGAATTTAGGACAGAGGAGATGCTCAATCCTCCCTTCTGGGTTCTCCTTCACCAGATTTACAATGTTTTTGTGCTCCAACAGTAACCACAATCTGCTCGCATTAAATGCCACACTATTGGAAACTCTTTCCAAAGGGCTCAGAGTCTTTGATCATTCCTTGTAATAGCAGAAAACAAAGTATTTCTTTCAATAATGAAAAATTAATTCCCACTTTATCCTTCAAAATGGCGGTGGATTTCTGTGCCTTAGATGTTATGCAAGCCTTTTGCAGTGGCCATTTTTAATACCTAAACTTTCTATAAACTACTGAAATTTCCAAGGTGATGATCCCATCATTGCAAACTGCAAAATCACTGCCTTGGAGAGTGAGAGCATGTGCTGAAGAAAAGGAAGAACAGATTTTTTTAAAGATGGGAATTTGATACCAAAAATTAAGCATAGCCATAACAATTACAGCCATCTAGTGGGCAAATTAAATAATAATAAAAAAATTTTTTTAAAAATTCAATTTCAGTAGTAAAATACTTGCAAATGAAAGGGGTCTAGCATATAACCTGGGGAGCAGCTTTCACTGTTTTGTTGGTTTTTTGGGATTTTTTTAAAATCTGTTCTTCAGGAACACATAAAATCTCAAATATTTTCCTTCTTGCATTGTAGTCTACAAATATTAGGAAAACTAGATCTCTTCTGGTGCTACTGTTTTAATGAGGGACTTGCTGAGAGTATCCAATGAAGTGTGTTATTGTTCACACTGCAGCTGAAGAGACAGGACTGAATTTTTAAACAGAAATTTCCTTTCTCCAACTGGTTCATTAAACTTTAAAGTTAGATATATGACAACACAAGCTTTAAGTTAAGCAGTTGGCAACAAATCAACAGGCTTTACAGAGTCATTAAGGATCTCTTTCTGCAGATGCTTAGTACATGTTCTTTTGGCTCTTGATGTCATCCATCATTTCAGAAGCTCCTCAGGCTTCACAAAGTATTTCATGTGGATAGGATCTCTAGTGAATTTCTACTGAAAAAGCAAATTGGAAAATAAGCATTTCCTCTGCATCTTTGGATATCAAAAGGAAGAAAAAGTACATACTTCCATTTATCTTACTTTTATATGGAGCATATGGGCTGAAACACTGAACTTCCAAAAACTCCAAAGCATTTTGATTTACCCCATAATAAAATCTGCACTGGGATTTCATAACAATGCTTTTTAATTTACCTTCAAGGTAGGATATGATTCTCTGTGAGAAGGTTTGCTCTGTTAGAAGTTTTTATTTTTTTGGGGGGGGTGGTTTTGGGGTTGTTTGTTTTGTTTTGGGGGGTTGTTTGGGTTTTTTGTTTTGTTTTGTCTTGTTTTGTTTTTTCTTCGAACTTAGTCATCTTTATTCAAGATTTTATTTTAAATACATATTTACAGAAAAAACAAACCTTCTCAGAATAATTTCTGCAGGCATTTGATCACATGCCTCAGAGTGGAAGAACAGGCTACAGAATCTCTTAACTCTGTGACAAGAAATAACAGGCTGTGAATTTTGGAAATCCTTTCTGGCATGTGCTCAAGCCAGTATTAATACAAACCACGCCATGCCAATCTCCTGACTCACCCCAAATGGCAGTCCCTGACACTCATCCCATTGCTGCCTTCCCTAGAAAAAATAATAAAGCAGCTCCTCCCTTCCTGAAACCTCACGTGCCCCAACTGCTGCTGGACAGGGGCATCTTCTGTGTTTCCAAGTGTTTAACTTGGGGAGTGAGGCTGTGCCAGCAGATCTTGAAGGGGTGTTTGCAGCTGTAAAATTTGTCTTAGCTCCACAGTCCCTGCACACAGAGTGTCGTTCAGACAGTCCTGGTGGTTTCACATTCGGGGCATCTCTATCGGAAAATCTCTTTGCAGCAAGTGTATCAAATTCTCCTTGTGCCTCTGGTGCAAATCTCTTTGAAGACAGATATATGTCAATTATAGCATCATGTTGCTTCTAAATCCTACATATATTTATAGGACTCAATGGTCTTTTCCAATTCAAGGTACTCTATGATTCTACGGTATTTGTGTATTTCTATATCATTTATGGAGTGTATAAATATCCAAGTAACCATTATCCAGATGCAGGCAACATTTGCAAATAAAAATGCTTTTTAAATATCATAGTCCTGCAGAATCTTGTGTGCTGGAGGAAACCTCATCCCATACTTGTTTGTGCCAGTTCCAGGAGGCTTTTTTACTCCTTGTCTTGCAGGTGAGATGCAAAGAGTGAAGGGCAGAGGCTATGCTGCTCTAACTGTGAATTTCTTGACCTCTGACTGTTTTAGTTTTTTAATCACAGCCTTTTCTAGGAACAGGCTGTGCAGTATAACTTGCCATATAAAATCCTGGATAGATATGGAGCTAAATTCGTGATGCAGTAACTGGTATTTCATTAACCTTTATCTTGACAAGTGGAAATAAGATTCAGTGATTCAGGAGAAGTTTTTCACTTGCAGAGAATGGTGCCAAAAGAAAGCAAATGGGCTACAAATTAATGAATACAAATCTCAATAACAGGAATCAACTTCCAGATGCACTTGGCTGCTTGTGTGTATTTTGGAAGCATCAGGGCCATTGTGATGATGCTCTGTGGGGCATGATAGAGCCATGGCTCAGGAGCCCATGGGTAAGCTCAGCCAGCCAAGGCCAGGGTGGCCCCCTCCAGGTTCTCTCCTCTATTTTTTCCCCCCAGATGAAGACCTGGGCCTCAAGGATTGTCCATCCCACCATGGGCTGTGGCCTCTCGATGCTATATTTTTTCTTCAGCCTTGTGGTTCCACTGGGCTCAGCTGCTATAAGGTTTTTGCTCTGCAAAAAGGCTGTTTATACTCATGGTCCTGTTGATGTGGATATGGAATCACCAACCCTCTGAAACCTCAGGGAGAACCTTTTTTAGGAGGACCTGAGCAAAATATAGCCTCCCTAAAACTGGAGCCTCAGTGGTGGCCAGCAGAGTACCCTGAAGGATAGCTGGTGAGTAATAATGATAACTGATATTTTTACTAGTGAAAACCAGCCTGACTCAACTCTTTCATTGTTGTTGTTGTTATTGTTGTTATTTGTATTGCTCTGATGCCAGACAGCAGATCTCAGTTATTGAGTCCAGGGTTTTATCGCCATATAAATAGGACAAAATGCCCGCTAAAATGCTTCAAGAATAAATCAGTAGGAGGCAAAAAAGACAAGGCAAAGTCACTTGCTCACTGCTGCCCTGTAATTCAGGGCTCCCCTACTCCTCACTAAGCACCTTCACTTACCCATGGTGGCATTTTTTCCTGATGGCCTTGCCTTGCTCTAAGCTGAGGTTTATACTCAATGCCATTTGTTTTCCAAATAAATTATCTGCTTGGTGTACATATTCCAGGACCCATCGTGCTCCGGTGAGAGCACTTGCTTCCGGCAAGGACTGCTCAGATCTGAAGCTTTTTATGGAGATACTAGTCTGAGGCATCAGGAGAACAAAACAGACAGGGGTGACCCCAAGCCATTCACTCTGGCCATGCCATCCTCCAGTGAGCAGCACAGTACTGAACAATCAGTTCCTCTGTTAGATGAAGTCAGGATCTATTCCTGGGCAGGGATGCTATGGAAAATGTCTCTCTGAAGCTAGTATCTGCCAGGGATAATGCCTCTCTCAAGCCAATGTCTAGCACAGGAAAAGCTTTCTACTCCTTGAGATACACATCAGCCTCTCAAGGCCTTTGCAACACCATGGGTGCTGCTGATGCCAGGAGCAGTCATACCCACCACTGCACCTGCCAAGCAGAAGACATTCCACAGGGTTCAACAAAATATCAGACCCTGGATCCATGCATCAACTGAAGCAGAATAATTCCCAGATCCAGAGAGAAAAGCACAAACAAAGAGAAACTAGACACCAAAGAGACAAAAGCTGGCTGGGAGATCAATGCAGAAAAGCTCTGCCCAAGGTCTGAAGTTTAACAGGAGCTGAGTAGGATGGGACTTGGAATAGATAGAAGCTATTAGGAACAGCAGAGAAGAACAGAATATGCAGATAGTAAGAGGGGAGAATAGCTGGAAGAGAAGACTGGGAAGAGCAGGTAAATGGGTGTAAATTTTGGCTTGTGGGTACCAGTACAACAGTTACAACCCTGCAAGATGTGGTCTAGCATGTGAAAAACCAGGTGGTTCCAGAGGATCCCTTCCCTGCAGGAAGCAAAACAGCTGAGGACAGAAATGGTGGTGATGCTGAGAATGGGCACTCCTGCTCTCCTGCTGCTCTACGGCTTTGTCCTGGCCCAAAAGCTGGAGGAAATTTCTTTGGCTTTCTTTTGGGGGTTTAGTGGAGTTTTTATCTGTTGGGGTGTTTTTTTGTTGTTGTTGTTTTTGGTTTTTGGTGTGTGTTTTTGGGTTTTTTTTGTTTTGGTTTGGTTTGGTTTGGTTGGTTGGTTTTTTTGGGTTTGGTTTGGTTTGGTTTGGTTTTCTTTTTTTTTTCTTTTTTTTTCTTTTTTTTCTTTTTATTATTGTTGTTGTTTTGAGAGGGTTTTGGTGTTTTCTGTTGTCATTTTTTAAGCAGATTCCAGATGGGTTCTGCTCTGGCAGCTCTAACTGCCCCAAGTTCCCTGGGCTCTCCCAGCACTCCAGCGTTTGCTGAGAATGACCCTAAAACTGACCTAAGCCTGTGCCAAGTGCCACCTCTGTGACAGCGTCTTGGGCTCACCATGACAGAGGTGTTGGTGAATCTCTGCTGGTCTGACCCACCATGGTTGGGGTATCCCAGGTTGGCATCACCACCCAGGACCAGCCTTCACCACAGCAGGTGGGCAGAGGGGTGAGGGCTTGTTTGCACTGATCTCAGCTCATCTCTTGGTTTGGGAAGACAGACTTGGCATTCTAGGCAGCGATGACTGACTCTTGAAGTAAATAAACAGCCATTCTGGAGGGTTGTACCTATGTATTAGGACAAATACTGTTTTCTTTCAGCCTAAGCTATGTAAAAATGCATTGCTTCTCTTTATGAGAAATCCTGGTCTCCATCTGTCAGTCATCTTGTCTCAGTGGGGAAAAAAAATCCTGAAGCCCTGTCATATCAGAAAATGAGAAAATTATCAATATCTAGAGTGTATGTGAAAAATAGGAGCTCTTTCTCCATTTGGGAAAATGAATCTTGGTTGTAATGTCTTATAAATGTTAGCAGCTTCTCAGACATTCAAAAATGTTAATGATCCCAAGGTACCAAAATAGCTTGACTTGGAGTTCTCCATGTTAAAAACATTGTATTGCTGTGTCTGCAGCCATCTCCAAGTCTCTCAGAACTGAGTGGTCCTATACATCACTATATGCATTTAGGAAGCAGAGGCAGGATTAGTACATTTATGCAAACACAACAGGCTCTGATGATTGCCTGCGTATCAAGAGTCAGGATCCAGCTCTGGTGCCTGAGATCAATAAATACTATCAGCTTCTGCCAAGTGTAGGAATAGAAAAAATCTGTCAATAGCTGTAGCTTTGAATAGGAATCCTTGAGTAAAGGAAATCTCTCCTCTTCAGATTTCCACTGGCCTCATTACACTGTCCCGGGGAGAGAGAAGGGACCACAGAGGTGACAGCCCCAAATGCTGTAGCTGGGCTGTGAGGGGGTCCCATCAGTCCCAGGGATGATACCCCACCCCTCCCCATCACAGGTGTGTCTGAGCCAATCTGGAGTCCTTCTTCCCCTGAAGAGCAGCCACTGACTCCACTTGCTGCTCCTCCAGGGGAAAGTGGGTGTTCAAGTGAGTGAACTCAGCCTCCCATCCTCCTCTCCTAGAGCTACACATGCGTCCCTGTGCTGCCCAGGGTCTTTTGCTGTTGTTGCTGCCTTCAAAAGAGTTGATTTTGGAGTCAGCTCCCCATGGCAAACCTGCAAACAGCTCCTTCTCCCTCAGGCTATCTCAGACTCCAGCAGAGCCCCAGCTCCTGTAGCTGCATACAGCTCTGTCCCACTGCTTTGGGCTGTCACTCATGAACATGTTCCTTCAGATGCTCCAGGGCAGCCTGAAGCAGCCAAGTCTGCCGCATGCCACCACATCCCCAAGCATGAAGAAGAGTGGTTTAATTCAGATCCAAGCTATATTAAGGCTACCTGGAACCACAGGTTTGAGTCCTAGCTCCACTGAAGCCAGCTGGGGACTCGAGTGGCAGAATGTGGCAGGAGCTCATTACTTCTCCAGGCACTCCTGTGGTAGGACTCACAATTACATTTGAATCTGTTCTGCTGTTTTCCTCTTCTAATATCTGCCCCTTTTGCTTTTATGAGTGATCAACTGTTTTATTTCCCTACCAGATAAGATTGCTCCTCTCACTGTAGCTTTGGGCTTTTGCAGCTGAATGGGATCCAGACTTGAGCACTGGACATCTGGACCGAAGATACCATAGAACACCAAAAGGGGCAGCTGGTGCTCAGCAGACACCACAAGTCACTTAAAATGTCTTTTGATTCTTAGCTATTGTTCGGTTAAATGTGGTATCTGCAGCTTGAATAGGCAGAAGAAGGGTATTGCACTGATGGGCTCTTATGGAGGGCAAGGTGAGGTTTCACTGTGGGAGGCCATTTGCTTAGAAAGTTCTTCCAAGTGGCCCATTAGCTGAGCTCCCAAGGAACCACACAAAACAATGCTTATTGCATTTATTTGAGCCCACACTGGGGAAGTTTACTTAAAAGATTTGGTGTAGGGAAATATGGATGTTGGCAGGGCTTTGGGTTCCAGCCATGAGTAGATGGAACTGTGGGACTGCTGCTCCTAGAGAGAGGTCCAGGCCACCCCCACTGGCCTCTTCCTCCTCCTGCACCAAGGTGTCTTGGGCCCTGAGAAGAGGTTTCTAAACCTTCTTTTAGTCAGGTAGGTTATTTCTGGGATGCTCAAACTGGATGAAAGTGTCCCACTGCCCAGCTCACAGATCACTGTCCCCACAACCTGCTGGGAGCCCTGTTTCACCCCATCTAGGTGTTGTGTTGTGCTTCCTCTGCTCATCAGAGAGCAGACAACAAGAAACAGGGTGCTTTAAGACACTTTAGCAACTGCTTTCTCAAAACTTGTGGTGCTGCTCCAAAGGGAGTTACTCTTTGCATGCACCAGTCCAGAGTTTTTTGGATGCTCCAAGTAAATGAAATGTAAATTCCTTCTTTTTTTTCCCCATTAAGTTCCTCTGTTCTGAAGCTGAATTGAGTTTTCTCATCTAATTATCCTTCCCTTTCCAAACAAATAGAATGCCTTTGAAAAACTGCCTGTACTTATACACCCAACATCTGGTTTTGGTAAAAAATCTGTAACTTTTTAAATAATACTTGCAGTCTAGAGGGAAGGAAGGGTGATATTTAGTAGATGACCTTTGCCCTCATTTTTTAAGAAAAAAACTGCATCCATTAATTCTGCTGCTGACAATTGAGAAAGCAGTTGGGCTGAACTTTTAAGTGAACAAACACTTATGGATCTGTTTATACCTGCCCTGAAGCAGACTACCATAAGTGGAAATGCTGTAATTATTTCCTCTCCCTGGTTTTCACTGTCCTATAAAGATCTCCTGGAGCAGCTTGTTAACAAGTTATGCTGCACATGGTGAAATTAGAATCAAGTCCTTATTAACAACGAAACCAAATTGACAAAAATCACTAAAATTGGCAGTAGCAAAGGTGATAGGAGCTGCTTTGAGATAGCCTTAGCTTCTTAGCCCCATCTATTTAAGAAGGCTGAGAATTATGAATGACAAAGGTGGCTGGCAATTGAGCAGGGACAGGGACCTTCAAGGGAGTGATGGGGTGATAAAACATCCATTTTTCCTGCATTCCTTTTTCAATTACTGCATGTTTCCAAATAAATTCCCGTCCCCAAAGAATCCCTCTCCTTTGTTATCTTCCCACTCTTCTCCCACCCCCTTCTCCCTTGGTTTATCTCTCAGAGCAGATGATCTCCTCTGCTCACCATCCAGGTTAATCCTAGTTTCAGTATCAAAGATCGTTTGGGCTGAAAATAAATTTTATTGGATTTTACTGTTAAAACCCAGAAGTGCCTGGTCACCAGATACCCAGCTGCTCTTCAGTCAGGGTTATCCATGTGCCAGTTCCATGGTCTCAAGCCATTGCGCTTCATCACAACTCAGGAGGGTTGTGAACTCAGTTGCAGCTGATTATGGACCACATGGGAGGAGCTGAAGAAACAGGAAAAAAAATCATTAATATTCATCCAGACAACCTGTTATTTAGAGATTTTTTTGTTTTCATGGAAAGGTTTTGGGGGTTTTTTTGGAGTGACATTAAATTGTTACTGCTTTATGTTCATTAAGAAATGGCCAGTGGTGATATTTACTGTTGTCCTCTGCAGTACAGAGTCCAAATGATTCAGTCATGAAAATAAGCATACTGTTCAGAGGTATGAAATGTGGCCCTTCAGCTCCAAGAATGAAGTAATGATGCTTCTGGATGAAGAGGATGGGTATGCTACAAATCCAGTGCTGTGAACTTCTGCCTCCCCTGCAGGACAAGGGAACAGAACCCTGAGGTGTGAACAGGAATAGCCTGCATGGAGTTAGGTGTGCTCTGTGTCTTAGTGATGCCCTAAATGTCCAACAGCATCTTTACTATGGGAAGATCTTTTAAAAAAGCATCTTTACTTTGTGCCACCTGCTCTAGGTAAGTCAGCATTAGCAGGGAGTTGGATCAGACATCTCCAAGATGTCCCTTCCAACACCAACTGTTCCATGGTCCTGTAATGATATTAGGACAAAATTCTTCACCTAAAGGGTTGCCAAGAATTGGAACAGGCTTCCCTGGGCAGTGGTGGAGTCACCATCCCTGGAGGTATCTAAAAGACTTGCAGGTGTGGCAGCTGGGGTCATGGTTTAGTGGTGGACTTGGCAGTGCTGGGTTACAGCTGGACTCCATCTTTCCATCCCAAAGGATCCTGGGATAAGATTCTGCATCCATGGCAGACTGGTGGAGGGAGAGAACAGAGAACTGGCTGTGGGAAGGGCTACCATGGGTCCCTAGGGTGGGAGTCATAGTAGAAATTTCAAAATCCTCACTTCATTAAAGGAGTAAATAGCCTTTCTTGATAACAGGAGATGCAAATCAGGGACCAATACAGTGCCATTGTACAGCAATATCCTTTGGAAGATTTGCCAGATGGCTGGCAGCAAGACTTTTACACTGACTATTTTCTCAGCCAGCCATATCATCATCCATCAGACAGTCACTTTGGACTGACATTGCAGAGCGTGGCTGTCTCCTTTTGCCTTGCTCCTGCTTATTTCTAGCAGACTTATTTATATCTGGAACTGATATAAGTGGCACGATTTCTTTGTTTCTTTAAAAGATTCCTGGATCTAAACTTAAAAAGTTTTGTCTTCAGAGAGATCAAAGTCAACCCAATGTATGTCTGGCAGCCCTAAGGTTTTCTTCAGGCAAACCTTGAAAAGACATTTTGTGGCAGAGTAGTAAACCATGGTGACTAGGTTAAAGTGGAGTTGGCCATGAATTCTTGGCTACTAATATATGCTTATCATCCAGGCTTCTTATTTTCCAAGAAGCGAAACAATTTTGACAGAGCTTGCACTGCCAGATGCAAGTCAAGATAAAACCAGTGCCAACAGCAAGCATGGAAAATTACATCCCACTGCCCAGCAACTCACAGTCAAGCAAGTAAAATATGATTTGCACAGCTGAGCAGAGGCATTGTCAGGGTGCTAACCTAGGAGCCAAGCACTCCTAAACCCCATCTGTCACTACCTGTTCCTTACTCCTGGAAAAACTGCATGCAGACAGCTCCCTAAAAGAGGCTATTAATTATTTATTAGTTTTGGGGTGTGAATCTTTATGTCCCCTGATTTCTAAGCAAACAGTGGCATGCTGTGACTAGGACAGAGCTGTCTCATTCCTTCCTGTTGCTGTGAAAGGCATTTTTTCCTAGCTTAGCTCAGTTATTCCAGGAATCAGCAGGTCTCAGTGCACACCCAAGCCTCTCTGCCTGTTACCTGCCAGTGCATGGAACGAATAGGGTGTTTGTGGGCACTTTGAAGGAGCAAAGCTGAACAGAATTGCTGAGTGTTTTTGTGGAGGGCTGGAGTACATCTTGGACATGAATCATCTTGCTCTTTCTGACCTACTGTCCTAATTGAAACTTATTTATTCCTCAGATGCTTGTCACTGCCTGGGTTGTACCTTTTCACTATGAAAGAGCAGCCTGGAGCTGGAGGTGTTTGAGGGTGTTTCCTTCATTACATGACAAATTAGAGGAGATTTGGTAAACAGACATGGTGAATCACGGACCCACCCCAAACGTGACCCAAAATCCCTGTCCTTTCGTTTTGCTGTTTTCTGTGGCAGGGTCAGGCCAGGACATGGCTTTCCCATTGGCTATATGAATTTTACTGCTGTGCATGTTCCAGTAAAATCAAAGGCCTTGGAAAACAGATTCAGTGGAAGCTTTTTTTGTCAGGGCCTTTACACTCATTATAGTTTAGAGCACAAGTTGCAGGGCAGGACCAGCAGAGATGCTCCTGTTTGATTGCGCAGGTGTTGCTGCTTCTTCGGGAACCTCCATTGCTTTTTGGATCAGAGATGAGAGATGTCCCAGCATCGTTCTCCCAGCACATTTAAGAACCATGCTTTTCCCTGACCATCTTGTATTTCTATTTATTACAGGGAGGACTGATTGCCTGCTCCAAGACACCCATGGCGACAGTCCACCAGGCCTCATCCTTTTACAAATTTCCATCCAAGGGCCTATCTTTGCTGAAGAAAAAGCTGGGACTTCCAGCTCTGCTCCCTGCTCTGCCTGCACTGCTCCTGGAAGTGTAACAGTAAGTGGCAGCTGAATAATCCACCAGTTGCTGTAAATTAAGAGGTTAAATGTTGAAGTGGCTGCACACATTGAATATATCAGCCCTCTCGGCAAATCCCCTTGTGCTTCCCTTGAGTCTTCCCAGTGATGTTCTTCCTTGTCATCCAGGCACTTCTCTAATTCAGCTGCATCGTGGACATTAATAATTAAATGTGCCCATTTGGATGTCACTTGGGCAGGCTGCTGTCAAACATTTAGCAAGAACAATCTGTATAAGAATATTGGGTTTTCAAAACACACTTCTGGCAATGTGAGAGAGGGCCATCAAATGCAGCCTGGGCTGGGAGTAACAACCAACACTAACCTGTCTGGGGAAGCCATGAATGGTTTTATGTATTTCATTCCTATCTTTGAAGGGTTCAGACAGCTTTTTTTTTTTTAATCTCACAACACGTTGCTTTCTTTACCATTAGAGATTCTTTTTTTTTTTCCTTTTCTTTTTTTTTTTTTTTTTTTTTCCCCATTATGTTTTTTAAATGTGCCTTTATTTTGCAAAGGTACAGCCTTCGTGCTGATCAACCAGAAGAGACCAGATCCTTAACTCTGGCTGGATTCTGACCCAACTTTAGATCAGCTCTGAATTTTAGATTTATTCCTCCCTGCCATATTTATGGTGTTTTTTCACAATTAGTTTTATTCTTAAGGGCTTGTCTCTGGAAAAAAAATCAACTAAATTTCTTTTAATTCTACAGAAGGAAGCTCTTGGAGAAAATATTATCCAACTCAGAAGAGAACTTCCAGGGAGCAGATCTCCTGATGTGAAGGAACAATTGCATTATTATCTCTCCGGAGCTGGAGATAAATGGGATTTATCCTCTTTGAGGCAAAGCATTTATCAGACAACAAAAGTTACAATTCCTGGTAAGGAACAAGGTTGGGCTGTGCATCAACAAGTGCCTCTGGAGAATCTAAGCCTAACACATGTGCTGAAGTTACTGTTTATTTTCTGATATGAAACCAGTCCCACATATAAAGGACAAAATTTCAGCTCCTTCCTTACTCGGTTTTCAACAGCTGCTCAAGCAATAGTTCAGCCAGCCAGAAAGGAGATGTTCATAGATAACTGGAAACAAAACAAATTTCTGCCACTTCCATGACTGGTTTCAGTCCCAGATCCTCCAGCTCAGGGCTGGCATCTTTTGAAAATCCTTGTAGGTGAGATTGCTGGTTAGTAATTGCTGCAATTCATTTAACTCATAGCCCTTCTGCTCTTTTTTTCACTACCTGGGGGAGAGTTGAAACAGAGATCACCCAAGACATGAGTGCTGGTTTGACTTATTGCCACAGTCAGCTAAATCTGAGCTCTCTGCCCAGTATCCATGGCTCAGCTCACCTCAGGTCTCTGGCATTGCTTCTTACAATTGTCCTTCTTATACTTAAATTTCAAAACGAGAGAATTCTTCTGGTTTTAAGCATAATCACACAGTTATACCTAAAAATGAGTATGAGACTATTTTCAAGATTTAAAAAAATCCATTTAAAATACTTAGGCCTGTATTTTCTTGCTCATGTATGCAGGTACTTTTAATAAATGTCTGCTCTGAGCCATATCAGGTGTGTATACAGCCTTGGATTAGACTGAAATGAAATTGTGAGAATTTATGGAAAAGCTCTTTGTGAGAAAACATCCTCACTATGCAGCCTCAGAAACTGGATAGTTAGAGTTGGAGCTCAGAGAGTGGCTATGAATATGGAGATAGAGAGGTTGGAATAATCACAAGGGAGGCAACTGCACCAGCCAGGATGAAAGATGAGAGTTTCAGCAGAAAATTGATCAAGATAACAAAGCAGGGGGAAGATGTCTTGTGACAGCAGTTAGATTTGTAGCATCTAGCCTCAAATAGGAGCATGAAACATAAGTTTGCTTGGAGGAGGAAAAAAATCAATCAGGAGATTTCACACAGGATTTTGAGACTATAGAAAGCTTCAAGGCACCCTGGAACACTGCACCATTTACCCTAATTGGGAGATGAGTCAGCACTCAATTATGCTCACACAATTTTATATTCAGTTTTTTATGCATTGGTGACAAAGCAATTTAGATAATATGGTCATACAGCAGAATCACTTTCTTTAGAAAACTGAGTTCCATTAACTACAATAACAAGTATGTCACTCCAAATGCTCATTTCCCCAGCATGGAAGGTAACCATCATGTGGAATCAATAAGAAATCTCTTCTTCCCATTTCCCAACTCAATGTAATTGTGTGACATGGCTGTTTTGTCCCTTCTTCTGAAGATCTTAGTTACAGCTACTCTTGAGACTGCACAGATCCACTGCTGTGTGCAGGGGCTGTCTGAAGTCTTTTCATTAATAATAGCACATGAGATAATGGCTCCAACTGGGTAGTGTGTCCTAGGGAAAACATTCTGTTCTAATAAAGTGGGTCATATATATGTAGGTACACAAGGGTGGCTCAATCTATCCATCACAGAGTAAAGAGCAATGACTTGTGAAACAGAAGAATCTCTGTGAAACTGTGTTATTGGCAAATCCCATGAGCACTATCCTGGGGGATTTCGAGGTGTGGCTTTATGCAGCATTTTGACATCAGTTCAGGAAAGATGTTTTCTAATATGACCTTTTGCTTAATATTTTAAGGCACTTACTATATTATGTTGGGAATAACACCTTTAGGAATCAAAAGTTGGAGAGGAAATGAGTGATTTACTATCTGAACCAAGGCATTTCAATACCAGCGACAGACTGAGTCTCCCATGAACTGCTCTTTATATAACAGGATGCACAAACTGTAAAATCCACTTTGTATGTCTCAGGAACAAACACATGGATTGAATCTTCATTCCCTTCCATTACTCTGTCTCTGTGACTCAATGGACTTTAACAGAAGCTGAGTAAGGACCAGATCTGTAGCACAGCGAGCTCAAAGAGAAATTTCTATTAGCCTTTTTTCCCTCATGGATAATACCCTTAAAGATTCAGGGTCAAACTTTCAGCTGTCATATCCTGACATCTTTCCACTCAACTAGCTCTTCATGTCTGCATAAATACTAGGTTCCTGTTCAGCTGAAAAGAAACACTCTTGTTGTTTTTTGTTTTTTATGAAGAGATAGTTTTCATGATCTTCTCATGAGGAAAATTTTCAGACTGTATTTATCAAGACATTTGAACTCATCTACTTTGAAGTCACCGTCACTCACACTGTCACAGTGTGACAGCACAGCAGGTTAACTCAGCACTTCTCAAATCAGACTGCCTTCAGACTCAGTATCAACACCTCTAACCAGTGCCTTTCCTAAAGGTGATATTCTGTCTGTCACCTGGTAGTCACTAATTAAACTCTCCAAGTCCTAGGCTCAGAATAAAACACTGTTACTGATAGGAACAGTGTGCAGAAAGGCATAAGAAACTCAGTCAACAGCTACATGCTTCAGAGAAAAGGGATTGCCTGAAAGCTTAAAATACAGATGGCTTCTTACTGAGCTGCACTGTTCTTGGTCATTTTAAATTCTTAGGCAAGAGCCAAGGGAAATCTTCTGAGGATGTTAAAAATATTTTTTTCCCTGGATTTTATTGCAAAAAAATTAGGCACCTTCCAATCTCAGTAATAAATTGACAGTGCAGGGAGAACACCCTTCCTCCCCTTCTCATTCAAGATGCATCTACATCACTTTGTTGAAGAACTAGAAAGCAGTGAATGCTTCACTGATCCTTCCTAAGTAAACAAAAAGCATTGCTGGGAGAGCCAAAGGGTGCAGATTTGGCTAAGGGGACATTGTGGTTAGTCAGGAAAGGTGGTATTGGCTGGATCTTTGCCTAAATAAAGTTGAGCTTTCATTTATTTCAAAAAGAGACCCCTGGAAGTTCTCAGATGATTTCTTTTTACCCTAACTGATGATAATCAGAATGTCAAAAAAGTAGCAAAATTTTTGTGTTTATTGGACTGTTTTAGTAAACAGTCACCCCTCTATTGCTCCTTCTTTCAGTTTAAAACAGACTGAATGAAAGCTATTTCTTTGTACTGACTTTTTTCCTTTTATTATCCATTTTTTTCACTTTCAGTATCTCCCTTGAATAAGACTGAATGATTTTCCTGGAATTACCTTTTCAGGAAAAAAAGAGAATTACTTGCCTTCCTGGAAAATGCTAAGTACTCAAAATTCTTAAGTAAATTCCTAGTGAAACATTTTCAAGCTACCTTCATCTATTCAGAAATTGAAAGGGCAAAAGATCAGCCCTTCATCTTCAGTGTTTATTTTTGATCCCCATGAAAGCACTGACAGTTTAAAAAGCAGCTTTCTGTCTCTTTAAAACTGGTTATGAATCATTGTTTGGAATGAGTGTAGTAAAGCACTTGAAGCTGATTAACTTAGAAGTTCCATGGCTATCAGCTAGGACAGTCCTCACCTCATAATTTTATCTATTAACACATACTGCACAACTAACAGACATTAAACTGGCAGGATCCCAACTAAAAGGTGAACTTGAGGAAAAAATTATATTGGATTTAATAAAACTTTCTTCAAAGGTCAACCTCTCTAATGTATGAAATCAATCTTCCTTCCTCCTTCTTCAGCCCATTTATTCACAGCTATAGGAAATTCTGATGCTCATAAAATATTTCCCATTCCCTCCCACTCATTACAGTTTCTATCTACTTGTGACCAACACTTTTCACAACAGTTTTAGATTACTTACTCCTCATTTCACTCTTTTTTACTGGCCTTCTCAGAATCTGTACCCCATTCTGAAAATGTCACTTATCAGACTCCTTTTCAAGAACAGATCCTACCTTATACCATCTTCCGGTAAAACAATCCACATTTTTACTTGAAGTTTCATCCTTGAAGGTGGATGAAACTTTGGGAAGAAAAAAGCTTTGGTGAAAAATCTTTATTTCTCCTGGTTTTATTTCTCCTTCTTATCCAGCAGCTGCTTTCTGTGCCTTGCTCAGGACTCTATTCTCAGGTAAACTCTAATATTGGTAGCATTCCACTTAGGAGAGTGATGTTCTTGTGAGCTCTGAGCTCTATGTCCTGCAGACCCACTACTTCTACTGATGTTGGCCCAGGAAAATTTTATATATCTATATATATATATTTATTTTTTTTTTTAAATTAAGAAGAGTCACTAGTATCTAAGAAAGTACCAACTTACAAGGTTTATTTCAGTGAACTCCCTACACAAAGCTGTAGATATCAAGATGTGGAACCTGCCTTTCAATCTGTGGCATTCAAGCTCCAGCTTTTGGGAGCAAACTTTCTAAAACCTTGGTGTCAGCAGAGACACTAACATCATGCACTGTAACAGCAAAGCAAGTCCTGTTGCTTGTGTTTGGATTTGCCTGCCCAGCTATGCTCTGGGACAGACTAGACCCAGAGCATTCCATGGGAATTGATACCCACACTTCCAGGGTTCCCAGGATGAGATGATCAATGCTGGGCTGTTCTCAGCCCTTCAATACTGTACCCTCTGTCCTCCGTTCTCCCCCTTTTACGGCAATATTTCCCTCCTTCCACTTCAAGGGCTTCTTCCCCCTCCATCACAACTGTACCTCTGCCCAAACTGACAGACACTGCCAGGTCCCCCTGCTTCCATCCCTCCCCTGCATGTTCCCAGGACACTACTCCCACTCCTCAGCCCCCTTGAGCAGCAGAGGGCCAAGCATGGACCTAGCATGGGCTGTTTGGCCCAGGGGCAGGAGGTTGTACAGAGTCATGGCACATATCCTGCCATGGATTCCTTGGCATTCCTTGGCAGCTTGAGCTGTGCCAGTCCCTGCCTGCCAGCTGCTCTCCATCACTGGGAATGAACATATGCACCATCACAGGATTAGATACAAGCTTGGGGCTCTCCTAGAAGGTGACCTGGATGTTTTGCCTGAGTTCTGCTCCTGCTTATTTTTTACCCCATTGAAACGTCACTTAGAAGGTGATTTTGTGGTTTCTCCTTGTGGTCAGAGAGCTCTTGGTACTGGGCAACACCTGATAAGTCCAGACCCCCTTTCTAATCAGTATTTATGGAAAAATTCCTGCTGGTAAAGTGAACTGTAAGAGAATCTACATTCCATTTCAAACTCAGTGCTAAGATATCTGCTGCAGAGCAGCTGGGCCTGGTTGCTCACACTGATAGATGGTGGGGAAAAGGAACACATGTTAAAATCAGCAAATGTATAAAACTGTACTAGAGAGGGATGAATACAATAGTGAAAGCCTTCTATTTTTCAAGATCAAAACCCAGGCTCCCACACTAAAAGGAGAATCGTGACCCTAAATAGGGGAAAGGAAAAAAAAAAAAAAAAAAAAGCACTCTATTTGGGAATGTATGAAACAAAGTTCTATGTCCACTGTCAAGATAAATTGTATATATTCTGTACAGCAACATTCATTTAGCAGAGAAGAGGATTCTGTGAAAAGGATGGGTGGTGAAAATTCTGAACCTGTCTTCCTGCAGCTTTAAAATTCTTGTCCTCGTTGACATAATAAGTAAAAATTTTCTTGGTTATATACAATTGCTTTAAACAACTTTTAATATTAACAAACTGTATTTTTGATTTGGACATTGTGTTGATCAATAAACAATACTAATTTAGATTATTAAAGAGTGCTAGTTATTATTTGAGGAACCAAATTTAGATTTCTTCAGCAAAAAAGAAGGTCTCTTTGTCAAGTCTGTGCAGTCTCTGCAAAGTTTTGTGGTAAAGTAGTTGTTTTACAATGCAGAGATCTTAGATTTAGCGATTATAGTGCAGACAACCCAGACTGTGGAAATTGTAGTTCAGCTAATGATGGCTGTCTGCTGGCCAGCATTGCAGGATCCGTCTGTGAACAGGGAATGAGACCAAACCTTTCTTATTTAATATAGATTAAGAAAGTCTTACTTCTAATCTCACTCCTGTCTCCTGCCTTGCTCTGAATTACTTGTGTTGATTTGCTCTGCTGGGAAGAAGACTTGTCAAGGTTTGTCAGGAGAGATGAGAATATATAGTTTTTCTCTTCTTTTAAGATTAATCTTCCAGCTGAACAGAATTGCCAACATGTAAAATTTTGCTGCTGGAGTTATTTTGTATTTGATTACATTTTTAAGATTTTTCTAGCAGGGAGGCAGACATTTAGTTATTGCTGTGTATTAATCAAAAGGGCTGAAAAACACTGCAGGCCCTATTCTGACCCTTGTGGATCAAAAAGCCAGTCCAGGTTTTAAGAATACAAATGATCCTGGATTAAGCTCTGGGTTTAGGTGTTAATAATTAAACACTACTAGAGTTTGGCCACCTAACTGACATACCATATGTGGACCACACTGTGATCACTGAAGCTTAAAAGCTATTTTTTCAGACAAACAAGGATAAATTGAAACTTTCACTGGAACACCAGAACTGGGATTGATCCTTGAAGAGGTTATTCCTGAGCCAATGACCCATCATTAACATTTAGAATTACAGAATGATGGGGTGGTAGTGACCTAAAATTTGGTCTAGTTGCATTTAACACCCTTTTTTTTTCTACAGCATGGACTGCATGAGAAGTTTCCTTTCCATAAGCCTCAGAAAAGCACATTGTTGGGGGTTAAGTTTTCCTGTGGAATTTTTCCCCCCATAAATTGCTAGGAGACTAAATACTGGTGCTTAAAACAGTGCTTGCCCCATACAAAAGAAGTGGATCACTTAGTTTAGGGGGAGGGAAAGGCTCCTGGGAGCTGAGGGTGGTGGTTTCACTGCTCTCAGGTTTTCCGGGGAGGACAGTCGAGTGATGGCTTCCTGCATGGAGTCCACGGTTGGCAGAGGAGTCCGGTCCTGGGAATTCTGTCTTCTGCTGGAGCACCCGGGAGTTCAGAGCTCTTCACCTGCCCTGCTGAATCTGGTTCAGCTCAGGTCCAGCCGCCGCAGCTTCTTCAGCACTGCTCACTTTGCCTGCCGGGACACCCCCTGTCTGCTGGGACAACCCACTGTTTCCAGCCATCAGCCCTGAGTTTCCACTGTTTCGGCTTGGTGCTCTTGGGGTCCCAAGAGATCAGACTGCCCAGGGCTTGTGAGAAAAAGCCCCTCGGGGTTCGTGGTTCTGTTTATTATTATTATTATAATTGCTGTTGTTGTTTGTCTGTCCTGTTATATTTACTAGTAAAGGACTGTTATTCCTTTCCCCATAGCTCTGACTGAAACATTTTTTTAATCTTCCAAATCATAATAACACGGAGGGAAGGGATTGGAATTCCCCATTCCTAGAGAGGCCCCACCTCTCCTTAGCAGATACCTGTCTTCTCAAACCAAGACAAGCATCCTGATTTTTACAGCTTTAAAGGACCCATGGTTGCCTTGATTACCAATGTCTTAGCACTGTACATTTAATTCACTTCCTAATGCTTCTCATGTAGCACTAAAGCCATTTAAAAGAAAGTCTCTTTTAAAACCTGGCTTTTTTTAGCAGCTCTGCAGCAGTTACCAGGTTTGTAAAGCTCCTTATGAAATCTCACGTGAAAATACTGATCTGCAGCACTGTGCAGTTTCTCCGACTTCAAAGGGAAACCTGCTGCTGCAGCCCCAGAACTGTGCGCAGCAAGACCTGAATGGTCACCAGTGGCCGATGTCACCTGGCAATGTGTGATGTGTGTTTGTTGTTCCACAGAGACTCCTGAGCTCTAATGTCAAACCAAAAACAAAACAAAAACACCCCCTCTATTTGTCTTTTCACCTTCTCTGTTTTGGGAGTTCTTTCACTTTGTCTCCTTTTGATCAAAACAAATATCCAGGACTCGCTTTCAGATACCTGGACATGCTACAGCAGTTCCCAGAAGTCTCCCAGTTGCCAGTGCTTGTAATGTTATAATCTTCACATTTTATTTTCCATTTGGGATACATAGTGACAAGTGACCCAGGTTTCCTTGAAGGCATGTTCAACCCTCTAGATTTAAAAATGAAGGAGAACTACAGGGGGAAATTGTAAATACTTTGAGTCAATTAAGATTTTAAAGTGGTCTGCAATACCTCAATCCCAGTAGCATCAACATTGATACATTTGAATAAAAACAATGTTTTACAATGAATTAAGCCTTCCATTAGCTGTGGAAGATCCTTAATATTACCCACATCTTTCCCTTAATATTTCAGCTTTTGGGTTACTGCCTCCCATTCTCATATATACTCTCAGCTGCAAAGGGTTAGAAGCCCTAGCATTTCTTCCGACTGTCCAAATCTCTCCCGGGGCACGTGTAACGCTTACGCCAAAACACTTTATACAGACAGAGCAAGAGGTGGAGAATTAAAAAAAAAAAAAAAAAAAAAAAAAAAAAAAAAAACACCACACCACCTTCACAATTTGTCCTCTAGAACTGGGTCCTTCTGGCGGTGTGAGGGAAACTGCCCCAGCGCTAACACTTCATAAAACCTCGCACCAGGCCCCGCCGGCGCTAAGATACTACCATTTCCCTACCGCCACTGCTCACCCTTGCTCCCCCAAATCCCGGCAGGGCTCGGTCCCCCCTGTTCCCCTGGCCAATCAGCGGCGGCCGCACGGGCAGGCAGCCAATCGCCGGGCGTTGCTACCTGCGGGGAGTATTTTTAGCCGTCGGGTGCAGGGAAGGTGGGGCTGGTGGTCACGTGAGGAGTCGTCCCGCGCCCCCCTCAGGAAGGAGCCTGCCCGGATCACCCCAGAGCCTGAGGGGTGCCAGCCGTGCAGGCGGCCCCTGCCAGCCCCGCCATCGCCGCTGCCGAGGTCCCCATGGGCCACGGTGGTCATGGGAGATGTAGTTCAGCGCTCCCCATTTTCCCTTCCCCGCGGGGCTGAGGGGCGCAAGGGCACGGTTTGACGTTACAGTGACGCAACGGGGCTGCGCGCTGACGTCAGAGTGGCCCCGCGCGCCGCGCCGGGGGGAGAGGAGGCAACGGAGGGCCCCGGGAGGGGGCGGAGCCTCGGCAGCTGGGTGCGCAGCCACCCGGACGCTGTTCTATGGAGGGTGGGGCTTGGGCAGTGTGGCCGCGCGGCGCGTGGTCGTAGGGGCACGGCTGTAGGCGGGGCAAGGGAGGGTATAAGTAAGGGCGCGGCGGGCGGCGGGGCAGAAGCAGAGGGAGTGTAGCTGTGGCCGCCGATCGCGCCCGTCGTGGGGGGGGTGTGAGCTGCGCTGCCCTCCCCCCCTTCCCTCCCCCCCTTTTTTTCCGACCCTTCCCCCTCCCTTTTTTTTTTTTCCTTTTTTTTTTCTTTTTTTTTTATTTTACCTCTCCCCTCCCATTCTCGCCGAGGAAGCCAGCGCTCGGAGATGGGGGTCGGGTGCTGAGCCGCCCCCCCCGCCCTCACACCCCCGCCGGGACTATTTGCACTACCCCCGCACCCGTGGGTGAGTACCGGCCATGAGGCGCGGGGGTAGTGCGCGGGCGGTGGGTTGAGGCAGCACCGCCCGGCCTCGGCTCCTGGGCGGGGTGTGCTGGGGCGGTCACGACCCCGCGGTGCCGGGGGGCACTCGGTGGGTGCAGGGGCTCCTCGGGGAAGGGGCTGGGGGAGAGAGCATGGCCGGGCTGTGAGGGGTCGCTCCCCCTGGGCCGCCCTGGCCGCGCTTGGGCGGGGAGGACGGAGCGGTGGCGGCCGAGTAATCGGCGCCGGGCCGCTCCGGGAGCGCCGGCAGCGCCCTGCGGGACCTGCCCGACTGTGCGCCGGGAGAGGGGCCCTGCAACCCCCGCCTGCCCTCCAGTTATCCCCCTTCCTTTTCCTCCTTCGCTTTCTTACGGGCTCAGTAAATGCTCTTCCTTCTCCTCCCGCTGCCGCCGGCGCTCCAGGGCTGTGAGCAGAAATCTAATGAGACTCAACTGCCTGGTTATGTAACTCCCACTGCTTAAGGCTCCTGCCAGGGCGCTCTTGCCAGGCCACGTATGGGCTCGGCTCCCCCAAAAATACTGCCGTCTTCCCATAAATACATAAAAAGAACAAGTTCGAAATGATCAAGCCAATATGTTTGATCAGCTGCTTTTGTACCGTGGATCCGTTTCGCGTAGAGAAATTTACAGCGTCAGCCTGGTGCGCTCTGAAAGGAACATTCCTTTCTTAAAGGATATGGGGGAAGGGAAGCAGCACAGATGGATTAATAAATCATTTTTAAATGTCCCGTTTAACCACCCAATCAGCTTTTCCGTACTGATTGTGCCCCTTTTGTAAATATCTTCTGTTTGCCCTTGATCTTTTCCTTATCCCCACCCGGTGCTGATCCAGCAAATGTTTAAAGGTCGCCTTATCATACAGCCTTTCAAACTATTCCCATACCATGTGGGGGAGAACACGAATGGCTTGGAAATAGGGTTCCAGACTTTAAAAGGAGATTATTTGGAGCAAGAATTAAGAAAGCTGTTTAGTCACATTGTTAATTTAACTTTGATTTCTCTAATCTTTAGTGACAGCTATGCTAAATTTTGTTCTTAGTGATGCAGTGCAGAAAAGCCCACCGTTAATTGAAATTCTCTTTGGGCTTTTAGCTTGAGCCTAAAAAAATCCCCATATTTTTTTGTATTGGAACTTTTTGACAAAGGTGTATGGTGTGTGTGTATGTTTATACCAACATACTACAGGATTTGTGTTAGCAGTTCATGTGCTATTACCTGATTCTCATCCCTTCTCTAACTTTAGAAAGCTAGTTTCTCTTTTGTCCTTTGTGAAAGAGTGACAACTACATTAAATATGAAATAGAGTCTTGGGGAAGGAGAAAGGCAATCCAGTTTGAGGCTGTCAAAAGCCCTGTTAACCCAGGAACTTTTTGAAAGACAGTGCGGTACAATAACTGGGTATTTAATTGCATCTTGCATCTTGCATGTGAAAATAGAGAATAATTTGTAGAAAACAAAAAAATTGTGAAATAATTTATCAGTATTGGCCACTCTTCTGACAGAACATACATATAACTATTAGGTATGTGCTGACTACATTTCAGTGTGAACTACTGGATGTGCACAGCAGACATTTTCTCCTCAGTTTGCATCCTTTCACCCGTGCAGAGTTTAGGGAGATGATTTGCTTGGACTTAAAATAAATGTTACATCATTTTAACTATTTGTATGAAACCCTATAAATCAGTTTTTAACATTTTTAAAATTCTGCGGCCTACAGTTGCAGTCAATATGTTTCCAAACTTTAAAGTGATAAATGACCCTTGGACTAAGACCTTTCAGGCTAAACTAATGGTCTGGTACTAAATTTTGCAGCTGAGTACTATAAATCATCCAAATACAGGTTGGTAACTGAACCCTTGACAGGCTTGGCAGTTCTGTGATGTCTTAAAAATTATCCTTGCTGCTTTGTGAAGAACTAAACACCCAGCTCTTGTGATTTGGAAGTGCCCCATACTGTATATGTAAACACAAGCCCATCCTCTCTGATGTTGTTTTTAAGTCACGCTGAATAGAGCTGACATCCTCACCTTCCGCAGGCAGGAACAGAAATAGTTTGATGCACATTTTTTCACTTGAAAAGCAACCCATTTTCTGCAGAAAGTAAAGCTAAAAGAATAGGCCTCAGAGCTTGATCTTACACTGTTCTTATTTGGATATGTTTGCTTTTGTTTTTTCTTAAAGGAACAAGAGCACTCAAGGTGAAGGATAATAATCAACTCGAATCAGCACTTTGAATGAATTTTTGTTTCCCTGTGGTATCTTGAACACTTTCTTCATTGGGTTTTGAAACAGACTTATAACTCTGTGGCACAGCAGCTATGCAGCTTGAAATCCAAGTAGCACTCAATTTTATTATTTCATATTTGTACAATAAGCTTCCTAGACGACGTGTCAACATTTTTGGTGAAGAGCTTGAAAGACTTCTGAAAAAGAAGTATGAAGGGCACTGGTATCCAGAAAAGCCATACAAAGGATCAGGGTTTAGATGTATTCATATAGGGGAGAAAGTGGACCCAGTCATAGAACAAGCATCCAAAGAGAGTGGTTTGGACATTGATGACGTTCGTGGCAACTTGCCTCAGGATCTTAGTGTTTGGATTGACCCATTTGAGGTTTCATACCAAATCGGTGAAAAGGGACCAGTGAAAGTGCTTTATGTGGATGATAATGAAAATGGATGTGAGTTGGATAAGGAAATCAAGAACAGCTTTAACCCCGAGGCCCAGGTCTTCATGCCTATTAATGACCCAGCATCTTCAGTGTCTAGTTCTCCTTCTCCTCCCTTTGGTCATTCAGCTGCTGTGAGCCCAACCTTCATGCCCCGCTCCACTCAGCCTTTAACCTTCACCACTGCCACATTTGCTGCCACCAAGTTTGGCTCAACCAAAATGAAGAATAGCGGCCGTGGCAACAAGGTCGCCCGTACCTCTCCCACCAACCTTGGCTTGAATGTCAATGACCTGTTGAAGCAGAAATCCCTCTCCTCCTCCATGCACTCTCTCTATGGGCTCAGCCTAGGCAGTCAGCAACAGCAGCAGCAGAAGACTTCTGCCCTGTCTCCTAATGCAAAGGAGTTCATTTTCCCCAACACGCAGGGTCAAGGTAGTACCAGTAGCATCTTTCCTGGTGACAGCTCCCTTAACCTCAGTCCTCTCCAGTACAGTAATGCCTTTGATATGTTTGCAGCCTATGGAGGTCTAAATGAGAAGTCTTTTGTGGATGGCTTGAATTTTAGTTTAAATAACATGCAGTATTCTAACCAGCAATTCCAGCCAGTAATGGCTAACTGAAAATAAACCGAAAGTGAAATTCAAGTAAATACTATTGTACAAGTTAAAATGCACGTACCCAAGGGTGTATCTTTTTTTCCACCTCTTGAGATTTTTTTTTAAGGCTTGTAGTATGAATACGTTCAGGCTTGGTTAGATAAATACAACATGCATCATTTTTTCATTTGCCAACCAAGCACAAAATTATTTTATACTGACTGTGCATTACAAAAATATACTCTCAAAAATATGGCCTCTTACAGTATTTAAGATATAGCAAGGAAGTGGCTAATTTTTTCATGTGTCTATATATATATGTGCTCAGACATATATGTATATATATAAAAAAATTGGCACTAATAGGTGGGTTTATTGGTCTTTTTCTAATTGTATAATTTAATTTAGTACAAAGTTTGTAAAATATCAGAGTATATATATTGTTTCTACAACATGGTATTGCATTTATATCTTTTTACTACAGTGATCTGTGACAGCTCCAGCAGCTTCATGTTGTATTTTTTTTACTGAAATTGTAAGATATCCATCTTAAAGACATCAATTCTAAAAAAAAAGTAAAAAAGTTGTGTACAGAATATTCCTTAGTGGTGGAATTAAAATGTACGAAATATTTGCTTTTTTCAAAAGAAACACAAATTGTATTTTCTGTTAAAAGTTTAAAGATTTTTGCTATATATTATGGAAGAAAATGTAATCGTAAATATTAATTTTGTACCTACATTGTGCAATACTTGAAAAAAGGTATAAAAGTATTTTGAGTCAGTGTCTTATATGTTAAGAGGGACTGAAATAGTTTATATTAAGTTTGTATTAAAATTCTTTAAAATTACTTGGCTGTGGTGGTGTGTGTATTCTTTGTGTCTCGCTGATGATCTGAGCACTGTGTTCCTTGTGCTGGCATGCTAGGGATGCACCCGAGTCTGACTTAGGAGGAAAGGGAAGGGTGGCTCTGTGGCTGCACCTCATGGGGAGTTCCATACCCAAAATACCCCTGACAAATCACAGAACCCCATTAGGGACTTGCCTGCAATTATTTGAATAAATTCCACTTGTTTTTTGTAGCTGCAGCTCACTGAAGCCAAAATGGATTTTTTTTTTTTTCCCCATGATAATTAAGATTTTTAAGCTCTGTGAACATTGAGTTACGGGGCAATGAGATGTGTCTAGCAGGGACTCAGGTGATTCAATAACATCTTTCCATGTCATTGGGATTATTGGAACTCTTCTCTTGGGAAGTCCTAGACCAGCAAATCAGCATTCTGCCTCTGTATTAGGGATTAATAGCTCAGAAACCAAACTGAATAAAAGTGCTGATTTACAGCTTACTAAACCCATTGTAAACTCATATTTTATATGTGCTATCAAAAAGAGAAATGTAATGCAACTGCACCGTGATATTCTAAGGTATTTATTTTAGCAGATTTTACCAATTTTAACTGAATATATTCTCAAAATCAAATGGAAGTGGGAGGGGAAAGAATTCAGAGGCTGACACAACAACTCAGTTTTTCCAGGGCTATTTTGAAGTTGCATCCCTTACTCTTTTTCATCTGCTCAGCAAATAGTGTTCCTTGCTAATGGACATTGTCAAGGGGAGGAGAAACTGCTTTAATGTGTAAATTTGACAAAGGTCAGTTTATGTTCCATGGCAGCTCCAGCCATACAGAGACCCCGTGCTAAGTGGATAGTCCTTGGCTTTTGGCAGGGAGTTGTGAGTTGCGGCAGTGAGCACAGGATTAAAATGAGCTGAACTTCAGTGTTCCGACACTGGAATTTGAGACCGAAGGTCAGTCTTTTCCTGTTGGGTGCACTTGGTGTAACAAAAGGTGCAACTCCCCACTCTTTGGTAGGAGTGGAGCTGTGATGTGAGCAGCCTGTACTTTTCACACCAGTGTGAGCTCCCTGCTTTGGGCTGAGGGAAGAGCTGGCTGGGCAGAGATGGGAGGCTGACAGTGGTATCCATTTGCAGTGCCATAACAACCAGTTTGAAAGCAATAATGGAGCAAAGCATTTTTTTTGGCATTCATCTGTCTCTGTTTAACTGGCTCCCTTTTATTGAGTTTGCCATCTGGTTTATCTTTCCACTCATGGCACAGCCATGGGCAGTACTGGCCTTAAAAACGCATCATTTGGTACCTCATTTTAACTGGATGATTTTGCTTTTAAGAGGAATTAGAAAAATGCTGGGTCAGTTGCTGGAAAGCAGAGAATGCCAGCTCTGTGTATTTTTCCTATTTGAATGCCTAGACTTAAGATTTACTACTGTTTTATTATTTACAGCACAATACTAATACCTAAACTGCCCAAGAGGTTGAGCAACTCTGACAGTGCAGACTCATATTCCTATGATTTAAACTGAGATAATTTGTTTAAAGGCCAGTGAGCTTCTCCTCCGAGGCTGATTTGCTCCTTTCCACTGTAACCAGCTCTGTGTCTGAAGGGGCATGCAAGGAAAAACCTTTTGGAACACATGTTTTTTGCAACATCTTTCAGTATAAAGATTTGACTAGCGGAGTTTGGTTCTGGTGCTTTGAAAGGAGACAAGTCAGAAAGAGAGCTTCAAGTTCTCTCAGTGCAAGTGTGGAGATTTTTTTGTTTTAATGATTTTTAATGTTTAAGCATGAATTATTTTTTAATCTTCTGAGAGGAATGAGAGATGCCTGCTTTGTGTTCAGTCTGCTTCACCCAGTTATTTATCTTTTGCTGAAGTTTGGTGCTGAATTTCTGGGACCAAACATTTACATTGCAACATTCTGTTCTCACCAAGTGTCAGGTCAATCACTGGGGTCATTTGTGCACAGTATTTAGCTGTCAGGTAAATGCACTTGCTTGGATAGAAAGAACATAAAAATGAGGAAAAGGAAGCATTTGCTCAGGTGTGCAAGTTACTTTGTATTTTCTCATGTGAGCATGCAATTTGTATCCTTAGAATTGCCAGTGTGAGTTAAACCTTGGAAGGTGACTTTAATTTACACTGAAGGAAAGGGTAGAAATATGTGACCCCCTTAATGCTGCTTAGTGCTTCCTATCACCTCACCCCAGGTCCTCACCCAAGCACAAGTTCAAGGTCTGTACTTTTGTTCAAGACCTACTTTTGGTCTGTAGGGCTGACTTAATTCAGCACAAGTCAATAACTTTTCAAAACTGCAGTCTAGGATCCTTGAAGCTGCTCAGAGGCTCCAGCTTGGATGCACAGAAGGTTCAGGGGACAGTTACACTCTGTGCTGTGTTCATTCTGTGGTTAAGGAACAGACCTCTCTCCTTATCAGGAGTCTGGTAATGGCCACCAAAATTAAACTGGTCTGGTTATTTCTGCCGTGGGAAGCTGAATTGTGGGTGGAGTTCACAGAGTAGTGCTGCTTTGTTATGTCCTGTTCTCCAGGGTCCCTGTAGCTGAGTCCACAGCCTGGCACTTCAGCTCCGTGAGTACAAGTTCTGCAGTTCTCAGCTTCAGCTCAGTTAATTCATACACATCGAGGATGGGGCTCTGAGCCACCTGATTTAATTGAAGCTGTCTCTGCTCATTGCAGGGAGTTGGACTAGGTGAGCTAGTCCCTTCTAACCCAAACCATTCTATGGTTCTATAAGCCACGGAAGGATCATCCTTCCTTGATGATGCAAAATTAGAAAGCTGCTGAACATTACTTGTTCAATCTCTTGGTGCATGGCCAGGATAGATTGATTATCCCCCAGTGCTGCACTCTCTGCTCCCACTCCTGCAAAAGCCTGGTGAGAGCAAAAAGCCCAGCTGCATTCTGAACTATCAAGTAACCAAACAATGGGTTGTTAAATCAGCTCTTTGGACTGACATGGAATCAAAGCATGTACTGATCTGATGCTCCAGACTGTTCTATTAGCGTTTCAGGAATAAATACCTCAGGGTTTGTGTTGGTAGTTTTGGAGGAGATGAAGCAAACCAGCGGTTCAGCACTCTTTTTTATATCATCAGCAAGTTGATTTAAATTGAGTATACAGAGTTGGCTGCATTCCCCTCATGAGTTGCATAAAAAGTTTGCTAAATCGAAGCGCTAGAGCTGTAAAATCCTGCTGAAGGGACTGTTTCCAAAGATCAGCAAGAGGAACAGTTAAACTGTTACCATGGCAGTGCCTGTGTGACTTTTTTCCTCTTGGCTTTATTTTAGTAACAGTAGTAAGGAATTTTGCCTTACAGAGGGGAAAAAGCATTAAGACTTGGAAACATAAACCACATTCCCTTTGGTACTATGAGTTCTCTGTCTCATAGACAAAATATGATCAGTGTGCAGAACAAATGGCAGGTGTAAAATATTTTTAGAAAAACCTTGGCGTGCAGTGCAGACATCCCTCAAGCTCCATCCTTTATTCTGTCAGCTTTGATTTGTTATAAACAACCTATAGTATTGATGGCTGCAGTTTTGGTGGAACTTACTGTAGTTTACATTTGGTGATTTAGCACTTCAGAGGCCTGAAACCAGAGCTCCTTTCCTCTGAGTTTTGGGACACTCATGTTTACAGTCTGTCAGCCATGGAGTTCATTGTGCTGCATTCCCTTGTCCCCTTGGCTTCAGGATTACCAAGAGCATAAAAGAAAAGATGACTCCGAGAATGTAAAGCCTTAATTATTGTTGTTTAGTGCTCCTGTGAGCTTCTCTAAGATTTTTTTATCAACTGGCTAATACCTTTAAAACCAGGCCTGGAAATCCACCTACTTTCCTTGGCAGTATGTATTCATTCCCTGCTACACTCACAACCTTGGCTTTTCTGCCTTCCACAGCATCCTCAGCAGGACTGAGTTCTGCGTTGTTCCCTTTGTTCACTACCTCTTGCTACTTGCTGTGCTGCTCCAGGCTTTCATGCTGCTGCTTTCTTCACCCAGACTCCACTTCTGCCTGACCTCAGCTCTGAACTGTGCGGTGCTGGAGCTGTTGTGCCAGGGGTGACGTTGCATTCAAGGCTGCAGCCAGAGAGGTGCCCTCTCCCAGCACCTCCTGGCCTCAGGCTTTGCTTGGCTTCACTTCAAAGACACAGTGTAAAGAGCTTGGGAATGTCAGAACACAGGGAAGTGTTGCAGGAGGTGCTCTCAGTCCCCAGGAATGGGGTGAATTTGCTGCTTGGGCAGCCTCAGTAATACAACAGCCCAGGAGTTTTCAGCCACACTGATGGAAACCAGAGGTGGCAGGTTAGAGAGGAGCATGGTGGCATAGATGATAGCTCAAGGACCTCACAGTCCAGAGCTGACTCTGGGCAAGCCACGGCCCTTTTCTGTGTTGTTTCTGCTTCTGTCTCCATTGAAATCCACTGTTAGTAAGTGTCAGACTTTCCTTGGCTGTTTGCTGTAAGAAACTTCATCCAGTTTCTGTATGCCACAGGAACATCCTCTGAGGTTCACCTGCCATTCTCTCCTTTCACTGCGTTTAGTCTCTGTGGCCTTGGAGCATCTCCTTTGTCACACAGTTTTCTTAACCTGGTTTAGGTGACCTTTGTGTTTTGAAATAAGGCATGCCTATAAAAGTGAGGCACTGGGTTCTCATTGTCCATGGTATGTGGAGTTTGATTCATCCCCATCAGAGTAGAAGGCCTCTGGAGCAGTGAAATCTCACATAACTGATTATTGTGATTCTCTAAAAGAATGTCCGTGGATGTTTCTATAGATATGAAAGTATATATTCCTCCAGTACAAACCATGTGAAAATTTTGCAATAGCCTACCCGCTGAAGTTGCTGCTGGCCAAAATTAGATTTGCAAACAGACTTTACAAACTGAAACAATTTCCCCTTTGGTATTTATTAGACCCTCATTCCACATGCCAGCAGAGACAGGGCTGCTGGGCGCTGCCACAGCTGTGCTAAGAAGTGTGTCTTCCACAGATTGACTGGGCAAGAGTAGATTCGATTATTTTAAGCCTATATTTGAGCCTTTAACTCCCTGCTGAGTCTCAGATGTTGTAGGTAGCTGCAATGTGTTTCTGAAGCCCAGGGATCTGTGTCTTTCAGGGTTAACCAGCACCTCTGCAACTGAGTGGAAGAGTGCAAAATTCCAATTACTGTTGAAAATATTAACACCTGAGGCAATTACCTACTTTGCAGGTATATGAATACTACATATTGAATTTCATGTTGTATTTATTAACTGCTTCGAGACATAGCTGATATTTTACTTGAGAAAATTGCTATTTCATTTTCGAGTAATGGGTATGAATGTTCTGCTCTTTTGCCTTTAGACTGTTACAGTGCTGTCCTTAAAGATTCATTTCAGCATTGCTAAACCAAATCACTTGAGAAATTGTGAATAAGACTTCCAAGAGTATTTTAGAAATTATGAGGTAATCATAAATAATAATCCACCTCACATCACATTAATTTATCTTCTGCGTGTAGAGTTAAATAGATTTCATAGTTTTCTTCTCTCCACAAGTCCACTAAGAACTTATATTTATGTGAAAATTTAGGTCCTTAGGAAATCACAGTTTCCCTAGATCTATCACTGCACAGGAAACAATATCAAAGGGATAGTGATGAGCTCAGAAGTGCTGGCAATTAACCACAGCTGCTTAATGGAATCAGATTTCTAAGTGACACAAAAGGACTGAGACCTGCTACCACCCTCCTGCCTGTGTGCCTTGCATGACAGATTTGACAGGCTGGTGGCAACAACTGCAGGCAACCACCTCAAATTAACTTGTACAAACTGATAAGGGACAGAAATACTCAGTAAAGAGATCAACCAGTGCACCTCCAGCCTCTCACTCCTGACCTGCAAGGAAAGTCTCCAGAACTGCTTCAAAAAACAATCCAAGTACTAAAATTCCTGAGTCCAGGATAGTAAATCCCATAGATACTGATTGCATATTACATTACAGCTTTTGTTACCACCAGACATTCCTAGTGAATAATTATTCCTATCTCTCTTACTCTCTTTGTGCCATAAATTACATCATCAGCTGTCCTCTGGCTAGCATCCTCCCTTTGATCAACAAGAACCAATCACCCTTAGTCTCAAATTGCCTAATTCATTAATGTAATGGATTTTAACACAGAGCAACTATTCTCAACCTGTATTTATCTCTAAGGTTATTGCTTCTATATCAGATCTGAAGCAGCATGATGTGCGTGCAATCATGTGTAGTTTTTCTGAGTATTCCCACTGACCTAATAAACTATGTCCCCTGTCTCTGCCCTTACCTCACTTCCACCTTGCCCTGACCTCACTCTGATGCCTCTGCTGCACCTCTGGATTTGTTCCTGCTGGGCTGCGCCTGCCAAGGAAGGCACAGCCTCAAGGAGCTGCTATGGGAGGTGCTCTACTGGCCCAGTTTGTGGGGGAAGCACAGGTATTGTGCGCTGGAGCTGCTCCATCTGCGCTGCCCATCCCACCTGCCTCCAAGTGCTGCCAGGTAAGAATAGCTGCTGGTAACACCGGAGAGCTGGGAGCAAGGCTGGCTGGATGATCATTTCATTAGACAGCACTCATTTGGGAGTGATGAACTTCTGCGGGTCAGTAAAGTCGTCTTTAATTTTTTCTTGGCATCTCTATGGTTTTAAGTATCACGTTTTTAGAGTCTCTGACCTGCCCAAAGGGAGATACCAAAAGATCTGATTAAATTCAGCATTTGGATCTTATCTGTATGCATCAGTCCTTTTTCCAGTGTTCAGCTGAACAACCTCTCTCCTACCTTGTTTTGTCCTTGAAATTTCTAGGTTCCCCTCTCCTGATTCTTTTTGTTTTCCTTCAATGTCTCCCTTAAAACTTGCTTTTATTAGTTTCCTTCCCAAACCAAGTTGTTTTCCCCTCCTGCTTGTCTTAAGTCTGTGCCTCACCATCTATAATTTGCAGTGTATTATCTGACGGGAGACTGTAATCTCTCCAGGGCAAAGCTGTGTCCCGTCCCAGGCTCACAGTTGCCAGTTTTACTCGATGAGGCTGAATAAGAAGGACAGAAATAGAAGAGTACACAGACACTCTCAAATTAACTGTGTTTTGTGATCTGTGTTCCAGAAACAAATGCAGCAACAATTGTTACTAGTAACATGGTTTATGCTGTACCACTGAGGCTTGGGAAAAAGCAGATCCTTTAGGCAAGGAAACATCCTTTACAAAACATTTGTGGAATGTATTTATCTAAAAATACAAGGGCTTATGTTAGAGAACAATGTTCCTCTGCTGATTTATAGTTAACTGTCAATGGCAATACGGGCCTAAAACGTTTTAACCAGTCCTGCTGTAGTAATATCTTAACTTTATCCCTTTCCTTCTCTACAGCATCCCTTTCAAGGCTGATTTCTTTGGCCTCTGCTGCTGCTGTTGGAAGAGTCCCACTCACTTGGCTCTCCCACTGTGGGAGAACCAGGAAAGGAGGATGGATGGGGAGCAGGATGACCCTACTCACAGAGGTAAAGGTTGGGGATGAAACCTCACGCATGCAGGACAGAATTCTGCCTTTAGAAAACTGAAACTCCCACTGAAACATCCCTCTGCACGTGTGCTGGGGGTAATGTCTGGCTAATAATGCATTTTAAAATGCATTTTGGCCAGAGATCTCCAGTGAGTTGGACTTTTTTTCTGCCTCTACAAATGGGCTCTGCACATAAACATCTCCCTAGTGGAATTGGAGAATGAGCACTGTGTAAATGGAGATGACGATCAGCTCTGAGACCAACATGGAGATGTCTCCCTCCAAAAGCCAGAATGGTTACAGAGATAGAATTTTGACTTAGCCTCTTTTCCAGAGAGATCTGGGGCTGTCTAGCCCAACCTTGCTGCTGGGGGCATTGCTACAAGGTGGCAAGTGGCCCACTGGAACAAAAGGCTCATTCTGGTTGTGGCCAGGCTCTCGCACTGCCTGGCTCCCAATTGATTTTTGGAAAGAGCAGTGCTGGAGTGCCCAGTTTGAGCCCTCCTGTGGGACACTGTCATTTTGGATATTTTGGTCTTTCATCATGTATAATAAGGTATGTGTTATTTGTGAGCAATTAATCATCTGATAGGCAGAATGGGTTTGTTTCCCTTGAGGATGTTTAGGATCACATAACTCTTACAGAGGGGAAAATGTCTGAAGATATTGGGATTAGTCATATAACTGCTCCAGTTATCTTCATCCAGAGCCTTTTCTTTCATTCCCTGTTAGAGCTCCTGACCTTGAGAGTTGTGTCTGATCTCCAGCCTTTCCCGGAATGACATTTACCTGGGCAGGCTGGAAGACAAAGAGGAGTCTGGTCTGTACAACCTCTATCCAGTTCTTTCTTTCTTTACTCGTTTTACCTTGGTTTGTGGGGGTTTTTTTTGTTGTTGGTTTGTTTTGGTTTTTTGTTTTGTTTTGGGGTTTTTTTTGTTTTTTGTTTTTTCTTTGTTTGTTTGTTTGGTGGGGGGGGGTTGTGGGTTTTTTTGTTTTGTTTTGTTTTCCATAACCACTTGATAAATCATGCAATGGAGAGCTGGGAATGGGAGCATATGACCTGTTCTCCTACTCCTGCCTTCCAGCAGCAGTTCTGGTTTGTCTGGGCTCCTGTTCGCTGTGAGAACGCGGTGTAACCCCATTTCTGTGTCTTGGAGAGGAGCTCTAAGGTTTCCTTCCTGCCTGAGAGCTCTGGCTGACCCCCAGCTATGACACCACTTCTGTTGTAAAGCACCTCCTAATCACTCACAGGCTTTTATTGTCAGAAAATCCCTCTGTGGCATTGCTTCCCCTGCTGAGGTGAGCCCTGGACTTTGGCACCACGCTGGCCTTTTTCCCCTGTGAAATGCACAATCCCTCCCACAGCAGGGGAAAGGGAAAGTATGATTTGCTTTCCATCTATTCAACGTCCTGTGCTTGGTCGGAATGTGCTTAAACTGGGGACAGCTGATAATGGGGTGTTTTCAAGAAAGCTGATGTTGAGTAGGACTAAACAGCAGTTACTGTCACTGTAGGCAGGGGGGCAAATCCTCTCTGCTGGGGATCACTTGGGCTGTGCCCACAGTGCTGATGTTAATGGGTGTTGTCCAACACTCAGTGGCATCCCAGCAGTACAGGGACAAGCCAATTGAGACAAAAATGAAGGAAAATTAGACATTGGTCACTGTTACTTGTAACTCTTTGAGGTCCTTTTAGAAACAGACCCCAAGGGGCCACCAAACCCCAATGGATTTACCTTGATGGTCCCTGTGGTGCTGTAAGGCTGGGTGAGTGGCCTGTGTCACACTTAGCTGCTTTAAGTGTTGTTTGCATTCACAAAGGTTAGGTGCTGGGAGGCCACTTGTAGAGCAAATGCTTTTGCCGTGCACCTTGTCCTCGTAAGCTGGAAGAACCTGAAGGACTGGTGAAATGGGGACCTGCAGCCAGCTCCTGCCAGGACTCACTTGAAGATCGTTCTTTCCTTAGTCCTTCCAGAAATGAAGTAACATTTGCTGGGAGGTGCCTTCCCCCGTGGCAATTGGCCCACGAGGATGTGCTGAGGCACAGCTGGGGCTAGGATGCACTAAAAATATAAGTGACAAGTGTAAACATTGCCTTTTGCCAGGGTGGAAAGGTGTCTGCAGAGAGGTGCCAGAGATGGCGAATGGCTGTAGGTGGCAGAACAGAGAGGGGCACACGCTCTCCTCCTCTGGGTTGTTTTGGGATTTTTTAAAAAGCACTTATTTGAAATTCTAGCAGCTTCACACATCAAAATCGCAGCTTTTCCCTCATCATGTCGTGATAGCCACATTTCAACAGGTCGGGGAAGAGACTGCGAGGAGGAAAACAAGGAAATGAACAGGAAAAACCTACGGAAAGAGAAATGTCTCCACCTCCTCCTTCCCTTGCACAGGGCTCTCTTCTTCGTTTCGTTTTCTTTCTAAGCCCTAAAAGCGAATACAAAAATTAGGAAGGAGGTGGCCGGCGCCCCCTGCGGAAGGCCCGGCGCAGGGGACGGGCCAAGGTGATGACACGGCGACTGCCACGTCAACTCCTGCCTGTGGCTGCCCACAAAGGCGGCCGCTGAGAGACACCGTATGCGAGCGCTGGCGACTGCCGAGCCTTCGCCACGGGCTCGGCGCAGGCAGCTGATCAGCCACGTGAGCATCTCCTGCTCCTCCTCCTCTACCGCACAAACTTTCTGTGTGTGGGGGGAGCCACGGGATCTGGTGTCATGTCGGAAACAGGCTCTCCCAGGTGAATGAGCACCCACCGAAGCACCTACAAAGCAAACAAAAACGTGCTTTTCCCCACCTCACTGACTTTTTTTTTTTTTTTTTTTTTTTTTTTTTTGTCAGCAGCAGGATAAGGGAAAGCAGCTTTTTATGTGACTCCACCCATCCCCTGTGTGCAGCTCAAGCAGGGAGGGATAAAATTACTGTGTTTGAAGGCACTTCTGCGCCAAAGTATAAAGTTACTCAGCATTTACAGGTCCAGGTCTTAAGAGCCTGTTTTGGTGTGCCTGAGAGTGATGTGTTGTGGATGCTTCCAGTTAACAGTGCCTGAATGTAAACAATGCTTTACTCTTATTTACAAATCATAATTTTAAAATTATTATTAGTTATGTTTAGAGAACATATTCATGTTCTGATTTTCTTTATGCAAAAAGGAAAGTACCTGGACTCCAGGGCAGGGAGAGTTTGGTGAGCAGAAGAGGTAGGAGCCTGGCTGCATTAACACTTCATTTATATAACTCAGGTAGAAGCCTGTGTTATATAAACAAAGTGCTGGTTTTGAAAGCAGACCTAGAGGAGTCCGAAATACGTTTATTTAGGCCAGGAGCCCATTTGCACCTACCAGTAATGGATTCACAGAGCAATTGTGTGTTTGCTCAGCTCACAGGCCAGCAGGTTTTACATATGTTACATGATTTGCACCAATCAATACAGAACGTGGACACGTTCACATCTAGAACATGTAAGCCATGAAGGCAGGGATTGAATAGTGATCTTGCTAGCACCTGGATTTCAGGGTAAAAATATATATTTTTATTTGTTTATTTTTAATGAGCTGTTAAGATTTCTGAGGCACAGAGTGGCAGTGCCCATTTCATTGCACGACTCCTGCAGGATGCAGCTTTACCACAGAGCAAAGCTTGGAGCTGCCTCTCTCACCTGGCTGGCCAAGAAGAAAAACTCCAAATTCCATGTGAATGTAGCACAGGATAAGGATCAGAACACTGGATCAAGGATCTGCCCCTGCTCACAGTACTGCCAAGGACATGGTAATGCATTTTAATTCTGGCTATGGAAGTAGGAAAAGAAATCTTTATCAACAAAGAAAAAAACTAGTTCTTTATATGGGAAATATGAAATGGAAGCAACCCCCAAGGCTATACCTAGAAACACCTTTCTGAGCCCTTCAGAGTGCCCATAGCTCTTCTTTCTGGTTACCTGTCCATCTCTCACAGCTTCCAGAGGCTCCAGAAACCCTCATCTCCCCAGACACATTTCTGGAAGCAGCACTTTTTCCATGATGCTGAAGAGCACTTGCATAGTTCCATCTCTGAGGGCTGGACCAGAGCATTTGCCTCAGAGTCTGATTTAAAGCCCTATGCTCACCCAGCAAAACCCAGGGCCTGTTTTGGCAATAGTCTCCCTTGAGCAGACTGGTGAGAAAAGTGGAGGCCAGGAACTTCAGTTGTATGACCTTGTAATGCCCAGAGGCTCAAGCTTGTGACAAAAATCTTGCTGGTCAAGACAATTGCCAAAAAAGGGGGAAAAAAACCCAAAAAAACCAACAAACCAAACCTGTTGTTTGTCAGACTGCTAACTAAATAACCTGTAAGCTGCAATAATTCTGCAAAGATGCTCTCAGGAGGGTTTTTTACTGTGAAAGTAGTTATAAATAATAATAAAGAAATGCATCTGGGTGTACTTCACAAAGCAAGTAAAAAATTTCTTCTTCTTCAAGTCCGTGGTCTGTGAATATTTTGTGAACAAGAGGAGCAGCTCCATCTATCTTACAGGGTGTTTGTTACAAATCACTTGCTCATGTGTTAATCTTCCTATCAGGGCGGGAGCTGCAAATCCTCCTCTGTTTTTTGTCTACTGAAAAAATTCTATAGATAAACATGAAAAATTGGATTGATAAGTAAAAGATGTAGAAGTGCATCTTGAAGATGAAAGTGCTCCTGGAGCCTGTGGTAGAGGGACTGTGACAGCCTTAACGAGGCAGCTGGTTGAAGATTTCTGGCTGGCACACAGTGCTGAGCCACAAGGGCTAATAATTTTGTAGGAAAACAAAAGCCAAGCAAAAAAACCCCATCTTCAAAACCCGCTTCCATCCCAGGACTCCTACAGCGAGCAGGCGAACAGCCACGACCCGACAGAAAAGCGTCAGAGCATCCCAATTTGGAGAAAACTCTTTTAGAGCTCTCAAGCGTCCCTAGGTGGCAACACTGCTCCTCCAGACCCTCTTGGGAGCCTTGTCCTGGATGAGCGCTCCAGTCCGAGCTTTGGAGGTTCTGTGGCTGGGAGAGACCTTGAACTTTCATTCACAAAGAAAACTGAGAAAAAGAGTATTTGTTTAATGCTGGTGGTGGCAAAGGAAAAGTGCAAACCTGTGATTGCTGGAAGGCTCTGCCATCTGAAGGCAAACTAAGAGAATGACCAAGAAACGCCAAGAAATTATTTATTTAGAAGAAATGACAGGGATCTAAAGACAATTTTGTGATGCTGGGAGATTTGATTCATGATTCCTAAATGCTTTGGGTTGTCACACCTGGTATTTCAGGGGAAAAGCACCATCAGACACCCAACAGATAAAGAGATTTTGGAGTAAGTCCTGCTGATAACACCTGCTAGATTAGTAGATCTGAGAAGGCCATTAACTTTTTCCTTTTAATCTATGTTTATTTGCTGCTGACTCTCTGTGCTCACTGACTGCTCCCCCACCAAAATCCAAACCTCCCAATAAAAGTAGCAATTCCATTATGTCAGAGATCAGATACTTTCACCCACCTCTTGATGAGGTGACCTTTGGAGCTGGCTAGCACAGTAAAAATTGAGGATTGCAAACAGTATAACCAAATACACAATTTGGATTTCATCCCGGGTTAATTACCTGAGTCATCCACATCTGTTAGTGACAATAAATTACAGCAGAAATGGAGAATTTAGTGGCAATGTTACTGCAATACTCACTTTTTGGATGATCTGCTGGTCGAGTATTATCCACTTAAGAGATTCATGAATAATTTTGAATAACTGGACCAATATCTTTAGAAACTGTGCAATTTTCAAACAGGAACAGAGAAAGTCTCAAATAAATGGTACATTGTGGCTTTCCCCTGCAGCTCTGGAAATGGATTTAATTGCCTTGTCACACTCCCTACCGGATATTTTTTTCCTCCTGATAAACCTAAAATCTCTCCTCCTGTTTCACTAACAAAACAATGATGAAATCAGTGAAGCAGGAGCCAGCTGCCCAGCTTGGCAGGGTGGTGTTGTTTCCCACTTAGAGAAATTAATAATTTTATTAATGAATAATACAAATTATGCAGCCAAGCGTCTGTGAAACAGTTAACTGAACCAGGGCGAGGCCATGCTTGTTTCAGACGCAGATGAAGTGGCTGCGTGCGCGCACGGTGTCCCCGCCGATGTCACCGCCGATGTCACCGCCGATGTCGCGACGCTACGCGCCATCTCGTGTCGGGCCCCGGGAGCGGCTGGAGCCGCCAGTCCCCATTTCCAATCACCTGACGTCATGTCAGTGCTGAGAGATAAAGGCTTTTTTTTGTTGGTTTGGTTTTCTTTTTTTTTATTATTATTTCCTGGTGTCACCCCCCCCCCCACCCCCCGCCACCCCCCCACCCCCCCCCCCCCCCCTTAATTTGCTCTCCCATATTGCCGAAGTAGGAAGCTGAGACCGTATTGGGAAGACCTTGGGTCACTCTGGGGCCATGGTGGGTGCAGTGATGGTGTCACACTGTTGGGAGCTGGTGCTGGCTGTGGCTCTGTCATTAAATTTTGTGTTGGGCAGTGCAGGACAGAGAACCTGTCCCTGCCTGTGCAGTGAGGGTGGAGAGACCCTGGCACAGCCTGCCAAGGGATGTAGCAGAAGCCCCCTGGAAACATTCAAGATCAGGTTGGGCGGAGCTTGGAGCAACGTGGATTTGTGAAAGGTTTCTCTGTGCAGGCATGACAGGGCATGGAAAGAGAAGGTCTTTAAAGGTCCCTTCCAACCCAAACCTTTTGATGATTGTACAGTTCTAGGATATGGTGAGTCCTGCTGAGGCTGATGAGACCCTCTCTGACCCACAGCTCCCCTGGAATATCCTGGTTGCATCTTGCTCTCTGTTCAGGAATGGAGGAATTTGGCCAAGGCCAGCCTTGGAGGCATTTCTGGAAGGAGCTATGTGATTTCTACCATCTTCTCCAAGCACCAGAGATGCAGGAATTGTGGGGATCTTCCAAAGAGACCAGGGCTCCAGGCCTGGGTTTGGGTCCATGCCTGTTGTCCCTCCTGCAGCATGGGCTGCTTGTGGGGGCAGATGCACGTGAGATATCTGTTTTTAACAAGACCTGACATTATGAGGGATGTGGCTGAGATTTATCTGGGGATCTCAGGAGCACGTTCCTAATAACAAGGAGCATTCTCTTAGCAGGGCAGTAACCTGTCCAGCCTGAACTGGACTGAACTGTGCCAATGCTGCTGGGATTTTGAGATGTCCACGGGCTTCTGTGCCTGTTAATGGGAATGTTGCAAGTTGTCAAGCTGCTGGTGTGGTTTTGAGACATGTGATGTGGAGGGTCTTCTCAGGGGGCCTGCCTGCACAAAAGAACCAGGCTGGACCCTCTGATCAGACCCATGTGTGGATCATTCAGGTCTGGAATGGGAGCAGCTTGCTTGAAGTAGTCATGGGAATGCAGATCCAGGACTTGATTTCCCCCATGTATATTAATCAATATCACTTTTCTTTTGCTATTTTATCATCCTGTCACTTGGTATGACTGCAGCTCCTCACAGTCAGCTCATGGTTTTGCAGCCCTGAATAACTTGATCTCAACAACAACCTTCATATCCTACCTCTCCCATCCCTCTCCCAGACCATCTCCACAGGTTCCCTGGGACACTGCTGATGACTTCACTTCACATTGAACAATGACCTTTTGGTCTCACTCTTTATTTCTGATGTTTCAACCAGTTGTTAGCTCAGGAGGCTGTCACATCTCTCCCAGACTCAGGACAGCTAAATGACTTTAAAAGTCTTGGGTGAGAGAGCTGGAGCTCTAAAGCCCTGATCTGAGTCAACTCTCTCAGCTGGACCATCCCTGTCCCTGTGACTGCTTCAGAGGAAGTGTCACAGAGCATCACTTCCCTCTGTTGAAGTACACACACTCTTCTTCCTCACATCCTATTTACCACCCAGATGTGAGTTTTAGCCTCTCTTACAGTTTCTACCAGACTTACTGAGTTTTCATACCCAGCTCTTGGAAACCCTCCTCTAAAATTAGCCTCATGTTTTCGACCTTCTATGCTCTGGTCCTACCATGCACTGAAGCAAAGGTTATCTGCTGCAGTTAATGGTTAAGCAATGTTTTATGTAAGTACTTTTACCCTTGGGTGAAAACCATCTGATCCTGAAGATTTATTACTGTTGTTTTCCTGTTTATTTTAAGCAGTAGAGGAAGCAATGTCCATTACACGTGTTACAGTCCCCCCTTGGCTCAGGGGAGTGAGGAGCAGAGCAAAGGAGGAAGAGAAGGCACAAAGCCCTTTATGGTAGTTCTTTTTATGCCAGGTAATCCAGACCAACTGTCACGTGGTAAGACCAGCTTAAAGTGAAAAAATGCTCTCCCTTCCTCCTCTGGAGGAATCTTTCCATCTTGTCTCCAACCTTCTCCTTCCTTCCTGCATAATGTGGGACACATGAGAGGGGTTGGGAATTGCCAGGTGGGACAAGCCCAGCAGCCCTTTCCATCCTATGATCACGAGTCTCCTGTCCCAGGGAACAGTACCAGGGGTCTAGGGAGGCTTGACCCTGAAGTGTCTCTATAATTCTGAAACACGGACATGCAACTCTCATTGCCTTTGTCAGAGCTGGTCCTTGGCACAGGCAGGTCTGTGTCCACCAATGAGCCAGAGGTGTAGAGGAGACTCCCAACATCTTTTGGCTGGGCTAGCACCAGGGACAGCTGGGTAGGAAGAAAGGTGGACGTAGGGATGGGCACAGAGAAAAATACTGGAGTTAAAGAGTTTCCTCACTAAAACCTGACCCACCTATCAGCCCTTGAAAGACTTTCTATTTGCTTTCTAAACTTTTAGGCCTAAATGTAGTATCATTTACCCAGCCATACATAGCTGAGAATTAAGCAGACTGTGCTGATTTTTTGGTTAATAGATATGTCCTCTAGTGCTGCAAACTTATCTTCAAATCCCACTGCTGTTTGCATTGGAGATCAGGACCTCAAGCTGACTTTTTCTTTCCAAGATTTAAAGTGCTGGCAGAACATTCATTCAGTTGTGCAACCTCCATTCTGAGGTTCTCAGGTCTTAGGCATTTTATTTTGCCCTTTGACAGCTGCTGTAAATCAATACAGCAGCTGGAGGTCACTTGTAGTCAATCAGTAACCAGTCCTGGTGGAGGGGAAAACACTAAATACTTGGTATTAAAATAGGCTCTAAACTGGATATTCTTGCTCAAGCTGACATTTTCACAGCTGTGCCTTTAAAATCTGGCTCCATCCAGCCTCACTGGAGGCACCAGCCTGGCCATGATCTTTTCCTGGTTATTATCCACAGGGAGAATTACCCAGCACATGCACATGCACAGATTACAGCCAACAGGGGAACAATGTCCTTCAGGTGGAGGAACTGGGTCTTGTGGCGCAAGGTGCTCATTTGGTGCCAGCTGAATTAATCCCCCTTTTTGCAGGAAATCATTAGGTGTTGGCTGAAGCTGTATGCTGCATGATTTTCATCACAATCACCTCCCTCAGGAACTGAGACTCATGGCCCAGGGGGAATTCTTGCAGAGGTCCCTAATTTCTTTTTTAAAAAGTGGAAACTGAGCTCTTAAATACCTTCACTGTCTGAATCATATTCCAGTGGCATCATCACTGCTGTTTCCTCCTTGTTCTGGAACTGGTTGCCCATTAAATCTTCTGCCTGACCTCATCTGGAACCTCTGCAATGAAAACATGCTCAATTGTCTCTTTCCTTTGAGCTCAGCAGCTCTGGGCACTGTGGGTGATGCAGGATCTGTCTCTGAGTAATCACCCAGCCAGCTCTCCATGTGTGCCTTGGTGCCCTGCCAGCTGTGTGACGCCAGCCCTGTGTGGCACCAGCTCCACATAGAATCTGTATGCCACATGCCATCACTTTGCTGCTGTGGCTGTTTATCCCCTGTTAACAGTGAGACATAGCCACCCGTGACTCCTGTTGGCATCCAGGTGCTGGATGGTGTGCGTCCAGCTGCAGGGTTTGCAGGTTTGGGAGTTGCACTTCTCATTCTCACTCCAGGTTGGGAGTGAGGGAGTTAGGCAGCTCATGCTGGCTCAGGGCTGTCAGGTATCCATCAGATCCACCCCTGAGCCCTGGGGAACTCCTGCACGTCTCAGACTCAGCTTCTGCCAGTCTCAGACCCAGCCAATGTGGGTCTGTTCGAGCTTCTCGGTTGGACTCAATGATCTTAGGAGGTATTTTCCAATCTTAATGATTCTATGATTCTCTGTTGTTTCCTGAGCCAGTGTCTGTGAAAAATGCTGTTTCCCTCCTGTTTGCATGTGGAGGAAAGCTTTGACACCAGTCACTGGCCACAGCCATGTGGCTTTGGAGGTGGCATCAATTCCCCAGCTCTTCCCTGGAGCATAACACAGGCACTGGTGCTCCTTCTGAGGAGCCATACAGGGAAAGGACACAAGGAGGCTTTTCCCGTTCTCTCTCTCCTCTCATACATTTTATATAAACTTTAAATACTGGCTTTTCCTTCCAGCTGACAGCCTGAGAGAAGGACCCCACAGAGCAGGATTGAACCTGAGCTCATGAGCAACACAAAAGGGACTTCCTGGTGAGAAGCCACATGCACGTGCCCATTAGTCCTGAAAGATGGAGCAATATCCTCTAGCACTGGCCCCATGCAGCAGCATCCCTGGGCTGCTGGACTGGTCAGGCTTGAATTTTAGGCTTCTTAATGGTTTAATAAGAGGCTGAACTAAAATAGTAGCTTTGAATGTAGAGCTGAATTCTTCAAGGTCAGAAGGTGGAGAGGCTTGGGGCTGGGGAGGTGTGGTGCTCCCAGCACTGCGCGGAATGATTTTTTTTTTCCTGGTGAGAAGGTGAGGGATGCCTGTGGCATGGCTCCTTTTGCCTCAGGGTATCTGTGATGGTTCTGTGCAGTGGGGCACAGCCAGGGGTACCCTGAGGGGCTCACAGGACCTGGTCACGTCTGCAGATTTGGGCAGGAGCTACATGAGAATGGCTGTGCTGTGTTAGGGAGTTGGGCTGGTGTGTTCAGTGTCCATCTCACCCCACCACATTAGAAAACTGACCTAGAGTGTTTCCTGTATGGGATCCCTTGTGCAGGAAAACTCTTGCACACCAGGCCTGCGTGCCCCAAGGGGGCTGGTAGACACCTTACACCTTGCATAGCTCTGGCTCTGTGCCATTTGCACGTTATATGTTTTAAGTGCCTACTGCCTTCCCAGGGGATTCAGCAGGAGGGAAAGCCAAGAAAGCACTTTAGAGCCAAGGCTTCATCACTGCACTGTGCTGACTGGAGCAAAAATGAATCCTCTGCTTTCTGCTCCCAGCTATGTTTGCATACCAGCTCTTCTGAAGAACCAGCTTCATGTCTCCCAAGTAATTCCAACACTCCCGAGTCACTTCAACACTCCCACACTTGCAAAATCCCCTAACTTTAGAAAAAAAGAAGCCGTAAAAACCCTGTCTTTATTAAACCTTCACACTTCAAAACCTTTGTGTTAGTAGGGCAAGAACATGCCACTTCCTACAGGTTGCTTGAAAAATGGCAGATGAGCCATGGGTCAGTGGTGGCTGCCACAGCCAGGGATGATCCGGTGGACATGCCAGCTGCTTCAGAGGGCAGCAGGGCCAGCATCTCCCATCTGCAGAAAATGGTCTCCCACAAGTACATACACAAACATTTAATTGGAGGTTTTTTTCACATACATTTAGGAAAGGTACAACAAAAACTCAGCAGGTATTTTCTTGGTCAGCAATGCCTGGTCCAGACTCCTCTCTCTCCCTCCCATGCAACTTCTTGTGAAATTATCCAAATAACTGGAGATTTAGATCATTCTTGTTGCAGGAGCATTTCAGAAATAACCCAAGCCCAAATCACTGGGAGAGGAGCCCATTTCTCCATCCCCATCTCCCTCCCATCTCCATTGCACTCCATCCTGCAGTGGTCTCTACCCATGGCTTGGCTGCTGGTGCAGAGTGTGGTATCAGGGGAAGCAGAGCTGGACTCACATCCGACTGTTTCTCTTGCTGTGAGTTTTCCTCCATGCAACAACTGAACACTCAACGTGCAGAGGCTTTGGGGGGTGCAGATGTCCAACATCTGCCTGTTTAATCTCCTTCCCCAGCCCTTGCCATACCCAGCCTCAACACAGGCCGGCAGCAGCATATGTGTGCCCACTGCCAGCCTCAGCCGCCCCGCAGGGAGCCCGTTAGATGGCACCATGGGACAGTACTGCTTGCACCTTCCTGCCTCACTTCCTCCCTTCCTTCTTCTCACCCAGACATGTCTTGACACTGCTCCAGCCCTGAACTGGCCCTTTATGCAGGGCAGCAAGCTCTGAGCTCTGCCACAGTCACTTGGCTGAGCCCATGGAACAAGAAGCAGGAACAAAACTCACTATGCCACGTTCGTCCTCCTCCCTGCAATCACAGTCCTCAGCAAGGAGGATGTTTCCGGATCAGCCTTTTCTTTATTTAAGGATTTTGTATAGGCAAATACTTCATTTTTTGGACACACAAATGTCAAAATGTTTGATCCTGTGTATACGCACCAGCTCCCACCCACAGCCTGTGCTGGCTGTCTTAGGGAATTCATTCATACACCTATATACAGTGACCTGGTGGAAAGTGTATTCTGAGGTTTGAAAGACTTTAAAAAGGCTCTAAAAGGATGACACTGATAAAACACCTTAAGGCAATCACTTTGTCTGCTTGTGTTTGCACAGTTCAGATTCAGGAGCTTTGTGTCTGCCTAATGCAATTTGCAGACGGTGTATCACCCTTTCCTAGGTTGATTTTTGTTCTGATTCCTCTTACTTTGCTCTCACATCTACAAAACAGGATTGCTACTGAAAATAAACAATAAAACATTGTGTATGCTCAGATGTAAAGGCTTTTCAAAAGCAATACAGCCGGCAGCACACTGCTCTCCTTCTGGCTTGGGCTTTTTGTGATAGACAATATATTGACTGAAGTTTAAACAGGGAACAAGGGTGTTTGCTGACCTTGTTCTGGTGACAGAAATGTCATTTCAGGGTGAGACTATGCCTTGAGCTTTTACAGACACCTGTTGTCCTGGGCATAGGATCAAGGGAGTTTCTCCTCCAGTAAGGATTGCAAGATGGGTGGTAGTTGCCATTTAAAAATGAGTTTTTTAAAAGGAAAAAAAGGAAAATTGCAATTAAACTAAGCAAACTCATAATACATAGGTCAGTTAAATGTGCACAATTGTAAATATAGACAATAATTTACAGGCTTTACTCTTGAAATATTAGTGCTGCTATAAGGAGCCAAGCGTGTGATTACAATGACGGACCAGACTGAAAATGAGACAGATTAAATTGACATTGTATATTTCTTAGCTGTGTACCAGCTAGCAAAACGAATGCTATGAATTCTGTAATTTATGATGGAAGCTAGATTAAAATTGTATAATTGCTGAAGTGAGTCACCTAGTCAAATGGCACTCCTATATGGACAAATTGATTTTAATGCAAGATTAATGGCCTTTTGCTGCTGGTTTACATGCCTGCCAAAGACCAAACTATGTTGTTACTAAGCATAATTAATGGATTAAAATAGGGGTTCTGCATAATTTCTACAGTGTATCTGCAAACAGTGTGTTTAGTTTGGCACTAGCCTAACACTTGTTAGCCCTACTAACACACGGATCAGGGCGGCTTACACGTGTGAGGGAGGTTAATGCAATCCCAGGAATTCTTTCAAAAGCTCACAGGTTTTCTTGTGGATGACTTCGCGGAGCTTGCGCACGCGCCGCATGCTGGAGGTGCCCACAAAGCTGTCTGGCTGTAGGACAGCCATGCCATTGTGGACATCCCCCATGATGATGAGCTGGCCATCCACTGTGGTCATGTTGGGACATGGGCAGCTCCAGTCCATGTTCAAAAGGGTGATTTCTAGTGGTTCCTTCCCCAGGAATTTTAATCCCATTTTTTCATCCTTGAGAATCTCCTCCACTGTCACTAGGGCGTGTCCTGAGTCTTGGTCTTCAGTCAGCTCCGTGATGCGGCCCAGGATGACAAAGTCGCTTTTGCAGAAGCTGGTCACCAGCTTCTGGCGGGGTTTGCAGGCCTTGCAGTGCATGTTCTTTGGGAAGGGGCACATCTCCTCGCAGGCCTCCCGGCTCTCAAAGTTGTTCTCATTGCCTCCACACCCACCATAGATGAAGGACTGGCACTGCTTTGTCAAGCTGTTGTAGGCCCACCGGGGCTCATAGGCTTTGCAGTGGCCTTGAAGGGCTGGCAGGTTGCAGATGTTGATGGGGCCATTCATGCACATTAGCATGCAACTCTCATAGGTCTCAAAGTGGTTGAGGTTGCTGTTGCAGTTCCCATAGATGAAAGTAAAGCAGTTGTTTTTCTTGGCATCATAGTACCACCTGGTCTGCTCTTCCCCACAGTCTTCACTGTCCGGCTGCTTTAGGCACTCATCAGTTGGAAAATGTGTTTTGTTCTGGGAAGCTTCCTTGGATGTGGGCTCTCCTCTGATGACTGACAAAGGGAAATCTGCCCGGAGGAGGCCACCACTGTTCTGGGCAGTGCAGGTGTAGATTCCTGCATCCTGCAGCTGCGTGTTGTAGATGACCAGCTGGGCGATGTTGGTGACCACGACGTTCCCTCTGACGTGGTTTGGCTTCATGATGACTTTGTCCTTCCCATCAACCTGCTTCTCCCATGTGATTTCTGGCTTGGGTCTCCCTGTGACATCACAGAGGAAGCTGACGGTCTCACCCACATAGACGGACTGATGGACGGGGTTGTTCACCAGTGCAGGTGGCAGGATATCAATGACTGTTGTCTCGGAGTAGACAGTGGTAGGACGAGCTGTTGTTTCTGGGGGGATAGGGCTGGTGTTTGGCCAGGTGAGATGGTACCTACAGGTGACCACATTCAGTGTAATGCCTTTGATGCAGGCCTCTGCATCCATGTAGCACTTGTTGTAGTAAGTGAGCCCATCAGAAGCACAGGTGAAGCTCGGCTCCTTCTCACACCTATCCTTGCACTTGCAGACGGGCTGCCCATCCCAGATATCACACTCTGAGCCTTGCTGGAGGCACATGAAGCGGTCACAGGTTGCCTCTTTGGGCATCCCCACAGGCCCCTTTTTCCCCTTGATGTCCATGTACCGAGCGGCCACACAGCTCTTGGTTCCACAGACATTGGGGCAGCACTTCTCAAAGGTCTCACACTCCTGTGGGGAAGGAAAATAACCTAATCATTACTGGGAACAGACTAAAGGCCTTTTTGGAGACTCAGCAAGCAGAGAGCCCAGAAACTCAGCTCTGCCACAGGTATCTGTGGTCTGAAACTCCATTCCCCTGCTGTCGATGAATAGAAACATTCCCTCAGCATTTGCCAGGGGGTTCTGAAGTGCTGAAGGAGAAGACTCCTGGGAAGGAAAAGGTAATTCTGTTTCTTAAACAGAAACCTCCTCAAAAGTCTTTATCCCAGAGTCACATGGACTGCTTGACTATGAACCAACCACCCCCTTTTCATGCTCTCTGAAATGCCTGAGGACAAGCCCTGAGAAACAAGAGCAGATGGAAAGTCTTATCATATGGCTGTAGGCAGTAATCCTTCTTATTTTCCACAGAAATATGTAAAGTATTATTTGAATTCCCTGAGACCAACAGCTGACTCTTGGAGATGAAACTGCCAAGGCTTTGTAATTGTTCACATTCTAGAGGAAATAAAAGAATATCTCAAAAGTAAGGTAATACTTGCTCAATACTTGTTCCAAAATTAGTTTTTCTATGGTATTTAGAAAAACAAACCCCGAATAGCTTATTATGGCTTCTCTGTCCTATTTTAGTCCTATTTGCAAATGCAGCATCACTCCTCTAGTGATTTATTACACCCCGCCTCAGCTATAGTCAGCTCTAAATTGTGGTTAATTTTAGCAGAATTTTCATCCTCTGTGCAGTAAAGGTATTTGGTGTGTGTGATCAGGGTGGCTAGGTGGTTATGGATTACTTCAAGGGACAGGAAAACTGCTACCATGTACCCAATAGGGCACATTTCCACCGTGCGTTAAACCTCTAAAAGCCCCCTAAAATCCATCAGTTTTCTCTCAAAGTGAGAACAAAATGGGTTTTAAGCTACCAAGCTAAAGACCTTCACCTTAGTCTAGTATATTTTCCTTATTGGGAAAAAGATGACCTAATACAAAAACTCCTTCCCCATTTCCAGCTGCACATTACTAGGTTTCAGAAGCAAAGCTAGAAACCAGGACTGGGGAGGTTTTCAGCTGGGGTTAAGGAGTGTGGCTTGGCAGAGTCCTTGGTTGCCTGCAGTACACTCACTCCATCCAAAGTTCCAGGACTCTGTGCTGCCACACTGGGCAAAAGGAGTATTTGTAGCCAGTGGCTTCTGGCTTTCAGGTTTTGACCAGTAAATTATTAAAACATCATTGTCTGCTGCTGCTGCTGGGGATTTGAAAGTGTTTTAGCATTCATTGCTGCACCTGGTAGTTGGAACAGAGGCAGTTTCTTTGGGAATTTCAAAAGAAAAAAGAGCACCTTCATTCCTAATACATGGGATCCATCTGAGTAAATGTCTTGGTTTACTTATGGCCAGAATTTTTGTCTGTTTTTTCCCCCTCTTTAGCATTGCAGAAACAACCTGGCTACAGAGCACAAACCCAAACACTCTTTTTCAGCACAGTAAATGTTCCTGTCAGCCACGTTTGGGCTGCAGAAGCTTTGACATGGGACATAATGAAGGAGGTAGGACAAGCAGGTATTTTCAGATTCCAGCTTGAGCTGGCATGTTGACAGGTTGAAAAATTAATTTTAGGGCAGTAATCTAAACACATTTTGAGCTGGGAGCATCCCACAGAACCTCTGCCTAGTCATTCTAGCCATGCTCTGTTCTGCACCCCAAGCAAGCTTTGCGCTTCAAATGCACTTCAAGGGCTGATGATTTACATGTTAATTGAACTATTTAATACAGGATTACTCCCAGGAATATAAAACATTGATGATGGCCACCAACAACAAAGAGCACGATGACACATTAAAATACTACAGATTGGCCCCAGGGCATGCTGAGCTTTGGAGTATCAAATTCAGACTTTTCTTTTGACATGGAAACAAGGAAGAGGATCAAAGTGAGCACTATAGCCACACCAGCAAAAGTGACTGCTGGCACACACCTCCCCTCTTAACTGATAATTCATCAAACCTTTTCTATGTTATATAGGTCACGGGTCAATGCAATACATGTGCTGTCTGCATTGGGTCCTGCCTGGTGCCAGTGCCCTTCCGTCTGGGACAGAAGGCTCCCACCAAACCCCCCAACAGCCCCTGCAATGCCCGTGACGCAGAGACACAAAAACGTGCATCACTCACCAGGTCAACGTCGCACTCTCTCTTGCAAGTGCTCTGTGCATCAACCCACAGGTTGGGGTTCATGTCATTGGGGCATATCCCAGCATGAGAGTACCGGATTGGAGGTAGGGCTCTCCCTTTCAGAGAGACCTCCAGAAGCAAGAGGACACTGCTCTTCCCCAGCAAGATCCACATCCACCGAGTGAACAGCGCCAACGACATCTCAGAACTTCTCCAGGCAGTGGCAGTGTCCAAGCTGGAAGTAGTTCTTGTTTGCTTAGGGTTGCTTTTTTTTTTTTTTTTTTTTTTTTTTTTTTTTTCTTTTTTTTTTTTTTTTTCTTTTTTTTTTTTTTTTTTGGTAAGCCTTAAGCTTTTGAGGAACTCAGATGCACCTGACTTTGGTACAAGCTTCAGCAAGTTCCTCTGCTGCCTCTGTCGATAGTGCAGTTTGGTCTAGACCTCATTGGATTAAAGGCCCTAGGGAGTCACCCCCTTATTTTAAGAGAAACACTACTTGTGTGAGCAGAGTTAGCTCTATTTATACCCTGCCTCTGTTAACAAGTCAGAAAAAGTAAACTTGATTTCTTTGACAGGCACACGCTTCCTATGTCCTGGTGGCAGTCAGACAGATTTGTTGCAAGAAAAAAAAGCTGGAAAGAGTTCAAAAGGCTGGAACTGGCATGGTGGGACCCCTGCATGTTTCTGAATGCAGGGAGGCCTTCTTAACCCCTTTAAACCTAAAGTACTTCCCTATGCTAAGAATGGCATTTACTTCTGAAAGGGGACTTGTCTAAGTAACACGGACCGCAGTCAGGGGATTTCCCCACAGCAAGGGGCTACACAATCGCTTGCTAAAAGGAACAAATAATAGGATTGAAGCAATTAAAGTCAGAATATCACATTTTAACAAAGAAAGTAGGGAAGAAATAACTTATTTAAACTTAGGATCAACAAAGCAGAATGTCTTCTTAACTCGTCCTAGGCTCCTCCAGGCTTTTTTCTTCTCTTTGGTTGGGAGATTTCTATGATGCTAAGTTTAATGCTGCCTTCCAGTCCCACCAGGAAGATGTTAAAAGTGTCCCTGAATTCCTCCACATTTCCTGACAGCCAGATCCCACTGTACAGTGCATTGCTGACCCCTTTAACAGCAACAACAAAAAAATAGTAGAAGTTCAGCTCTATGGAAACCTGCATAAAGGAATGTACAGCATTTTTGCATTGGGGGGTGGGGAGGAAAACTCATTCAAGCTGAGTTCCTCATTCCCTGATTATTACAGCAAGGGGCTGATCCTGCTTGCGCTGAACACGTGCCAAAATCCAGAGTTGTGTGGCGGAAGTCTGAGTTGCTCAGCACCTTCCAGGATTAGGGTCCCTGGGCTGAGTTTTGGGTTTGTTGCTAAAGAGCCTGTTCGGATGATCAGGTAAGTTTGCATCTCATGTGGAGGTTCTGCAGGGCTGGACCTGCAGTGCTGTGCCTAGGTTGGAGGGAAGGGTGTGCATTCACCCTGTGTCCAGTGCTGAGCGCTGCAAAGCCAGGCAGAGTCAGTCCTTACTTTTTTCCATTGGGTTTATAAAGCCAGGGTTGTTTTTCATGGCTGACTTTGGACCTAATTCTCCCCTGAGCGACGATGGCTGCCAACCAGTACAGCCGGCAGTGAACTGGGTCACCCTGGGTCCTCCCCTGGGGCCAGGCAGCAGAGCACAGCGATCTGCTGGTGTTTCCCGGGATCAACTCCGGGAGAAAGGGAGGGCAACCTGTAGCCGACCTGCCCCAGGCTGTGGCATTTCTGTGGCAACCCAGGCTTATAAAAGGGGCTGTTGCAGCTCTGATTTGTGTGTCTGCATTAACCATATGCACAGTATTTGAATTTCATGGGACGTGCAGAGAGAAGTTGTCCAAATTAGCTATTTATAAGGAGCAAAGTCAACTGCCAGGCAGCAGTTTGCAGTTGATTTATTCATTCTGAAATTTTAGAAACCTTCATGACACTTCTACAAAGTGTGGCTGTGTGCGAAATGTTTTATTCAGTACTTGTTTACAAAGACAAACGCAGCACCCTGTGATGCCTAAAAAAGCCAACCAAAAATTACACATTCCCAAGAGGTACTTAAAATTCTTACAGCTCTATTAACAACAAAATCACATGTATTAGTGGTTCTGTTAACTAAACAAAGACTTTATATTGTAAAACTGGCTACAGATAAGCTTTGAAACCAGCTGTATGTGGGTCTTGAGGAGTGCAGGTATCCAGGGTGCTGGGGAAGCTGCCTTGTTGACTTCAACAGCCCCTGCACATGAAGGGAGTTTTCCTTCAATCCACGGCATTGCAACAGAGTAGCCATGGATGTGATTGTTCCCTGCCAGCTTTAACCTTTTATGGCCATTTTACCCCCTTACCTGCTGGGCCAGAGGTGGATCTTACAGCCTCCATCTCCCCTCCTGGTTCCAGAGAGCCACGTTCTTTCTAGCTTTGGTGAGTGAGAGATGCATTAATGTGGACCACTGTAGGTGGAACTCTGTTCCAAACAGGAAAAACAGCACTATCTTATTTTCAGCTGTTCCTGACCAGGGATCCCTTGCCCAGAGGCACATTTCAGTTGTGGGGGAGCAGGGTGGGGCTCTGAAAAATCAGATACTGGTTTGCATCAGACAGAGCAGCCTTCTGCTTTGCTATGTCCTTCTCCATTCAGAGGGATATTCTCCAGAGACAGGTAAGTCCCATTGCAGCTTTCTGCTTTCAGCTCTAAGGAATTATGTTCCTGGATGATTTCCTTGGCCACTTGAGCTCAGTCAGGAGAGATGAAAACATAGCCATAAATCTCCCTGTGAATGTGGGCAGACAGCTCCAGCAGGCAGAGGAAGCGGTGAGGGCTCCAAACAACCCTTGACAGCTGCCCCGTTCCTGCTAGGACATCCCAGAGATGTTGTTACCCAGCCTGAGGAGCACATCCAGGAGGGAAACCACTACACAGGCTGCCCCAGGTTGGCTCAGGTTGGCTCAGGGACAGCAGGGACCCTGATTATCCCAGCACAGACAGCCAAGCTCTGACTAATGCAATCAGTGTCCCCTGGGTTTCATTGAGGGCTGTTTGCTTGCCTAGTTTAAGTTAACTCCAGTGACCTCAGTGGATCCGACTGGACCCTCTAGAACACCACCAGTTAATGCCAGTTGTGAACTGGGGTCTCTGTCAAAATTCCCAGGCCCAGTTTTTCTGTTCCTCCTTGTGTATAAAGCACTGTGCATTTTTTTTTTCTTTAATATAAGCAATAAAGTAATCCCCATTCTCCATTGCTATGAACAAATCCATTATGAAAGCTGATTTTATGGCTTTCCTAATCTCATCCATATCAGATTCTGATGTGATAAAGGTCTTCCCAAAAGAGATCAAGCCTTAGAAGCAACCCTATTACTACCCCAAAATCCCTCTTTCTGATCAAGATGTGGAATGAGCCTTCTGGATGGGGAACTGGGATGAACTTCTCTGCATCTGAGAGGGAAAACCTGAGCCCTGATGGCACAAAGCAACATCCTGGGTCTGCTCCCAGCAGTGGAGACATCGGTGTGTGAACAGCCCCACTCCTGAAAAGCCCTCCTAGGGTGCTCAAGGTCCTGGTTTGGGTTATTAATCTAGAACTGGCTTAACTGTTGTTGGGGGATTTTTTGTAAATTATAATTTCTTTGTCCTTTTTCCTGCCCTCCTCTTCTGTGCCAGGTGTTGACCTAATGTGTGGCGTGACAGCTTTTAACTGAGGATGGAAACAGGATTCTCTGGTGCGCAGAAAAGTATAATTTTATTTGGGTATTTTTCCTTAAGCTACTGCTAATGGAGCAGCCAACTGTTGATCAGATTTACTAGGCCAGCAGTCCTCATCTGGAGTTACTCAGAGGACGGTGGATTGATTTGCTGGTTTTATTGTGGAAGGCTATTGGCAGGAGCCCTGACATGTTAAAACTCCAACTTCCACTGATCTCTTCCTCGGCACAGGAACTCTTCCAGCCCCAGCCTCTTGTGCACCCTGGGCCTACCGCCACTGGCAGCCAGGTTTGCCAACACAAACATGAGCCACTCCCTCTCCAGACAGGCTTCTGGGGGCACTTTGTTGCCTGAGGCATTGAGACCCTACCCGAGGGCTGGAGAAGTGGTGCCATGGATGTCCCCAGCAAATGCTGCAGATTAAGGCCAGGGGTCAAGGTTGGATGCTGGACCTGCTCAGCCTCTGAGAGCAGCATGAAGCAAAGACTCTCTTTGGTCCTTAAGGCCACACTCCTCCTCCTCTCACAGGACAGCTGGTGACAGCAGGGCCTAATGCCAACTCCCTGCACTGCCCAAAGCATTAATCAGCCCCTTCTTCCAAATGGGACACTCAAATCTGCCCTGCCCACAGGGACCCTGGTCATGCAGGCAGCTCCAAGGACATGCTCTCCTTCAGCCTCAGCATCACCATCCACCTTCTGCAGGGGGCTCCTTGTCCAAGCACAGTTGAAAATATGATGACTGTACTCTAAAAAAAACCTGTCTCATTTAAACAATAATGACATTCCAGGCTGTAAGTAAAGCTTGTTGCACTTAAAGCTGATAGCCAGACATTGGAAAGGTAACTGCCATATCCCTTTTGGTGTACAGCTGCCAACTGCTTGTCTCAAGCAGGAACATTGTTTCCACAGAATAAAACAGATAATGCCTTGGGACGTCAGCTTTATCTTGCTTTGGACTTCAAAGAGTCAAACCTTCCCCTCTGAGTGATATCCTGAACCCTGGTGGGACCGGCTCAGGGGATGGCCAGGGATCCCAGCTTGGATGCCTTTCCACAGCCCTCAGAAGACCACATGACTCCTGCTGGCTGGATGGTTGGCTGAGCGAGGAGGATTTTTGGCAAGAGAAGCACCTCTGTACATCAAAGCGCAGGCAAAGGCTGCTCTGCTGGCCACGTGCTTTGGGAGCACATGCCCATGGGCGACACAGATCTGGGCTGAAGGTGTACAATGGGAACATCCTGTTTCAGCTCTCTTCTTATGCATAATTAGCAGCATGAAGCATATTTCAGTTTACCCCAAGTTACTACAGAAATCTCCCTGTAAGCACCCAGGACTAACAAGTGCTGGTTTTGACTTCTGAAATAACATATCTGAGCAGATCCCAGAGAGCAGGGAAGGCTCAGTGGGCACATCTGGCATGGTGATTGCTCACCGAAAGGAGCTGCTGTTGATGTGCACACTGTTTCACGTGCAGCTGCTCAGGAAGCAGGAGTTTAATGTGGTTAGACAAAAGGGCTCAGTTTGGGGGGGAAATCAGTAATGTCTGGGAGTTTATTACAGAGTTATGGGCCACCTGCTAGAACTCAGCATTAGGCCTGCATTGCATTGTGTTTCGTGAAGAGCTGATGGCACTGCACTCAGACAGGGCTAGGGCCAGAATTATTATTTTATGGCTTCTGCTCAGGGGTTTTACCTTTGAGTACAGACATACAACTAATCATCATTTGCTTCTCTGCTAACGTAAGCTGGGAAGGAAGGAATTGCCAGTTTGATTACAGTTCATTGGTTTAATTATTTATTTATTGGTTGGTTGGTTGGTTGGTTTATTCTGTCTGAAATAGCACAGCAAGAGGCACCAAGGATACAAAGGAAGATAATCAACAATATATCCATTATCAGCAAGATATGGGGAAAAGCTGAGCTCAGAAGCTTTTGTTTCACCATCCCATCTCTTTCTGTCTCTGTGACAGAGACAAAGCCTAAGATACCCTGTAGATAATTCAGAGAGGTCATGTTGCTATCTTTAGATTGTCAAGATTGCAAAGATGAAATGTTGGGAATGGTTTTATCCTGCCTTAGAGCAGGATGATCTAAATCACTTCCTAAAGTCCCTTCCAGCTCTGTTCTCTGTCACTGTCAATGCGGAGTGAGACTTGTTCCCTCAATTAAGCCTTTGAGTTAGGGAAATACGAGGTCTTTAATGCAACCTGGAATGCCAAGAAACAGAAATCACAACCACAGTGCCATCAGTGCAGGGGCAGCACTTTCCATGTTAAAGCCCCCTCAGCTACCTGGTGTACAGGCTGGACCAGGTTCTGTCACCTGCTGAGTGTAGCAAATACATATGCCCTGGACACCTGGCTGCAGCATGGAGGCTTGAGCACCTTGTTTTGTTGCAGGTTTTAGGAGTGCATAGTTTTATAGCAAGCTTGAATAACAGCAATTAAGGAAACTGGCACCAGAACTGTGCTATACAAATGGAGATGTTCCCATGGACAGCTGTGGCTGTGTGAGCCATAGCATAAAATTCTTGGGATTGAACAGATACATTTGTTGTTGTTGCTTATGACTTTCAGTTGTTCTGCTTGGTTCCAGCTTGGTTTGAATCAAAGCTCAGAATAAAAGTGAGATGCAGCACATGCTCAGGCTGAGTGCTCAGCACATCTTTTACCAGAGCTGGTGGTGTTTCTTCGGGAACGTAAGTTAATTTAGTTCTCCATGTACCCATGAATATTACTGAACCCATTGCACAGATTCACTTCAGTCTACAAATGACCCTAATTTAACCTCCCTTATTTACTTTTATGAATTTAAAGCTGAGAGGAAATCAGTTGCTGAGTATCACACAGCAACACCCACGAAAGGTTGGAGTCCCAAGACCCTGCTTCCAAACCCATGGGCACCTTTTCCTTCTCAAAATGCAGGTTCAGTATAGAAAAGTCACATTGCACTTGTTTGTGATGTGATTCAGTTTATATAAACAGTAAGGTTTTCACCTGCTGTACTAATTTAATTTAACCCCAAACCTTAATTCCCTGTTACTTCAGCATGAAGGAACCATCTCTTCGTCACTCAGGGCTGATCTTTTTTTAGAAAGATTATAAACCTGTCAGTGGAGGAGAGCTTGTGAGGCGAGATTAAACTGCTGCAGATTTGCATGATTTTGTGCTCCATTGTGAGACTTTACCAAAACCCTGAATCTGTGAAAGTTTGGAACCTTCCTTGGTAGCTGGGAACCTCTCCAGGAGATGCAGAGCAGCTCCCAGCAACTGGGCTTTTCATCAGACAATGAGTGTTGGCTTCTCCAGACAACCTGGAAGTTCCAGAGCTCCTCTGAGGGTTTGGTATCCAAAACTTCACTATAAACAGACTAATTTTCACAAAATTTCCCTTTCTGCAGATACCATGAAATCCCTTTAGCAACAATTCTGTCTTCTTGGAATTTAAATCTAAATTAAGAAAAAAAAAATCTTTTTAATTGAAGAGTTATTGCCCTGGTTTGGCTTTGCTGGCCACTAGCAGTCCTGGCTGTTACACAGCACATCCTCTGCCTGTGCCCAGAGGGTGATCTCTGCCAGGAGTAGTCCCTGCCTTCTAAGCTGGGCACATTAAGAGTCTTTCCAAGAGGTGAACTATTTTGTTTTAGCTTGCCCTGCGTGCCACCAGATGCAAGGCATCACACGGTCTGCACCGGTTGGACCCAGACAGCAGCCAACAGAAGATGATAGAGCAGCTCTTTGGGGCTACTGACACCCTTACTGAAAGCACCCAAAGGAGCCAAAGTGCAGGTCAGGTTTGTAAAGGTGCTCTTCTCCTGGCATTCATTCAGCAACATATCTGAACAGAGGCTGAAGGTGTGAGTGGTGTCTGCAAACCAGTAATGACCCACTTCCATTGGTTTTTTTGAGCAGCTAGCCCATCCTTCCTACCCTGGCAATGGGTCTGCATTTAATAGCTATTTTCCACCACTGCTCTTTCTTATTCCAGTTAATTCAGCATATATTCTTATTTTGATCTTTATTATTTTTCAGAGTCCATCTGCAGCCCACAGCATTGCAAGGTCTGCTGAGATGCAGCACTTTCTTTCCATGGCAGTTTTGGAGATAACGGGTCCTGCTTGACACGATGGTGGCTGGCAGAGCAATCCTAGGAAACGTTTAAGAGATTCACATGGTTTAATTGTTACAACTTCCCTGTGCCTTTAGGGCCATGGGTTCAATTGCTGGGATTGTGTTTAATGATACACACAGCAGACGGTCTTTGAACTGGAGGGGTACAAAGGAACCAGAGCATCATTAGCAGTGAGTGTTTCAAATGCTCTGTAATGGCCCGATTTTTCTCCAGTTGAAGTCAATATAAATATTCTGCTGACTTCAAAGGGGAATGGGGTGAGGTTATGGCCAAGTACTTTTGGAAATCCCACCCAGTGCTTGATTTTTCTTGACCTGAATGGAAGTTCAGTCAGCTCTGCTTCCACAAAGGAGCTTTCAGGAGTCCTGGAAAAGCTGTCGGTGAGCTTTTAGCCCTGAGTTCACATGGTAGCAGCATGTGAATTGCAGCAAATCTAGAGGCTGATTCAGCCCTCCCAAGTTCTGACTCCACTTCTGCAGATGTCTGGCTGGCATCACTCTTGCTCTCTCCTCACTGTGGGGTAGTTTAGGGCAATGGGATTCTCATGGAGGCATTTCAGTTTGGTGGGGTGAACTCCTGCAGTGGGGCAGCAGAATGTGGGGTACCCTCAAAAGACTTTTGGGTTTGCTGTGCATCGGCCAGGAGAACAAGCTGGTCAAAATGCCTGGAGAATCTTTACAATGTGGCACAAGCTGTGGCTTTGTCTCTTCCCAGCACAGAGAAAATGGTCTTGAATTATTTTTCTCCTTTTTTTTTTTTTCCCTCTCCTAATTTTATACACTTTCTTTTGTGTTTGTGTTTAAAAGCTCTATGAAAGTGGAAAATCACACTTTTCTATAAATTTCCAAATATTTCTATTAACTAATTTCCTTTTGAAGTCAATCAGACTTGTCAGTTTGGAATTGTTAGCTCTACAGGAACCGTTCCTGTCCTTGCCACTGACTTTGTGAGCCCAGATCACTTGCTCTCTGCGCTACAGCTTCCACCTCCCTGAAGAGGACTATAAAGCTCACAAGTGGGTCAAGTGACATCAATTTATCTTTGAAATCCCAACTTCTTGCCATTCCCATAGAGCCGATTGTGAGTGAGAGGTGTGATTTGATGCAATTACAAAACTGTTGGGAAAAAATGGCGAATGCAAAAATTATATCTCCAGCCATTTGTTCACGTCTCTTAAGCTGAAGTTTAAGCACAGCCCCTTTTAAGGCACACACACACTTTCTTTTTTAAAATTTTGCTATGGCCAGAAACCTAACACTGTATTTGTTTCAGGACATATATTTGTACTTTTTCAGCTCCTTTTTGATTTGTCTGAGGAATCTGGTGTACCCATGGACATAAAAACCAGGTTAGTGCACAGTAGAGGTTTTCATGCCCACTAATCTTGATGACAAAATTATTCGAACAAACGCTTCTTGTGTCACCGATATATATTATGTAAAACCTTGTGACTTTGATTATGTGTCTATAATACAGATTAGTCTGTTTGGGTGTTTGGTGCTGACCTCCAATAAGCTCCCAAAGTATTAGCAAGAATTTGCAAGTGACAGGCAGGCAGAGGTGCTGTTCTGCCTAATCCCATTCTCAAAACTCTGGTTATATATGTCTGAACAGTTTCTGCTGCTTTCCTTGAGGCACTAACCAGGTTTTTTTCTTTCTCAGCCCCCTCCTAGCAAACTTTGTCCTTCTTTTCACTGCTGTAATGTGTCACAAATGTTGGAAGATTTCACTAACCTTATGGATCAGAGCCAGGGAAACAGCAAGAACAAATTTAGAATAGGAGGCAGATAATGTACCAGCTGCAAGGTGATGCTGTCAATCTCCATGGAGACCTCTTTAGTTACAGCTTTGTTAATTACTCTGATGAATTATATAGTGCCTGGCTGAAAGCCTGGCCAAGTCAATGGAGAGTTCCAAACTGATTGGCTGTGTCTTGTGCTCATGAGGGATGCACAGGCCACAGGCCCTCAGGGTAACCAGTTATGATTTGTTCTGAGGGCTTTCTTCTTGATGGCCAAAACACAGCCTAAAGAGAATCCAAACATCTTCCTTTGTCTGATCTTCTGCGTAAGGCCAGCTTCTTCTAAAGAAAAGAGCTCTGGAGAAATAAATGTATATCTTGTCTTAGCAAAACAATCTTTTTCTCAGGCACGCAAGTGAAACATATCTGTCATCTTGTGAACTTTCCACAGGAGTCAACTCCTGAAGGAGATGAAGTGGGACAATATCCACAGAAGCCTTTTGAAGCCAAACTGAATGTCCTAGACAGGACATTCCCCTATACAGGATTCAGGCAAGTAGTTATATTTGCCCCTTATCCCCAGGATGAACATGTTTCATGGATTAGTAGAGCAAAGGGAAAGACTACGAACATGGGCAAAGAGGAATGCAGCCAAAAGTCTGGAGAAAAAGCAAAGGCAGTCCCTTTTCTGTACAGTTTTCTGGGTTAGGATGTCTCTGAGCTCAGAAGGAACTGGGCTGACACCTGGGGACACTGCCATAACCCCAACACAAGCAACAACCATCCTCAGGGGGAGAAATTTGGCTCCATGGCACTGCAGCTCAGGCTTGTCATTACTTGAAGCCAAACTGGCTTTAGGCACTAATCCACTAAACAATTTCCAGTTGTTATCAAAATCTATGGGACTTCTTAACCATGAATCCCTGAGCTGATGTACCACATCCCTCAGGTTCCATCTCCCTGATTTGTTTGTTCAGAAATTATTTATTCGTTCTACAAATAGAAACAATGTTAAATTAACAACTGGGGAAAAAAAAAAAATCAGCTGCACACCATGCCTGATTTCTAAAGGGATTTGGCTGCCTGAACAGATCTTTCTCTTGAAGATCACCATTCTCCCAAATATAAATGCCATTTTCCAAACCTGTCAAATTTCACTTCATGCTGCAGGCATGTACAGCTGTGTGCATGAGTGTCTGCTCACACCTGCTTAAATGTTCCTCTTTAGACACTCAGCTTCCTTTGAGCCACTGCAGGATGCTCAGCAGGGCTGAAAATCCATGACATAGCTGGTTACACTGTGATTCAGGGATGTTCCAGAGTGCTAAAACCTGTCCTGAATCCCAATCCTCTGTACCACTATCTGTGTAGCAATTTCTGCTAGGTGATTTAGTGAAAAAAATGTTATTGACGGTCAAAAGAAAGATGAGGGGTGAGTTCCCTGCAGTTCTGGAATTCACTTGAAGGATTTTTTTAATCTCATCAAAAACAGAGGAACTATTATAGTAGAGCCCTATCCACCCTGCCTCAGGTGCCTGGGAGCAGGCAGCTGGAAATTTTTTGGTTCAAAGCTCATTCTCTTCGGATCCTTTGGCAAGGGGAAGAACACAAGGGGCATCTCCAGAGGATTATTTGGCTGTGTTATTTTAGACCCTTGCCCTGAGAGGAGATGAATTTTCCTCTGTGCTGCATGTTTCCCCCCATGGACATGAAGGGAGTTGGGTGACACAGGCCCAGACTTGATAACATGGCGGTTTGAATTTAACCTAATTCACCTACAGATTCTCACAGAGGGCTTCCATGGGGTCAGTACAGAAACCGGTATAGCATAAACTATGCTATACCCATGTGACTTTGGCTTCCTCCTTTGAAATTTTCTCCTCTGCCTTCAAACTCTCACTGAAAGGCCCAGTATGAACAGCACAGATTAGTTTAAATCTGTGTGAATATTTGGCTTGGCTTTTAATTCCATCTTTATTCTCTACCAGTCCTTCCATTTCCCTGAGCCTTAATCCCAGAACAGCTTTAAATCTGTGTGTGCATTAAGTATCATATTTAAGGTTTCTGACTATCCATAAATATTATTTCTCACAAGTTCACAACTGCAGTGTTGGTTTAAATTGCCAGAAACATTATTTTGGTGGGTTGAGTGAGGACTGAGTGTTTCAAATATAATTGTACAGCTGTCAATATCACTGTGTAACTGGGAATTAAGTCTTTAAAAAGATGTTTAATCATAACTTTCAGTGACTAAGAAGTTGGTTTAATGGGGAGGAATGGAGTTACATGGGACATGAAACCTGAAATGTAAAGGGAATTAAAAACTTCATAAGCCTTAAAAAAAACAAGAGCAAATAGGAAACAGGCAGACCACGGTTTCTCCAAAGAAGCAGAAAAGAATCCAGAGGATCAGACACAGTCAGAAGCTTGCATAAAGACAGATATTAACATTTAACCCATAAAATCTGGAAAACTTGCTGTGGGGACAAAGATTGGCCCAAACCTCCCCTGTGGTTACTGCAAGGCTGTGATTGTGAGGTGCTGGCTCTGCCAGGTGATGCTGCGGGCTCAGGGCTGTGCCCAGGGCTGTGCCCAGGGCTGGTAAACAGGGAACACTGAGAAAATCACAAAGAAAACAAAACATCACCGACCTGGGCTCCAGACACAGGCTCAGAGCTCAGCGTGTTCCCACTGAAGGCCAAGGTCATTTAACATTTGGGAGGCGAAGCAGCTGCTCCAGCCATGAGCACCATGTGCAGTTCACAGCAGCTTCCAAAGGCGGTAGCCAGCGCTCAGCTGGCACCTGCCCTGTGCCTCCAGATTCTGCAGGCCCTGCTTTTCTGGGCAGGGAGGTTTGAGTGCATGTATGCCCTGCACAGGTACAGGTACAAACTCAGTTGTCATATGGGAAAGGAGCAGGGAAAGGACAAGTTCTTGGCTCTGCTGGGAGCTAGTGAGTGTAACATCAGTGCCAATAAATGGGGAGGGGACACAAGTATGAGGGGGTCTAAGGCTCCATGTGCGGGCCCCGAGCAGGAGGTTCATGGTGGCGGCGCGGAGGTTTGAGTCAAGTGAACTCACTGCTAATCCTCTTCCACACAGCCTTCCTTGTGGAAGGAGATCTCATGACTCCAGGGAGAAGTACATTGTGTAACTAAGCAATGGTGAACCCAAGCTCCATTTAACAGGGCTTGGCACAAGCACAACAGAGTAGGATACTCATGCCAAGCATGAGAGAGAGCATCTCAGTGCATCACCCGCCGGCTTCAAGTCCTTAAAAGCCCTGTGTGGCTTTGGGAGAGGAGCTTAAGTAGATGGGGGGGGGGGGAAAAAAGCACACAACTCCCCAGAAAGCAGCTCCCTGCCTGCACAGGGTTTCCCTGCGCTTGTGTGGAAATGTTGCATAACGTCCCTTTGCACCACACGGAGCTTTGAAATCTGCAGGATCAAAGCTATATGGAAACACTATGGATGTGCCAAGACAAATTTAAAGGCATTTCACAATTACAGCAAGACGCACAAAGCCACACTCCGGGCTCCTCTTGCTGTTCCACTGTGACATCTAGTGGCAGTGGCACTGAAGAACAACACAGGAATGGTGGTCTGGTTTTAGGCCTGTCCCTGCACTCGCCTCCTGAGTAGCTTTTCCCCATCCATCTGGGAGTTGTCTTGTATTATTTTGGAAAAAGCTCTTTTGCCACTAATTCTATTAAGACTTTTACAGATTAAAAAAAAAAAGAAAAAAAAAAAAAAAAGGAAAAAAAAAAAAAAAAAAGTCAGGATTTAAAGCTTTCGCAGTGTGCAAGAGGGCATCCTGCTTCCCAGAATATATCACTAGGTCTCCACTTGTGTGTGCCTTGTTTTTGTTTTACAGCTTTATGGCACAGACATTGAAAAAAACCAAAAGGGATAGTGGGCTAAAGAATGATAATTTAAGGTGCTTTTACTAAAAAAGCAAATGAGTTAAAACACAAATATTCAGGTCACAGCAGTGTCCAGTTGAGGGCTGGTCTTCCAGGTCTCTAAGGTTCAAATTTGCAGTTGTCATCAAGGTAAATTTGTTAGCAAACCATTCTCCAAATCCTGTTGTTTTTCATACAGTTTCTTGAGTCTTTTAGTAGCAGCTGGGCAAAATTTTCTTTTAATCTGTTGCATGGGATCAAAAGCATGTGATCTGGTGAAAAACTTGCCACTGAGTAACCTGTAACCTTTGCCATAGTAGTTAAAAATATCATTGCTTGCTTCTCCCTCCTGCTTTCATGAGGGTGGTTTGCAGGGCTGCTTCTCTTAGAGAAACATTTGGCCCGTGGGCCTCTGCCTGTCCAGACTGATTAAAAGGAAGATGAGTGTTTGTGCTTTGAAGGTTCATTTATATGGACAGATATTCAGAAACTGCTTGGATGGTAATGATGCAGGCATCATCTTCACCTAATGGCCACAACTACCAGAGAAGGAACAGCAGAGCAAAGTAACAGCAACCCAAGTCCTAAATTAAATGGTAGGTTAAAAATAATGTTGCTAATAAGAGAAGTAAGCAATAAAAGAGAGGCTATGAAATAAAGTTTAGTGAAAATTTCTCCTTGGTGGCAGACACTGATGTCAAAACAGAAAGCCTGGAGTTTAATGAGCTCCCCAGCACATGCCTCAGTGATTTAATTAAGAGTATGAGCAACACACTGGAGAGGGAAGGGCTGGGAACTGGGGGTACCATGGCTAGGTGTGTCTGAGGAAACCCATGGATTTGTACCCATCCTTGTGGTCCTTTCCCAGCCCTTGGCAGCCTCACAGCTTGAAGACAGGCTGCTGACACTCCAAAAAGGGTGTTAGGAAAATTAATCCACGAACACCAGAGGTTTATGTCCAAAAAGGAGACAGAGGGGTCCTTTTACTTTATTCAAATAAAGGGAGAGGCCATGGGGCATTTCCCCTGGGGTTTCTCAAATTTTCAGAGGACACAGCCTCCTTTTTATCCTAATTTCCCAGCCACATTTCCCTCTCTCTTTCTCCATTGGCTGAGGTACTTGAGAGGTACAGACTTCCCAAAATGCCTGAGACCTAAGATTCCCCTTTTAATGTATAACCCCCTTAATTTTTAATTCTTATGGAATTTATGGGTTTTCCCCATTGTTACTTTCTTCTTTCAATATTCAATTTCATTTACAAACAAACCTACAGTTTGTTTGTAAAGGCAAATTTCTTCTTTTCCATTCATCAATCAGTAGAATCCTTCCCATTGTTTCTCTTATCTCTCAGTGCTAGTTTTTTCTACCAGCAGATGAAGAACTTGTTTGTAAAGACAAATCTTGTCATTCCTCTCAAGGGCAAGACCACTGTGATAGATGATGGGTTGGACTCAAAGACCTTGGAGGTCTTCTCCAACCTAAATAATTCTATTTATGTGCTTTTGCTGGTAGGCAGCTTTTCCCCTCTTCCCAGGAGCTCTCTCCCCTCAAACCCCTACCCAGGGCTCTGGATGTCAGGTGAGGGTAGGATGAACCATCAGAGGTGTAATAGACTATGAACACGAAGAAAATTTCCAATAGGAATTTATTACATTACAGCAGGCAAAGCAAAGGCAAATACAGCGCTGGACGGCAGGGGAGTCTCGCTCCACCAACTGCCGTGCCTTGGCAGGTTTTTCAGTCTTGCTTTTATCTTGCTTCTTTCCTCCGATGATATATGTGTGACGTGTTGCTAGGAGGGTCTCTTTCTGTCCCTCGGTGGTCGCAGAGATGAAGGCTGTAGTTGTAAGCTGGAATTCCTGAAACTTAAAGCTGATTAAGCAAGTAGAGAAGGAATGGGCAAGGGTCTGTTTGCCTATAAGCTTAGATAGTGACATAGTAACTTCCTGTTATCTTGAGTTATTTGATCTCCAGTGAACAAAAAATAGTTAATGTTTATCACAATTCCCCCATTTCTCTTGTTCTTACTTATTTTTGTTCACTGTATCTTTGCAGTTCTTGTCTAGCTAACTCTAAAGTTTCTAAATTTTCTTCTTCAGGTATCTGATCATACTTAGTCCTAAGAAGCATAAGATGTGCCGCTTCCAGCCGGCTTTTCACTATAGTAATCAGTTTATTAAATATACATGGTCTAAAGTCTGCTTGCAAATATTTATCATTCTCTCCCCTGGGTGTCCAGTCAGAGGCGATTGTTTTACAGCCCTAATAGCCACAAAAATATTCCCCAGGATAATTACAATATCCTTTACTGTGATTTGAGCTTGGGCACATGTAAAATCCCGTTAGGTTCAGTACTTTTCTACAATGATTTATGTTGGTCAGATCACACAATCCTACTCTGAAACTGGGTGCTCTTACAGTAGTTACAGTTTGCAAAATCTCATTGTCCTCCCATCGCCATAGTGACCATTTAAAGGGTTGGTGTGGTAGATTGTCTAAGGCATTAATCCCTCTTAAGTATAACATCAGCAAAAGAAAAGTAATCGGCTGGGTCACGTGGTGAGCATCATTGGGGGCATAGGAATGGGAGTATATTTGAGGATTGTTCCATTTCATAGACCGCAACCTGTCTCTCTGCCCAGGGTCCTTGCTCTAATTCCTATTCCTGAGGCAATTCCTCAAATATTGTTTTGTTGTCCCACCCCTGGGGTTTCTTTCCTCCACAGCTTTTTACCCCTCTGCCTTTCCCGTCGACTCGGTTGCCTCGAGCCACGGGGGGTACCATCTTCTCGGCAGCAGGGATATTCTTCAGGAGGTCCCCGGGGGCGACTCTGTTGCCTCTTGACATAGGAATCCCAGTTCCGATACTTAACCGGGGGTGTATCACACCGGATTCCCTTTAGGCGTGTGCGGCAGGTGCAGTCAACAATTTCAGCTATGAACGGGATGGGTTCATTAGGGTGATAACAATAATATTTTGGTTTAATCCCTAATGCAAAAATCCTCCACTACCCTTCTGATTCTCCTACTAATCCCTCATATTTAACTTTATATTCTAGAATCCAATCAGTTATGTTCCGCTGCAATACCCAACAGGGGCTGCAAATTCCTCTAGGGGGGGTTCCTCGCCTACAATGACTCCACCACCTGTCCCCGCAGATTTTACAAATATAACAAACAAAGGGATAACAATTGCACTCTGGGTCTCTACACTTTATCTTAACATCAGAGTTACAAATTAATCTTTCCTCCGTGTAGTGTGGTTTTGGTGCATATTTCACACGGTGTCTATTCATTGATGATCTCTCTTCTGGATCCGTAACTTCAGGTCTCCAGGATTGCTTGTCACCTGCCACTCAGGAGTCGGTTTGCTCACTGGCCCTTTAATTCTGCTAGCATGTGTCTATCCCTTTTCTGCTGTTCTGACTGCAGTATCTGTAGTAAGCAATACAAGGTAAGGGCCCTCCCATTGTGGGGCCAAGGTTGCTTCTTTCCAGGACTTTATCATTACCTAATCTCCTGGTTGCACCTGGTGCAGTTTCAAATCTAGTGGGGGTCTCTGAGCTAACTTTCCCTTATTCTATAGATTTTCCCTATATTTCATTAGGCTGGTAATGTATACATTCATATTTTGATCCCTCAACTTTGGATGATCTTGCGGTTCCTCTATATTGTAGGGCATTCCATACATTTCAAATGGAGATATTCCCATATCCGATCTAGGTTGTGTCCGGATATTAGCAATGCTAATGGTAGGCATTTTACCCATGACAGTTTGGTCTCAATCACGAGTTTGGTCAATTGTTTTTTTAATTTCTCCATTCATTCTTTTTACTCTTCCTGAACTTTGGGGGTGCCAGGGGATGTGATAATCCCATTGTATTCCCATTATTGCCATGGTTTCCTTAATTATTTTGGATGTAAAGTGGGGGCCTCTGTCTGAGTCAATGGTTTCCGTGACCCCATATCTGGGAATAATCTGCTCTAATAGGGTCTTGATCACTGTTTGTGCCGTTGCTCTTGCCGTAGGGAATGCCTCTACATAATGGGTTAGGTGATCCACTATTACCAATAGATATTTATACCTCCCAGTCTTTGGTAACTCAGTAAAGTCTAGTTGGATGTTAGCAAATGGCCGGTATGCTGTAGGTCATCCCCCTCATTAAGGTTTTTCTTAAATTGGCCTTATTTACCTTTAGGCAGGTAACGCACCCCCTCACTACCTGCTTTGCCAAGTCATCTGCCCCAATACACATATGTTTGGTGGCAAATTGATCTACCAATGCTTGTGCCCCCCAATGTGTTTTGCTATGTATTCTCCTCATAATATCCATAGCTATGGATTTAGGCAGTACAGTTCTATTATCCTCTGGAAGTCGCCATTCCCCTTCTGGGTCTTCTCTCAACCCCATTCTTTTCATCTTTTCTTCTTCCTGCATAGTAAAACTATATATCTTTTGCAAATTCCCTCTGCTAGTCTCACACTCTTTTCTTTCAGCCTTTGGATCTTTCTGGGGAGTAGATTATGACGTCTGCAAAGCAGCCCTTTTTGCTTCCTGATCTGCTGCATTATTTCCCCTGCTTTTGAAATCCAATCCCTTTTGATGCCCTTTCAGGTGAACAACAGCAATTTTCCTAGGTCCCCTCAAGGCCTTCAGCAGTTTCCTGATTAGATTTTGGTGAACCAGGTTTTTTCCCTGGGAGTTTATCAACCCCCGTTCTTCCCATATTTTCCCAAAAGTGTGTATAATCCCATAGGCATATTTTGAGTCAGTATAGATGGTACCTGATTTATCTTTTAACAACTGCAATGCCCGCAGTACAGCATAAAGTTCACAGGCCTGCGCCGACCAAGATCCACTTAGAGGGCCTGATTTGATAACTGCAAGTCCTTCTCCCCCAACTATTGCATAGCCAGAGACCCTTTTTCCATTAATTACTCACGATGAGCCATTTACAAACAACCTATCCCCCTCGGGGGAGATGGGGTACTGTTTGACCCTTATCGGTGTCTCTGGATCTTTAATGATTACTGAGAAGGGGGGTATATTCAACCTTCCTACACTATCAGGAGTGTACCATACTTCTGAGTTAATTTTTTTCTCATCCTCTACCCTCAAGGGACAGAGTTTTATTTTGATTTCCTCATTTACTACTTCTATATTAATACCCATTTCTATAATTAAGTCTCTCCCTAACAAATTATAATCTGCTTCTGGTACTAGTAGAAGGTTCCCTATTCCCATTTTGGACCTTGATTCCACCAGTACATTCTTAATAACAGGGACTTTAAAGGGCTCCCCCTTCGCCCCTACCACTTGAGCAGTTTCCTTTGATATCTTACATCCCTCCGGTAGTACCTGGACTGTCGATCGCTCAGCTCCAGTATCTACTAAAAACTCAAATTCCTGCTGCTGAGGACCTATTTTTAATTTTATCAAGGGCTCCTGATGTTTCCGTGTCCCCAGCAAATGAAGCCCCTGACTCCTTCAGTCCTCTTTGAAGACTCTCTCATCCCTCAGCCGCTTCCTGCAGTTTCTCCGAAAGTGTCCTTCATTCCCACAGTAGAAACATACGCCTCCATCCTTTTTCTCTACCCGGAGAACCCCTCCCCCATTTCTCTGGGCCACTTGACTTGTTTTGGGAGGGGCATCAATTCTCCTAGTCTCCCTTACTGCTGCCACCATCATTCTTACTTGTCTCTTGTGACTCTCTTCATCTCTTCTCACACATACCTTCTGTGCTTCCTTCAATAGCTCATCTAGGTCTCTATCTTGCTAATTATCTAATTTTTCTAACTTCTTTCTGATATCTTCCCACGATTTAGCCACAAATTGTGTTTTTAGTAGTGCTTGCCCTAACGGTGTCTCAGGATCTAAGCCCGAGTATATCTGCAGGTTTTTTCTCAAGCGTTCTAGCCAATCCGTAGGTGTCTCCTCCTTTTTCTGTCTCTCATTAAATGCTTTGTTGATGTTCTGCCCCCTAGGCACCGCTTCCCGGATCCCCTGTACTATTATCCCCCTCAGATCCTGCATATTGATTCTGTGATCCTGCTGCTGATGATTCCAATTGGGATCCTGCAAAGGCCACTTGGTGTCTGCTAAAGGTCCTTGTGCATGTTGTGAATCCCATAGCCGCATCCCCGCTCGTCTAATCATATTTCTTTCCTCGGCCGTGAAGAGAATATTCAATATGGCTTGCAACTCGCCCCAAGTATAAATGCTGGGTCCCAAAAATTGGTCCAGTCTCTCTGCCACCCCCAAAGGATCTTCCAGGAGGCTCCCCATCTCCCTCTTAAATTCTCGAACATCCCCAGAACTCAAAGGTACTGAAACAAACCCTATCGCTGGGTGAGGTCCCTGGCCCCCCCCCCACAGGCATTTCTCTTAGGGGATATAGGTTATGCTGTCTAGCCCGACCTCGGGTTATGGGTCCCTGCACTTCCTCGGGGGGCTCGGGATTACTCCCTGCTTCATGAGGCTCCATTGGAGGTGCATCCGGAATCTGGGGGTTCTGAGGGGGTATGTAAGGAGGTGGGAGTAGTAAGGCTTCTTCCTCTTTACTCCTATCTTTCTTTCGTCCTCCCTCTTTGAGGGGAAACAGGAGCACTTCACCCCCAGGTCTTGTAACCCATACATTAGCATATTCACTTTCTTCCTGACTAACAGGAATTTTAGTGTTTACCCACAAGTTGAGTTTTTGCCTCACCCAATCTTCTGATGATCCAAAAATAGGCTAAAAAAATATTCCAGGAAATCTCCTTTCCACCCCATACTACCACACAATAATGGATCATTTTAGCTTTATCTTTACCCCCTGTGTTAGGGTAATGTTTCCAATTGTCTAATATGAACCCCAGTGGGCTATCTCTAGGCACCGGGGGGAGTTTTATGGGAGTAGAGGGCCTGCTCTTCCCCTGTCCCATCTTCTGGAGTGCCCTCACACAAGCGTGGTGCGGAAATCACTCGCTTCCCCTTGTTCGTGGCTCACGCCCTCTCGGGCAATGAGAACCGCACTACTGAGGGTCCACAATCGCTTGGAAAATCCGAGCTGCCGGTTCTCCTCTCACTCACACACACACTCGCAGCACTCCAGGATACCCGACCCAGACCGAACGGAATCTTCCACACAGATACTCACGCGTCTTGCGTCTTCGTCCGGACCTTTGTGCACAAAGTTTATAGGGTCTGCCGGCTTCCTTTGCCTAATGCTTTGAATTTAGGTTCGTCGGTCCAACCGAGACAGGAATCGGGTCTACCAGGGCTGCCGACTGATCGGCGGGGCGCCCCCCAGGCAGAACCAAAAGTCCTATCTCAGAGGTGGATCCGAGTCACGGCACCAAATTGTAATAGACTATGAACACGAAGAAAAGTTCCAATAGGAATTTATTACATTACAGCAGGCAAAGCAAAGGCAAATACAGCGCTGGACGGCAGGGGAGTCTCGCTCCACCAACTGCCGTGAATTGGCAGGTTTTTCAGTCTTGCTTTTATCTTGCTTCTTTCCTCCGATGATGTATGTGTGACGTGTTGCTAGGAGGGTCTCTTTCTGTCCCTCGGTGGTCGCAGAGATGAAGGCTGTAGTTGTAAGCTGGAATTCCTGAAACTTAAAGCTGATTAAGCAAGTAGAGAAGGAATGGGCAAGGGTCTGTTTGCCTATAAGCTTAGATAGTGACATAGTAACTTCCTGTTATCTTGAGTTATTTGATCTCCAGTGAACAAAAAATAGTTAATGTTTATCACAGAGGGAACACTCCAGTCTTGGATTTTCTCCCTGCACCTATCTTAGCGCTGGGGGGGGGGGGGGGAACTGAATCACAGAATCATTTGGGTTGGAAAAGACCTCTGGAGATCACCCAGACCTCTCCTAAGGCAAGGTCACCTGGAACAGGTGACACAGGAATGTGTCCAGGTGGGTTTGGAATGTCTCTCTTTGGAATGTGAAAGACTCCACAGCCTCCCCGGGCAGCTGTTCCAGAGCTCTACCAACCTTAATGTAAAGCAGTTCTTCCTAATGTTGAAGTGGAACATTTTGCGTTTTAGTTTATGGTCATTGTCCCTTGTTCTGTCGCTGGGCACCAATGAAAAGAGTCTGAGAGCATCCGCTGACACTCCTTGTATATATTTAAATGTATTAATGAGATCTCCTCAGTCTTCTCCACACCAAACAGACCCAGCTCCCGCAGTGTCTGCGCATCAGAAAGATGCTCCACACTGCTCATGACCTTTGTGGCCTTCGCTGAACCCTCTCCAGCAGCTCCTCGTCTTTCCGGTGCTGAGGAGCCCAGAACCGGATACTGAACTCCACGGCAAGACTACCTGCCGGGGTACCCCGGCTAACCCTGCCCCCTGCCCGGGGTAGCGCCAGCGCTTCCCGCCCTGCCCGGGCTCAAGATGGCGGCGGCCGTGAGGGCCGGAACGGGGTGCCGGGACGGGAAGGGCTCAGCTCCGCCGCGCTGAGGCCGCCCGGCCCCTCCCGACGGGCTCCAGAGTGGCGGGGAGGGGCTGCAGCCGGACTTGGCCATGAGCGGCGCGGCGGAGGCGCGGGACCTGGAGGAGCGGCTGCGAGAGGCGGCGGCCATGGGGGACGTGACGGAAGTGCGGCGGCTGCTGGGAGCGGGGGCGGACATCGACTCCCGCAACGAGATCAATGGCTGGTGAGGGGCGGCAGCCTGGCGCAGGGTCCCGGCGCTGCGGGGGACGAGGGGTGGGCCGGGGTCGCTGCGGGGCCCGGCTTTTCCCCTGCTGCCCTCGGCCGCCGTGTTCAGGGTGGTTGGGCTCGGGGTTCGCCCCAACCCATTCATCAGACGTGGGGTGAGGGAGATACTGGGGGAACGGAGCTCTTGTGTTTCTTAGTTTTCTTCTTTGCAAATACAGAAAAGCCAGTCTCGGGAGGCTCGGAGATTTACGGCTAAAGAGGATCACGGTAAAAGCAGGTTGCCCTCCTTTCACCTGTCACGGCGTGTTTGCTCAAGGTCCTAGTCCAGTCGCTTGTGTGAGACAGTAGTGGGAGTCACTCTGCAAGGCCAAAGAGGGCCCTGCACTGCACAACTTATAGATTCAGAACTTTAAAAAGTGCCGCAATGAAGGAAACTCTATTCCCAGTTAAGTCGGGTGAAGTAGGATGAGGCTGGTCTGGTGAGGAGGAGCCAGGGCCATGAATCCCAACCCTCCTGCTTCCTTCCTGCAGGACCTGTCTGCACTGGGCCTGTAAGCGGAACCATACCCAAGTGGTGTCCTTACTGCTGGAGGCTGGCGCAGACAAGCAGGTCCTCACTGCTAAGGGAGAGCTGGCGGCACAGCTAACATCAAAACCAGACATCCGCAGGATTTTGGGAGGTACCGTTCCAGTCTTACAAGTAATCTATAATTCTTGGTCTAAACACTAAAATATTTTTACTGCTTTTATCTGAGACAGTAATAGGCAAAACCTTGCGTAGGACCATTGTATCTTACTAGATAGCTCTGATTTATACTTTGAATTCATATTTGGGCAAATAGACGTGGGGATTTCAGGTGGGAAGGTCTTGGGTTCTGACCTGTGTCACCAAGAAGTGGAAGAGCTGTATGCTTTGGGAAGTGTGCTGCTGCACTCGTGTTTGCTATCATTAAGCTAAAGCGGGCATGCAGGCTGCAAATGGGAGCTTTCACAGTTGTACAATCTGCCGTGGTCTGACCATGATCAATATTACAAATCCCCTCAAAACAGCTTTATGACTCAGGAAGTTATGTCTAAGCACTTTGTTATAGTGTGACTTTCTAGTATGGTTGATTTTTGCCCTGTAATTCTGCCATCTTACACTTTTCATATGCCCAGCAAACCCAGTTAGATGTGTGTGACACTCCTGAACAAGAGCAAGTGCCATCAGCATCTAGCTACTGTGCTCCAGATTAAAATTCTAAAGTGCTTTACCTTTGAAAATGTGCTGTCTTCTGCAATTGCACTTAAATAGCTCTCTACAATGATCTGCTCTTACATCAAGAGTGCAGGGTTATTCTTCACAAGGTTGCAGCTAAATCATGACTCAGGTTCCAACAGACGCCTGAAGGAATGGTGTGTTCTTATATGATACTTTTGCTTGCTTTTAGGCAAGGTGCTCATCTCTTGGGCTTAGTTTGTGGCAAACAACTCACTTGATTTTAACATCTAAACTGTCAAGCACATGTGGATGAACTCTGTTCACAGTCAACTTTTCTGTCTGTTAAGCTTTCCTGTGTTTCCTGGGGAATAAACATATCACTTACCTTCTCCTGGTTTTTATTCTGGGAGTGTGGTATCATTGAGCAGATTCTCTGAACTGCTTTGACACCACTATTTATGTTCTGTAATCCTCAGGCAACAATGTCACTTACTGCAGTGCTTCTGTGCAAGAATTGAGTTAGGGTATTACAGCAAGTAGTCACTTCCCTGCAGAAATACTGGGTTGAATCTGCTGGCCTAGGTCATCATAAACTATTTACAGCAGTGCTATTAAAAACATTTTAAAATTAAATTCAATAAAGTACTACTGGTCATCCAGTTAATTTGAAAGCGCAGGAATAACACTGCTAGAAAATGATGTGTCTTTCAAAGGTTATTTTTTTCCCCCCACTTTGTTTTTACAAAACAGAATATACTGAAGACATTTATAGGTTTTTCTTTCACTTTATAGCTACTGGCCTTCAAGTGTTACATGCCTCTGGAACTTTAGTGTCATTCTTTGATGACACTGGAATGTGATGTAGTTTCAAGACACAATAGGAAAACTAACTATATTCAAAATGAGAAAGATTTATCCAGTAACATGATGTGGTTTTTTTTTTCTCTCTCCATCCCCTACCCCTCATTTTTGAACTTCACCAATAGAGGAACAAACTGAATGTCAAGGAGTGAAGGATTTAGATTTACCCATTGTTGCAAACTACTTGGCCAGCCCTAACGTTTACTCTGAAGAAAGCATTCCAGGCAGCTTGGCAGAATCCCAGAATGAAAGTGCTTCCATATCTTCTGCTTCCCAGAGTGAAACTAGCCCTCGTCCATCAGCAACTCAGGCTGAAGGCATCTGCACCCCCATGTCATGCAGCAGCAACGAGACTTTCCCAGCACTGGATGCTGCAGCCAGACCACCCCGTATGCCTGCCATTGCCACAGCCTCAGTGTGTGCCAGCCCAGGAATGCCCTATGGCCCTGGCTGCCCCCTGGCCATGCCCGCCAGCCTGGAGCTCTGCTCCGGTGTGCCTGGCCAGGCTGTGCCTCTGCAGCCAGACATCTCCCCCAGAGGCCCTGCACCCACCTTCCAGCCCTTCTTCTTCACTGGAACATTCCCGTGTAACATGCAAGGTAAAGAGGTGCCTTGTCTCGTAGTTCTATTACAGTTACTGGGTGAACAGTGAAGTTAAGTAATCATTTCACTTCAGACTCTAGTAGAATAGAGATGTTGAACTCTGTGGCCAAAAGTGCCCTGAACTTTCTTCTGCTCAGGTAGGTAAAATGTCTGTTATACCGTGTTTTAACCATGGTAATACTTTGTCAAACAATGAAAAGATCAATCCATGTAACGAAAAATTAAATTCTGCACTACATTTGCATCAAATGCAGCTCTGGTACTTCGGTAACAACTCGACTTTGTGAATGGATGGATCCGTTTCAACAGTGTTAACGTGGTTCTTCTTTGTATTTTTGCTGGAAGCTTCTGTTAACTGCACAGTTATTTCTCAGTGAGATCAGAGGGATTGTGTTAAAAAACCTGAATTCAGAAGATAATGGTAAATGCTGTAGTGTTAGGTTTGAGTTGGTTGTCTTTTTTGTTGCTAACTTTTGTTTCTCTGCCAGAACTTGTGCTCAAGGTCAGAGTCCAGAACCTGAGAGACAATGACTTCATTGAGATTGAACTGGACAGACAAGAATTGACCTATCAAGATCTGCTCAGAGTGAGCTGCTGTGAACTGGGCATTAATCCTGAGCAAGTAGAGAAGATCAGAAAACTACCCAATACACTTTTAAGAAAGGTAAGAATAGAAACAAGAGATTAACTTGACTTTGCAGACATCAGAGAAGGTATCTTTGTAAAAAGATTGTCAAAATGTCACCTTTGTTAAAACTGACTTAAACTGACAGATTTAAAGGGATGTTGGAGCTTTCTTAAAACTTCATCCTAACTTGTTTAAAAATACTCTTGACAAAACAGGCAGAGTATTTCAGCCCCTAAAGCATATGGAACTATTATAGCTTGACTTTTTAAAAATGTTATCAGAAAATATGCATTTAGAGTGCTTTTAACATAATTGCCAACTACTATTTCACTATTTGCTTGCCTAAAAAGAACAAACAGTAAGGGGAAAAACCTCCACAAACTGGCATCTCAACAATTTTAGGATATGCTGTTAACAAATGAACCTGCTCTTCTGTTCTAAAAATATACATATAGAGGTCTGTAAATAAAAGTGATCACAGCTCTTGGTTAAGTGACATGCGCAAATACAGCAAAATCATAGTAAGATTAAAGGGGAAGAAAAAGTTTAAGGAGAAAAACCAAACAAGCAACCCTGCTACACTTTTAATGAGTATATATGCTGGTAGGATTTTTTTCATTCTTTATTGTTATTGGATGTGATGTCCCTAGAATTTTAGTTTTTAATTCCTATAGTTATTTTTTTTAAATAATAGCAGCCAGCTATGTTAGGAGTAATAATGTTGTTCTGTCTCTTCCTTACAAGGACAAGGATGTTGCCAGACTTCAAGACTTCCAAGAGCTGGAGTTGGTCCTTATGAGAAGTGACAGCTCTCCTTTCTGGAACACTGCAGCCTCACTGACAGAGTGGCCATGCTACAACAGCAGAGCATCCAAGCTGACCTACTGAACCTGGGCGCTGCATCTGCAATGTGAACACCTGGCAGTGACATGTGCTGTCTTTGGAAGGCAGAGACTTAAGTGTGTGTAAAACCTTAAGTTATTATTAGGGTTACTATTTTAACTAATACTTTATAATTAATATCCTGTTTGCTTTTATTTTTTTACTTGATACAGTATTCAGCCAAGGGATACATCATTGGTCTAGTAATATCACATGCTTGCAGTGTCTTTCAAGGAAGTTTATTGGTTGTATCTGGCAGCAGGGGTTGTATCTGGCAGTGAAAGATGTAATAATTTATATTAAAATTACGTTAAGTACACCCACTCTGACCAAGTAAGACTCATGGAAAGATTCAGGAAATTGTGTGTCTCTGTGTGTATATATATGTATTTTAAACGTTCCCATTAAACGAAAGAGACACACAATGTATAGCTGCTCTCTCAAAATGTCAATGTGCAAGTCCCTTATTTCTTGCCCCTCACAAATGCTTGCCAAGATGAGTTGTGCAGAGATACTTAATCCTCAGAAGTGGCAGAAGAAACCCATTTATTGGGCTGAAAATAAGTGGAATAAGCATGTCCATATTTAAATGCTTATTTCTCCTGTGAGAATATTGTACCTCCACAAAAAAAAAACAAAAACAAACCACTATTGTAAATGTTTCTTAATTAAGTTTCAATCGAGTTGAAGTGCCTTTCAAGAGAAAACCCTTGTTTCAGGAGATGGGGAGGAGACCCCCAATCTGTGTCCGTGGTTTTATTTACTTTCTGACCCATGTGAGCCTGTGCATTATTCCCACCAGGTGTCAGTATTGTCAACACAGGAAACATGGTGGCTCTCCCTCATACACCACTTCCAAGGAGGGGGGAATGGAGAGGTCACAGCTGGAAGGAACATGCTTTTAGGAGGCACTAGATGGGAAACACACCAGGAGCAACTAACTAACTTGTAACTTTACATCATGCACAGTCTACTGTCACTGTTACATAGCCTTGTTTTTGCCAGGTGAGTACTGAAAGGGCTGAATGCCTCCAGGTGCTTTCAACTTTTTTTTTTTTTTTCCCTGTTCTTTGTGGGGAGTGAAAAAAAAAACAACTCTGGTTAAGCTACAGACTGTTTAACTTGCATTTAAATAAGTCAGTAATGAAAAAAATCACCTGTGGGTTAAAGTATTTAAGTCACAGCATTGCTGGTATATTAACAGCCTGAAGCTTTTCCTGATCAACATGGCAGCCTGGAAGGTTACACTTTTGGAGGCTGTTTTCTTTTTTACCAAAAAATATGATGCTGACTTTTGCACCAAAAACCTTAACTGGGTCCTGAAATGGGTCGAGGGGTGAGGGACTTGCTTATTCTGCATAAGCTGCTTTTTCTCCCATTACCCCCTTCTCCCCCTGCCCCAAACTGCATTGATTTTCTTTCCATATCTGCTTTATGAAGCTGCACTAGAGCAGAATTTCTGCACAGCTGGTGCTGTGTTTGTTGTCGGTCTGGACTGCACTGCTGACAGTCAAACCTATACCACATTTATACATACACCACAGCCCCATGTTCTGGTAGAAGCAGCATAGCTGCTACCCTCCCTGTGTCCTGCTTTACCCTGGAAGACTCCCTCAAGCTGCTGCACACCAAGAGAACACAGAAACCCCTTCTGCCAGCAGAGGAGGTGCTTGACTCTTGGCTCAGGATTTCACCAAGTTACTTAGGCTTAAAATTCTTGCTTACTGCAGTCAAAATAATTAAAATTCTTTCCTCCATATATCACCTTAACGCTGTTAACTTCCTATTCTCAATCCTGTTTTTTCTCCAGCCAAGAGCTGAACTACTTTAATGCCAGATTCAACTCCTGGGAAGCTCAAGACTGTGACACAGTATGAAGTAAAACTTCTTAACTAAGGGTCCTGCTTTGTTTTTCTTGTAGGACAGTGAAGAAGGTTTTATTTTAGCAACTGTGTATTTATCTTTCCAGCATAGCTTGAAGGCTAACTCAGATTACGTCCAGTAACTGCCTGAAAAACAGTAGTGGTTAAATGGCTCACATTGAATTAATTAATTAATTAAGCTAATTTGTTTCCAGTTCCTTTACTTAGGAAGTCAGTGTAAGGACTGTTTCCACTAATTACTGAGCATTCTGCTAGAGGGCAGATAGTTTAAAAAGCTTTATTTCTCTAGTTTCCACCAAGAGTAACAGTTAATTTGTTAAGACTTAAACTCTACTTATAATCTGTAATGTGAATCTATGCATTCAGAGAAATATTTTTGTATGTTTTATGCAGTTTGATAAACTCTAAGGCACACTAGTTATGTTAACTGGTTTTTGTTGGGCTTTTTCTTTGAAAAATATTGGAATGACAACTGAGATTAAGTTTACAAAACTTACTGTTCTTCCAAGGACGACTTTTTGCTTGCACTACAAACCTGTATTGAACTGACATTGCTACTCTTCACTTACATTAAAGTATCAGTCATTTCAAGTACCTTGATCTCTTCCTTTTTCAAGCTGGGAGGTAGTGAAGAAGATTACTATAGCGTGGACAGGACACTTAAAATTTTAATGCAACTTTGAAAAATCATAGGCCAGTAGATTTTTAACACCTAATAAAACACTCTCAGGCTGTCAAAACCAATATGGAGAAAGCATGTAAAAGGTGCTTACTGAAATAAGCTACTTTCTTTTTGCCTAGCATTCCTAGAAAATCTGGGGTGGTATTTATCCTGGGCTTAAGCTCTGAAGATACTTCTCACAAAGATGAATTTCTGTGGAGGTATTTGTACAGTCCAATCTGGGGGCAGAAAGGCACCGTGTTTCCTATGCTCTGCAAAACAGAATTTTTCTTCATCTTCAAAGCATTAAAACTCCCCTATGATACAAGACAGAATCTGAATCCCAGGCTATCTACTACAAGGTACCTCATAATTTCACTTTTGCAAAATATGGGGAAATGCAAATCCTGTAACAAGGGCAGTGGAAGGTGCAAGACAAACATTTTCACTGCTGAGAGAAGTTAATGCATCCCAGGAAGAGGCTGAGTCCTGCCTCACAACTTTCAAAAGGAAGAGGTGTGCATCCAGTGTCTCCAATTGGAATTTAGCAATAATCTCACTCTAATTTTTCCCAAAACCACCACCACACCCCTCTCCATCCCCTGTGCCCCAGCAAGTGCATCTGCTTTAGAACAATAGAAGTCAAAAAAGGAACATCGCTGTCTGCATGTGGCATCAAAATCTAGCACTACTGATCAGAGGGACCAAGATGCAGATTCCTCCCAAGTGCACTTCCACCCACAGACCACACAAATCAGCACAAACTACAATGGTGTTCTGTCCATGTCTGACTTTGGTTACACATACAGTCAAGGCCTGAATACTAATGGGAAAGATAATGCTCTTTTTAAAGAATGTTAATTCATTGCCTTATAGCCACAGCAGTGACTAGTATACACTACAGCTCCTTTCCAACAAGAACCACTCCTGCTTGCACTACAGCTTCACAGGGAAGCGTGAGGCACATCTCCCTGCCTAAGTGTCTGTTCTGACCAACTGCATAGGGCTGTTAATCAGTATCCCAAACCAATATGCAATGCAGATACGAAGCAGTCTGGACACCAGTCTTAACACTGGCATCACTCTAAACATGCTGTCAAAGTTGAACTGTTTTATAAAGAGTTAATATCTGCATTTTTTTTTCAAGATTTCTGTAGTTTCTTAACTACAGCAAAAGGCATTTTTCTGGGTGAGACACTGAACCCAACAGAATCTAACTGCTGCAAAAGTAAGCCTGAAATTATATCCTGATGGCACCGAAAAAACCCAAACCAACAAACAGCACAGAATAACTAAGCATCCAAATTAATGAACTAAGCTTGAAGACACAAGTAATTTATTAGGAAAGAAGCTTATTTAATATTAAATGTTCAATGACAGAGACAATCAAATTTGTAACAGAAATTCAGATACTTTATTTCCATTTCTCATGTATCAAGAAGCTAGGAACTGCTTAGTTGTAAAAATGGGATTCATTTTAGTTCGAGTCACACAAATACTAAACATTTATTCTTGTGTTTTAAAGTCCAAGAATGAAAACTTGCAATTAAACACTGAGCAAGCTATGTGTTCAGGTTATGTTGGTTTCTTATCTTAAAAAGTCTTAAAGAAAAAAAAGGATACAGGACTTATATTCTCAGTAGCATATGTGCTATTATCAACACATCTTTCTGAACTCTGGGAGGAAACACCAGTCCTGAATTAAATTTTATAAAAAAAAATTCTAACTCAACTTTATATTTTTCTATGCCACTACAGCTTTCTTTCACCTCATTTTAAAGCAGATCTTCAGTTCAAGCCGTCTTCCGCTGTCTTCGCAGACTCTTCATGTAGTAGTCCTATAATGCAAAATTTTGGGAGAACAGACAATTAGACAGTATTAGAAGCATTTTGTTCACCATTCCTATACACTCACCCAGTTGTTAGCTGTCATCTTAACTCTACAAAAACATCACCACTGATCACGACTGGCTTTAGAAGCAATGATGTAGCATTAATGGTTTAATATCAATATTAAATGTTTCTAGCATACATAATGCAACTACAGTAACAAATTTTGTTGCAAGAAGCTAATTTATTAGCTGTCATCTCCACTGTTAGTTCCTTATTTCAGGAATACAACTAAAGACCTTCTGTAAGAAAGCTATGTCAAGAGTGGGGAAAAAACTTCAAGTTGTCCTTTCAATATAATATAGTAACTGCCTATTGCTTAGCTGCTTCATTTCCCAGTTTCCAGCATACACTCCTGCCATCAACACGGTCATCATTTGGTGGCATCTGCCTCTGCATTTACATCTGCCTTACAAGCCTGTTACCAGCCATTCCACTGTTCTGTGCTATGGCTGACTGCAAAGTCTCCTACACAGTAGGAAATATTAAGCACATACCTCTTAAAGACTTGAATTGCATTGAAAGTAACAAGGCGAATATTATGTAGTGTTTATTGCATTTTAAACTCTTTAAAGATATCTAATTCTGGGCAGCACTGCATCCCTACACACAGTTGAAAGAAAATTCCATTCTGTTAACATCAGATTTACAGTATTCACACAATACACAAAAAAGTCCTTTTCACTAGCTTCAAAATCAAAAACACAACAGTAAGCTTAAAGATTACAGGCAACAGCATTCAAACATGGATGTGGGTAGAGAAAGGAGTACCTGGCATGAGTACCTGCTTAGTTTGACTGAATCCTTGATTTTTAATTTGGCTTTTCATGGGCCGCTCACAACACCAACGCTGTGTGAGGTATGGTAGTCAGCTGCAATAATTCATAAACCCTACACTTCCATCAATCCAATGCTACTGGCTCTCGAGTTACAGAACAAACTGCATTAGAATGCAAGGCAATAAAGCAAAAAAAACTAGAAACATCCTTGACAAAGAAATACTAGCAGTTTATATGAAAACAAAGTAGTCCAACATGTGCCTCAAATGTTAAGTATTTAAGCAAAAGTTTCTGCTGATGTACCAACACAATATGGACTTAAATACAAAACCAGTTCAACTTTTTAAAAAAACAGTAACAAAATCCCTAAAAATAAAAAAAGGATAATTAATTTTTCTATGGTGACTATATTACAAATATGTCCCAAAGAGGCACACGAATGGGGGCATGAGTCTGCTACAAAATAGCTGAGACAAAACAATGTACCTCAAAATGTTTTGCAGGACTACACTGTCATTTCCTTCAGAAGGTGCTTTAGTTTGTCTTCTTACTTGACTTAGTTCCATCTTCATCTGTGAATACTTACGCTGCACTGTTAAACAGTAACAAAAAGCCCTAATCAAAGTTTGCAATAATGCACTTACCTCTGTCTGATCTGAGGTCATATCAGATCAGTTTTAATTGGACTGAGTGTCACCTTCAGATTTAATGTCTTCATTGGTCCCATTGACCTCATTCTTAGTCTCACTCTCCTTCGAGTCTGTATTTGTGTCTTCACTCTGTTTTTCTCGACTACTGGACTTCATACTACTTTTTTTATCATCAGATCCCCTCTTTTCTGCCATGAAAGAAGACATTGACCATGGATTTCAAAGTAAAAACAAACATTGCACATGTGAGATATATATTGCATACAATATGGGACAATTACTTCCTATAGCAGTAACAGTAATACTCAAAAAGTTACAGAAACAGGCTTCAGACTACCATGCTGGAATGGAGAGGGGACAAAATAATGGTAGAAGGGGACAGTACAAGGTGGGGGAAGAGAAGAAAGGTCAGACCTCCTAACAGAGGCAGCTACTCAGCTCTCTGTCAAAATGAACAAATTGGGGGTAAAGAAGTTAGGCAAATGTGGAATTATGGTGCACGGCTTCCTTACTTATTATGGGACTCTTCTGGTCCCCAAGTTATGATTTCTGATTGTGTATGGCTTGCTTTGGTTTATAATTATCGTTAATTATGGTTCTTGAAAGAGAATCAGAAAAGAGTGGTGGGACAATGCTTGACTGCATAATCAAAGAAATTGACACTTGCCAATTAAAAACTAGCAATCTCAAACTATCAAATACTTTTGTGAAACAATATTAAGCACTGACAGCTTTGAAAGTGGAGATCACTGACAACCAGAATTAAATTTGAAGCTGCTCATTTGTCAGTGTTGTTAATTCTGAATTTTATAAAAACAGTGGTCATTTATGACCAACTCACTAAAAGGGCTTGGGGAGACAGCTAGGAAGATAGATAAAAAGCAATTTATTTTCAAAGGCAAAGAAACAGCAAGATGTGGGGGAAGAAGCCCATAATTTCATCATAATTGGGAAGCTCACTGAAGCATTTGCTACACTAAAAACTCGATCTTCAAAGAAGGAAGGAAGCCAGAAGTAAAAATATTTCCATGGGAAGAAAACATTCAGTATTAGAGCTGCATGCCTCATCTGTAAATTCAGTATTTGCAAATTTAAGAAAAATACCAATTCCCGCTGTATTATTTCACACCATAATATTCAACTCTTGATCAGTAAAGACACTCTGGAGAGAAAATAAAAAAAATCCAAAAAACAAACCTCTCAGATGTCATCATACAGAAAAACATTCATGCTCTTTTTTCTGAATATTCCCTGCTATCCGGGCAATCAAAATAAATAATATAAATAGAAAGATACATTCCCAACACAGGAGCACACAGATCAAACACTCAAAAAGATATTTAAAATAGTATTATCACCTAGACTGGCATAACACACTTTTATATTCCAGGAGACAAAGCAAGAAATTAAGCTTTAAAAAAGCAGTGACATCCCAACTTCTTTGATTTATAACACACTACCAAAGGATAAGGTAAAGCCCTCACAGAGAAATGAGGGCAACTGCCTAATGACCACCAGTAGTGAGGATTCACCTGCAGCAGCACATCCAGTGCAGGGTGCTTGGAGAAAGCACGTGGCAACATCACCCAGCTCACTGAAGGACTAAGTCAGTTTGGGTCTGTCTGCCCTTGATTTGGCAACTCCGCAGGTAGATTGCACTCTAACTAACCTTGTTAAAAAGTCTTCTTTTTGTGTCTTAAAGGTATCTCCGGTGCACACGTGGATCCACTGAGGAATAGTAGTCTTGTTTCCCGGCAGAGGACTAGTAGTCAGTCCAATAATCTTATCTTCTGTCCTATGTAGATATGGCAGATCTTAATAGCCCTATGGATGTGCAGTGTGCAGGGTTTGTGTTCTGTCTTGTTTGTGTCTTGAATGTGGTCAGGAAGGATAATTTTGTTTAAGGTTAAAAAAAACCTAATAAACTGTGATATGAAAGATCAAACGCTCTTCTAAAAATTTTAGTATTAAAATAAGTTTACCATAGCAAACCTCCAGTCTGCCAAGCAGAACTGAAGAACTGTATTCAACAAATAGCCCAGTAACTTTTCAACCCCTAGAGTATCTGCAAGAAGTTAAGCTCCTCCACTGTATTTTTAACCAGTAAGAGAGAAAGCACATAAAATTAGTTTGCTGTTGAAACTGGGTGTAATATTTTAGCTGTGACCTATTAGGTATAATCATATAATACTGCCTTTGCTTCCTGATTAAACACACACACATTTTTTCTGTTTGAGTTTGTGTGGGCAACTGAGTATGTTTTGTGAGAATTCTTATCACGACCAAGTGAATCGCTTTACTGTTCAAAAAAATCAAACATAATACCCAGTATTACTGAGCTGTTCAGGCAGTATTTTCAAAGGTTTAATCACTAACATCAAAACACGATCATAATTATTTTTATGTTAGTATCAGAATTCACATTAGGGAAGATAGAGAGCCAAGTCAAAGTGGTCAAAAGGCCCATTCCAGTACTGACCCTTCATAAAATAAAGATATTTGAAAAATATTTTTTCTTTTATTAGAACTCCTTATTTATTCCATCTGCTCTGAAGTTTGTTAACTTGAACAGTAGGTGCATTCTACTAGTTTATATTTAACTAATGCACAGCTGGTGTTTATGGCTGGGGGCTCCTTTCTTCAACAAAGGTATCCCTGAGCCTGAAATCTGAGTCACAAATCAAGTGAGCCCATTTTTACATATACTTTTTTCTTACAACCTTGGCTGCCATCTTCTACAGTATCTTAGTGAACAAGAAGCCAGAACTTCTGAATTTTCAAAGTGTGGCACTAATTTAATGTGCAATTGTACACATTTCTTGTGCAATTGTGCACAAAGTCTTGGGCAACTGTCCTTGGGGTTTTTTGGTGTTAATATTCATGTTTATAAAGCAATCTGAGACTTCTATATGAAAGGCACTACCATGAGTAGTTACAGCCTTTGCTGCTTACTTTTACAACTGCAGATCAGTGGTGGCTATAAAGACAACTAGATTGTGAAGCCAAGATTCCCCATGTACTAAGTTAAACCTTAACTTTTAAGTTACTATTATGCAAAAGCCACATACTTCAAATATATGAATCTCTAAAGCTTTCTTCACTACCTACCTAGAGTGCTACACTGCAAATATGAGGATGCAATGGTGCTTACAGCTTCAGCACAGAAATTCCATGTTGCCTTATTAATTACTACTGGGTTTGGTTTTTTCCTTCCTCCCCTCCTCTTTAACATTTTTTTCTGCTGAAGGTTTTTCTCAACAAAGGGAAAATCATAAACTTCTTCAGCATTACAGTCCTGGTCTAAGGCCTATTTGTGTTTTTACAGATAGCACAATCAAAAAAAGTAATTGATTTTCCCAGGCAGGATTTTCATCGCAGCTCATAGATCACCTCAACTGTTCTCATTTCTGGTGGAAGAAAGTAGCAAGCAGCAAATAAAACAGCCAGCAAGGAAATCAATCAAGTTAAAACTAAAAATACTTGAGATGCTGAAGAAAGTTCACTAGCTCCTCGATTTATGGGAAGATTAAGAAAAGAACTGAAAAGCTCAAAACCAGACCAAATTTGAATAAATAAGAAAACAGTTATTTTTATGCACAGATACACACATTCAGGAGAATAGGATATTCTTGACCAAGTACCAGAAATCTGCTCATAAAGCAGGCAAAAAAGGCACAGTATCAGGAAGGAATAGTAACAAATGGACAGATATAGGCTACAACACTGAATATGAGTTTAAAGCCTGCACATCATCTCCACTGCCAATGAGCAAGCAACAAAACCCACTCTTTACATGGCAAAGGAAAACGAGAGAAGAATCAATACTAAAGATGCCCCACAGTATAAACCAGAGTAATTGAAACAGTCTAAGGAAGTCAGGGAAGAGAAATACATGAAGCATTACCAACATTTTGGCAACCAATCCACTGGATAAATGTGGAGAAGGGTCAAGCAGACAGGCCTATGCAACCCAGACACATGCACAGAGCACCTTTCATTCCAGAGAACCTCAAAAGTACCTTAGAAACACAACTGTTTCATCCATTACTGATGATCAGCCCATGAAGTGGGGTGGCTGTTTCGGACTTGCCATTAGTCAGCTCCCCACCAGAGCCAGAAGTATTACGTTCCTACAGAAGTTCCAAAAGACTTTTAAAGGGGGAAATTTAGCAATAACAGTGAATTAGCATCTTCTCACAAAACGTGAATCTACAGTGTTCTCACCGTAGTTCTTTGTAATCCTACTTAAAATTTGAGCTTCAGCTTCTGGTGAAGCAATGAGTCACCATGAATGCTGTGCTACATGGCAGGTACAGCTACAAAACTGTTCCAAGGACTAACACAGCTTTCTGTTGAGACTCACCTGAATACTGACAAAGCAAAACTCACTTTGTTTAAACAATAAACAAAAACAAACAAACAAACAAAACAATCTAAAAAAAAAGAGAAAGATGTGGGGGGAAAGCAGGAGACTAGGGAAAAGGCATAAATTGTCATTTAGAGCATCACAGAGATTCTGCAAAATTTATCTTGGACTGCATTTACAGATTGGGAAAAAAACTTAAAAGCACGGTTAAAAGGATAATAAAGGAAACATGGTAGTGTTGAGAAGAATACATGGGACAGGTGAGAAGCCAGGTACCAATCTCCCACAAAACACGTGCCTGCAAAGGGTAATTGCAAATATCCACTAAGAGTAAGAATATAAAACATTCACTCTTAGGAAACGATTAGAGGCTTATGTTTTTCTATAAACAGATCTTAAAATATATAAAAATCCTTGCACACTTCATCTGCAGACAAAGTGCAACAGGTAAGAGAACGACACTGGGGTATAGGTATGCACATATGTGCAGTAATGGTAACTGCAAAGAACAAAATGCTTCAAATTGCTTACAGCAACACACACAGCCTTCAGAACCAGGTCTGATTTGGTACTAAGAACTTTCAGTGGCCCACTGAAAGGCTAACAGCTTCTGAGACTCTAAGAAAAGATTAGTTTCAGAACTTGCTAAGAGCTCAGTCTTTATACAAACATACCTTTTTCTTTTGACTTCCTGTCTTGTTCTCTCTCTCTGCTTTTGCTTCTGTGCTTGTAGGATTTCCGATCCCGGCTTTTTGACCGTCTCCTGTCCCTACTACGAGACCTGTGTTTCCTTTCTGATCTATCATGGCTTCTGCTTCTCCTCCGGTCACGACTCCTTAACATTCAGAGAGAATTTCAAAAACGTGTATCTCAGTTGCTATTTTCTAACTCAGAATATAAAACAGTAAAACAGTAGCGCTTTTAAATACAGTGATTATCTGCAGAAACCAAATCTTAATGTACTGCATAAATATTTCCCAGTACATAAGAACTGGTTTCATATTGCCCTCTTTATTTACTGACACACTTACCTACACAGCTTAAAAGTATCCACCACCATGAAATAAAGACCAACTGAAGGAAAAAACAAGACCCTACTTTTTGGGAGCACTCCTTGTCTGCTAAAAGCTCCCTCAAAGCCACTTCCACCACTATGGCGTCATCTTCCAAAAATGGAGAGAAGACAGTGACATCAAAAACTTGCTTATCCTTAGAACCAGTAAGGTGTGTCTTTGCTTAAGAAGCAAGACCCAAGTGAAGCTAACATATCAATGATGTGACTCAGACTGACAGATCAAGCCCCCAAGATTTTTACTTTTTGGAAAGTTACATGAAAATACTAAAGAGACACACAGACACACACAGAGGTACCTGCTTCGCCTTCTTTCTCTGCTTCTTGACCTTTTGTGGTCTCGTGAGCGGCTGCACCTCCTGTCAGATGTCCTGCTTGAATGCCTGCTCCGTGAGCGGCTCCTTTTACGTCTCTCTCTGTCACGAGCCCTCTCTTTTTCCTTTTCTTCCTCTTCACGTCGTCTCTTCCGTTCCCGCTCTTCTCTTTCCCGTTCCCTCTCTTTCTCCCTCTCTTCCCGTTCTAACTTCTCTTTTTTCAACCTTTCATCACGGTCAGGCTCTTCTGTTCTTTTTCGCAACTTTTCCTTAAAAAACAAGTTCACAGAAAGAAATTAAGATTACTCAAGATACTTAAACATATAGATTCTGAGGATGCAAAAGCCTAAACTTTTAAAATAGTTCAGTGTTATTTTCCAAACAACGGACAGTGCTTCCTAAAATCCCTGAAATGAAAATCCTTCGTCTTGCAGAACTTTCTTTTGCTTGTCATTCTCACAAGAACAGAGGCCACAGTACATTTCTTTAAAAAGGCCATAAAAACTCCCACCTGAATCAACATCTTTGCTTGTATCTAATGTCACAAAAATTTACATCTGCCAAAGCACAGTGCAGGATTCCATTTCTAGGAGTGTTTTGCCCCCCTGAGAAAATCCACTGGACAGCTTTTTATGTACGTTAGGAAGCCTCCAAGCATTTTTTTTTTCAATAACTGCAGGAAATACTTACTTTTAAATCTTCTACAGTAGCTTTTATTTTGGCATAACCCATGTGCTGCTTTCCCATCAAGTGGTCATCTACCCTGGACTGTGCATCTCCTACAATTAAAAAGGCTCCACAAACTTCACAAACTTCCATTTGTTTTTCCTGGGCTGCAAAGCTCTCAATTGTCTGAAAAAGAGAAATATTTGATAAGGCAAAAGAGAAGTTTTAGTCAGTGAAGAGGTTTGTAACTCTGTGCTACTGTTGTCAAATTCCAGGCTGTACTGAAAGCTGAAACCACATCTGCCTACTTTATCTCTGGAGCACTGCACGCCATCATGGTAAACAGGGAGAAAAGTAGCAACCTGATGCCCATTCCCACATGGAAAAAGTCCATGAGAAACCACAGAACCATTACTCACTGCATTAACATGGACACAGTCATATCTGCAACTTTCTTTGCAATATGAGAAAAATTAAAGTTTCAAGTTTTTCTTTTAAAGCTTTCTTTTTCAGTTTTAAGATTTCTTTGGCATTAACTGAAACGTCAGGAGCTGCAGAACTACCATGGAATATAATTCAAGGAATCAAAAGGCTGGAACACCCCATGAAGAAAAACGAAAAGAAATACTGGCTTCTACTTAAAAGCATGGTGGTCAAATTAAACCGCTGTTTCAACAGACACGAGAAGTACACTGAAATTTCAACATAAGCACACGTGATTATTGCTGTGCAATATTCATGAATCATACAGTATGGACATAAACACTCTGCCTGCAACATTTATGAGCTCTTGAAAAATAAAACAAGAATCGCAATCTGAACATTTCATTAAACACCAAAATAAAATCTTTAAACTTAAGCTCCTTTTTATTAACAGGAACTTGATACTTAACACATCCCCTCTGGCTTCTGTACCTCTCAGAGACAGACAAATGCCTGTCTGCAGTCACAGCCCTGACTCAAGGGCTTTCTGTAACAGCCACATTGATTGGTAATTCAGTAGAATTATATTGCAGAGGCTACAGGGCAAAGTTTAACTGAGATCTCACCTAGAGGAAGGTGCAAGCTCTCCTCCAGGACTGCTGGGTGAATATTTTCATAATTTGTGTGCAGGAAGCCCACTCTCAAGGTAGAATGCCTAATCAACACACTGGACTAACGAAGCCAAATGTCCTGTTACTACGTAATAAATTCTGCACAGACCTTGCATGCCATTAGTGGAAGGACAAGGTTATTCAGAATTTACCGTGCACCACATTTTGATATGTCTCACAGAACTATGAACACATTACTTACTGAAGTTGTAGACCTCAGCAGTTCTCTCTCTTCCTTTAACTGTTCAACAAGTTTCATCATTCCTTGTGCTTCTTCCACCTTTCCTTCTGAACCCAGTTCTTCGATCTAAAAGGAAAAAAAAAAGTTTAATTTTTGATCAAGTAACAAAAGCAAGAGATCTCTCTTCTAGGGGTTCAAAAACCCTCACCTGTTGAAGCAGTACATCAATTTTGTCAGTTAACACCTGAATCTTCTCCTCATTTTTACCGGTAGGTCCTGCTCCCTGCAAAAAGTACAAGAGTGAGGTGGGGTTTTTCTTCCTTCCTTGCTGGGCTTTTTTTTTTTTTACTTCTTTTGTTAAAATAGCTTAAACACACAAATGTATGTCTTTGCATATTCCAGAGATGCTTTGGGAATAAACTCCCCCTGGCCTCTTCTCCCACGGGAAGCTACTAATAATAGTCTAGTCTAATATAAAACACTCCTCGACACAAGTTACTCCACCCTTGTGTAAGCCTAGTCACACTAATTCCTCCCAAATCAACAAAAATGTTCAAGGTCCTGGCCCATTAAAAAAAAAAAAGAAAAATGTGTTCAAAGTCCTACTTTAAACTCTGACACTCTCGTGCAGCTACTACATATCTTTGCAGACATTCAAGTATGACTTAGAAGTTCTGTGGGCTTTGAATTTCAAATTCTGAGTGTAAAATGCAAAAAGAAGCTCACTTCAAAGATGTATTTGTCAGCAGCGTCCCCTCTGCAGGCTGCCTGAATAGACTTATTGCTGCCCTTCTACCTCTGCTCTGCTCCACAAGTGGTATCTCTTGACTGGATACTGCCCACAGCTCCTTCTGAAGCAAATGGACTTTGCGCAGAACAGTGAGGTGGGGCAGCAGAAAAGAGCAAAGCTGTCCTGACACTCACCAAACTCACAGAGCACAGGCCACAGTGACTGCTCCAAATCCATCGGGGACAAGATAGAGCCTGCTAGTGCAGGGAGGGAGGAATGTGCAACTAGTGGAAAGAACGTAAACGGAGGTTGCCAGGGTAAAGACAACATTTGACGGGTAGAGAACAGATACTCATTCTGAGGAAATAGAAGACTGTAAGAACAGAGAGGGCTCTTGCTGACTGTGGAGTCACTTGGCTAGTCCATTAGTACCAGATGTGATCTGCTGGCTAACAGATGAAAAATCTTACTGATCAGGAAACTTCTGGATAACAATAAGTTTTACCCGAATAATTAAGACCCTGAAGATGCTATCTACAGGAAAAGCCGCCTCAACGACTCTTGCAAGACTCACCCCAGAAGACTGTTGGTTCTGTGACAGTGCCAAACGAGCGTGGCCCCTCCGGATTCTGCGCTCCACCTCTGCCAGCAAGCTCTGCAAATAACGCAGGAAGTCCCTCTCATAGCCCACCTTCATAAACCGAGAGCTCTTCTCATACCTGAAAAAAGATTTTAAAAACGACAGCTCACATCAGTCTGTAATAGATGAAAACTAAGTAACAAGACACACAGTATTATAAATTCTTGCTGACCGTAAGAGAATATTATATACTTAAATAAGTAAAATTTTATTTAAATAAAAATTTAAATAAATTTATGCAAATAAAAAGAGCAAGTAATTGGTAATGTTTGGATTGCTATTAACAACCTTCAAAGATAATCAGAAGCTTTTATTTGCTTTAACACATCAAACAACAAACTTACTGTTTGCGTAGATTTTCATCATGAATTTTTTCACATGGACCTAAGAAAACAACACAAAAAAAATCAAATTTGCATTCCTAAATGCTGTATTCATATTCCATCAGCATTTGTTTGTGCACCACAACAGAAAAGGACTACAAACATTTCACAAGGACTTTTATGCTTCTGCCTTTCTGCTTCCTTTGCTTGGAGCTTGAAAGATACATTAAAGAACGCCAACGCCAACATTGTTTAGTAATTATAAAACCAAAATGGACTCTACATACGAAGTCTTCATAAAAACAGAATTTCCAGATCAAGTTTTACACCAGTAAATACAAACAATGTAATATCCTGAACACCCGGGACTTTAAAAAAAAAATAAACCCCAAAACAAACAACAAAAACACCAAAAACAATAAACAAAAACAAACAAACAAACAACATATGAAGGGTAATTTTATCAGGCACTTTCTAGTTTCCAGGGTTCTCTGCAACACACTGGCTACTTAAAACATAGATCTTGGGAGTAAATGAGGAAGTGTGTGCCCTGAGTTCATGAAGGTGGCTGTGTTAAAATTCCTCACCTTCCCCAGACTCTCAAACTCTTCAAACAGACTCAGAAATTAACACTAGGACAAAAAGACTGGCTCTGATAAATTACCACCTCCAAACTACATGCTACATGTGGCCATCACTTGAAAACTACCAGTAATTTAGAGCTGGTCGTCAGAAATAACTATTACAGTAAGTGAGTCTCTAAAGTAAAGCAGCTCAATAATGTATACTCACACAAAACTGCCCAAGTAGAATAACCCAAACTAGACACTGACACTTGAGCAGGAGAAAAGCACCCCACATCCAGTAATTTAGCTTACACAAGTAAGAAAAAAAATTTTAGACGAAGTAGGATCTGGAATAAATATTACTTTTAGCATACTGTATCACTGGTAACCCTTGAAATAAAAAAATTGAAAGTGTTTGAGCAATTAACACAGTGTATAAACATCAGAAACATAATTTGCAAACAAAAGCTCAACTGTAATTACATTTAAGTGCATAAAAATGTCATGACTTATAAACTTACCTAAATCAGAACGGGTATTTGTAAATAATTCAGCTGGACAAAAGCCACAAAGGTAGTATTTGCAAACCTGACAGAGAAGAAAAGAAACAGGCATCATTTTTTGCCTCTTGAATTGAAAACTTTATGTAATCGCTTTTATTTCTAAAAGTGATAAAGCTTCCTTTGAACATAGTAAAATTTCTAAAAATTTTACACAACCTCTACCTTGTATTTCCTGGCAGCTGTAAGTGCTACAAGATGCATCTTGATGAAAAACACCAAAAACCTTATTTTTCCTTGCAACAGTAATAGTTCTTAATTTTACCACTATATATTTAAGATTAAAGTGTCGCAATTTATAAATATAAGTATTTAATACTTCCAAGGGAATGGAATGGACTATTTAGTAAGTTTTAGTGAAATTCTTAACTGTGAAAAGCCACAAGAGGTGAGAACAAGCGCCACAGAAGCACAGGACAAGTTCCTCTGCTTGTCTGGCACAACTTTTGAGTTCAGCCTTCACTTCCTCAGACCTACTGGCCTGGAGAACCGGAGCCACCTACACTCAAACAACAGGTAGATTTATCCAGAAGCTTTCCCACTCCAATGCTTTTACAATTTGCTACTTTAAGAATGACAGGCAACAAGACATCATATAGTTCTTCAGGCAGAGAAGTCATTCATTTTAACCTGGTTTCCTGCCAACTAGAAAGGGTTTGGTTTGTTTCTGCACAGTCTGGTTTTACATTATTGAGTCAGTCTGATAACAGAAAAAGACCACCAGAAAGTTCAAAAACCCACAAGCCTGTTACTCTAATCAGTAAATAGTTAGCATATGATGGGATAAAACCAGCTTTTGTTAAAAAGATTATTCACCCTCACCCATGAGCATGGGCTTAGCTAATCAAGTTGGTCAGTTCCTGAAGTTCATAGCACAGAAATATCTCCTGTCTATCCATCAGAACAGCCATAAGGGTAGAATTAGAAATACTTTCATCCCTAACTTCATAAACAATCTTAAATAATTAACTTTTCACTAGACTCTTCCCACAGATATGACTGCCATTAATTAAGGTGTAAATCCAAAACCAGCCTGGAAGTTCTTCCAGCACCTCCTTTACGTTACACCAGTTTCTAATTTTTGGCAAATCTAGTAACTGTGAATGCATTACAGCCTAGTTCTAATCCTCTCACATATCCTGTGGACAAACACAGTATCTTATCTCCCAAGATAAAGACTGAAGTATTTGAAGAGACAGGGGTGAGGAGAGAGACCCCAAACACCACCACTTCACTAAGAAGCCTGTCATACATGTTGATCAATTTGACTTATTTTGGTCAGCCTGATTTATTTTTCCAAGCTAACTGCCAGACTGCAAATCAGGCTACAGAAGTTAAAACTCTACTAACTGCTTTACAGGTTGCTCAGAAAAAACAATCAGGCTTTCTATTAACAAACCATGGACAAGAAACACAAACAAACAAATCTCTTATTATGTAATTTTAATACTTCTCCCATAATCCACGTTTGGACACTGGTACCTATCTAAAGCAATTTACCAAGAATAGTTAAGAAAACATGTGAAATTACTTTTTTTTTTTTTTTCTTTCCCTCAGAAGGAGAAAGTTACTGGACAAAATCTGGTCTCAGAATCTGCTCTTTTCTGAAAGCTGCAATATTCCTTGTTTTACTACAGAGCTGCTTGACAGGAGCAGTTTCTGGGATGGATTTCTGTACTAGTCCATAGAAATGTAATTTCTCTACACATTCTCCTCCCATTTTCTCATATCCACATCCAGGTATAAGGATCAGTGGAAATACGCTTCCCAAAAAAGTTTCAGAGATGGATTAGACAATTTCCTAAGACACAGAGAGCACAGTAATGACAGTCTGACCATATCATACTGTTAAAATGGTTGTAGGATATCTTCTACCACCCATAAAATTAGGCAAACTGGCCAGTAAGTTTAGAAACTAGTACTAATGAAAGAAGCAAAGGAAAAGTAATTAGAAGTATGAGGAACAAAACAAAACAAATCACCCTCAATGAAAACCAGGAAGAGTACTACTAGGAAAATACTCTTTTTATGAACTGATGGTTATAGCCAAAAGTTGCAGTAACCAATACTAAAATATTGAAGTTTAAACACACCATACACTGTATTAATCATTTATGTATTAAAAAACCCAAACAAACACAAGCCGTATCAAACAAACAAGAAAACTCAAATCACAAAATACACACACACACACTTTTAAAAAGCTGCCGTAATTTTCTCCTACCAGCTCTAGATGCTGCCACTCTAGCACTAGGATGGCACCCAGTGAACTACCTGGCATTCTCTCCTAGGAAGTAGCCTGCAGAGAAATACTCACTTCAGAGTGGTTCAGACCACTGTAGTTGAAGCGATTTTCCTCCCCTCTCATACCCATTTAATTATGCTCTTCAGCTGAGCTTGCCCCAACAGGAAAACACAACTTGCTGGAATCCTGCAGAATCTTGCAGGTATCATTCCAGCTCTGCTTCACTAAGTGCAAAATTTAATCCTCCCAGGCTGAATAGCAACTGCGTTTCCAAACAATCCTAAGTAATCAATGGTGAGTAGGAACAATAAGTGCCAAGGAATGGCTTAATCATCACGGAACCATTAAAGGACTGAAACAGAGATGAAGTAACATGAAAATAAGAAAACACATTACTTAACAGGCAGTTTGGAAGGCAGAACTTCCCATGCAGGTAACGAGCATTTATTCCTGTTTGCAGAATTATTCTGACAACTCTACTAGCAAGAAGGTGCAACAGAGGAGTGACACTGTGAAATTGCTGCTGCAGTATAAGCCACAGTTCGGGTTTCAAAGCCCCTGAGTGCTCACACTTTGATAACACTACGACACTATTAGAAACATGGATACTTGGAACTTCCCACTTTATCACAAATTCTCTAATCCCTGAAAATCTCTTGGAGGTGGGAAAGCTGTATCCTTTGCATCCACTAAGTTAACAGCAAGAATTGCAAGCTCAGTTAGAGTCTGGGAAACAGTTCAAAGTTTTCCCAGATAAAGAAGCTATTGACAGCTCTATATTGTTAATGCTTCTATATCAACATGTTTCTCTTCTGCAGGAAATTTATTTACTGATGGAGAAGTCTCTAAGAGTAATAAACAATTACACAAGCAAATTCCTTTAGGGAGACAAGTCCTAGTAAAAAGGCTGAGAATAAAATCTAGCCGACCGTGTCTTACACATCAAAAACTAGTAAATTACTTCTCATAGTTGAGTTCTTTGAATCCCATAAAGCTCACATGCAGCAGACATTTTAAGACCATTTTAAGCCCACTCACCCAAACCCAAACAAACATCAGCCCTTCTCCCAAACTCACTCTTAAAAATAAATGTTATTTGTTTTCAGAAGAGTATTGGTAATGGAAGTCTAGGTCCTCTCCCTCCATCCCCTGAAGGACTAAATTCTACCTAGACACAAAGCAGGTTAGGTCGCTGGCATTATAAATATAAAAGCACAACACATCATAAATAGCTAAAACCATCTCATTATACTCTGAATACAAACCTACACGTCAAGAAACTGCATTATCAGAGATGGTTGCTCACAGCCATTTGTCTCTATCAGCTCCTCACACCTCTCCACTTTCTGAAAACCCTGAGTTTGCCTTGAAGAAGCATCAAAATATCAAACCTTACAGGAGCATGGGCAACTGATGCTTCGCTGTCTTGTGCTACAAAACAACCTCAGAACTCTTATGCAATCACGGCTCCATAAGAACTTGCTTTGTGCAGGTGGCATATTAAAGCAGGAAGGTGTGAATCAATAAACATACTTTGTCTACAGATATGATTGTAAGCAGGAAGACTAAAATATATGATAGTAGTAACTTCTTCCTGCATACAAAACAAAGCCTTCTTGCCAAAACCAGGATTGATCACTTAAGGACATGCCATAATACTGAAATACACAAGTGGGATTCCAATTTTTAGAGATTAAAGGATTTACTCATGTCAAAGTTTCAAAGTAAGAACTTAAGCTCCACAAAAACTTTTATAAATTGTCATGTTTCACTGGTACAGCAAATAAATCACACACTGAGCTATCACACCCTCTGCTTCCAAACTTTCCACATCCATCCTGTATTTCACTGCACCTTCCAGTTTGATAGCCACATAGATGCAATCTCCAAATGACAAGCAAAATACAGATGAGCCTCTTGTGATAATCCTCCACGTTCAAAACTGACGACATGTGACACAAAATCCTACACTTTGGGATCAACACAACATGCTGGCACTGAGCAGGCTGCATGTTTGATCTATGTCTAATCTCCAAAGACATTATATCAGCACCTGTATTTCACCTGAAAAGCAGGACAGCAGGCAGAGAAATTAATGTTACCATTTGAGCCTTATTTGCATTTCCTGTCTTTTAAAACATGTCAACATTGCAAATTTAATCTTTAGGTGACAAATAAAATCAAACTGAGACACATGTTTAACAGAAGTAATTGCTGGATTTTATGAACTCATCAGCTGACTGTAGGAACCTAGGAAAACATTCCTTGGAGAAAGGTTGTACTTAATTCTAAATAAAAGCAGAACCAGAGCAAACAGCAGCAGATCCTGCAGGACTGAAGGCTCAACCCTAAGCCTGTAACTTTCCCACTACTCTCAGACATAGACAGCTCTCACCTTCTGATTTGTCCAGAGGAGTGGGAAGGAGAGACAAGGCCCTGTTTCTAAAACAACAAAACTGAGCAGTTTAGAGATGGAGCCCTTTGGTTATATTCAAACTCTTCAGCCTAAAGTTGTAACTGAAAAGAAAATTTTAAAATATTCTGCGATTTGCTCCTTTGAAGATAAAGAAAGTAATCTGAACTTATTAAAAGTGAATGATGGGGAAAACAAAAATCAACCAATAGAAGAAGTCTTTCTTCATTCTTATTACTGAATAAACCAAACCAATCCCCTTATCTGTTCTACCTGGACAAACATGGCTCAAGCCGTTCACCTTGTATTTCATATATTTCATCTAACCATTCCTTTTCTAAATTCACAATCAAAGGAAAATATCTAACTGAACACCTAACTGAATTATTTTCTAAATAAAGTAAATCTAGAAACACATGAACAAGATCATGAAAACTTCCTGAACTCACAATTTCTTCCTGACATGCACCGCTCATCTACAGAGCAGCATTTCTCAAGGGAAGGAGTTCCTCACACTTGAAAAATCTAAGGTAAGACAGGTACTGGTCCCTAGATCATGCAAATTCAACCAACTCAAGCAAATTCAAACGAGTATTATCCTCCTTGATAATGACCTAAATCCCATATAAAAACATGTAATGACATTGATTAAGATGCAATTTAGAACAGCCAAACAAACCCGAGCATTTCTCCCACCTTCCAAATAAACAATATCATGAGTAAATGCTAAGGGAGGAGGAGCTAAATGCTTTGTGCAGCTGAAACTACAGAAATTCCTATCACTTAAGTAAAAAATTATTCTAACTGTGACACTTTCTTTTAACGTATGCCGTAACTAAAAAAGGTACCATGAACGGGAGAAAATAAGATATAAAAATTAATCAGTGTTCATCTCTCCCAAAGCAGCAGCTATAAGAACTCTGTCGGTACCACTGAGTTTTCCTCAAATAACTTACAATTAAACTATGATGGCCAAAACTAAGTCATCACTCATTAAGGCTCAACCAGTGGAGAAACCCCAACTAATAACAACAACAAAGTTGTCTTGTTTGAGCTACTTATTGCAGAAAATGAATGACCACCACATTAACAAACGTATGTAAGTACTCCTATACAATAGTCTTGTTTAGGTTAGTGTCCGTCCCCCCACTCCCAAGCAGATTCCTCTGAATGAGGAAATAGGGAAAGAATCAATATTTTCTTAACCAAATCCTCACTTTCCAGAGTCCTATGATTTTTCCTTGTAGTACAACCTCCACACATTAAAGTCGGTATGCGCGTGCCCTTCTTTTTCCTCCCCTAACACCAACCTTAGGAAGAGATCCAGAGTAATTTATTTCCCAAACTAGAGCATCTGCCTCAACCTTCTTCGTGCACGTCAGCAGCTTCTACTCAGAAGTGTTGAATTCCTTTAACCGCCCCGCCTTATTTTTGTGTTCCACTACGGAGACCTCCTCCCCCACAAGCCCTCTGAAAACCCCCGTTCCCGTTAACGGCGGCCCCAGGGGGCACAGCCTTCCCCCGCAGACACCCGAACACCGGAGCTGTCCCTCCTGCAGCCCAACAACAGCCCAGCTGTGTAGGTATCCTCCTCCTCCTCCGTGAGACTCGGCGCTGTTCCCGCGCACGTTCAGGCCCGGCCCGCCCCAGGCGGCCATGCACGGCCAGACACGGAGGGCCCGACCCGCACCACGACAAACCACGCGGAACCCCTGCTCTGGCCAGCACCTCACCCTTTTTTCCCTCTTCCCCCTCCCCGCAGTTGTCTCTGGCCGAGAGAAGCCGCCCTTGTCGCTCCGACAAAGCCCCGGCCACGCGCAGCGTGCGAGAGCAGAAAAGGAGGGAGGAGAGAGACGGCCGCGCTGCACTCACGCTCTCGTGGTCCCATCGCACGTTGCTGCGCTTTTCATCCGGGGCCAAGTTCCTGTCCCGGCCCATGAGCTCATCGAGGAGCTGGGCGGCCGATATCATCGTGAACTGCGGGCCGAATCCCCCTCGCCAGACACCACCGCGACCACCTCGGCCCGACCGCCCGCGCCGCGCCTGACAGAGACAAAATGGCGGCGATGGCTGGCCCTGCCCACAATGCACCGCGCGGGCCAAGCCCTCTGTACTCCGCTCCCGTGCCGCCCTGTTCGGGCAGTCGCGGGGCACGCAAGCAGGAACGGGGAGTCGCGGCAAATACCGGGACGCGGAATTACCACCGCCGCGCGTGGTTTCGCGCGAGGGGCAGCGGGTGCCACACAGACGGTGTCCTGCCCAGTGAGGTGTCATGGCAAACCATGCCCAGCCCAGCGAGGTGTCATGACAGATAATGTCCAGCTCCCTGTGGTGTCACTGCAGATGGTAAGCCGTCACGAGAGTGTCCAGTCTAGTGCTGTGTCAGAGCGCAGGGACACAGCCGAGACACACAATGGAGAAAAGGAGACCCAGACGTGATCTTACCACTCTCTGCAACGTCCTGAAAGGTGGTGGTAGTCAGGTGGGGGTTGGTCTCTTTCTCCAGGCAGCAAGTGACAGAACGAGAGGACACAGTCTCAAGCTGCACCAAGGGAAATATAGGTTGGATATTAGGAAAAAAAAAAAATTCACGGAAAGAGTAATAAAGTACTGGAGTGATCTGCCTGGGGAGGTGGTGGAGTCACCATCCCTGGATGTGTTTATAAAAAGACTGGATGTGGCACTCGGTGCCATAGTCTAGTTGATGTGTTAGGGCTGGGTTGGACTCTACGATCTTGGAGGTCTCTTCCAACCTAGTCATTCTGTGATTCTGTGATTTTGTGCTAGTGGCCTTGCTGGTCATGGCTGGAGGCTAAGAGCATGGGCCTGGGCATAGCTGAAGAAGTGTCATTGTCCCCTCTGCATCCTGGCAGGAGAAAGTCACCCAAACGGCTCGTGATGCACAGCTACTGAGTCCCGGTCTGAGTGCCTCCAGCTGTGCATGTTGCTCTAGGAATTCAGGGAATTGTACGATCGTTATGGTTGGAAAAGGCCTCTAAGATGGCCCAGTCCAACCATCACCACACTCACCAATAAACCATGTCCTCAGGTGCCATATCCACACGTTTTTTGAACGCTTTCCAGGGATGATAACTCCACCACTTCCCTGGAAAGCCTGTCCCCATGCTTGACAGGTTGAGGGAAAATAGAAGTCCTGCATATGTAAAATAGATCTGATTCTTTGACCTTGGAACCAGCCCATTTTGTTTTCCTTTCTAGATGTGGCTTTGTACTCGATATAAACTGAATTTCACATAGAAATTGCCAACTATTTCCTAATTACTCAACATTGTTTTGAACATACTAAGTACATACAATAAAATAAAATTTTAATTATATTTTTTGAAAAGCTTGAAGCAAATGTTTATGCAGATCCTGTAAAACCCACTTAGACTGACAGCAACTTTGTTCAGCACCACTGAGGGCTTCATGCAAGCACCAGTTGTTATTTGAGGAGTTTGCTTTCGGAGATATTTCCGTAATCTCCCTAATGCAGCACTGTGAGGCATCACAAATTTCTTTCAAGGTTTGCAATATTGTAATGGTTTAAGAACCCAATGGAACTGTTGGAACAGTATGATTGAAATCAACATAACACAAGTTACAGTATGAATTTTCGGTCAATATCCTGCAGTCTGGGTTTGGGGATGGGAGGGAAGGGGGGGTGCTAATGCTGGAAATGGGGAGAACTGGGCTGTTTCAGTTTTTTTCTAATGCTCTGGTTGCATAGAGGAAGCAAACAAGTACACTGGAGCCCGACTACTGCAGAATTCCTTGGCATGCTGCTGTGGCTGCACGGAGCAAGCTGGAATATGAAAATATGAGTGAAGTTTGACATTACTATTTTGACTTTTTATAGTGGTCAAGTTTTTACTGCCTGCTCTGTAACATGGTTTAAGACAAATCCACGATGACAAAGAACAGCTTTCAAACCAAACCATGCAAATGGCAGGAATTACCTATAATCTTTCCAATTGCTTTGCAGACAGATAGTGATCTTTATTTTACTTATGTTTTTAAGGGATTAGTTGGTTCTGCTGAGTACGTATAGAGACGAACAGACTTTTCTCTGCAGGGTGAGGATGCCCCATCCCCGGAAGTGTCCAAGGCCAGGCTGGGTGGGGCTTGCACCAACCTGGTCTAGTGTAAAGTCTCTCTGCCCGTGACAGGGGGTTGGAAATAAATGAGTGTTACGTTTCTTCCCAACCCAAATCATCATAATCTTAAAAATCTCTTCAGTACTTCCCCATGCAGTTACCAGGCAAACCCAGTTTTTCTGAATTCCTCTATTTAGCCTCTTTTAACAGCAGGTTTTTGTGTAGCAGTGGTTATCATAAAGTTATTCCTTCCTTGGGTAAAACCACTGGATAAAATTAATCTTAATTAAATTACCACAGTCAGTGACCTAGAAATATGGCCCACCCCTGGAAGGGTCCAATGCCAGGCTGGACGGGACCTCTAAATAAGCTGGTCAAGAGAAGAGTGTCCCTGCCCATGGCAAGGGGGTGGAACGATATGATCTTTGAGGTCCCTCCCAACACTTAACGATTCCATAATTCACTCCATGATAAATCGAGAGCCAGCAAAAACAATCAGCAGAGCAGGAGGCAGCGCATACGATTCATTCCGATGTCCATTGCTAAACAACATATACCCGTGACTGCGCCGTCCGGCCCGTCCCCGGGCGGCGGCCGCGCCCCGGAACCTGCTGTCGGGGCCGGGTTGTCACCGGCAATAGTGTCCCCCACGCCGGAGCACGGCGGCGGTAGCGGCGAGGCGCGGTGCGGCCGCGGGGGTGTGGGAGGCGATGCGGGAGGCGGGCGGCGGCTGCGGGGAGATGGCGGAGCGCGAGCGGCAGGAGCGGCTGCGGGAGGCGGCGGCGCTTGGGGACGCGGAGGAAGTGCGGCGGCTCGTGGAGCTGGGGGTCGGCCTCAACTCCCAGAACGAAGTCAACGGATGGTAAGGGCGCCCCCCCGAACGCAGGGTCTCTCGGAGAGCGCGGCCCGGGCGGTCCCGTGCGGAAGCTGCCGTCGATTCGCTCCGCACTTGAAAGGCGACGCGGGGTGAATTGAGGAAGAAAAAGGTCGATGCGCCTCCGAATACTCCGCTGTGGAGCAGTCCCTATTCCAGAGAGAATAACCGGGGTCACAAACACGCGTCCCCACTCCTCCTCCTGCCCTGTTTGCCCGTTCTCCACGTCATTGTGGACTTATTCTGTAGTGTTCGTTTTCATTTTTTTTTTTTTCCCCCCAGCCTGAGACAGCGTGATCTGTCAGAACACAAACCTCGGCTTTACTTGCTTTTGCCTAAGCAGCAATATTTATTACTAATTCAAGTTAGAAAATTACTTTCTCTTTCAAGCAGGGAACTTACTCCAGCGGTGTATACAAACACTTGGGATTTGGCATCTCGTTCAGATCCACTTGAGGACCCTAAAGCGAAGGCTGTTGTGTAATAGACTCTTGTACAAGTAACACTGTAGGCATAAACACGCACATAATTTTATTTGAAGGAGGATTTTACAGGAAATGCTCAGGCATTTTCAGAGACTGTTTTCTGCAGATTCAATTCAGCCTGCATTTACTGTGCTGTTTTGTGCTTGAAATTACAAACTTAGTAAAAAAAGGTGGAACAACTTTTTACACGCACAGATGGTTATAAGACAAGGGAGAACAGTTTTAAATTAAAAGAGGAGAGACTTAGATTAAATGTAAGGAAAAAATTCTTCCTTGTGAGGGTGGTGAGACCCTGGCACAGGTTGCCCAGGGAAGCTGTTCCTGCTCCTTCCCTGGAAATGTTCAAGGCTGGGTTGGACAGGGCTTGGAGCAACTTGGGATAGTGGAAGATGTCCCTGCCCCTGGCAGGGGTGGAATGAGATGAACTTTTAAGGTCTCTTACAACTCTGTGACTAGAAACCATTCTAGAATTCTGTGAAATTCTAATTAAAAATATGAAAAATAAAATTAGGAAAAGAGCAAGACTTTTAAAGATGAAAGTTCAATCAGGAGTTTTGAGAAGTGTGGAACACTTAACAACTTGAGCTTTAAATTGTGATTAAAATTAAAGCTTGTAAAAATTTAGCTGATTCACAGGATGCTGAATTATCTTAGAAAAAAAAGCAAGCTGTCATCAGAATGAGTTTGTATCTAAAACTGGAATCGATGAAATCAGTTTTGTAATAAAATGAATTTTTTTCAAAAATAATGATCTGGTAATTTTTAACCATGGCAATAAATGGATCTTCATTGTTGTTTAAGTTTGTACAATTAAAATTTTTGCAGTGAGCTTCTTAGTCTGTATGAAGCTTAGAAGTGCTGAGTACTTACATTTTGGTACATATCAGGTCCATGGGTAGATGGTTCCTCTCTGCACAGGCCATGTGGAATGGCCAGGATGATCCCAAAAAGAGGCTGTACTGTTGAGCCTTACATATCTTCTCTAAACTAGCAAATTTTGTGCTCAATGCAAATACTGGCCTCTCTGCCTGACTTTGCAGTCTCTTTCCTACCAAACCGAAACACCCAAAGTGGAAAAAGCTTTTTGGAGCTGGACTTCCAACTGAAAGTTTTTCTCTTCTAAATTTATTTTTCTCTGCTTTATTTTATGTAATTCTTAAAAAATAAATAAACAAACTCGGAGAAGGGTTGAGCATGTTCATTTTTCTGAAGAATTTCCTTGAGCTGGAGCTAGAGAATTAATTAAAAAAAAAAAAAAAAAAACAAACCAAAAAAAAAAAAAAAAAAAAAAAAAAAAAAAAAAGCTAGAGAAAAGTTAAACACCACTAGAACCTGGGATAGGAAAGAATGGTACAACTCTATAGCAAGTGTGTGAGTCTATAAGTCCTTAATACACACACTAAATAAGATCTGAGCACTAAGCAGCTTTTAGGATTTTTTTTTAACATGTTTCTCTAGTCAGCAAGTGCAAGTAATAATTTGAAAATACAGAAAATGGTCCTGTGCATCACTTAAGAATTGCAGAAAATTAGTTGTCTGCAGATCTAAGCTGAGTAATTACTGATGCAGGAAATGGGAACTTGGCAAAGAACTATTCTTAGAAACTATGCTTACAATATTTTAAATGAATTAAAGAGTACATAGAGCATCTTAGGCAGATGCCAGTAATAGATCATATATACACACACACAAAGTATTCTAAGTACAGCTGATTCTTTAAAAGATTATCATACACAAACCTTACTTCATACTTATTTTTCTGGTAGCCTAAAGGCTGTAGCCTAAGAAATGATAAACTGAAAAGATCCTGAACTTTAAAAATACTTCTGCAGTAAAGAGTATTGGAACAAAGAGAAAATCAGCACGTCCCATTGCAGACTCCCAGTCCAGGGTGAATTTCCAAGGAAGTTGGCAACTCAAACCTGTTTTACATGTGCACAGAATGTTCTCATAGGCAGCAAGAATGAGCAGAAATGATTCTGCCGTAACTCAGGATTTGACACAACGTTCATGTTTTCCGTGTGCAGGACCTGCTTGCACTGGGCCTGCAAGCGGAACCACGCGGCGGTTGTGGCTTATCTGCTGCATGCTGGGGCTGACAAGGACATCCTGACGAAGAAAGGGGAGAGGCCAGCCCAGTTAACATCCAAGAGAGAGATCAGGAAGATGTTGGGAGGTAACCTATAGTGACACTGCCATATGTTCATCAAATATTAGTAAAAGGGTATTTCAAAGCATGTGTGCACCATTTATTGTTCTGTATGCAAAGATAGTGTGTTTGGATTTTAATATTAGGACTTGCTTTCTAGAGTGTTTACATGGTAAGAAAACAAAGTTTAAGTAAAGGGGATCACTAATAAATTCCGTATCCAAGCTAGCCAAACTTTTTTCTAAACACTGGAAATTTAGGAAAACTGTATTTTGAGGAATGTTATGTGCCAGGTAGATGCAGTTTCCAGTTTTCAGAAGGACAGCAGGAGAGAAATCTCTCAAAATTGTAGGAAATTCCTGTATGAGCAACAGCTAATTTTCCTTATGTTATGTGCTGGATAAATCAAAAATTAGCCCCGATAAACGGCTCAATAAAGGACATTGGTTAAGCATCTCTATCGTGTTTTGTAACAGAACAGGTTTTGCTGCTGGAGGTGATAATTAATTTGAAACAACCTCTTGTCTCTCCTTTATACTCCCGTGTCTGGTTTTGTTTTCATTGTTGTCTCTCTCAGCTGTTGAATGGGTAATGGTGCAGCTGTCCCACTACTGCATGTTCTCTTCCCTTTATCCTCTGCCTTAATATCAAACAACATACAACCCTTTGTTTTTTTGTTGCGGATACATTATGAAGATGACAGCATTATTCCACCAGAGACCATGTTACAATGTGCTGCTACAGATTAAAACAAGCCAAAACAGAACTATTGCAGTGTTTAGAAGGAATTAGCACCCCCAGAATTATTAGAATCAGACTCAGCTTTTATGAGCAACACCTCAGCATTCTGTTTATTGTAGTGAGTCATTGAAAACCGATATAATCACGGACAAAGAGCCTCTAAGTAATTAAAGATAGAAAGTCGTGTGTGTATTCACCAGCGGGTGGCATGGGAATCATCTCTGAAAGTCGTGGCTGCCCCGAACAAGGCTCTTTGCTCTCTATTTATTTTCCAAGATCTTACATACAATACATATGCATAGCCCCAGCACCTCCTATCCACGCTCTGTATTAAAATGAGGCTATCAGTCCTTCACGTGTGTGCAATTCTTCTCTTGAATTGGGTCAGTGGGCTCAAAGGATGAAGTCAGGAGAGTCTTCATCAGGTCTCTGTGACCCTCTGGCACAATCCAAGGTCCCCTGCTTTGTGATTGATTGATATGAAGTCCAGGTGCTGGCCATTGTTCTCACTGGTTTCAATCTGTTCTTATGACAGTTCACTCACTCCACTTTTTCTATAAAGAAGCTCATAACAGTTAGCTCTAGCTTAGGCATCTAATAATCATTAACCTACCGTTTACTAATCTAACTTACATCTTGATCAATATAAATTGCCCTTAGCTAAAATCATAACTCTTTAAAATCATGTTTCATTTCCCCAATCCTTCTTCAAAGTTAGTAAATTCTTTTACTAATATATAAATTCTTTTTCATCTAGCAAAGCTGTTTGGTAGGGGTCCTTTAAGACCGTACCATATGCTCTTAATATTAAAAGCAGTTAAAGCTGCTAGTCACTTCAGCATTCTCCAATTCCAAACAAGTATTATAACCAACAAAATCAAACTTACACTAACTAAAATAAACAAAACAATAATCAAATAAACCAAGGTATTGAGCAAACCAGTTGCAGCTGGTGACCACCCAGAAAGCACATCCCACCAATTATGGGATGGGCCTTCTTCTAACCTTTAAATACTCTCAGTATAGTCTCTGTGTCATGATGTATTGTAATCAAAGTTCTCTTTCCTTTATCTTTAATTTCCCCAATAATTTATTTTAATTCATGGTGTTTCAATAATTGTGCAACTAAAGTTAAATTCATCTCTGTAGGCACAGGTGATATTTCTTGAACAGTAGTCAAGTTCGCCTTTATATGTTGGTACAATAGGAAAAAAATCACATCTGATAGGAAAAAAATCACATCCTTCAATTTTGACAAAGCTACAAATGCACAAGTTAAATTAATTTTCCTACACAGTTGCATTTGTAACTTTTAGCATCTGAATCAGAGACTTACAGGAGATAAAATCATAAGCTTTTCCTTGGCACTTATATTTACCAGTCACATTATAATGCAGTGGTGCTGCATTAGCTGTGGCTATAGCGATGATCCTAAATGTCACAACTTTCCAGGCTATACTTGATTATCCATTACAATTACAAGTTTTCCTATTTTTCAAAGAGTTGTTGTACTATACTTATCATTTATTTTCCCGAGAAAGTTTTAATTTTAGTTCATTATCACCCAGAATAACTTTCCAGAGTTTCTCAGGAGCTTTCTTCACTCAGGAGTGATGGATCCAGGTGCTTTGTTCCATGATCTTGATTGCAGTAAAGGTAATGAGGAGCACTTGGAATGGTCCCTCCCATTGTTCCAAAGTCTTTTTCTGCAAAAGACTTAATGTGTATGTAACCCCAGGCTGTACATCATGTACTGGTTCATCTAGTTCTCTGGTTCGAGCCCCAGCCACATGTTTCTTTATTTCTCTAAGTTTATTTAGGGCCATCATGTATCTGTATAAGGTTTCTTCCTCTACTTGAGTGGGTGTTGTTCCTTCTTAAATTCCATATCGCCTTCCACACAATATTTCAAAGGGGTTTAGTTTTTCTTTTATTCTTGGCTTAGTCCAAATTCATAATAATGCTAATGGAAAAGCCAGAGGCCAAGGTAACTTTGCTTCTTGTCCCAATCTTATAATTTGCTGCTTAATCAAATGATTCATTTTCTCTATTTGGCCACTTGACTGAGGATGATATGGAATCTATGCCTGAATGGTGGCTAATTTGCTGCATAATTTTTAAAATAAAATGTGCCCTCCTATCTGAAAACATTGTGGCTGGGACTCCAAAGCATGGTATTATTTCTTCTATCGGTGCTTTAGTTACCACTTGCACTTTGGCAGTTCTGGTAGGGAAAGCTAGCCACCCTGAAAAGGCATCTGTTAACACGAATAGGTATTGGTACCCTTCTTTCCTGGGTAGTTCTGAAAAATCAATTTGCTATTGCTGCCTGGGTACATATCTTTTCCCAATTTGCCCAAGCTTTGTTTTAGGAATATTTTTGGGATTAGTTTGGAGGCAAAGGCTACATTGGCAAGACACCTGAATTACTATATGTTACAAATTTCTAGCTATGATTCTATCTTTCAAATAATTGTACAGAGATCTGTTCCTCAATTGGAATGTTTTCTCATGTTCCTCTTTCACTAATGATCTTAGCACGTAAAAGGAAATCATAAGCCTTCCTTTCCCTTCATCTGTAATAGCCCACCCCTCTTGATTATTACTTCAGTTTTCTTTTCTCAGTTCTTTTACTGTCAGGGGTTTTGGGGTCTGGCATATTGCTTCCTTGCAATCCCGTCCCAAGGTTCTTTGTCCAGTACTAACCTTGTAGCCCAAATAAATAACTGTGCTTCACCATCTGGGCTTTCTTCTGGGATACGTGATACCCCTGTAGGCACCAAAAGTTTAGGAGGCTTAGCATCCACTCTAGACATACCTCTTGAGTTTTGGTAGCTATCAGGTCATCAACATACTGTGACAGCTATCCTTCTCCTGATGGAGCTTCCCAGGATTCCAGATCTTTTGCTAGTTGTTCTCCAAACAAGGTGGGCAATTTTTTGAACTCCTGCAGAAGCACTGTCATGTGAGCTGGGTTATTTATTCAAATGCAAAACTTTTCTGGCTGGCTTCATGGAGAGGAAGGCAAAAGAAAGCATCTTTTAAATCTAAAACAATAAACCATGTTAGTTCAGGTGTTAAACAAGTTAACAAAGTGTAGGGATTGGCACCCACTGGATATAAATCCTGTTATCCTATGAACACCTTTTAAGTTTTATACTATTCAATATGATCCATCAGGCTTTTTAACAGATAAAAAATTTCAATCACTGGGCGAATCCCTTAACTTTACTTTTTTTTTTTCCAGGGTGTATTGCTTAATTCTAACGAGTTGGGGTTGGGGGTGTGGTGGGTTTTTTTGGGGGGGGGGGGGGGGGGGGTTGTGTTTTTTTTCTTTAAACTTAACTTGCACTGGAGGTGCCTTCTTTGCTCTCCTGGTGTGTTAAAAGCTCAAACCCCAGGAAATACCTGATCCATTCTTTTCCTGTAAATCTCACCTTCACTTTTAACTTTAGCCTCATCAGTTATCTACATCAAGCTTAACAATTCCACATATTGTTGGTCCTTAACCTCCAAAGTAATCTCTCCATTTTAAAATATTATTTTTGTCTCTAATATTTCCAATAGATCCCCACCCAAAAGTGCTGATGGAGCATTGGGCATATATAGAAGCCTGTGAATTCCCCATTGTTTCCCAAGTTTATATTTCAATGGCCTACAAAAATAGGTTTTTTCAGATTGGCCAGTTCCCCTTTTACCATAACATAATCATCCATTATTGGTATTAAAGCTTACTTTAACACTGAATTTGTTTCCCCTGTGTTTATCAAAAACTTCATTTCTTTTTCTTTGTTCCCTAGTTTCATGATACCCAGAGGGTCTCCTAGGGATCCTCCGGTCCACCTCAGTTTTCCTTAACATGAGCAACCACTGCCTTCCCTTTTTGATGTCCTCTTCTTTGGTTCATTTCTGAGTCCGGGACGCTGTAGGACCCTTTGGAGAGGGCTCCTCTTCCCCACTATCACTGCTGGGAGAGATTTAGGAGTAAGTGGAATAGCTGGAGTAGGGGATAAAATGGAAGGTGAAGATGAACTTGATATAGAAATCACAGTTGATTCAGCTGTGCTTAGAGCTGGAGTTGAAGTAAAAATGGCTTTGGTTAAAGCTGGAGTTGAAATAGAAATTGCTTTACTAAATGTGTTAAAGTCTTTGGCTCTAAATCAGCTCGATCAAGAAGCTGTTGTTTACACTGGGCACATTCTCTGTACCAGTTAGCAGAAGGACAGTAGTAACGTCATGCACAAATTTTATACTGCAAAAGCACCCAGGCACAGTGACGACCTCTAGGTGCACCAAAAGCTGCAGGAAAATTCCCAAAAATACAAGCTATTCCATTCACTCCTTCTTGACTTTCTAAATTCTCCACAGCCTGTTGTTCCCAATCCAGAGCCACTAGTCTCTCAGCAGACATCTGATATAAACCTTCTAAATATATTCTCTCATTTTCTCTGTCTATCCACCAGTTTACTAAATTCACAAACTCCTACAAGTCAAGCACAAACCACTTAGGTAAAGAAAGTCCTTTTATTCATCTGGCCAGATCGAGTTCTCAGACCAAAATTACCCTTATTTTAATTCCAACAATCTACAAACACAATCTCCATACCTAAAATCACAACTAAGCTCTTGTCAAGGGCTTCTGTTACTCCTTGCCAAACTGGTCCTGTCCTTTGCTGTCCTCAATCTACTTCAAAAACATTCATGCCACAGCTCTCAGAGGCTAATCAACTCTTTCACTCAGCATATGCTGCACTTAAAACTTTTAACACAAGATGGATGTTGCCTCAGAAATACAGTTACAGTGAATATCATCCCAGTAACCAGAACACACACATCACAGTCACAGCAGGGAGGGGGCTTTAAGGGTTTTCATAAACCCCACTCGCTTCGTTTTTCCTGGCTGTTTCAGTCTCCTGAAAACGGAACTGCAGGTCCAAACTCCTCAATCACTTCATGCTAACAGCACATCTCGGCAAACTCACAATCGTTCTCACAGTCAGGACACATTCACACAGCATAACAACCACAAATCAGGATTTGCCCCTACAATTGCTAGCCCCAGATTCTAGCAAACTGACCCCTCTATGGCATAACAAATGGCAAAATCCCTTTCTGCCAGCAACAACAATCCGAGCCCTCCATGGCCCGGTACAACAGCTTAACAGCTTTCTCTGCTGGCGACCAAGTACAACTGCCCAGATACCAATCAAGCTTGCAAGCACACTACAGAGGCACAAGTTGTGTGTAGGACGTCTCCCACGACTTACCAACAGCCTTTCCTGACCACGCATATGCCTTATAGGTCACTGTTCAAACTGTTTCAATTTTTTTCTTAACATACCTTTTTGTCTGGAGTTTTAGTAGTCAGGAGTTCTTGTCTGCTGCTGGATGAACAGGTTGGGCAGTGGAGACCACTTTTCCAGGAATATCCCAGGGGCGCCCTGAGGGGTTCCTCCACCCGAGCAGAACCTTCTCCTGCCTGGCTTGCCAATTGAATCATTGAAAACTGATATAATCACGGACAAAGAGCCTCTAACTAATTAAAGTTAGAAAGTGGTGTGTTTATTCACCGGCGGGTGGCACGGGAGTAATCTCCAAAAGGCGTGGTTGCCCCCGAACAAGGCTCTTTGCTCTCTATTTATTTTCCAAGATCTTACATACAATACATATGCATAGCCCCAGCACCTCCCATCCCCGCTCTGTATTAAAATGAGGCTATCAGTCCTTCACGTGTGAGCAGTTCTTCTCTTGAATTGGGTCAGTGGGCTCAAAGGATGAAGTCAGGAGAGTCTTCCTGAGATCTCTGTGACCCTCTGGCACGATCCAAGGTCCCCTGCTTTGTGATTGATTGATATGAAGTCCAGGTGCTGGCCATTGTTCTCACTGGTTTCAATCTGTTCTTATGATGGTTCACTTAATCCAATTTTTCTATAAACAAGCTCATAATATAACAGTTAGCTCTAGCTTAGGCATCTAATAATCATTAACCTACCGTTTACTAATCTAACTTACATCTTGATCAATATAAACTGCTTCTAACCCTTAGCTAAAATTTTAACTCTTTAAAATCATGTTTCAGTAGGAAAAAAAGACATGGAGCTTTCTGATGCATCTTCTAGCCTGTGATGCTTTTAGCACTACATTCCCTTTGTGTAAAGAATAGGAAAAAAATTTAAACCCCAAATCAGTCTTGGATAATGTTGTAATTTTTTTTGTTTGTTTTGTCTTTTTTTTTTAAAGAAGAGGATGAACTCACAGACTTAAAGCAAGATTCAGATCTGCCAATCATCCCCAATTACCTGGCTAACCCACCTTTCCCATATGTTTACAACACCTCAAGTACCAGCATCCCAGATCCTACTCTGAATGGGAATCTCTCACACTTGGAACCACAAGACACCAACTCTTCATCTGTACCTGACTCGCACACCTACAAACCAGCACAAGTACTGTTACAGCAGGGGAATGTTGCTCCTGAGGCACCTCCCAATGGGGAAGTCCCACCCCTGCCTCGAGGGTCTGCTGGACCGTCACACCCAAATCCTGTCCTCCAGAGAGCTCCTGCTTACCAGGGTTCAGTGCCTTGGGGCAGAAGCCCCTCACCAGCAGGATCCAACCAGTCCCTACCCCAGCAAGGGAAGAGCTCCTGCATGGGGCCTATGCCAGCCTTTCAGCCCATTTTCTTCACAGGAGCTTTTCCACTCAACGTGCAAGGTAACACCAAAAATCTCTTCTAGCTTTGTGTTGCTTTTCTGTCACCTTGGGTAGTGCAGACTCATAGTGTGTTTCCAGAGATTTTCAGATAACCATGCTTAGGCATTCAGGCTCACATGGCTCAGTCTGTACTGAGCTGTTCTAGGATCTGCCTGTTCTGCAGAGAAGGAAACTTGGAATTCCAGTTACCATTCAGAATTTTGTTCTTCAAGTAACAGACATTCTGATACCATGGGGTAGCAATGAGAAGTGAACTGAGAGGAAGAAATACCAATAAAAGCAATCTTGGATTGCTCAGGAAATTGATAACCAGTAGAAGCTGCTGTTAAATCAGCTTAAATCAATTAAAGAGTATTCATGCAGTGGTTCAGACATGCAGACATATATTGCATTAGATTTGTGTGCTGGCTTGAAAGCAAAACCAGCAAGAAACTTCAAGTCAGAATAAACAATTTAATAGGAGGAAAAAAGGTAAAATAAAATAAATGCAATAGTACAAAATATCACTGACAAAGTCAGAATACAACCTGATACCCTGTGGTAGCAGTCCAGATGAAGTGGTCTTGTTGAAGCAGTGATCCCATAGAAAGGTCAGGTAACTCTTGTCCTCTGGGAATCCAGTGGATACAGCTGCCTGTGCTGTCCCAAATCCCAGATTATATCCAGGTGGGAATGCTTGGCTCCTCCCCCTGGGCAGAGCATCTCACAATGGGCTGATATCATTTTATCAGTCTTGTAATGGGTCCTTGATTGCCCATTAAACAGAGAGAGCTCCTGGAGGGAGTTATCTAGGAGTCATGCAGCAGGCCATTGATGGGCCCTTAACAGAAGATAGTCCGGAGGGAGGGGGCAAGGGAAACACTGCCCAACCTAGTTTCAACATCTCATGTAGATGATGATAGAATACATACTTTGGGCACATCTCACATAGTAATCTAGGACAATTTGCTATGATTTTTTCATATAATTTGATTAAAATCAATCTCATTAAAACTGTGGTCATACAGTTCCAGGTTTTGCTTTCTGAGGATTTATATATTCTTACCAGTGACACAGAGGAGGTTAATAGAACATAGAAATACCTGGAAGTTGTTATAGAGACATTGTTTCCAGTTCCTTTATACCTCTGCCTGTTAATGTGACTTTTTATTTCTAATAGAATTGGTGCTTAAAGTGAGAATACAAACCCCTAATCTTAGAGAAAATGACTTCATTGAAATTGAACTGAACAGACAAGAACTGACCTACAAGGAGCTGCTCCAAGTGAGTTGCCGTGAGCTGGGTGTGAACCCTGAGCACGTTCAGAAGATCAGAAAATTACCAAATACAATGTTAAGAAAGGTAAGAGCTCTACCTTTTGAAGTGCAGCAACTTATAGAAGAGATTTTTAGATTACTTTTACTGTTATAAAGGAATAATTTGTTGGTCACCTGCATAGGCCCATGTTGGGGAAAAAAAAAACCAAAAATGAAAAATCTGCTCAACTTGCAACACTCAGAATTTCTTTGGGATTTCTTAAGTAAAAAGGTTCTTAAATTTATTGATCACCTGCTTTCATAATCATTTGGTGCTGGACCCAGTTAATACCTGATTTTATAACTCCATTGTAAAATACAACACAACATCACTGTGAGCTGCCAACAGCATTTAAAAGACCTGCAGAGTTCAACCAAGCTTTGTGAGTTCAGCAAGACTTGGCTGCAGTCCTTGCATAGAGGTGTTTTTCAGGGTTACTCTGAGTGCAGGACTCTGAATGTAACTGTCCTTCCTTCAGTGACATCCTGCAGCCAACAGAGAAGGAACCTGATGACCTGTTTTACCAACTCACCACTGACTTTTCTTTCACTCTCAAATCCTTGTAGAGCATTGTTGGCGTCACTCATGGGGAAAATCTGATTAGGAACAGATTAACAGACTTCACTCTGCTGCATCTTCACTGACTATAGGATGTCTTACTCTGTGTTAGTCAAGAAGTAGAGAAAAAAAAGGACATAAGCAATTCTGTCACTTCCCAAATTAGTTGTTGAAAGAACTTTTTATTTTCATCCCTAACCACTTCAGGCTCTCTGGTAGGACTTCAGGACCCCTAGTGTTCCTGCAGTGACACAAACCTGACACTCTGTACTGCTGTTGGCAGCAGAGCACTGCTGCAGGGGCTCAGAGCTGGTCTTGCTGGGTAGCTCTGAAGGAAGCCAGATACATGCATGACCTCCTTGGGTAGATCAGCTTCAATTCATCATCAATTCATCGGCTCCAAGAATTAGCAAGGGGAAAAAAAAAAAAAAAGATTGGGGTGGCATACAGTAGATCTTGACAAGTGTAATCCCACTAATCACTTGCACTCACCGTCAGTGTTGCATTCCTTCTAAAAATAGACTTAAGGGAATAGCTGAGTAAGACCCCAGAGTAAATTGAAGATGCAACAGGATATCTGCTTTCCAGTTCACTGTAAAGAACTGTCATAGTTATGAATAAATACATACCTTGTGTTAGTATGAGCTTATGATTTTAACTTACCTCTGCAAAATTTACAGACACTATCGCCTAACTCCTTATGTATTTGTTTAAAGGACAAGGATGTTGCAAGGCTACAGGATTTCCAAGAACTGGAGCTTGTTCTAACAGTAAGCGACAAAAACTTACTTTTCAGAGTCCCAACACTTTCTGAACAGAGTGGGTATAACAAGAAGGCATCAGAATTTACATACTAATTAAGGAGTAAAACAAAAGATTTTTATCTTTCATTTTACAATTATGTTTGAAAAACAGTATCTCTAAGGGCTAATGATGTGAAAAACTCTATTTTGTTAACCGTGAAATAAACTGAAGTGGTTATGCACATTTACAGCTTCTAGTTAATCTAAGAACAGTGAGTCTGGTGTAAAAGTAATTCAATGCACAGGAAGTACTGGTAGAACAATCTGTTAATGCAACACTTCCTTACAAAAGGATAATGAAATACTGCAGAGTTAGCAGCTCTCAGGGAAAGGCTTACCTTAAGCTGTTCTAATAATTTGTTTGCTATAAAATAGCAGAGGTAATCAAGCTAAAGAACTTGCCATGAAGCCCATTTAATATTTGTACTGAGTCCATTACCATCAGTGTTCTCTTTTTAAATCATGTTTATTAAGTCCTGTCTTACTTAGATGGAAAAAAAGAAGGGTTTACATCGGTGAAAGCACAAAACTATGTCAAGTTTAAATTCTATCAAGTGACTTATTACCTGTGATTTCTTAATCCCTGTTTACACCGTTCCCTATTTCTCAGGTTGAAAATAAAAGTGACAGTAATTATCCAAATAATAAATACGCTCTCAACCAAAATCCCGTTTAGTGTTGTCTGTCTATATGTACATGAGTAATTGACATGTAATGACATGTGCAATTTAATATATTACTTTTGTTACTGTGCTGATATTTCTTCAATGCTGCTTTATTTTCCCCTTTTAAAAGCACAAAAAGTGTAATTTTATTTTCCTTTGACCTCTACATTCATGAGAAAAAATTCATCTTCAACCTATAAAGTTACCTGTGTAGAAACAAAGTACCCAGGGTTTTCTGGGCTGATAGCCAATTTTGATATCCCTACGCAAAGTATTTTCTTTTTCTCACTGTGACTTGTGTTTACCCATGTAGTTTACTGAAAAGAAAATCACAATAACTTAAAATTCAGAATTTGACTACTTTTGCTGTGAAAGTCTCGAATAAAGAAATTAAAAAATATTTAAGAGCTGGATTTTTTCTGATTCTTTTAGGATTTTAGTATTTAGTCACTTGAATTTGAGGAAGAGTTCTACTCTGGTAGGCCACGTGAAAAGCAGGTGCTGTGGATTAGATGAATAAACTAAAGTATGATATGTAACAGGCAAACAGAATGTACCAAGCTAGTCTGAATTTTCCTGTTTCTTCACCTCCCCCCTCTTTCCCCCCAGTTTCTTTGGAAACTGCAGCTGCCAAAGGAATTTATTTTTTGTCTTGTCTCAGAGTTCAGAGCCTGAGCAGCCTGTGCAGTGTCCATGCAGCTGCTGGGGCAGTCCTGGGCTGAGTCCCTGTGCCTGGAATTGGGGACCAAGCACAGCCTCCACCTGTCCTGGAGACTGCCGCTGGTAAGGGACAGCAGCTGCCTATGTCACCGCCAATCCAGGGGGAACTGTCTCCAAAGCGCCCTGGGCTTTCTGCTCTCAGCTCGTGAAAGCGCTTGGAGCACAGGGACTAAGCACACCAGAGGGAGCTCCCAACCTACCATCAGGAACCAGGCTGGGGCTCAGCTGCCAGCACAGATCCCTGCTAACACTGAATTCTCCTTGTGTCCAGTCATCACACTGAAGCTCAGTTTCCCCAGGTGAATATAGGAGGTTTTGTCACAGCGAAAAAGCCTCTTCTACAAAATGCCAGAGGTCAAGCATAGTCCCGGTCATTGGCAGTATCTGTTTTTATACCAGATTGCTGGTGGAATATTAAGTTCTCTGTGATGGAATAAAATTGTCATTCCCTGTGATCGGGACACGCAAAGCAATCACACGGAGACGAGAGATTTCGCAGGGGAGAGTTGTTCCTCCGAGAGAGCCCAAGGCTGAGCCAAGGCCGAGAGCCCCTCTGCCTGTTTTTTTCTTACTTTTTATACATTTATGGGACTGGTTGTGGATTGGCTTTTGGAGTTATCACCTCCCAGCTGAATGCCAGACCAACTGTCAGTTACAATTGTTTTCAGGTTAGAAATTGCAAACAAAGGACAGAGAATGAAAAACAAAGGATTTGTTTATGTTACATGTGTGAGAAAAGGTAGAAACTGCTCCTAATATTGTACAGTAGCTAAAAAGTCTGACTCCATCTTATGAACAATCAAAAGGCTTTTAAAAACTCAGAAAAACCAGGGTGACAATTCCCCATGTCATCCTGGCTGCTGCTTTCTCCTCAGCAGAGGATGGTTCAGGCATTGGCTGAATCCAGGAGGATTCAGGGTTAACCAGTAAGAGCCCCTAGAGAAAAGCTCTGCAGCTGGGACAGTAACATTGCACAGATGCTGGGTGCATTCCCAGGAATATTTTTATACCTTGTGCAGTTTATACCAGGAAGATAATATTAACACTCCCCAAATCCCATCAGTGTATAACCAATACATTCTGTGTGTGATAAATAATTCATTACATTGTGCTCTGCTACATGAAATGTTAATGTCTAATAAATGTCTAATAAATGCTTGGCTGCAAATTTGGGGTTCTATTTAAGAATTAAGAATTAATTTGTAAGAATTAATAAATTTTTATTTTCATCTTCTCAAAATTTTTCTGCGCTTTCTTTCTGGTAAAACATAGGAACTTTTTCTTGCTAGGTGTTTTTTTGGAGTGTTTAGTGTAATACACAAACTAAAACAAAAGAGGTTCTAGCAGATTCTAGCAGCAAATGCTGTTTGAACAGAGGCCTCCTTTCATCTGAGGAGGCCTGGTTATCAATAATAAAATAGATAATTATTTCTGCAAAAAACCCCACCCATTATTTCAGATGACTAAGTGTTGAACAAGATAAACTAAATACACACTTGTCTCAGCATGTATGTTCAGCTTAAGTGGGGATTTACTCTTAGTGACTTCCTACCCAAAGGCATATGTAGAAATTGCTTTTCTGCTGTGGACTCCAGGACGGTGTGGCTGACTGTAGATGAGAGATCTCTGAAGCTGGGTTTTAGAAGATAAGGTTTATTGTAAAGGATATGAGGCCTTGCTCTGAGCTGCCAGGCACAGCTCGTGGCAAGGCCTAGGAAAGTGGGGGAAGGGAGAGGTAGGGAGAGGAAATTCCAAGAGAGGAAAGTCCTCAGGAAAGGGTGCAAGCAAAGAGACCGTCCAGCCCCCTCGGGACCCCTTATCAGGGGGCTTCAAGGTGGGCTGGAACAGGGCTTGGGCCAATGGGGTTACAGATACCTGATACTTCAGGGGAGGGGTACAGGTGTGGGATGAACCATACATTGGGGGGTGTGACAGAACATTCCATTTGACCTGGGTCTGGCTGCAGGTGACCTTCAGCTGGTCACATAACTTTTCCCAGACATCCAGTAGCTAGGACATCTCAAACATCAAAACTTACTTTAAATTCTATCTCACTTACAGGTTTCACATTCTCCGAATCAAAGCAATCATATTTATAGGGCTTTCTGGCTTCATCCTCCCTGTCCTGGTTTGGGACAAATTTGGGAGAAAACCCCTGTATAGGATCCCTCCAAGGAAGCAAACCCATGTGGCCCCTCCCTCCAACCGGTCCGGAAAAAAAACCCAAAACCCTCTTTGGAGAAAAGTGGAAAAAACTATTTTACTAAACAAACGAAGTGCATACAAGTATAAAGAATGAATAGTATGAAACAATAAAACCTCTCCTTCTGAAGTGAGATGGCAAATTGAGAAAGTCCTTGCCGTGGGTGTAGCTCGGCTCTCTCTCAGCGTCTCCTCAGTCCCAGTCCCTCCGGCGCTGCTGGAAAATGCCAAGGTCCAGGCCCCGGTGGGCCGCAGGTGCAGCCCCCAGTGCTCCCCTGGGTTTTCAGTCCAGAGCAGGTTTAAACAGTTCCAAGAAAAAGAAAAAAAACAGTCCAGGGAACTTCTCTGCCCTAGCTAGCTGAAACTAACTAAAAGCAAAAAAAAAGATCTCTGTCCTGCAGTCTCTCCAAGCCTCCGCCGAACACGCTGTCCGCAGAAGAATGTGGAGGAGTCGGGCAGTTTTCTCAAAACAAACTCCGCGCTTCTCCTTGCTCTTAGAACCAGTCTTAAAGGCACAGGACTCAATGTACAGCACAAACAGAACAGACGATTGGGGATACAGGCATCATAAAGTTACCCTAGGACATTCCACCCCTTGTATCCCCATATCGTCAATTTACTAAAACTAATATATATTCCAGCTCTACACACACATACATCTATATAAAAACAATATGCAATATACAGCTACATACAGTGGCAGTACCATTCAGCACACAGCGATAATTACACACGGTTCTCACCCAACAATCAAATCTCCCTGGGGTACACATCGTGTGGTTCCATCTTTCTGCATTACCCACCATGTGCAGCCTGGTCCCTGAGCAAAGACAATCCCACGGATGGGATCCTCTGTACTTGAAGCAGAATTGATCCAAACTGTCTTCCCTAACAAACCTCTTACATGTACTACTGGGACTTTCTCTCCATCTACTGTATGTAGGGACTCAGATTGGGCAGGGCCTGCTCTGTTGGTGGAACCTCGGGTGTTAACTAACCAGGTGGCCTTTGCTAGATGCTGCTCCCAGTTTTTGAATGATCCCCCACCCAGTGCTTTCAGGGTGGTTTTTAGCAGTCCATTATATCTTTCTATTTTCCCTGAAGCTGGTGCATGATAGGGGATATGGTACACCCACTCAATGCCATGTTCCCTAGCCCAGTTGTTGATGAGGCTGTTCTTGAAATGAGTTCCATTGTCTGACTCAATTCTCTCGGGGGTACCATGCCTCCAAAGAACTTGTTCTTCAAGGCCTAGAATGGTGTTACGGGCCGTAGCGTGGGGCACAGGGTAGGTCTCCAGCCATCCTGTGGTGGCCTCTACCATTGTGAGCACGTAGCGCTTGCCTTGGCGGGTTTGGGGAAGGGTGATGTAGTCAATCTGCCAGGCCTCCCCATACTTATACTTGGACCATCGCCCGCCATACCATAGCGGCTTCACCCGCTTGGCCTGCTTGATGGCAGCACACGTCTCACAGTCATGGATAACCTGAGAAATACTGTCCATGGTTAGATCCACCCCTCGGTCTCGAGCCCCACGTTGGACGCCAGTGAGAAATATGTCCTGGTTTGGGACAAATTTGCGAGAAAACCCCTGTATAGGATCCCTCCAAGGAAGCAAACCCACGTGGCCCCTCCCTCCAACCGGTCCGGAAAAAAAACCCAAAACCCTCTTTGGAGAAAAGTGGAAAAAACTATTTTACTAAACAAATGAAGTGCATACAAGTATAAAGAATGAATAGTATGAAACAATAAAACCTCTCCTTCTGAAGTGAGATGGCAAATTGAGAAAGTCCTTGCCGTGGGTGTAGCTCGGCTCTCTCTCTCAGCGTCTCCTCAGTCCCAGTCCCTCCGGCGCTGCTGGAAAATGCCGAGGTCCAGGCCCCGGTGGGCCGCAGGTGCAGCCCCCAGTGCTCCCCTGGGTTTTCAGTCCAGAGCAGGTTTAAGCAGTTCCAAGAAAAAGAAAAAAACAGTCCAGGGAACTTCTCTGCCCTAGCTAGCTGAAACTAACTAAAAGCAAAAAAAAAGATCTCTGTCCTGCAGTCTCTCCAAGCCTCCGCCGAACACGCTGTCCGCAGAAGAATGTGGAGGAGTCGGGCAGTTTTCTCAAAACAAACTCCACGCTTCTCCTTGCTCTTAGAACCAGTCTTAAAGGCACAGGACTCAATGTACAGCACAAACAGAACAGACGATTGGGGATACAGGCATCATAAAGTTACCCTAGGACACTCCCCAACAGGCATACAGCAAAATTCTGATACTTCTGGTCCAATCGTGTCCCTGCGGGGTCTACTGAATTGGAAAAAAACCTATGTAGTTAATGTTTTATATGAAGCCATTTGTAGGTTTAGCTTTAAATACATGTGCTTCTTAGGCTGAAAAGGAATTTTATAATGCTGAAGTTGCCCTGGACAGGGATCCCAAAGGTCCCAGAACTCGTTTGTCCTGGGGGAAATATTGAAGGGAACAGGTTGGAACCACTCAGAGATTACACAGCATTTCACTGTTACTCAGCTGAGTCACAGTTTAACTGGGCCTGTCTTTTCACTTTGATACCTATGAATCCTTATGCAGAAAACACACAAATCAGGTGTATTTTGTACCATTAATATAATTTATTAATTACAAACCTGAATGCAGTACATAATTGCGCTGTGGTACATATTTTTTTTGGCATATTATTTCTCATTCTTTGGGAAAAAAGCAAGTAATAAAATACTTTATGTATATAGAAAATATTTAAAAATTAAAAATGCACTTCCTGGTCCTTATAATTGTAAAATACTTCCTTCACATATCACAAGTTGAGTCTACTACAAAAACTGTTTTGTAAATTACAGTACATTCACAAGTCACTTTTGTGGCAAGTAAGTAATATTAAAAAGACACTAAACCAAAACCCAAGGGATCTTCTCTTCATGCAAGTCCAGCATCTCTGGCCATACTGTGGAAAATACCCTTTGCTGCTATAAGGTTTGCAGGTGTGTCAAATTCAGCTACGGTCCCGTTGTCTAGAACAAGAACCCTGTTCAAAACAAAAAATGGTGTGGGGGGAAGGATGTGTCAGAAAATTCCTCAAAAGGAATGTGGTACCTGTTTGTGTCACAAAGCAAACTTCTCCAATCTTTGCCTTGCTTTTGTTTTCCTCAAATATTTTCACATGTTAGAACACAACCGATGATAAACACTCTCCCTGAGCTGCTGCTTGATTACAAAAGTTACAGGGCAGTCACTTTCTTAGGGGCAAGAAGAGGGGGAAAAAAGCATTTGGAATTGAAACGATAGTTCCAGAAAGCCAAGGAGATAAAAGCTCATGCTGGTTTAACAAGGCTCCATAAGCTTACAGACACTGCCAGGAGTGACCCTGGGCCACTGCACAGCTCTGGTTTCTGAATATAGAACCTTGTTTTCTATACAGAGGCAAAGTTAGGGCTGGAAATTCTGGGATTATGTACCACACGATTGCTTACACACTGCTGGACAAGAGAACCAGTGTTGTCTAGAGACAAACCAGACCCCTCCAAGTGCTGCTTCACATCCCCAGCAAACCCATGAGCCTGCCATGCACTACTCAGAGACTTTACCTGGTGTAATCCATGATTGTGTTCAGCCTGTGCGCAATGGTCAATACTGTGCAGTCCACAAACTGTGTCCGAATGGTCATCTGGATGAGGTCATCTGTCTCCAGGTCGATGGCGGCTGTGGCTTCATCCAGGATCAGGATCCTGGTTTTGCGCAAGAGAGCTCTGGCCAGGCACACAAGCTGCCTCTGGCCAACGCTGCAAACACAGACAGCTTTTCACTGCTCCCAGCTCCCCACTGCTCACAGCCACTCATGCTCAGCAGGCCACTCATTGGGTTACCCAAAAACCCTGAAATATTTTGCAAACTGCCTGGTTTTTCAGCCCCATAGCTCACACGTGCAGGCTGCAGCATGCTAACACTAATGGTGATACAATCACTTACTGCCTGGCAGAGCTACCAAATGCGCCTTTTATCACTGTGACAAAAGCCAGGGTAGCTAATGAAAACATTTCTGCCCAGGCTTTCAGAAACACTCACAGTTCTGGTAACACTGAGCATATGTAAACTCAGGACAAAAAAAAAATAAATAAAAAGGATAAGAAAATGTTATGAGGTTGCAATTCCTTTCTACCATAAAAAATAAAATATATACATATATCTGAGCAACCCAGACTTCCTCCCTTGCCACAAACATAGCCCAGATTCAGTCTCTGAGTGTCTACAGGATAAGGAAGGAGCCAAACATTGATCACACACCATCTAGTGACACCACGGCCTCAGAAGCCAATGAAGCATATCAAAACATGTCATTTTATAATCCCCAGTCATGTCTTCATGGGCCTTCCAAACAGTAATGGAAAATAAATATTGCTTAAGTATCAGGCAGAGAACTGTTACTCAATACAGCAGTAATGTTATTGTGGCATTTCCCTTCCTACCAAAATGTGTTTAAAGGACTGCCTGTCCCTAATAACCTGTCATCCTAAAACTTCTTTCTGACAAGACAGGATTTGTGTTTGGGAGACAAATCAGATCATTTGTGGCAGAGGCAGAAGAGAAGGCAAATGTTTGAACATCGGTGGCTTTCTTGGAACAGAAATAGGTGGTTGAATCATTTCAGATATGATAGACCAGTGTCAGCCTGAGCTCAGGTGTCACCCACTGTCACAGCTGAATGGCAGCTCAGTTTCTGTTCTAGTCCAAGTATTCCTTACCTAAGATTCTCTCCACCCTCTGAGCACTCATAGTCCAGCATGGATGGCTGACTGCTGACGAATCTTTTCAAATGAGACAGTTCAAGTGCTTTCCATATTTCTTCATCTGTATACTTATTAAATGGATCCAGGTTCATCCTCAGTGTTCCAGAAAAGAGAACAGGATCCTGGATATAAAACCAGTTTTCATTAGACAAGTGCTTTAGCTGTTTTAAGTATAGATACTATGGGCTGCTGCTTCGAGGTGTCCATTGCATTGCAAGTAGGCCACCTCCCAATCCCATCCTCTCTGAAAATACATTACATTATACAAACTCAACTTTCAGCTCTAAAGATGGTTTATCCTAAACCCTGTTTTATCACCCAGCTTATAATAAGGTGGCAGGATGGGACCAGTTAAAGTATAAATAGCTTGTTTTTCTGAAACAATTTCCTGAGTGTAACAAAACATTTTCCTCTTTGGATAAACCATTATCTACGGTTTGTTAAGCTGCTAGAAAATGTTCCTTCATTGCAACACACAGAAACAGTACCTGAGGAATAATTGTTAGCCTTGATCGAAGGTCATGGAGACCAATTTCTGAAATTTTCACACCATCAATTTTAATTTCCCCTTTTACAGCTTCCAGGATCCTAAAGAGGCAGAGTGTCATGGAGGACTTCCCTGCTCCGGTTCTGCCAACAATTCCAATCTACAACAAATTGCAAGTTTAACAACAAAGCACATAGTTAAGAAAACAACACCCAACAAAAAACTCACAAAGAACCCTCCGAGATTCCTCTAAGAGGTTTGACTGAAAATCTGAATCTAATAAAGAATGTCCCATCCTTCCCTAGAAACCCTGGGTACACTGTAATGTACTTATTGCCATTCCTGTAATTGGAATGATATTCCATATAAATAATACATGTCATAAATATAATGAATAACACAGGCCTAGAGCCATCCTACTGGAATACCCATGGTAGGTCCAGGCACTCAAGGACAAGAAATGAAGGCTCTCTAAGGGCAATTCCTACTTCATGGTAAGCATGTGTATCTCCATGCCAGAAGGATGCTGTCATCCTGTCTGCTTAGAATAAAGGCAATTCTATTTTTTAGCAACAGACTGTTCAGGAAAGGACTTTCCCATGCTAATTATTCTGCCTCCAGCAGGCAAACCTCAGAACTTTCCATCAAAGCATGAAGAAATTAATCTCCCGGAACGAAGACAATTTCCTGATTAACGAAACAAGGAATGTAATTTCCTTCCATGCCAAAAATTTCACAGGGGCAGTCAAAGAGCAGAAGAAGCTGGAATTCCTTCTCCCATCTACACTGCTTCAGAAAAGCATTCTTGTCACTGAATTTTTGTCACTTGCACTGGTGCTTCCAACATGGCGTATGGAGCCTGTTGCCAAATTAACTGGAAAGTTCAGAAAGTCCCATGCAATTCACTCTACTGCTTTCCATCCAGGAGGATGCTGGCACACGGACAGCACAGACGTCACTGCTGGCTCCTGCATAGGCTCCTGCATTGACATCTGTTCCACTAGACCCTCTCCTCTACTCCACAGTTGTCACTGGAGGCTCAGAGCAAAGTTCTAGCAGACATTCAGCTAGTAACTTACCTTTTCCCCACCGTGCACTTGGAGATTTATACCCTTCAGCACCAGATCCAGGCCCTTCCTGTACCGCACTGAATAATTCACAAACTCCAGCTCTCCCTTGGATGGCCAGTTTTCTGGGGGACTCTTGCCCTCAATGATCCAGGGAGCCTGAGAAAAACAGAAGTCAGAAATGCCTCACACAGGCTTGAGAAAAAAATAATTCAAACTCAGATAAAAGCATTTTATCTGATAGATGAAACCTCCATGATCAAATAATTTTATAATAAAGGGGAAAAAAACTTTGACCACAGAGGGATGAATCCTCAATGGATATGAGTATTTTCCCATGAACTTTAAAAGAACACTGACAGTTTTCTGCCAGCTCAAGTTCTGATTTATAACATATATGATACATCATACATCTCGTCTAGCCAACTTTTTCCTTCCAGGTAAAATATTTGATCTCCAGAACCATTTACTGCAGCTCTCCTCCATTTCCTAATTCTTAGTATGTACACAGAACTAACAAACTAGTATGTCCAGAGACCAGCTTTCCTGGCACAGCTCCATCAGCCACCTTCAAAAGTCTTTGGCAGCAAAGGCAGGCAGTTGGATGATTTCCTGGATCAGCAGTACAGTGTTCCTAGAAATGTTCTCTCATGGGAGGTGAGGCTGATTAAATAGAAGTACTATTGAAAATATATGTAAGGCCTGATAAATATTCTGCAACTCTGCTCATGAGCAGGACCATGGCACCAGCCACGCAGGTGAGACTGTGCATCAAACACTTCAAACAGAAAGGGACCAATATTCTGATGTGAAACCCATCTCCTGTGCTATAGCCACTCACAGCAGCAGAAAATGAGATGCTAAGCACAGGCCGCATGACAGCAGTAACAATTTGGAGCCGCGATAGCAAAAATCACAGTTCAGAGCACGACATTTGTTCAGGTTAAATGATAACTCTCAGAGTAGGAAGCATCTCTCAAGAGCCTCAAGAAAGACCATGTAAATGTGTGCATTAAAATATTCAGCTTGTTGCTGAGTCGTGGTAGCTAACCTCTGTTTCAGTTTCTGAATACTCTTTTATTCTTTCCACGGCTACAATATTGGTTTCAAGTTCAGAAGTCATTCGGACCATCCAATTCAGAGACAAGGTCACCTTGGGGAGAAAAGGAACAAAGTATCACCCACAGAGGAACACCACATTTAATAAAAAACACACAACCAAAACAAAACTTCAAAACAAACCAACCCCCTCAAACAAAACCAAAACAACCTCCTTAAAAACACCCCCCCAACCAAACAAAAACCCAACAAGAACAAAACCACCCCCTCCCCCCCCAAAAAAGCTACAGAAAAAACTAACCCCCAAAAACCCCAACAACAGCAGACACTGTTATTAAGACATGGATTCACATTAATATCACAAATGAGATACACTTTAAGTTGCCTTAAAGTTAATGCAGTTATCGGGACAAGAAATATACAGAATATCAAGTGCTTACTTGAAGAAGCATATGATGATGCTTCTTGATGATTAAACACTTGGCCCTCTCAAAAAAAGTTGGATGGGAGTCATTCCCCAAATCATGTGTTTCACTGGAAAACTGCTAACAGCAACTTTGCACACTGATGGTATCTAAAATGCTTCTGGCAAGAGTGAGGCCATTAAATCTGCTAAATTCTCCACAGCCTGGGTCAGTACAGTTTGCCTTGTCTAATTATAAATCCTACTGATCTGCTTGTAATTACCTAGACACACCAGTGTGCTGCAGAGTAGGATTGATGCACAACACGTTAAGCCCATACTGCTCAAATGGTCTGTTCTTGATGCTGTGACACTTCCTGGGTCTCCCATGTGCCACCCCTGAGGGTACTGGGGTGCAGCACAGCCTTGAAGCTCCTGAAGTGCCCTGAGATCCTCCTTCATGTAAGCTTGCTGATGATTTCAGCACTCGCTGTGAATCTCTGTTTTCCAAACATCCCATTACTCCTTTTAATTATTTCCTTATTAACTCCAGCTTTAGCAAGCACTTAGATTATTGCTAATATATCCACATCATCTACAAAAATGTAAACCCTCCCAATAAAACTGTAACACATACCTGCAATGCATAGGACACTGACAGTCCCACCAGGCCAGCATTCAGGCTGTTCCTACCAATCACAGCAAAAACGGCAGCAAAAAGGACAATGCAGTTCCCCACAAACTCAACTCGTATGCCCAGCCACCTGGGAAAAATGCAGGTGTAAGCAGAGTGGGAAAAAGTTGCCTGGGACCAATTTTGCAAACAGGGTTATCTAAGTGGAAATGAGAAATTATGTTTTACCTGTTTGACACTATGCCAGGATAATAACTTTTCTGATTTTCATCTACCTTCAGATCACTGATGTCCACAAAGGCCTTCACTCTCCTGTAGGCTCTGATGACACTGGCTCCTGACAGAGTCTCTGAGAAGTGGGAGTAGATGGGGGATCTGCTCACAGACTCCAGGCGCTTCAGCTGGCGGGAGGTTGCAACGTAGAATCGCTGCCATTTTTCATATGAAATTGAAAGGTTCATGAAATACTTTCACTTTTTAAATTAACAGTGAAGAATTTCTTAGGTTAAGGATTTAAAGGAGACTTATTAATGCACTCCAACCCTCTGAAATACTGTCTATAATTAAGAAGAGTATCAAGAACGTTACCTTTACATCATTCCATAAGAGTATTGGTAACTGCAATTTCTATAGACTGAAAGCTGAATTTATCTATGTCCCTTTAAATTTAGTTAATGTAATCTAGCAGAATGAATCTATTTGTAGGAGCCTCATTTTCCAAGAAAACAAATTGTGCATCTGCACCTCCATTACCAGGTCTCTATTTACAGTCTGTAAAATAAGCTTGATTATTGCTCAGAAATCAATAAAATTGATGCTTTCTATTTTCAACATTTTAATTCCTCACTACCTTGAAAACTTATCAGTATGTCAAATGTATCCACATTTTAATATATTGACATGCACTGCTGTGCTGCCTCTAGCAGTAGGCTTTTTTTTATGAATAAGTTTATAAAAAAGTTTTTGCCTGTCCATCTATTTCATGGCCACATCTTGCAGGAAGTTTCTTTTTCTGATAAGTAATTTTTTGTTTATATAAACACACAGCTACTTCAGGTATTTCCATTTTTCCCCCAAATCAATGCTGTTTTTCCTAAAAAGAAAAGGAATGGAATTATTGCAATAGTTATCACACATTTTTCCAGTTACCTGAACAAAGAAGTAGAGAATTGCCAATGGGACTATAACCACAGCAAAGAGTGGGGTGCTTGCTATGATGACAATCATGGTGGACAAGGAAGTGAAGAATGTCCCCAGGAACATGAAGACAGTGGGTGGGATGACCTCATCAATGACGTAGATGTCCTTGGAGAAGCGGTTGATGATTCGCCCGGTCGGGGTGGTATCGTAGAAGGATTGTGGGGTGCGGAATTTGTTTTCCAGCAGCGCAGCATGGAGAGTCCGGGCAGCATTGATGCCCCCCATGGCCAGGGTGAAGGAGGAGATCAGCACTATGAGCCCTGGCAGGTGAGGAGCAGGTGTTATCCTGTGATATCCACAATTCACAATTCCCTGACCCCTGTTGTGCTCCAAGCTTGTTTTACTTCACTTTATTCCCTGCCCACCCTCACTTCCTACGCACATCAGCATTGCATCCACTGCTGCCTAAGGCACAGCAACATCCACAGCATTCACCATCCTGTCCACGGAAAACAGACACACAATCATCTTCTTGCTGTTTTCCACAAGCCTTCATGAAGTCCCTAATGCTACAACTTCACTCCAACCCTTCATCCCCTTCTGCACTGAAGTTTTCACATTTCCTTTCCAATTTTCCTCTCTCAAGCTTCCACATCACCTGTTCAACGCCCCCCTCCAGGGCTTCACAACAGAATTAAAAGTGTTGGGCTGAGCTCAGACTGTGTAGCTCTCTCTAGGTTACATAAGTCCCTTGCTTAGGATAGAAGTTGGGGGGCAATTTTCATAGAATCACAGTATCACAAAATAGTTTGCGTTGGAAGGGGCCTTTAAGATCACCCAATTCAAACCCCATCGCCACTATCCCACGTTGCTCAGTGGTCCATCCAACTTGGCCTTGGACACTTCCAGAAATGGGGCAGCCACAGCTTCTCTGGGCACCCCTGTTCCAGGGCCTCATCTCCAGCAGAGTAAATTTTTTTTCATAATATGTAATCTAAACCTACCATCCTTTTGGACCACTAGCAACCAGTGCCACAGCTTTCTGACCGAATACCTCATTCCTGAACATTGGGGCATGATGATTTTACTTGGCCTCACCTTGCAAGAGGCCCAGGCCAGCGTAGACCCCGATTCTCATGGCTGTGTTCTGCTGAGTCCCATTTACTACAGGCTCGTTGGTCCAGTCACTGAGCCACACGTTGGCCCCGATGGCAGCAGCATTTTGACAGCAATACAGGAAACAGATCACCAGAGAAATAACAGGGCTGACAGCCTTCATGTACTGCCAGAACACTGTTAGCTTTACCTGCAAAATCACACACTAAAGCTGGTTTGCACAACCCATACAAGAAGGAGTTTAGAGAGAATTACAAGATAGAAAAATTCTTTGTGAGAGGAGCTGCTGACAATAACACACTCTGACACCAGCCTAACTCAAAACTGCCCAAACTCCTAAACACCACATAGAAAGGTTCCTCTACCTGAGCTGCCTGTCAGGGTGACAGCTTTCAAAACAAGCCAGAAACCTCTCTGACATACTCTTCTCCTCTATGTTGAAGATCTGTATTTCATTACTTTTGTGGGGTTTTAGTTTTTAAGACTATGCCAGAGGGGGGAGGAAAAAACAGGAAAGAAAAAAGCCAGATCAAATAGCAACAAAAGATGGGTAATAAGAATAGGAACCAAGATTTTCAGGCAGAAGCAACTTGTCAGGAGTTGCTACTGAATACTTTAAATGACCTATTTAAGGCAAAGTGTTGAACATGCCTCCACTCTGTGTCTTCACAGCAACTTAAATGAGGCACCAAATGCTAATGCACCCCAACAAGAACATAAACAGATGATACTTATGGCAATAAGTAAAGGTGGTGTCTCTAAGGTAGTGCAAAAAGGCAGAGAAGCAAAGAGACAGAGACTCGGGACAAAACTCAGTCCTTAGAAAAAGCATAGGAAGTGATAATTAAAATAACAAGTGTTGTTGATTAGGGACTTTGAAGGCTAAAATAATCCACAGAAAAAGTTGGTCTGTACCACGGACCATGTACATCAGACTAAACTGAGCCTTCTGAAGTGGAGGGAAGGAGCTTTTTTTTAATCAAACCTCCCCGCTCTTCTTCCATCTGCTGCTCTTTTCTGTTCCTTTCTTTTACTTTTGTGTTCCCATCTTCTCTTTTTTCTCGTTCCCACTTCTCTCCCTGGCCCTACTCAGGAAGAATACAGCCCCTTTGTACCTACAAGCACAAAGTGCTCTGTAGTTGGGTTGACAGGTATTTAGGCAGAACAGCAATATGGGCACCCAGAGGCAGCTGGTTCATGTAACCCAGTGCTGCAGCTGAACTCAGCAGCAGCCAAACAGTTTAAAAACTAACAGTGCTGAAAGCTCTATGAGGCAAAGGGAGGCTGATGGAGTGCAGGGCTCTGCAGTATCGGTTGACTGTGGAGGGAGCTGGAAGATATTCCTCCCCCCACCTTGTTGTGGGGTTTTTTTTGTTTGGTTTGTTTGGTTTGTATTTTTTTTTGTTTTGTTTTGTTTGTTTGTTTTGTTTTTTGGGGTTTTTTTTCTCCTAAGAATACAGGGCAAGCTAGGTGCCAAAATCTCTGCCAAAATCCCTAATCTGAATGATCAGTGGGCCACCAGATTAATGCCTAAAGCCTGCAGTTCTCATTTATACAACACATTTAATAGAACTGGAACAAATGTTAAAATAAAGGGGATTTTCTTTTTCAAAGGAAAAAAAAAAAAAGGTAGAAAAGGGGAAGGGGGAAATCAAACCATACCGTGCCTGTTTCAGTGGTTTCAGCCTGAATGAGTTTCTCGTTAGCATTTTTTCTTGGAAGAGGAGGCTCTGCTGGCTTCTTCTCACAGATTCTTCGTTTTGTTGACATTTTACTGGGACATTCTCCTCCCTCAGAAGACACTACACTAAGTTGCCTAGTTAAAACATTAGGAGGAAAAGGGCATATTGTGGCAGTGCTAAGGCAAGGCTGGGATGTCGTGAATTGGATTTATTTACAGCTCTTCCACTAAGTTCCCATGCCAGCCTCACTCACAGCTATGGGTGCTTCTACCACCTCTTCGCATGTTCAGGGATGCCAGAAATACAGGATTTAAGAAAGGCTGTGGCAGAGCCTGAGCTCTTTGGGAAAGGCCTTTAGAGGCCTCATGGCAAAGCAGACATTTCAAACTAAACCCTGAGCTTCACTGTCCTCCTATCAGCAGTAGCTGGACAGCAGCTGTGGGCATGATTATAAAAACCCTCAAAGATTTCCAAGGCTCCCAATGGAAAGATGCAATGCAAGGAGTTTATTTATCACACATCTGACAGAAGTTCACTGTTGTGTGGATAAATACACACAGTGGTTTGACCTGAGAACCAGGAGACTGAAGAAATAGATGTCTGAGCTTCTTTGTGTGTTCACATTTATTTTTAAAAGGATATTAAACCAATTTATTTATGAGAGGAAATTGAGGAAACTAAAGCCCAGATGGAGAAGCAGCATGTGATTGACATCTGAAAGATGTTTTTTACCCTAAACACAGACAAGAAAGGCAAGGACCTTGTGTTTACCTAAGAAACTGTTTGCGGACCTCATTTGTCACTGGCTCATTATCAGCCAGGTCTGTGTGGATGCTCAGTGTGTCTTCAGCCAGTAGCACTTCTTCCTCCTCCAGTACTGCAAGACAAGATCATACCTCAGTTTTCTGCCACAGAAAAGCACAGAGAGCAAAGAGAAAGGTGTCTATACAAAGGATGATCCACGAAAAACAACCCCCGCAGGAAAATCATAGTGCATATGCTCCCCCCTAGCTTTACTTATATCCCTTCTGTGCATCACTTCTCCTAACAAAATTGCGAAGATCTTGTGAGTAAGTTGGCTACCAAATGCATTTATATTGCTTTAACCCATTAGAATGCCAGATAATAGTGTTACAGTTGATTCTTGCTTAATTCACTTATAGGGCACATTCTAGGCATGATCCTGGGCTGGGGGAGTCGAACCAGGAGTCCTCCAAGCCTCTGCTATGGCTGGAAGGTGCTGTGCATGTTCTTCTGCCTGGCTGGAGAGCAGCAGTGCTGTATTAACAGAATGTGAGAACACCACCACACAGAGGAAACATCCACCAGAATGCTTTTATCTTGCATCATTTTGTCAGAATCAAACCAAGCTGAAAAGCAACCCAAGATTAAAATGTAATTTGAACTTTGCTACATGAAAAATACACCAACCACATATAAAAGGAAAGCATACAGACTCTGGGTAGCCCCTTTAATAGCAAGCCCTGTTTGTTCTTGGCTACTGTGTCTTCCTGTTGAGTTTGACCTTTCTAATTGTAAAATAAATTCTGAAGTTTAAAATAATTTTGAAGACATGAACTGCTTTCTTCTAGAACAAACCACATGAAATTTTGAAAGAAATTTGTGAAAAGGTTTCTTAGCAATATTCTTAGACCTGGCCACAGACAATAATTTACATGGTAGTACAGAAAGGCAAATGCCAGGTTGCCATGAAGAACCAGTGGACACTTCACAGAGAAAATATCTGTAATCCTTTTGACAGAAAAAGACATGTTTGAAGAAAAAACAATACTGTACTTGTTGGTTCATCCTCTTCAATGTCTTCATCCAGCGCATAATTCCGGAGGAATTCTGCAAATGCCTTGTTTTGTTTCAGAAGCTCTTGGTAAGATCCCATTTCAGAGATTTTGCCATCTACCAGGACAATTATATGGTCTACCTGAGGTAGGAAACTAATGCCATGGGTCACCAGGATTCGGGTCTGGATAGGGAAAAATTAAAAAAAACACATATCCCTCATTTGCACTGTGGGGACTGGCAGTACTCAGTAAGCCAAATACTACCACATTTTTGGGACAAGGAATGAATTAGTGTGTCAAGGTGAAATGCCCAGTGAAATAACACTGTCCACATTAGGTAAATCAGCTTGGAATTATGTACATAAACTCACTTTGCTCCTATTGCTGACAAAAACAGAGATGAAAGTAAACACACTGAATTATCATTCCCTCCTTCCCTTATGCTGATTTTCTTTGCAGCCCTTCTCTTTTGAGCTCTGAGATGATCTGAGAAGATGGTAGCAGGAGTGGAAGGTGCAACAAAGCCAATGCAGTCTGGGTTATTGTTGCTAAAGTCCTCTGTAGTATCTGTTATTTGCTGCAGCTTTCTAGTTGCGCTGCCTCTGAGGAACAACACCACCATGTTCCAGCACACACCTTGTTTTCTGGAGATCTCATACAGGAGGGATTTTAAAAGACAGGACAGATTTCTGCCTCTACATGTTCTCACCAGACCACAGCATTCCTGGGCATGCATGAAGAGTGTTTCACCTGGGCTGTGAGGAAAGGTACCCACATTGCCAGCTACACACAGAAATTCAGGAATGAGCTGGCACTCAGGCCTGGGTGGTGAAACAGCTTCCATGTTCCCGAGTTTGTGTGTGTTTTTAAGAGGATCTAAACCCCAGCTTACTTTTCCCTTCAGGACCCCATCCGGGCCAATGACTTTGTCAAAGATGTGCTTGGCCACATGTGAGTCCACGGCAGATAGGGGATCGTCCAGCAGGAAAATATCTGAGCTGCTGTACACAGCACGGGCCAGGCTCACACGCTGCCGCTGCCCCCCTGACAGGTTGATGCCCTGGAGGGAGACAGGAGAGAACAAAATTTTTGTGTCACACAGAAACTCTGGCTTCTCATGATTCTCATCCAGCCCAACACTGAAGTACTAAATTGAACCACGAGACACTGAAGAGAATAACCTACCCAGAGACAGGCACAGAACGCCTCTAATCTGCCTGTTCACTGCCAAATTTTCCACTCACCCAGCAAACTGGAGATGGAGTCTCTTTTTAATAGGCTCCTAAAGGGAGCTGTTAAAACACAAAACTATAAAAAGCGAAACTGTCAACCAGGATGTAAAATGCAAATTTCAAAGCATGGCTGTGGCACCTGGAATATCGTCCACATCTTTCATTTTACACACAAATCCCCATCTCCGTGCCATTTCATGAAATCTAGCTCAGACTTAGTGGCCTGTGAAAATAGAATATCTTTGTTGGTAAACACAGATGTAAATGTCTCTCACTGTAATGTGTTCAGGGATGATCAAATTTTTTTTTTTTCACTTGAAGTACAACCATGTTCCCTTCTTTTTTATCCCTACAGAAAAAGGAAGGCCTTCAGTGATTCTGGACAGATGCACTTTTACAATTCATGACAAATAGAGGGTACTCTGAGCTTCCAGGGCTGGACGTATAATTCTGCATCACAAAACACACATAAGCCTAAAGTTAAGAAAAAGTTCAAGTCAACTGCTTTCTGGAAAACTGCCCTGCATGTTTTGGTGCTGATTGTACCAGGGATGCCACTGTGAAGGTCAAATCAAATCAAGTGCTGACTTTACAGTATTCTCTCTTTAGCTAGAGCAGGAATCACCAGGCAGGTCTGACTTGGGGGGAAAAAAAAAATGTACCTTAAAACATTACCTTCTCGCCTATCTCAGTTTGATCTCCTCCTGGCAGCACCTCCAGGTCAGTTTTTAAAGCACAGGCCTCCAGGGTATTTTGGTATTTTTCCTCATTAGGAGCTTGGCCAAACAAAATGTTATCTTTCAGTGTGGCATTCTGGATCCAGGCTTGTTGAGGCACATAAGCAACAGAGCCCTAGAAAAGGGAGAGAGAGAGAAAACCTCAGACTTGTAACAAGCAGGAATTAATCCTCTGAGTGAATGATCTTCAGCACCTATATAGCTCCTAGTTCCTATACATTCACATTATATGTATATGTGTCCTAACTGCTCATGTACTGTTGATCAAATCAGGAAAGTAATTTCATATAAAAGTGGGCAAACTCAAACATGCAGGCAAGCTGCCAGAGGAGCAACCAGAATTCCCTCTGGAGTCTGAGGTGCATTATAATCAGGGGCAGGCATAACAACACATTTCCCTACCATTATTAAATGGTTTCATAAAGAACACCAACCTTCACAGCCACTTCTCCTTCCAGCTTTTCCATCTCGCCCAGGAGAGCAGACATCAGAGAAGACTTTCCACAGCCAACATGGCCAACAACAGCAACCAAAGAACCACTGGGGATCAACATATTTATACTGTGGAGGAAACAGGCTGGAAATTAATTAAACATTAGTTTACTAAAGACATCAGGGCTGAGCTGAAGTACACAGTCACAGCCTGACTGGATACAGTAAGCAAAGCTCGGTCGCTGGTTTTCTCCTCGCTTTCTTGCATACAATCAGCTGGAACCAGAACTTGAGGAGCAAACAAAAACCCAGCATAATTTATCTTGCTGGTTGTTAAAGCAGTATGATTGTTAACAAGCCTTCTAAGACTCTTTGCTGTGTTGTATCAATCCATCAGCAAGTCAAATTGGGTTAATAAGCATTTTGAAAGCAGACAATCTTCCAGAAGTATTTTGAGGTTTAATTTTAAAACCGAAAGCAGTTGGACCAAAGTAGTGAGTGAATATATCTCTTTTACTGTTTTCCCCACTTTGTTCTTAAAGGTACTACTTTAGAGTCCTGAAGGTGAACTGATACAAAAATGACTGATGGACACAGTGTCTTTGATGCCAAAGTGCTTTTCACTAATGAAATCAAGACAAACTTCTGTTTACATAGATCCTGATGCATAACAGAAGGTATATATGCTTCCAGGCAAATTTTGTTTCTGTTCATTCAAACAGGCAAATGCACAAAACATTCACTGTCATAGTCTGGAGATGGCCTTTCCACTGCTACAGGGCTGAATCTGCCACAAGCCTCTTCAAGGAAGAGACTACTGCTGGCACACCTAGGTCCAAATACAACCATTTCAACTGTCAAAAATCCATCAGATCAATTTGATTTGTCCAATGCTTCAGTTAAAAAATGCCTATTTAAGGAATTTATGGAGCCTGTCTTTCAATAGGTAATTATTTTATGCTGGTTGCTGTGGAGTTAAAGGCTTACAGTCCTCTCATCTATAAAGCCTAAAGACCAGGAGGCACAAGCTCTACGTTTTAAAGGCAGAAGAGATGCTGGCATGTGATGCATGGTTTTTACCAGACACCATTCAAAAAGGCCTCCCAAGAGCCAGAGACCAGGTAGATATTGTATGGCATCGGCACAAAGAAATCTTACTTTTTCAGCGTTGGCTTAAGCTCCTTTCCCCAGCTGAATGTCGCATTTCTTACACTGATGGCATTGCCTGTGTGGCAAAAACACAACAGAGGGGCAGGGAATGTGTTACTCACTACAGCACAAGTGAGAACAAGCTGACAGAGATCTTCATTTACACACACTGTACTTCCCTTTTCTGCTGGCATGGGAAGCACAGGCTCATGCCTGTGGGTCACAAGACAGGCTTGTTCAGAGTGAAAATAACACTGCAGCTTCAGCTATAGACTGTGACCTGACAGATCTAGGGAGCTGAAAAGATGCCCTGCTATAGCAGTGTCCTCTCACGCCTGGCAGGCGCGCAGGCTGGCTCAGTTCTGCACTGCCACAGCGAGGATCATCGGGGTTACAGGCAGGGCGAGTAACCTCCTCCTGGTGGGTTCTTGGTTCCCCACAATGGCGAGTGGACCTGATGGAATTGCGACAGCGGCGACGGAAAAAGGGTCATCTCTCTTTAGGCAGGGTAGAAGGTAGTTTATTAAGGGGAGTCCAGCAAGGAGCTCCACCTCAGACCATTGGTGCCCAGAGAGAGCAGAGATCAAAGCCTGACGGCCACTTATAAATGGGGGAGGGCTGACAACAGGTCAGCCAACCAGGGAACACGGGGGTGTAACATGGGTGTCAGCCTTTGAACCATTAACAAATCACAAGAGAGGAGGAGGGGATTCCCCAGGCACCAGCCTACCACTCAATGCCTCTCCTGGATCTTTCCAGAATCCAGGGAAGGGTCTCGAAGTGACAGACAGGGCGACCAAGAGGAGAGAGAGGGGGGGACTGACAGGGACAGGAGCAGGGGAGAAATGACTGGCATATAACGACTGGTTATATAACCAACTCATAAGGGGGAAAACTATTACAGAACACAGGGGGGTACAGTGGACTGAACCATTACAAAAATAACTTAAAAATCTTACACAAATAACTTAATAACTTAATAAAACAACTCTCGCACCACTATACCCTGCTTCACCTGGCCCTGGTGGGGCTGCTGCCAATATGTGCTGTTCAGCATCACCTAAACTTTACTTCAGAAACTGCTTTCAAATCAGTAGATCACTGCATGCTGTTGACTTTGATGTATCAGATTAACTTTGACACTCTGCAGCTTTTTGCTTAGTACACCTGGCTTGCTCAATTGTTTGGGGATACTGTTTTGAATAGAAGTAATCAAAACTTATCAACGTTCTTGAGAATTTGTGCAGCATGAAAGGTTTGAACAATTCTTGCTGTCCATAGTCAGTGGATGCACTCCATATTCAGTGCTGCTAGCCTCCAGTACATTGCATGTGAAAAATGCAAATTATATGGCTCTACGCAAGATATTTACTATATGTATTATGTTGTATTAATTGTTAATGTTGTATTAATAGTTTGAGAGTATGGTAAATGTAGTTTTGTAGTTAAAATGTAGTTTTTATGTACTAACCACAGGAAAACGTAAATTTTTCAGGGGAAAAAAAAAAAAAAAAAAGGTTTGCTGCTTCCTTATCAGAAGAGACCAACTCCTCCAGCCTCTCTCGGCCTTGAGGATGCCACAGAGATTAAAGAAGAAAAAAAAAGTGATATTAACCAGAGACAATTCTTTGTTTGAATGGAATTTATGCATTATGTATGAAATGTATGAATATTCAACAGGCTATTGCTTTTAAGAGGTAATCCTTTGTTAACGGGGTCCTTCTCTGGAGCATTTTGCTTGGGGGAAGCACCCAGATGTATGAAACTTTGTTTTTTTATTGTCTCGTATTGTCCTAGCTCTAATTGTTCAATTTTTTTACTCTATTTTTATAACCATCTTATTTACTATTAAACTTTTAAAATTTTAAAACAAGTGATTAGCATTTTTCACATTGCAGATGCAAACTGAGGCCCAACCAGCTCAAAAATATGGCCAGAAACTTTTCTGATTTTCAAATAGCCTGAACACCAAACACTTTTCAGAGCATCAGTTTCTTCCCCTTTTTTCAACCCAAGATTACCATTGTTATTTTCTTTTTGCCTTTTCTGACAGCTCAACCAGTCCAAAAGAGATACCTTTGGTGCATTTGCATAGTTTAGAAAAATAGCAACATCTTTACCTGGTGCAATCACTTTTGTTTCCACACAATTTGGATCAAGTTCATCATGACTCAGGAACTGCTGAATTCTCTTCAGGGAAATGCTTGTCTAAGAAAAGAATGTGGTGTTATTTCATCATTCTTTTAATGAGGACTTAGCGCTCTTACTACTGAAAAAGAAAGCATGCACAATGCCTTGAGCTTCCCCCCACGGGCTGCCCGAACAGTGAGTCATTTTTTCCCTGCAATGAGTCTTATGCTGAGATTCAAGCTTTTAACTGTGCAATTTCTCACACCGAGCTGAGTTTATCTCAACAAAGGAAAATTCATACAGACAGGCTCACTCAGAAGATGTTACGCTTTCCAGTGCAGGATAGCAGGAAAGAAAGGATATTAAAAGGATAACCAGCTAACAGGAAGATGCAAGGGATCTCTGCACTCCAGAAATCAAGGATATGTTCGTTCTGTTCAAGTTTTTCAGAACAACCTGTGCTCTAGGCCCTCCTTACCTGAGCAATGTTGCTAATGACTTGTGGAAGCATATTGAGGGGAAACTTCAAGATATTGAACAAGGACAGGGAGACAAAAGCCTTTTCTGCATCCAGGATATTCTTCTCATCCACAGAGACATACACAGCAAATGTTGTCAGCGCTACCTGAAAGCCAAAAAGGGAGTTTACTGTGAGATGTCTGGTATATTCTTACATTTTAACATGCTTTCAACATGCTTTAAGAAGGTCAAGTCCTATGGACAAGTTTGTAAAGAAAAAGAGCACATAGAACAAAAGAACTTTCAGGTTTCTAGGGGCTACATTTAGTTGAACTAAGAGGCTCAAGAGGTGAACTACAGGACTTGGGTAAATAAAAAGGAAAAGCTGTTATCAGGTTGTGGTTTCATCCAGCTCCACCCAAGCAAATTTTCCTGTTGTAAACTGCAGGCTAAGCAAATGAAATTCACTAATCAATAGAGAAGGAAGTGAAACCCAAGTTATTTGTTGGCTTGCTGTAGACAGGGGCCATCCACTGTAGAAGGACCCTCCTGTGCAGCAAACTCAGTGAGCAGGAACAGGAATGTACACTGAAGGAAGTGCAGTGACTTTAAGGAGCTATGAAAGGAGCAGAACCTCCAGGCTTTTCAGATCATTCTTGCAGGGCTGGGTCTTAGATCTCGAGAAAAGTTGGCTGGGAATAGTTTGACCATGGACTTATCTGAATGGTTTTATTCACCAAAACCCTTTCTGTAAAAGGGATCACAGTCCAGTGAAGTGGAAAATAGAGGAAAAGACAAAATTGAGGAAAAGCATTTCAGAGTTGGTAACATTATCATTTGGGCTCTAGTTTTCACATTAAATCAATCTCATTTTTGAGGTGTAGAATAATTTAACAACTCCCTCTTACTTAAACAAGCAGAGCACTGTAACACGAACGTAGAAATGAGAGCTAAAGACAGACATTGTCCTCACTGACTCAATTAAAGTTTCTTTTGCTATTTTGCTATTCACAGATCTTACTGAGGTTTCAAATTCTAGTTTCAATTTGTTACGGGAAATACTTTGAAGTGGTTGGAAATTCTCCTGTGACAGCTATTCCCAGCTTCCACTGGCAGGCTTTATCACAAAATACTTTAATGCCGATTAACAAAAAGGCTCTTGAGAACAGAGTTCTCTGTATCAAATCATGTGAATAATTTCTCCAAAAACTTTACATTTTATTCCTATGTACATTAGCAAGCAGAAAGGCTCAGAATTATCCTTCAAGGGTGCACTTGTACAGCTTAGAGAGCCATGCAAATTTAATTTACCAGGAAGGGTGCACTGATCCAGGCAAAGGTGGACAAAGAGTTGAGATAGGCAGATTTTTTCAGAACTCTCAGCTCATTCTTCCGTATCTCCAGAACCTTTTCCGAAAAGGATGGTTCCCAAGCATAGAGCTTCAGCACCTTGATGCCACCCAGGATCTCGTTCATTAATTTAATGCGGGAGTCTTTGTATCGCATTTGTTCCACCTGGGGTATTGGTTAACACAGGAGACAGAGAATCACAACCAGGACTACAGGAAAGCGTTCAACATATGTCTCACAGCTGTGGTAGCCCTCAGGCTATTTCTGAAGAGGATGCAAAAGGTAATTACAGAAAACCAGACTGTTATCAGCTTATTGTGCAAGTTAAAGTCTACCTCCAAAGACATGGAGAAATCAAAGGAAATGCCTGGAAAGCGGAGTACAAAAGCATCCAACTGATTTTCACTCTTAACAGCTACATTTTTAACCATCTTAAAGAAAGGTTCAGCCACTTCACAAAAATACTACCCTACCATTTCCTTTGATTTCTTCAGATTTTTTTTCTTCCTTGTTGTGCACAGTTTTATTTCTAATCCCTTGAAAATTGTGGCTACTCCTAGGGTTGTTTTTCTTATGTAATAAAATACAGTGTCTCATTCAGTTATTAAAATAAAAACATCCCTGCTCAAATTCATAGACAAAATTCACATACATATGCACAGTAAGTTATGCGGCTCGGGGCATCTCATAATGGGCAAGGGAGAAAAGGAATGTTACTACTAACATGTCAGCATCCAAGAGATTTTAAAAGCCTGTATGTCTCTTTAAGGCATATAATAATATCACTCTGTTACTAAGGCTGTGCTTAAATGTCATAATTTATATCCAACTCTTACCTTTCTTTACATCAACAGATTGATTTTTCATTTTTTTTATAATCTTCCAAACAGTCTAATAGGCTGCACAGCACAAACCAATTATTAGATTTTTTTCTAGCACAAAGCCAGAGGGCACTGTTATATTGGTATTTTTTCTGCTTTACCTGACTAGAGACAACTAAGATTACAAAGAAAGGAATAAAGTTATAATTTTACCTTAAGACAGTAAATGAAATTTAGCCCAGCTCACCAGAAGTGAACATCAACACTGGTTTTAAGCATAAAACTCAAACTGTCAGGTTTTAGCTGCCACCTCTGAAAACATTCATTTGCAGCTTAAAGAACAGCATCTATTTGCCTTTCTCTAGATACTCCTAGAGGAAGATACCAGGTGAAGGGATATGGAGACAAATCCATAATTTTGCTAATCCCAAAATCTGCTCTAGGGGTATGAAGAAGCCACTAGCTCAATGACATACCTTTCCCTTAAATTGTATTCAATTCACGATGGAAAAAGTATCTAAGATGATACAGTTATTAAATATATCAGTATATTCTGACTCATAAGTAAATTGCTGTAAATGGATCTTATTAACAACCCCTGATGTTGTCATTTCTCATAGCACAGCTGCCAATTCATATAACATTACCTCCTCTGCTGGTACCTTACCTGGAATGCTCTGGTTTTTATTGCTATTGCAGAGTTAAATGGAATAAGTAAGACCATCACAGCAACTCCAGCCAGCACAGAAGCTTCTAAAGTCTTGTTTTAGAAAGAAAGAGTAAGTTATTTCACCCGAGGGTTCCCTATAGTCAGCACTAAAACAACAGTAAATGATAGAAACAGAAATCAATGTTGACAAGTTGAACTTATCCCAGTGAAGTGTTGTGATTCCACAGAGCAACTGTGAAGAGGAGACAGAAAAATAGGACAGGAACCACTTTGAATAACAAGAATAACAACAATAATAACAATTCTTCTTGTTGTTGTATCAGTGATAACAATTTTTCTCTTGATTTTTCTCTGACCAAGGTAACTTACGTTTTTAATTACGGAATTAACCCAGTGCCCTCAGTGTGAGTACAAGCATATAAACTGCTGGCTACCAGAACTCAGCTTCCAGCAGAGCAGTAACTCAAAGCTGCTGCAATTTAATGGCTTTTGAGTCGAGATCAAGATGGTTAAGTTGGTTCTACTGTTTTATGCAGAAAAAGACATTAATTGTATAGGAACAAGTCTGAAAGCCAGTGCTCAAACTGAACCTGGAATGAACCTGAAACAATGCCACTGTAGCAAATGAAAAACTATAGTTATTCCAGGTGATATTTGTTTCACATTGACTTGCACAGAACTTCTTTATGTAGCAGGATATAATCTCTAAACATGACATTTCCTATGTCCAAGTTTTGGGTTGGTTTGGTCTCTAAACCACTTCCCTCAAGCTCATTTGTATCAACTACTGGGAACAAGAGTCCAAGACTGAGCCCATCAAAGTGGAGTAAGGACAGGGGAAAGACAAAGGAAATGCTCAGCTTGTCACTGAACAAAATAATTAAGACACTAAGTGAGGGTGTACAGCAGTAAAAGCTATTTTACTACAGGACAGAACACTTTAAGTTTGTAAAAAATGCAATGGAGGGTCAAATTGACAAAAAAAAAAAAAAAAGTGAAGAGCCTGCACATCATTTAGATGAATTCTGACTAAAATTGTGACAATGTCAGTACCTGCCAGAGGAAATACAAAGCTAGAAATATCTGGAGTGGTGCAGACCACAACATGTTCAGGAAAGTCATCAGGTCCATGAAACGTTGGGCATCCACTGACATCAGGTTGACAATTTCTCCAACAGTAGATGAGCGCTTTGCTGAGTTTGTGATAGCTAAGGACTGACAAGAGAGAGAGCTTCAGTGCATTCACGATCTTGAAACACATGGAGACTAAGTCATCAATTATTAGCAAAATGACACTGTCCAAGAATGTGCTTCTCCAAAAAGAATAAAATAATTCACCTACATCAATTTCTGATCTCCAAGGAACAAGAGGTCATGAAATGGTATTGCTTATGAGCATCTCCAGCTCAAGCAGTGTGTAGCACACTGAAGAAAACCTCATTGGGTTTAATCCACTCATAGCATAAACATGCTCTTCTCCTGAATCCCTCTTCCAAACCATGGAATGGTTTGGGTGGAAAGGGACTTCAAAGTTCCAACCCCTCTGTCATAGGCAGGGACACCTTCCACTATCCTAGGTTGCTCCAAGCCCCATCCAACCTGGCCTTGGACACTTCAGGGATGGGGCAGCCACAGCTTCTCTGGGGACCCTGTGCCAGGGCCTCCCCACCCTCACATGCAAGAATTTCTTCCTTACATCTAATCTAAGACTCTCCTCTTTCAGCATTTAAAGGGAACCAGTATTGGTATGTATAGTAACTTACCAGAATACCTATATTACAGTACTGCTCACTGAAAAATTCTGTAAAGTATGAAAGAGTTACTCCTAAAAATTCACCAAACCTCCCATCTTTTATATTCCAGGAGGCTATTCCTCTTCAACATACCTGACCTTCCCTAAATATGTGAGAACTGAGCATACATGTCTGGCTGGTGTTCTGACCCATAAAATGCTTCCAGCCTTACCTTTCGGTATATCATCCCAGTGATCCCCGTCCTCAGCCGCATCCCAGTAACAAAGCAGTACTGGAAGTGCTGGTGAAGGATGAGTGTCTGCAGCACAGCACAGATAAACATCAGAGCTGCAATCAAAAATCCCCACCAGGCTGGGGCATCTTTGTCCTTAATGAAGCCGATTAATACACTGTCAGCAGAATAGGGAAGGAAAAGGAAAAAGAAACAAAAATTTAAAAAACATGCAGCAAATTTAATGGGACATTCATTACACAGCTTCTCCCAATTACAGCATCCTGCCACATCCCCTCCCTAACCACAAAAAGCAAACAGCTCTCCAGGACACAGGCTGAGTTATGATTTCAGTCAAACAACATTGCAAAGATCCAACAGCAAAACCTGCAGCTCTGCCAGTGAGAAAGTCCATTTGTAAATGAGCCTGGAAATGAAATATGAAGAGAAACTCTTGGTTGCCCCTGAGATTCAGGGTTTAAACACACGGCACACTGTCTGAGCTCTGTTAGGCAGCCTTCCAGGACAAGAGGTGAATGATAGGATAGAATAAGAGCATGCAGCAGAGCAGGCAAAACCAGCTTCTTACCTATATCCTCTTCAAGCAGCCTAAGTGCTTCTGCCTGGGGTGTTTTCCCACAAAAAAACAGCTAAATTAAAAGACATCCTCCTGGATGGATGTGAGAGGAATGAGATTGGTCTTTACAAACAAGCCTTGGGTCTGCTGGTAGATAAAACTAGCACTGAGAGATAAGAGAAACAATGGGAAGGGTTCTACTGATTGATGAATGGAAAAGAAGATACTTGCCTTTACAAACAAACCATAGGTTTGTAAATGAAATTGAAAACTGAAAGATTGAGGCAACAATGGGGAAAACCCACCCCATAAATCCCATAAAAATTAAAAATCGGGGTGGGTGGGTGGGTGGGTTATACATTAAAAGGGGAATCTTAGGTCTTAGGCATTTCGGGAAGTCTGTACCTCTCAAGTACCTCAGCCAATGGGGAAAGAGAGAGGGAAATGCGGCCAGGAAATCAGGATAAAAAGGAGGCTGTGTCCTCCAAAAAACTGAGAGACCCCAGGGGAAATGCCCCATGGCCTCTCCCTTTATTTGAACAAAGTAAAAGGACTCCTCTGTCTCCTTTTTGGACATAAACCTCTGGTGTTCATGGGTTAATTTTCCTAACAGATGCATAAAGAGTCCTTTACTCCTACTTTTCTTTTTTTTTTTTTTTTTTGTAAAATGGTACCATTAAGCTGGCTATAGCGTCTTTTATTGATAAGCCCTTTCTTACTCCTCACAGCTGCTCTCATTGCCAGAGCTGCACACTGACACACAGCAAACAAGCAGAGTGACATATGGTAATGTCCAGTGCTCTCAAAAATCACATTTGTGATTTCAGCCTATTGACCAGAACACTGAACTGTCAAAATATAGGAGAAATAGAGATTTGGCTCCATGGTTCAAACAATCAGCAGGAGAAAAATGGACCTGGAAACTACAAATCAGGCAATGAAAGCTTTGTAGTAGAAGCATGAGGTTGCTACATCTTTCTTTTTCCAGTCCAGAGAAATCTTATTTCTTCACTGCTCCGTTCATTCATGCTGCTAAAGAGAACACCTTCAGAAAAACCTCTTCCTAGTAGTCCCAGGAATTCACCAACCTTTTTAGAAACTGTTGGGGGTTAGGTTTGTTCCTTTTTGTCTTAAAGAATTATTCCCCATAAGATGCTAAGAGACAAAGTATTGGTGCTTAGATGATACTTGACTAACACAAAGAAGGGGGAAAATCACCGAGTTTTGTGGCAGAAAAAGGACAGGGCTGGGGTAGCGGGGGTTTTTTATTTTTGCTCTCAGCATCGGAGAGGACAGTCAGGCTGAGCTTTGCTGAGGCAGAAGTCCACAGTCAACAGAAAGTCCGGTCCTGGGAGATGTACCATCATCTACCTGCTCGTGTGCCCAGGAATTCTGAGCTCCTTTAGCCTGCCCTGCTGGAGCTGGGCCAGCCCTGTCTGGCCGTGGTGGCTCCTTCAACGCTGCTCTTTTTTGCTACACAGTAGCCCCGCACCCCTTGCCTGACAGGACATCTCGCCCTGCCTGCCGGGGACATCCTGCCGTTCCAGCCACCAGCCTGGGAGTTTCCACCTTTCCAGCTTGGTGCTCTTGGAGTCCCAAGAGATCAGGCTGCCCTGGGCTTTGTGAAACAAAGCTTCTCGAGGTTCCTGGCTCTGTTTATTATTAATGCTGTCGCTGTTTTTTGTTTGCCTTGTTATACATACTAGTAAAGAACTGATTCCTTTCCCCATACCTCTGCCTGAAAAGCCCCTTTAATTTTCTAAATTATAATAACTTAACGGGAGGGGATTGGAATTCCCCATTCCTAGAGAGGCTCCGCCCCTCCCTAGCAGATACCTGTCTTCCAAACCAAGACAGAAACAAAACTGTCTTACATGCAGTCTGCCAGACAGCCATGGCTTTTTCATCTTCCCTTACCATCAGAAGGGCATTTTCCCACACTGCAGGAATTTAGACTTGAGAAGAAATTCACCATAATACTCCTTGAGTTATCACTGAAACGTATTCAGAAATTCATGCAAAATTCAGAAATTCTCAGAATAGGTTACACTTAACGTGTTCTCAGGAGGCAGCCAGCAGTCTCCTCCTCAGCAGGGGCTCTGGGAGAAGACAGACTGTCAGCTATTAAATGTCACCATGCATAGTCAGACCCTCTTTAGCAAATTTCTGGTTTCTTTCACAAACCACCCATAGAACAACATGATCTCAGAACACAGGTTATTTTTAAGAGATACTCAGATAGGAGCAGACCCTTCTTTTCTCCCTTTCCCTACATCCACCTGTGACCCACACAAAAGCTCCATTCCTCTCTCATGCATTAACAGGACTATGTGCTTTTCCATTAATAATTGTTAGGTAGACATGCTGGTAATTCCACTATTGCTTTCTTCCTAGTTAATGATTATCTGGTGAATTCCTCACTTTAAGAACAATATTAATAGAGAAAAAAAAAGTGGGGATTGTGATAATTCCTTTATGGATCAAACTGAGCAACCAAACCCCCTGGAGAAGGGAGGTATTCCTCATACAAACAGAATTTGAGGATAGACCACTTCTCTCATGACCGCCTTCTCTGTTTTTTTAATAGAACCATAATTTTCTTTCACATGGAAATTCACTGCAACCATGCTCTTGCGTTCTCATTGCTGAACATTAAGTAAGAGCACATGAATTCATCTAAATGGTCCAAAACCTTTCCCAGATGACAGCAGCATGGCCACAGCTCCACGTACTGGACCATCACACATCTGCACATCAAGTCATGCCACAGCTGCGACCACTACCCACACATGAGGATATCAGATGTCCAGAGACCACTGGATCCAGACAGCAGTGCTTCACTTTGATTTCACAGCTAATCCTTTAGAAATGGGGAGAAATTGCTTTGGACTGAATCACAGAGCAACAGGGAATTTGTAATTCAAAGCTCCCCGCTGGTGATGGGAGATTTACAAATGGAGCATTTCAGTGAAGCTCCTCCAATTTACAGCTGAGTCCACAGCAAAGAACGCATGTCTCATGGCATTGCAGGGGAAAGGTAGGAGAGCATACACGTGTGGCACTGTAAGGGAAACTAACTCTGCATTTCAAAAACAAATGCTCTGTGCCAAATCCAAGCCTCCATAAGGATTGCACATAGAAACTACTCACAGAGTAAACCAACCTTAATAGCTGAGGGTTGACAAAAGACAGTAGGTCTTGTATCAGCTTGAAGAACGAGCCAATTAAGAAATATGGCCCAAAGGTCCTCAACAAAGCCTTGAGAAAGGAAGGTTTCCTATTGTGCTTTTTGCCTCTGATCAGGACTTCTGCTTCCTCTTGGTTGCCACCAACATGATTCAGCACATGGTTTGATTTCTTCATGGATGACACGTCCTCTTTTCTAGGGAAACAAAACAAGTGACAGGAGAAAATTGACAACGAGAAGGGTACTGCCCTGTGTGAACAACACTGTGGGAACACCCCAAAGTCTGCACCCTCCTCTGCTACCAACCAGCAGCAAGACTTCCAACACCATCAAGGTTTGCTCAGGATCAGCCACTCTTGTGCAATTGAGTCTTGTTTTCTGTAGTGGTTTCACGTTCGCTAAATTTTGCTCTTGGTACTTACTCTTTTTGCGGGAGAGAGACTAGGAGAAAAACAAAGCAGGCTCAACCTTAAAATTAACAAATAGTTTGTTAACATACACTAAAAGAATAGAAAAAAAAGTTGAAAAAAAACTAAAACAGAATGATACTTTAAAAAACACTCTCCCCTCCCTTTACAAACTGTTCACTTTCTTACAAAACAACATAAAGAGACAAAACTTGTAATTTTCAGTCAGTTTCACTATCTGACAATAGTCTTTCATCAATTCTTTAGGGGAAGAGTATCTTCTAGAGTCATGGATCCCACTGATAACTGAGAACAGTTCTCTTGTGGGTTTTAAACTGTCACAAAAACAACCACCCAGAGAAACCTGCCTTTGTGACACTCCCAGGAGCAGTTTCCCAAGCTGTTTATGGGTCATGGGTCTTAGACTTTTGCATACTGGGGTGTCACCTTTTAAAGATGAATAACTCCAAAGCAAAGGATTCTTCACCTCAAGGTACAGAGATATCTTCTCACTTCTCCACTGGCACAGGGGGCTTCTCATCTTTATCTCTGTTCAAGCATCTTATAGGATATTACTTAGTTCATCACAAACACCTTTGCTTAAATCTACACACAAATTAAAACAATTATCTCCCCAAATGCATATCTTTCCCATGATTTAAAGAAATGAGCTAAATATAGGGTTCATTTCCATGGCTCAAGTAAGAATAGAACAACCAACTCTTCAACCCTCTGTCCCAATAGTCTTTTCACTCTTGCTTTACTGACTTCCTCCTGTTGTTCTTTGTGTTCACTCTGTCTTTCTTTACTCTTTCAGAGAAGGGCTAAGCTCTGGAAGCTTCATGTTGCTAAGAAAGGGTTAAAACTGCTCAGAATCTTTGTCTCTCCCTCTGTAGCTTGTGGTGTTAGATGTTCAAGGCCGCGCTGGTGAAGGAGGAAGAACCCACACAGAAGCATCAGAGATTAGAGCACCCGGGCAGTCCGGAATCACCAAAAAAACCCAGGCAGGATCAGAAATGCCTTCTCAGCTTACCCCTCGGTGTAAATCAGAGTGGCCTCAGCCTAAATGGTGCCCATAGCTCTTATCAGGGGCCCAGCAGAGATCTCTCCCTGTTCTAGGGAGGTAAAGAGAAAGTGGTTGTTGAAAAGCAGCAACCTCTCCTTTCCCCCCCACCCGGGAGCCGATAGAATCCAGCCAGGCCTCAGGCCAGCTCCCCCCCAAAAAGGGGGGAGCAGCAGGCCCAACTCGATGTTACCTGTCTCTCTCTCTGGCCAAAGGAAAGAAGAAAAAGGACCCACCTACAGGAAATCAAGGGGGTTTATATGGTACAGCCCAAAGTCACAGCTAGTAATTCTCAGTGGTTAAAACAGATGCCAATATTCCAACTAACTCTCGGATAGGTCCTTGTCTCTTCCAAAGCAATTCCCAGGTCTTGACCTGGAGAATTATTCTACATTTTCCTATAACTAAAAAACCAAACTGTACTAATCCATGACATTTTCTTTTCTTTTTTTCTGCAGTACTTATGGCGTGCAATCCACAGGCCAGAAAATCAATCACCTTAGGATGAGAATGTGGCCCAAAGCAGAAGGGGAGGAAGGCTGGACTTCCTTAGACGAACAGACTTGACTTTGGACCTCCAATTCCTTGTACAGGAATCCTCAAAGAAGTGCTATGGACATCCCACACAAGGCACCCTCACCTACTCCTTCTGAGCCTATTGTTCAATCAGTAGCTGCAGTAAACTTTTACCCTTATAGATCACACAGCTGCTTCCAGAGAAGAAGAATGAATCCTCCTGGGGAGACAGGCATTGCAGCAGGCACAGCACTCTCAAAATACAAAGTTTTGCATTCCTGGAAACTTGAAATTGAGTACAAACCACAGCATGTTCAAAGCTGGGCCATCCCCAAGATCTGGGCCACAGCTGTCCAGATTCTTTCAGGACAGAAACCTTGGGTTTAGGTATCTAAATATTACTCAGTTGACAATTAAGGCAATTAAACCCTGCTTATTTGCAACCATTTTGTTAACCATTGGATTCAATAATTGTAGGGGTTTTTTTCAACCTTAATGATTCCAGGATTCTAGGATTCCTTTCATACTTTTTGCCTCTCTCCCTCTGCCAAATAAGCTAACAAAAGTGACTCTTCCACATACTCTTTTAGACTGATGAAAAATGGGCCCAACATGCCCAAACTGCTCTCCAGGGCTAAAGGTACATTTTGTAGAAGCCCCTTTGGGGTTTAGGTGCCTGACTTCTGTTGCACATCAACAAAGGGTATGCTCTGAGAAATTATTTCCTCCACGAATTGCTCTCAAACATCAGCCTGGCAACTTTTCTACCAGAACGTATCAAATTGCTGTTGTTTCCTGGGGGCTATGGGACTAGAGAAAAATTTCCTTTTAATGTCAGACAGGAAAGTTAAGTCCAAGTGGAAAAGGGAGAAGGAAATTAACCTGGGGCACATAAGCTTTACAAGAAAAAACAGACGGAAAAGACACAGTGAATATTTACCAGAAGGCATTTGAAAAATAACTTGTAAGTACTACCAATTTATGATTTTTTCATAAAGACTGCGCAGATTTTTGGAGCTGGCTAGCTGCAGAATCAAATAATTCCAACAGCCTGAAAGCATTCACTATGATCACTGTGGCTAACAGTCCACATGTATAAACTTGCCCACATCCTTTCTGAAAAAGCCATTTACAAATCCCAAAGTCTTTGCAATAAAGCTTGAGGGCAGGGGGAGAACTTAAATCAGACAATTTATTTTTTCCCCCCAGACAAGAAGAGAGTTGTCCTTGTCTTCCAGTACAAACCTGGAGAATTTATGAGCAAAGCCTTGTTTTTCTGGCAACCAGACTATTAAACTCATTGAAGGATTTGAAGAAACAAGACTACTTGCCCCTGACTTTGTGCTATTAAAAATGTTTATTACACTGAGCTAACAACAAAGTAATGGTTCTCTTGCAGCTAAGAGTCGCAAAGGGAGAAAATGCACTTTTAGTGTTTACTACCTGTAATTAGGGGAGGTCAGGTTTTCAGCAGTGTGTGGGACTGCTCACACCCAGCTTTTTATGAAAGCAAAGAGCATGTGTCTGGTTGCCATTATTTATAGCATGGCAGATAATAGGTAATGATTTATCTCATGGGAAAACACAGTTTCTCACTGGTGCTGACAAGGCCCTGCACCTTCAACATATCTTCAAAAGGACAGTCTCTAAAATGAGAAGCTAACTAAACATGAGGGAAAATGCATTCCAGCTCTCTCTTCTCCATCCAGTGCAGCCCTAACTTCTCAAAAGAAACTGCACTTATCAGTAAAGTAGAAACTTCAGCCATATAAGCAAAGTGAGCAAAAGAAAGGAAAAATACTCTTTGTGTGCCTTCTGTGTGTTATCCATAGTAACATTTTAAATCCATGCTGTTTTCTCCTGTAACTCACTAGAAACAAAACAACTATTAGTGATTATTTAACAGTAACTCACAAGACAGCTGTGAAGCTAAAAAGGTTTGGGAACAACAGAAATGTGATAATCATTACCACAAAACAAGTTAGAGCTTTAGCTATGTCAGAGCTGCAACTACTTAGGTTTTTTAAAATAAATTACTACTATGTACACTACAAATACTTTTCATCACACTTTCAACATGTGTACAAATTGACACAGCATGTTTAATGTCATAAAAGCTTGCTCATAGCAGATTTCATGAGAATTAAAAGGGAAAAAAAGTATTTACAATGTCTCACAAGCAACTACCACTAATGTTATTTGACAGGAAGTAAAAAAGTATATCTACTTATAACTGAAGAATAAGCAGAGCTTTTAGAATTCCATGAAACCCAGCAACTTGGAGTACAGCGATATAGTTTGTTTTTGCTCTTTTCCCCATCTTAGAATCATTAATACAGTTGCCACAAAATTTTACCTGAGATAATATGACTCATAATTTATGGCTAAGTTCATTGCCAACTGGCCCTAGTTTATATGAATCATTTCCAAAACGCAATAAATCCCCTGAAAAAATTCCAGACACCATTTCTGGTTTCCTAGTAAAAGTTTTCTTGGACCCCATGCATGCCTGCATGACGGCTATGCTCTTACTGTAAAACAGCCTGAAGGAGTAAGATTTATGTCTGTGCAAAAAGACCAGAACCTAGACAATGCACATTATTTGACACCATAAAAATAGAGACGTTAAGACAATGGAAAAAAAACCCAAAAATAAACCCTGAAGTAGAACTATAACACATCCATGCAGAGGACTAGTGGACAGCTGCTGGTGTTAGTGCTGGAAATATTTCAGATTTTAGCTGCAAAGTGGAACTCTCCACATCATATTTAGCCTTGCCAAGAAAATTCCAATTCTCTCCTAATATTATCAAATAATAGGGTCTTTCCAATTTGGCAAGGACATGCACAAAAGAGAACAGAGGAAAGCCTCCACATGGTGAAGAAATCTCCACAATTAAAGGAAATGGAAGCACAGGCCTCCTTCTTATTGACGTTTTTTCATCTGAAAGACACTATTATCATGTCTATTTGCCTGGAAAAAATTTTGGACACCGGTGGGAGAAGGAAATAGAGGTGCACAATAGATTTTTTTAAAAAACATTAGAACATTCAAAAAATTAGAACAGAACATGCAATAAGAAGGAAATCCTCTCAAGCAGGGGTATAACTGTATAGTTAGTTAACTGTATAGCAAGTTCTGACCCTTATCCCATTTGCACCAGAGACTAGGACAATTTTGCTGCTAGTTTTCTAGGGAACAGCAGTAGGGTCTCAGCAATGAAGTGGGATGTCTCTTCCCCTCCTGCCTTTCACATGTTTTGAGTTTCTTATCTTTACTACTGGGAAGTGAAGACTTGCTCATTGCTGAGAGCCTTAAGCCTAAAAATAATGCCAGGCCAAAAAAAAACTCATGGTGGAGATGATGAAAAATTCCTTTTGGTTTATGTGCCCAGAAGCTGTGCTCCAACATGCCTGGGAGGGATTCAATTATGCAGTTAGAGAACTACCAGCTCAGTGGTGAAAAGTTGTTATTTTTCTACAAACCAACCAAGGCAAAAACTTCTCCTCCCCTCACTCATCTCCAGCCCTTCTCCACGTGGGAAGTGGTATCACCTGCCCACTGAGATTTTAAGCACCTAAAATGTGTGTTGATGGCACACAAACCCCACAGGGCTCCTTCTTGCCTCTGCCTAAGACATATTAAAATAAGAAAGTTTGACTATTAATGAGTGAAGAACAGAAAGCTTGAAGTGGTGGATGCATTTTTAGTTGGCCCATTTTCATGGATAAGTAACTTATGAATGTTGACAGGACTCAGATAAATCTCTCAAGTTTGGAAACTTGTTCGTGTACTTACTGTTTGCACTCTGCTTTTTCTCTGTCCCACTCTTTACTCAGTCGTTGCACAATAGTTTTTGAAGTGTCATCTTCATTCAGTGACCACAAGTCTTTGTCTTCAAGAGGTCTTTTGTACCCATGAACTGCCATGCTGCACATGGACAAAACCAGTCCAATTCAGTTTGGAAAACAGTACTTAAATCATTACCAGTAACTCTAGGACTATTAAAGCTAACAAAAGTAAGAAGATACTCCACAGGAAGGGAGATGGGAGAATAATTATCATCCTTTGTTCCTTTTATTGATGTTTTCGAATAAGGAAAGGACATGATGTATTTCTAATTACATGCATTTTATTGAAAACACCACTTTAGAAAAAAAAGAGGGCAATAAAAACCAACTACCAGAAGCATTTGGATGAAATTGTGGTGTTAAATGGAAACACTGAAGCTTTAGAAGTGAAAATAATAAAGTTGATCTGGAATACCTGTCAGAGGTGAACAAAATGCAAAACTGGAGCTCACTGGAGTTAAAGGAAAATCAGAGTTTTCTGGAAACTACAGTTCCTCAACTGTAAGGAGGATTTTGTCAAGGGATGCAAACATCCTAGTTGCCAAGAATTTCACTGGGGAAGCTGAACATTCTGGAAGTTTAGGAAGTTCCCATCCTCTCACTAAAAAAAAAAAAAACTTTACAGGGCTGTTACCAGGACTATAAAGTTACATGGGTGGAAGAATGAAGATCTCAACCACTGAGGGAAAACTGGGTCTCAACATGACCTTTGACAGCTGTTCTACTTCTTTATCATGGAGTAGCAGGCCCAGTCTCAAATTTGCATCTTTGATACATATACCTTTTGTCTGCGGCCTCACTGCTGGCAATCACTTATACACATAACCCAATTTACCTTCTATTTTGCACAGAAAATGTCCTTATAAAAAAGCATTCACCCATAAACCTCAACAGGAAACAAAATGCACCCTCAGCTGGGTCAAAGGCTGCCACAATTTATCTTGTGGAGTACAGAGCTACATCTTGGTTTAGATTCCAGCATGAATTCCAGGCTGCACATTCTATTCATCATGATACTGTTGCTGCCATACTTGCAGAGAAAAGGTTTGGGCTCTGTGTTTCTAAAAAGGCAATGCTCAAAGAGCTGACACCATTGTGGAAGAAAGAGCATTCAGCATCAACTATTCACAGAAGTAAAATCTCTGTACTGCTCACTCGGTGCAACACAGATCATAGGCAGGTTTTGGGTTTCTCAGCTTGAAGAGAAAACTCACCTTGTAAACCACCAAAATGTCAATCTTGACAGGAAGCCTGAATTTAACTCTGGACATGGATTCTATGAATTTATGGGGGAAAAAATGAAAATAAATAAAGCAAGACATTTACCATTACTTTAATATGACAAGTCTATTTTGATAATTTTTGGCATATTATATGGGATATTACAAGTACGTACCTATGTCCTAATGAGACATAAAATTGATTTCTTTAATTTCCCATGTCACACTGAACTCCTTTTACATCTAAAAATTGCTTCATGTACTGCCTTTAAATCATACCTATAAAGTGAAATGTCATTCTACAGTTTCTGTGATGTTCATTTTAGGACATGAGCTCAACTTCTCTCTCAGCTTGATTCAAACATAAATCAAATTATAGAGACTATTTTTGAATTGGAGAAGAAATTTAACCTCTGACATCACTAATATCATCTGTTATTAACGTTTTTCCGTATCTGTTCTCAACACACAGAGAACTCATTTATTAAGACAAACCTCATAGACTTTCGCTAATTTGAGATGAATGTTAAGCAAGTAGAGCACCATATCCTCAAAAAACCCTCTTGAAATAATTATTATTACACTTCAATGCTCATAAATATAATTTATACTGCTGTGAAGCAGCAAGCAGGAGAGCTGCTTTCACTACACAGCTTCAAGCCATTTCTGATGACACAGATAATGGAAAAAGACTACAAACCCCAATATTAATCTCTATACCCAGTGTTTTGTAAGAGGGTCATTAAATACTGCTATCTCTATGACAATCCAAAGCTGTTTTCAATGACAAGTACTCTCAGTGGAACTCTCAAAATACCATATAGTCTGTAAAACCCAAATAAAGCAAAGTGAAAAATACTTACAGCATCTATATTAACAGGGGAAAAAAATGGAGGCTTCTCTTTAAAACATGAAAGTATCAGCTCAATGATTATCAAAGCAAAGTAGATGTAAAATGTGGTAAACCTGAATCTTTCATTTACATGGCCCTAGAGGGAAAAGAAACACTGTAAATTATTGTTTTATTGTACTTCCAAGCTCCCCATACTCTCTCCTTTTTCACTGCTTTTTTTGCCAATTTCTTTCTTGCTCCACAGTTGAATACTGCAAAGCAGTTCCGAGCAAGAATTACCTCACAGAAGCATGCTTGTACTCTGACAAGTGCCTAAGAACATGCTTACCTCCAAGCTTTTCATTAAATCATGTCAAGTTCAAAGTGCTTATACATCTTCACTGCATGCAGACACCCTCTGGAATCAGGTCAACATAACATCCTTTTAAATTAGCTCTCGGGGTTTCTTGCACAATCGTGTCTTAAGCATAGGAGTTGTCAACCCAGATCAGAGAACATCCTTTTACTTTAATATCTTGTTACTGACAAGCAGTGAGTGTTAAATACTTTCAGAAGAAGCTGCAGAAAAACCACTGCATTGCATAATACCAGTTCCATCTAGAGATATTTCCTTTCCTAATCATGAGTCTGCAGTTTACCTAAAACTTCTTGCTGTGAGGGTATGTCCTTTATACAGATTTTTAATGCCCTAATGCTGTTCTGAACGTTCTCATTGTTCCCTTAAAATGTTTAAACCTTAAGTGCAGGAGAAGGAATATTTGGTTCTGGGCACTCACAAGAGGAAAAATGCTACCCAGACCTGTTCTAAGGTTCTGCACCCACAATTTCAAGATGATTACAGATTCCAACAGTGATAGTCCAATATTTTCACTCATTAAAACTGCCTCTAAGTGGTGTTTGAAATGGTCTCACCAGATTGCAGCTATTATCTGACAAAGTTCTGCCCAGGCTCTCACTTAAGGTTTAATTCACTCTCTGATGGAATATTTACAACAGCTGGCTACAGGAAAATCCTTGCTAACAGGATAATATAACAAAGAAGCTAATATAACAAAGAAGCAAGAATAAAAACAAGAAATCACCAAACAGAATCAACACTGATTTCACTGAGGAGAAGCAATAATCCGAATGTTTTCCAAGCACTGTTTTTTTCTCCCAGGCTTTGATGATCTAATCACTAGTGCAATTTGCCTTGCCCTACTTAGTGGAATTTGTTTCTATGAAAAACTCAACAAGTTTCTTACTGTGGGAGAACCTGCTATGTTTTCAAACAGGAATTGTAACAGCCCAGGTTTCTTTCCTCTGCCTCCAACTTTCTCTTTATTTCCAGCCCCAGTGGAATCAAAGTGCTGTCCTCAGCACATCAGGCACTGACACAAGGAAGTCCAGGGAGCTCCCTAATGTGGTCAAGCTGCTTTACATATTAAAATGTGTCCTCTCCGATTACTACCCATCCCCATTTTAGCAAAAGGCTGCAAAAGGGAGAGAGATAAATAAACGTCAGGAGGCTGTTCACACATATACAGTGTTGGTGTCTATCCCTCTTATGTCTGTCAGGTTACCAGTATAGCCCTGGGCTAAGCAAAATCTGCTTTTTGACATTACCTGAGACATCCAGTTCCCTTCTAGTTACACAGGTTTCAGTCAAGAAAACAGAACCAAACTCCTCTCTCTCTGGCAAAACCTGGGCTCAGATCTGACTCCAAACTCAGGTGACTCATTCTTTTCACACAGATGTGGATGCTACATTTCCTCTTCTCCAAGTGCTAACAAGGATGGCTTGTTACCTGTGCTGTTGTCATGATCTTTGACCGGAAGGGCCCCACGGCACAAAGCACAGACAAAAACCAGAAGATAATGAGCACTCCAGAGGACTGAATTCCTCTCAGCCTTTCATACTGGATAAGCAGTGTGGCTAAGAGCTGTAAAAATAAGTACAGGAACACATGAACACAACCCCATCCCAGTGCTCCCCCTCTTTGCACTCTCAACTTAGAGTCACCATTGACTGGAAGGACAACAGAACAGCAGGACCTCTCTGGAATGAGTCCCATCATGACTTAACAGAAGTCAATGGCAAAACTTCCATCATCTAAGGAGAGCAGTAAATAACTGCAAAATAATTTATTTTGGTGTTTTCAGAGCCTCAGCTTTAGAATTCAATTTTTAAACCTTTGCACATAGGGCTGGAAACAATTAAATATTAGCTAAAAACATTTTAAACAGATGTAGAAGCTGCCATTTCTCCAACCCAGGACCATCATGACTTGTCTAGAAAATGAGATTTTTTTAAAAAAAATTAACCAAGGGAATTAAAAAAATTAATGGGCAAATTTTACTGCTTTATTTTTCATACAACAGCTACAAGCCTGTTTGTCCCCCCAGCCAAAGCCAACTTGTTTTGTTTAATGGAGGAACAACCACCAGATAACAGACACAGCTTTACAAAGTCCAGTACTATACTGAACAATGCACAAACCATGCTCTATTGTATCACTCTCTTTAGGCAAAGTCTTATTCAAACTCCCTCCAGACCTGGCTCACAAGCCTGCGGAAATAGGTGAAAGCAGGCTGGAAGGCAGAACAATCTCTCCATTATAAATATTTTAATTTACAAAGCTGAATCTACTTGAGAGAGATTTGTGACTCCTGACTTTTTGGTAGCAAAATTTGCTTCAGTGATACAAATACTAATAATTCCGTTAGAAGAGGTCCAGATAAGGCATTGAAGGCAAAGGGGCTCTTCATCCTTCATCTGTCTAAGAAAAAGTTATATACTAAGAAAAAGTCACTGGTCATAGTGAACAGAAACAGCTACAAACCACAGTGATGCCAACAACCAGTGGAGTTACAAAATAGACTGGTGGAGGGGTTCTGTTTTGCAGGAGCTCATGGAAGGAGTAGAAGAGATCTGCCCAGCTCACACACCACAGCAGGACACCAAACAGCTGAGAGGAGGCAAACAAAAACAGCATTTGGTAAACTCCTATCTAGGGGTGGTCAAAGAGCTAAAGAAATCCCATTCTGATTCACAGATTCCCAGCAAAACAAAGCTGTGTAAACACAATCACAGCACTGATCAGCTGCAGTCTGATGAACTGTCCCACTGCATTCACACCAAGGATCTCATCTCAACTGCTGTCTGAGGGATTTGCAATCACAACCAGTAGAATGACTAATGCATTTGTCTGGATTTCCTCCCCTATTTAGTTTTGATTGGAAACACAGGCAGCATCCAGAGTAAAGGTAGACATGCCCTGAAGCAGAAGCTTGGTATTTTTCTCCAGGAATAATCCAAGTTACTTAATGGCCTATGGAAAGCGACTTCCTCGCTTTTCTTAGACCCAGCCACTCACAGACCTGAGGATCTGCTGACACCAGGAACATTTTAAGCACAATGTGCAGATGAAATCATGTTGCTATTGGGTGGGGAGACTGGCTTGAAAAAACCCTTCTCATGTTTACTTTCACAAAGAGATACAATTCCTACTAGACCTACCTTAACTTTTTTTTTTTTTTTTCCCCCAGCTTTCAGTGGTTTAAACATTAATTAAGGGTGAAGCAGCACAGCGTTGGCTCACAAAGGGGGTTGCTCAAGGCAGAGCAATCAGTTCTTCCCTCCACCCAGGAAAATGGGCTCCTAGGATGGATCTCCTTCCTCAGAGATCTGTATGTACACTGTTTGTTCCTATGAGTAAGCTCTTCCATATGATAAGTCAGAGTGAAATTAGTTTAAACCCTACTGCAGCACTTCCTTGGATGCTAAACTAATAAAAATTAAGTCTACATAGCATGTGAGACATTGCAAAGAGCTCTCACCATCTTGAACCTGCTCAGCATGGACAGCACGATGTAACCTCGCTTGTTGCGCTTCAGGTAGAGAAGGTAAAAGGGTAAAGCACTCCACAGGTAAATGCTGGGGATCCATGCCAGGATAGTGTTCTGGAAACATGGTGTTAGGTCTGGGTTATCCGTGTGTACTGTGAGGTTTGAATCCTGGAAGAAGGATGAGATACATTTATTAACAGAGAAGCAGAAGTGCTGCCAACTGGAATATCTGCTTGAATGAAGTTGTATTCAGATCCTGATGGAGTTAGCACATGGTGGAAATAAGAGCTTTCCCAAAATACCTACCCCAAGCACTTGTGGTTAATCTGCTCTAGTGAAAGGGCTAAGTACAGCTATAAATAAGGGAAAGCCTAAAAGACAAGGATTTCTGCCCTACTGTATTTCAGAGACGGACATTCATTTTGTGGCAGACAATCCCCTTTCATTTCTGTCTTTGCTGAGACATAGTTACAGGTACTGATAACACCATGTTCCTCAGGCATTCCCAGCCTGAAATGCCTCTGTTAAACAAAGCTCTTGAGGAAAAATCCTCCACCTGAGAACTCATCCAGCAAGAACGTCCAGCACTGGACAAAATGATCAGATTTAGACCAGTCTTATGCTGACCCGGGAAAATCCCCTCCATTTATGACTAACACTTTGTCCTTCTTACTCATATGCTTCCAACTTTAATTATTTCCTGTCGCTAGAGGACACGAGAAGAATGATACTTACACAGCTAAGTTCAGAGCAAAAAGAAGGGAAGCTTAGTTACTTGACCTCGCTTATATAGATTCTGGACAATGACCAGGGATTGGAGAATAAGGTTGCCACCTCTCCACCCCACTGGCCAGGCTAGAAGTCCATCAATTGTCCCTCATCAGAGAGGAATGCGAAAACAATCACTTTGTTTATATTACAATCCATGAGAAGACTCCACTACAAAAATGCAAACAAATCAGAAGGCTAAAAGAATATGGCAACAATCTCCCTATTCTAAACAAAGGCAAAAGGAATGTACTGAACATATAGGTAGGAATTAGGTTTTTTTGGAAACATTTCAAGTAATGCTTTGCAGCTGTGATCCCGGACACCGTAAGCCACATATTCACTTGTACCTACATATTTGAATGCATACAAAGTTACACAAGTTCAGACTAAAACAGAACTTTCAGTACAGTGAAGGGGAACTTGGTTTTAACCATACGTCCTGGAAATTCACAACTTGGATTTTGCCATCTGACGTGTCATCTTACATGTGGCAGATAAATACCCACTTGCAGGGAATGTGAAACGACTTTGTTGTACTGTCATTAACAAGATTAATTAGATAAAACTAAGATATCCCTGGTTAAAATATACCTTATCTTTGCACTACAATAATTTACTTTAATATTTTTGCATCTTGATTATATTGAGCTCTCTGCAGAAGCGTTTCAGTTTCACTGAGCCTCTTCTCATCCCTTGTAACAAACTGCTCTGAAAATCAGTTCCTCCAAGTATTTCCAGTTCTTCTTTTGTTTACCAACACAAAAGAGATTGAATGCTGAAAGCAGTGGTTGATTTGAGGAGAACTGAAGACCCACAATCTACAGAGAATCTTTCCATTGCATTGATGATCTGTCAAAAGGTATGTGCATCTCTGAACTCATCCACAAACACATGAATGAACTTGTTAAGTGTAATGAGACTAAAAAGCCTTGGCTGGGTGCAGGACAGTTTGGCTGGACCGTGACACATTGTCATTCAGTCCTTCAGCTTTGGCAGTAGTGAAGGTTGGCACAAATCTATCAGCTCCACATCCGAACTGTGCCCTTTGTGCAGCTGCTGCCTTTCCAGCCAAAGAAAGGCTTTTTTTTTGGAGGCACTCAGGCACCCAGAATGGGCCAGCAGAATAAAAAGAACCTCAATTACCTCAACAGGTAATTTGTTCAGACCTCAGGCAACCTTCAGCCACAAATCAACAACACAGGGACAATTAAACAGCAATTCAAACATAAGATCAAAACAAAACAACTCCAGTCCCACATTCAAACTATTTCTGTGTTTTCCTCCATCAAACAGGTCTATGGCACCAGAATGGATGATAACATTTAAAGAGCACCCATTTTCTGACTCATCATCAAAACATTTCAGCATCTCTTAATATAATAAGCTCCTCTAGCAGCTCAGGAGATGCCCTGTAGAAGTTTGGACCTCTTTAGTTCCCAAGTAGGAGCTTATCTATTCCCATTTATTCAACAAAATACTAAATTCCTCTTTAAGTTACATGTGGTTTAGCAACGTCTTGAGCATGTTTGCAATTGTGTTCCTTTTGCTTATTAGAAAACATCCTGGAAAAGGAAAGCAGATGAAGAATCGCAATAATGGAAGCACAGAATAAAATTACTCTGTTTAAGGGAAAAGATATTGAGAGGAACCCTGCCCCCCCCCTTTTTAATTTAAACCTTTCCTATAAAACCAGAATGTCCACAAATAGCTTTCTGTCTGACAGCAACCTAGAAACAGCCCCAGATGTCCATTAACTTCTGAACTGAACACAAGCTGCCTATTGTATCCAAGACACAGACTGCAGGGCTGCCAAGCCATTGGAAGGTTTGCATTTACTCTTATTTAAACAAGGCAAAGGGTTTGCACTTCTGAATGTAAAAATGCAGCTGGCTAGAAAACAAAAATTCTGGAAAGAAGGGGGGGAAAAAAAATAGATTTTGAGATTCAGTAGAATTATCTCTGAGAATAAAAGTGGGACCTTTCCAAAACTATGTGAAACTACAGGAACAGTGGATGTGGGCTGAAGGAGAGACCTATGGTGAAGGTAACAGGACTGACTACTGGCTTCTTGGTGATGTTTTTCCAGGTCCAATTCCATTCTGGTTCAGATAAATAAGCTTTCCTGGAAAAGATCTGTTTCTGTAAGGATCTGCTTCTGCTCTGAGAGCAAACTGTTCCCATACTGAATAGGAGAGGGGTCCCTGTTAGAAGACACAGTGGCTAAAACACTTAAATATTTGAATTCTATACAAATAACTTGCTTCCCCTGAGACCAGACTGGAGTGGACCAGTCCTTGCTATGTGTCCTGAGACAGAGTTTTAAAGTATTTCTTTCATAAAATACACTTATTTATTTTCTCCCTAGTACCTGGTATATTGCTCTGTCTCTTGTCACTAGCAGACACGAATAAATACTCACAGATCTGACTCCACGAAATGAAGGCTGAAGAAAGAACTTTATTATTTACAAAGACCTCGCTTTTATAGGTTTTGAAGAATGACCAGAGATTGGAGCACAAGGTTACCACCTCTCTATCCCACTGGCCAGGCTAGAAGTCCATCAGTTGACTATCATCAGAAAGGAATGTGGAAAACAAGATGTTTACAGTGCATGCCGTGGGAAATTTAGTTACAAAGCTATAAACATCTCACAAAAGCTCACATAATATGGCAACAGTCTCTCTCTTTTTTGTTGTCTCTCTCTGCATTACAATTATGTTACTAGAATTATATTTCATTTCAACTATTAAACTGTTCTTGTCTCAACTCATGGGATTTACTTTTATTCCAAGTCTTCTCCCATTCCAGCAGGGAAGTGGAAGGGATTAGTGAGCAGCTTCTGGCTAGGGTTAAACCATATATGTTTCATGTAGCAGGGACTCTACAATGAATTATTATTACTTTTAAATCAGGGAGTCCTCAAGTTGTGTTTTTTATCAAGCAGGATCTGTCTTCACAGAGCTGGAAGTTCTACCTTACAGCTTTATAAATCACCACACTGACTGTGTATTCCAACAACCACTACAAACCTCAAAAACTCATTTCATATGAGTTGAATATGACACAAAGGTTCAATACAACCTCTCCTGAGGTTGTCAACTTTGTTATATATTGCTAAATGCCCTTCAATGCAGCAGTAAAGTTACAGAACTCCACCCTGCAGATCAAACACAAGAAGCAACGGCTGGAGGGACACACCAGCTCTTGGCCTTCTGTCTTCAAGGTTCCTGCTTTAATCTAGCTTTGCCTTTCTGAACTCTGTCCTGAGGAAACAGCAAGTTGAAATGTTTCTTGTGTCCTATTCTGCTTGAAGGAGAAAATACCCACGTTGGACTGTCTAGGTTTAAGGATTTTCTTCAGACTTGCTGCTGAAAGAGGTCTAACACACTGATGTTGCAGAGCACCCCTGTTTCCTTGGCTCGTGGCTCTGTGCTCTTCTGAGAGCTCCTCACCTTTCCCTGGATGTCACAGCTCTGCCCTTCAGTGACAACCCACTGAAAATGCTCTGCAGGCAGCTCTGTGACCCAGGGTAGTGGTAACCCAGCAAGAAGCACTTCTCCCTCAGAAGGGGAAGTACTCAGCAACAAATGTTGGGAAACACAATTTTCTCCACAAATCTCACCCCAGAGAAACTACAAGAGCCAGCATGTCCATCTGTCATGGGTTGGCACAATATTGTTTTCTGGTTATAGAGAAATGTGAGACATTTCTCCCTGCCCTGACTGTAGAGTGGTTTGGCGGGGGGAGGACAGGGACCTATCAAAAAGCTGGCCGGGTTATTGGCAGCTAGGGAAATGTCGATGCAACTTTGGAGAGGACATTTAAAACTCATCTACTGCTGATTGGCCCCTCTCTCTTGCTTTAGAATCAGCTGTGAGGTAACTTCGTAGGTGGCAGGCGGCCCCAGGTCGGGCTTTGCTGCCCCTCTGGGCGGTCGGGCCAGGCCCAGCCGGGCCTCTGAGGGCTGCTGCCCACACAGAGAGAGCCTGGGCCGGCTGAACCCTTTCCCTTGCTTGCCAGCAGGGGAGAGGGGCAGCTGCAGTTAGGCAGTGCCGGCCATGTGCTCGGACCGCGGCAGAAGAGGGCCAAGCCATGGCCCAGCTTAATCACTGCTGGCAGCAGAGAAAGAAAGCCTGCAGCTCCATAACAACTTTAAGCTGAGCCACCCTGGATGAGACCGAGGGGTGGAAAAATAAAGGACATCTGCTAGCTTCCTCCATCAGCACAGCTCTGCATTTTCTTCAGCTCCTGCTGCCCTGCACTTGCACGTGGTCCTTGCAGGCCCAGGCGGATGTAACCCTTTCCTAGCAACATGGAATTTTTAAAGCACAACTCCTCCTTGAGAGAAAGAAGAAAGAAAACTGAGGGTACATAGAACAGACACTGCATGAAGTCAGTTAGATTAGAAGTGAAAGAACTAATAATATTTGAATAGGATTGAAGTAGTAGACATTTTTAACCAGACTTCTCTAGGGTAAACTATGGAGAAATGGACTGTTCTTTGTAGCATCTAAGTGCTGTTGGGTAGAATGCTATTCTCATCAAAATTGATGACTGATGTAATTGAGATTTATTTGGGAACTTTAAAGCCCCCTGCTCCTGTGTTAAAAGGAGGTCTCAGCCTTTAAGACAAAGATGATTTTAGACTAGAAGAAGTATTCATAACTAGTACCCCAGATACACTGAGAAGCTTCACTGATAGAACATGACAGTCTGCAAAAACTCTGGGCCGCAGCAGATGTGTGACATTGGGAGCACTGGACTATTTTGTCTTGTAGCAAACATCTTCATAAACAACCTCAGAGGGATTCTTCTCCTAAAAGTAATGAGTAGTTATGTCTAAGTGGTGAAACTGACTGAAAATCATAAGTTGTGTCTTTCTGTGTTGTTCAATAAGAAAGTTAATAGTTTGTAAGAGGAGAGAAGTGTGTTTTAAAGTGTCATTCTGTTTCAGTTTAAGTTTTCTTTTTCTCAACTTTCTTTTTTTCTTTCATTCTTTTAGTGTGTGTTAATAAAACTATTTTTGTTCATTTTTAAGCTTAAGCCTGCCTTGTTTTTTTCTTTTCTTTTAATCCCTCCCTCCCACAAAAAGAATAAATACTAAAACTCCTACATTAATTTGTGTTTCTGCCCCGTTTTATTAAATTAAAATCATTACACCATCCCAGCCAGCATTGCTGTCATCCCACTTACCCACAAGCAAGTGTTGAGGACAATAACCTGTGACCTATTACTAATCCAGACTCACTGTGCTCTGTGGCTTCTCCTGACTGCCAAATGCAGCAGCACTCTTTGGAGGCAGGATCCTTGGATGCTGGAGGCTCTGCTGGTGAGATACAGTACCACCAAAAACACCAGACCACTACGGAACTCCCTGGGCACATGATTTACTTAATCCTCTAGTACTTAAATACAATGCAAACACCCATGCTTGTTGCAGCTTCACAGCAGAAAAGGGGTCTGTTAGAGTCTAAAACCTACAATTTAGGGGGGCTTTCTCCCAATCACTTAAGGGTATCATTGACAGGGGCCCTTGCCACAGCTTTCAGTCACACCCATCACTCCAGTCTGTCTTTGGATAAACACAATTCTTGTATTAAGGGCAATCTGGGCAGCAGGACTTGCATTTAAATGACTAGTTTTAAATACATGATCTTCAATTAAGGCAAAGTATTCAACAGGGGAAGCTCTGAGCAGCATTAAATCTGCTCTAACACTTAGTACTTTCTGTTATGTTCTCCCCCCTGGAAAGGAACATTGTTATTGAAAAAGCTATCCTTGAAACAGATAATGACTTTAAAAGAAATAAAACCCACATATCTTGGGTTTCCTGCACATCATCCATTACAGCATTTAAAGAACAAGCAGAAAGCCTAAAAATTGGCTGCAAAACAGAGACAGGGAAATTCCTGTCTGTTCCTTTCCCAAAATCCCCAGATGATGTTAAAGAAGCCTGCTGAAAGCCACCAGCTGGAGTTTCAGTCTTGAGTTTAAGTCTAAATCAATTCCTACTCCACTACAGAAGCTTAAAATAAAGCTACCTCACACTGGCTTTACCCAGCAGTAAAAATAATTGCTGATGATGCCTTGGAATGGCTGCCTAGAACAGAGGCTAGACAGAGTTAAGAGAATAAAGTGGGTATTTATTAAAGGCCTTCAATAGATACACCTTGGGCAGTGCAAAAGCCTCACAGAGGCTACACAATGAACAATGGTCATGAGTTTTTCAGACAGAAATAAGTTTGGTCTATTAGCATATCAGAGGTTAACTGTCCAATTACAGCTTCAGGTAATGAAGTCATATTTCTCCAATTTGCCCCCCCCCAGTTCACTTTAGTTTATACAAGCCTGAGGCTGTAGAGTCCCTGGTTCTCAGGCCTGGAAGGATTGTTTTGTCTGACCAAAATGTGAAGAGAATTTACTAACACTCTATATAGAGTTCAGAGTTATACACTAATGCAGTACAGGATCTGAAAAATATAAAAGCTAAGATTTTGAGGCATCACTGATGCTGCAGGTAAAGTTCCTCAAACAGCAACAGAGAGCATCCAAACCCTAGGGAAGACTTATAGCATCTCTGCAGTGTCAAGTAGTTCTCTCCTTCAAATAGATACATTAATACATGCTTCTCTCTAAATTTCTACAGCTTCAAAAGAATGGTGAAAAGCACAAGAAACACAGACCCAACCTTTATCTGCTGAAAGGTGAAGGCATTCGGGATGACATCAGTCACATCCTGGCCAAGGCTCACAGAAACCCTATCAGTGATTCCATCTCAGTTATCACTGGTCTGCATGTTATGGAAGATTAATAATCAAACTGGAAAGCTGGCCAGGAAGGTACATATCCGGTATGGAAGACAGGGAAGTGAATAACTGAAAGTAACAATATTTCCCTGTGGTACATTAACATGGGAATGATTTCTCAGTTAGTGGGAACTGAAATGCAAAGCAGACTCTTCCCAACCTTCTTTTGCCCTTAGGTATGGTCAATACCCTGCCAGGGACTTTCACTTGCACAGCCTGGGAGCAATAAAACAAATAAAAGGAAAAATATCAAAAGGAAAGGAAAGGAATAAAAAGGTATATTTTTCTCGGCTCTACCACACTGCCTCCTGCCAGGAGTGAGAGTGGATCCGAACTGCAACACTAAAATCTACTAGCCTCTCAGCCTCTGCATATCTCACCTCCCATTTCTACCTGTTGTCCATCTCATCTCCTTGGTCTCTGTTAGTAAATTCTTTGGGACCAACTCTAATAGTCATTTTAGAGCATAAATTCCAGCAAGTACAGTTCCAGGCCTCCAGAAGAGTGCCAGTTTCAAATGGGCTTTTCAGAGCACCATCATCCATTTACACTTACAAAGGAACAGTGTTACCTTACAGAAGGATTTGGATGCTTCATTAATCCCGAGTGGCTGCTGCAAAACTCAATTCTTCCTCATGATTACAGAACAACTTTTCCCTCACCTGGTAAAGGCAAGAGGTAGCAACATTCTTCAGTGCAGCAACACTACTCAGAAACGAGGTGCTGAGGGACATAAGCTTTTACAGTTTTACAGTTCTGCATGAACCACACAGTTAAAAACCAGAAATGGTATTTTTTTGTTTCACAAAGCACACTGTACCAGTTCTTTACGTAAGTGAAGGACACCGGGCAGGATGCTGAACTTTCTTTTCTAGCAGTAAAAGGATCTTTACTGGCTTATTTTAAGGGATCAAATAGACTTGGCACAAGGCCAGAGCCTACAGAAGTTAGTTTATGATCATGGAATAACTTGTCACAGATTTTTGCTCAAGCTGAAGTTTCATGATACAAATGCCACTAACCATGCCATGTACTTGAGGACTAGACATCAGTATTGGACAATAATTTCCTTTTTTGTTCTCCTTTCAGTTTTTGAGTTTTAAGATTAGAAGTTCGGAGCTTCTCTGCTGTCAGGTACAAAAATAAGGATGAAAAAAAGGCAGGTTCATATTCCCCACAGCCACACGAGACCAGGTAATTGGCATTTTTTTTTTTTTTTTTTTTTTCAGAAAAGCACCTGTAGCCTCAGGGAGATAGTACAAGAGACCACACTATATATAGGGATCTAAGACAACATACACCTAAAGTAAAAGTAAAATCCATCTACTTCAGCTGTTTCAGTAACACTCAGTCCTCTTGCTCGGACAGAGGGACATTTTTTACTTGTGGAGGGGAGGGCATTGTACAACCATTCAGGTAAAAAATGCTCAAGAATCAAAAGCAGGATTGAAAAGAAAATGAAACAGTATTGCTTCTACACAAGGAAGTTCCCAACTGTCTTTTAAAATTGACCAAAGCTATATACTGTTGGGGAGAAAACTTCCTGGTACTGGCATCACTGATGGATTTTCCCATGGCATTGTGCAAGCACCAATAAAGGAGTGGGGTGCCCTGTCGAAGACCAGCGTGATAATGGCTGGGGGGTGGGAAATATCCTTGATTTAAGCCATCCCATCTCCTTTCAGTTAAAGAAATTGGGTTAATTTAAGGATCATCATAAATGTAGCTCAATTGAAGAGACAGGAACAGCTCAAACAGCTGCAAATGACACAGTCCCACTGTAATGCCATTTTAAGCAAGCCCATTCAGTTGGGCTGACGTATACTACTAATAAAAAGGATTGCCACAGAAAAATTGCCATCAGTGCTACTCTGAGAGCAGTTGGAAGATATTCTAGAATAAAAATCATTCATCTAGGGGGGAGAGAATCTTTCTTTTAATTGCACAAATGTCAAATGCATTCTCAGTTTCAGAGAGAATTTTTTTTTTTTTTTAAATTAAATTACTTTTGACTTCTGAAATAGCTCCCATGAAACAGTTTCTCTTCTCCATCTCCTTCATTCTTCATTCTGTTCTAATTCAGGCCTTTATGACATTGGCACGTGACATTGCTGTAAATTATCTAAATTTTATTGCATTGACTTCACCTCTCATGCTGCCACGAGATTAGCACAGGGACAAGATGCCAGCTCACATAGGCCCAGCATGGAATCAGGGCTCCTGGTTGTTCAAAAGTCTGGCACATTCCTGGGAAAATCTCTGGCTCATGGCCACTCTGCTTACCACAAGCTCAGCCAAGGACTTTACAAGTGGATAATAGCCCATCACAGTCAAGGGGGGGATCAGGAGACAAATCAAGCATGAACTTACTGGGAAAAACCAAATACGTCATTTAATATGTTTTCCAAAAGAATTTCTTTTAAATTAAAAAAAATAAATTTAAACACTAATAGTCTCCTTATTTTAATACATTACAAATTTGCACATGTTGAAAGGAAAGGATTATCTCTCCAATTACATAGCAATTTGCCTATCAGGTAGGTGAGGCCCATCTCAGAATGCTTTATATTCCTAAGTACATTGATTAAATTTTAGCTACATTTTAAGGAGCTTCTCACATGACTTGGATTTAATTGCAGTATAATTTCTTTTCAGGAGGCAAACTTTAGAACATTCCAGAGTCCCAGACATCACAGCTACAAGCTGGGTCACATAAGCTAAAAAGGCCCAGGGAGGAACAGTTGTGTTGAAAGCTGAAGTGTTTCATTAGTTGACAGTGTCACCAAAGGACTCACTTGATATCGGCAGCTTTCAGTGGCATCAAGTTTTGCCCATAGCTCTCAGGTCCATACTTTGTCTTTCCCAAAGAGTGTCAAAACCAGGCTATTTGACTGTAAAGTCTTGCCATTTACACCCAGATGAACAGTATCAGGTCCTGGCTAATACTTCAAATCCAATGCTAAATATTTATATTTATATTGCTCCTGACATTGAGAATCTCTGGTCCCAATCAATTAGCAACAGCTTCCATTCAACACATGTCAAAAATCTGAAAATCTTGGAGAATCTGAGCTTGAGTACTTAATTGATTTTAAGTTCAGGATGTTGTTAACCCAGCTACCCTTTTGAGAGAGCATAACTTCACAGATTTGATGTCTGAAGGGACTATTAAAAATCACCTAGTTGGGTCTCCCAACTAACATGAGAAAACACAGGTACCTCATGCAGTTGTTTGTGAAGAGATTTACAGGAGTGGCATTCAGCTGAAGTTGGATGCAGTTAACAAAGATTATATAGAGATCTGTTTCATGTTTAAATATCTTTAAACACTGAACATTCTGTGTTTAGCACAGGGAGGCAGAAGGGAAAGCTAAAATATAAACAACAGCCAGTCTGGACCATACCGCCCGACTGCAGGATCCTTCCTGGCAGTGGTCTCCTATTACCTTCTGCTTCACTCATCCTCTGCTAGAATTGATTAGCAGAAAATATAATGGAATTGTTAAATGTTTTAATATTAATTTAGGGCCAAACCAACTAAGTTGTGACAGGGGTTTAAACAGACTTGTACACATGCTACAAGTGTATGCTATTTGTCATCTTTCTTGAAAGAAATATTTCTGCCTTACTACAGCTATCCTGAATCATCTTCAACTACAAAAAAAAAAAAAAAAAAAAAAAAAAAAAAAAAAAATTAAACATGATGCAGCAAAAGAGGAAGTTATGCAGAAGGGAAACTTTTGGCATTTTGGAAATGCATTTTCCTGCTCTGCAGGAAAGAGAGCAGTATGACTTTTAGCCCAAGTCTACCAAAATTTGACTGAATGACTCAAGGTGAAGGAATACCCATGACAGGACAAGTAGAAGGGCTTTGTACAAATCTAAGACTGAGATACTGCTTACTCTAGAGTGTTGCTGCAATTTCCTGCTGGATCACTCAAGAGCCTCTGGATGAAGGAGCCAGCACTCCACACGGGATGGGGAAAAACAAGACATCTGTCAGGATACCAAGACACATAGAGAGGAAGGAAACTGAGCTATCAGCTGAGCAGTATCAAAAGGAACTGAGAAATTGTGGTCTCACCTTTGAAATGTTCTATCACTTATTCTCTCATTTCCCATTTATGCTGTTAAAAAAACAACAACAAAACAAACAAACAAAACAACAACAAAAAACACACCACCCAAAATACAAGCCACTGGTAAACGCCTAGGCACTTTGCTTGTCTGCAGACCAAGACATTTATTTGCCCCTCATCCCAACATTACTCAACAGCAGTGCTGAGCAGCCAGTGTTTTAGTCTCACAGTAGCCACGGTGCCATTTCTTACTCAGAGAGGCTGAGCTGCAGAAAGGCAAGGTTACTCTCCACTGGAACAGAATTCGGTTTTTTTCCAAGTTTGTGCTCTTTAATCACTAGGCCAAAACACTTGTGTAGCAAACACTCCCCAGGAGATCACTTTGCTCTCCACTCAAAGAAGCCGCTCATGTTTTACTAAGTGGAGGACACAAGCAACATAAAAGTGGTAATTCGCTGGTATCTGCTTCTCAAAATGGAGATTGTGGGTCACATTAACTGGCACATCTATTTAGCACTCTTACTATCACACAGCAAATATGTCACACAATAAATAGAAGGTAATTATGGGCACTGGTGAAGAACACACCTAAGGTCTGCCTTGTGTGGGTGTATGCTACCACATTCATCTCCTCCCCACAGACATTATCATGGGAACACTGTTGGTAGATATTAACAGCTGAAGTAGACAGTATGATGCCGAGCGTTCAGATGAAGAGATTGTTCACAAAGCATTATGAAAACATAATATTCGAGTTGTTCTCTTTTTATATATAAATAACCTACATTTGTATTAGCAATTTGCTGATTCCATGTTCAACAGGTAAAATAGCTGGAACCCAAAAGCTTTTATAGATTTCTAATGTGATCTCCAGTGTTCCCTTTCATTTCTCTGAAACGTGTTGAACAGGAAATTATTTTGCCTCTGCAAAAAAACCCCCACAAATATGCAACCAGCAAAATTTCCAGCAAAATTTCCAGCAAAATTCCCCACCCTGAATCAGGGTGAGGAGTTGAAACCTTACAACTTCCAATAAGCCAAAAAAAACCAACATAAATCAATCATCTGTTTAAGCTGATATATTTCAAGATAAACATTTTCATGCACTAATTTTGAACTATTTTGATTTTGTTCTGATCCTCTTTTAACAAAAAAAGTATTGTAGTTGATTTAAACTCCAAAACAAAGAGCTGTTTAAATTGGAACAGCATGTTTCCTTTCACTCTGAACAGTTTTAAAACTGATACCAATACAACATTCAGCTTCCAAAAATATCTGGATTTTCTTTGATAAAAAAATGGGGAGTCTAAATTCATCAGCTAATGAAAAATTGAACATTAACACTGGTTCACATTTGATCAAGTTCTTGTTTTAAACCGCAAAGCTGGACACTATTCATTAGTTTGGTGCAGAGGCTGGGAACCGCCTTTCACCTTGTACTCCCTTCTTCAAATGCAGCAAGACAAACTGCCAACTTTTGTGGGTAGATTTCAGATAGAAGCCTCTACCTACATTTTCTTATGGAACAACAGATTTGCACCGCAAGTAATTTCAAGGTATCTGTCACCTACCCAGTCATCACTTAAAATATCCTATAAAAATCAGTACACTGTGTATAATCCTGCTAACAGAAAATACTGCCAAAAATAGGGCAATCACTGAGTTCAACGCTGGTCATGAAGTCAGTGTTACATTCTTCAGAGTTGCTGAGTTCCACTTTTAAAAACAATTAAGCAGATGGAAAGTTGTTCTGACCCCAAGGAACTGTGGATCAAGAAAGGAAATGGGTCCACAGAGAGCACAGATAACCCAGAGAGCACCATGCTGATGCTGGAGTGTAACATTACAGCATAAAGTACAGAATGATAGACTTACTTCATACTTCAAACCAGGAAATCTGTCTGGATACTTACATTAACATATCAATAAACTGCTACAGGAGTTGTTGCACTACCAGCCTTCCTTGAGAAGCTAAGACCTTATTCTGGAGGCAGCCAAGAGATCAGAGAGCAGGGATGATCTGTTTGCACTTGTTCCTGTTCTAGAAGTGTTGATAGTAGAAATAATACACGAAAATACCTGTTTGAGCAAGCGTCTTTGGCAGCTGTTGTAGCAGAGAATGCAGAGCACTTGGAAATGTAATACAAACAAAGAAATGTAATCAAGGGGCTTAGGAGCCAAACTCCTCTTTTAAATAGTAATATTGGGACATATATTGAAAGGTAATTAGTTATCTAAGGATGGAACTCAGCATAAAGTGCTTGGAGCCAACTGCTTGTCCTGTCCTAGTAGCTTTCCAGCAGTGATGCAACTTCAGACATTCCTTTTCATTCCTGCTCCTCATTTGAAAAAGAAAGTCTTCCTTGAGCTAAAGCAGTTTAAAAAAAGGGACGCACAAAAACTGATTCACTGAGGGGCAGTTCCAGATTCTGCATACGTGCTCATGGCTTCTCATGGTCTGAGTGTCTGCCTACACAGCAAGAAAGGCAAACACCACGCTGTACCTTGGGGAAACCCAGTAACAGCATTTACACACTCTCACCATAAGAGGAGACCATGGCAGCAATTTCCAAACTTTTGTGCTTACAAACTCAATGCCCGCTGCAATCAGCCTTTCCAAAGGGCTGAGGGCTCCGAGGACTGACAGAAATCACCGTAATCCTCCAGGGCTGGTGACCACCCTCGGCTGCCACGAACACATCCCTCTTCTACAAGTAACAAAGCACTGAAAGGGGAGCACTTTGCCAGTCATAGAAATTACTCAGAAGAACCGAACACGCGCTAAAACAGAAAGGAAGAGCCCCAGGTTGATCAGCGTGAGGTCCAGAGGCGGACTATGCTGGGAAAGCTGCATCCTCTGTGGCATGGTCCTGGGAGGGGGGTGGTCTTGGCTCTGGTGTGGAGATGCTGAAGGACGAACAGAGCGGACCTTCCGCTGCTCCTTCCCGAGCGGGGGCACCGTACCGCCGGCTCCGGGACGGCCCCGCCCAGCCCCTCAGCAGCCGCAGGACCGGGCTGCCCGCGCCCGCTCTGGCCCGGCCCGGGGAACACACGGGAAGCCCCGGGCGGAGCGAGCGCAGCGCTACCCTGGCCTCTCCGCGAGGCAGGAATGGGAGGAGGGAGAAGCTTACCCAGAAGCGGGATCCACAGAAAACCTCCATAGCCGCGGCAGGGGCGCAGAACTGCTGCCGGCGTATGCCAGGCACCGGGCGGGGGTAGGAGCCGGTTCCTTCCCTGCTGGGCGGGCCGGGGCCGGGGGCGGGGGAGCCGGCGCGCCCCATCCCACCCTCCCCGTAGGCGGCGGGAGGAGCCCGCACCGTCCCTGCTTGGGCCGGTAGGGGCCCGGCAGACGGGCCAAGGTGTGTTTTGCGCCGTGGCGGAGCCGATGAGCGATTGTTGTTCCTCGGCTCCTGAGCCCGGGTACCTCACACCATGGGTGACATCCCAGCGTCTCCAGCTCAGTGTGACCTGCTGGGATAGCCACACTCCTGATCATGGAGGGGGGGCTTTAGTGGTACCCACGTGTCAAGAACAAGCTGTGTAAACTCCCATCCCTTGAAGTGCTCAAGGCCAGGTTGGACAGGGCCCTGAGCAACTTGGTCTAGTGAGTGGCACCTCTGCCCATGGCAGAGGGTTGGAACGACATGATTTTAAGGTCCTTTGCAACCCACATCATTCTATGATTCAAGTGTGTGCTGAGGAGTGCGCAAAGCTGGGCCACTTGCTGGCTTTGGGCTGACTGTGTCCATCCGTCAGACAAATGTTAACATCATGGAGAGGCTTCTTGTCTCCCTCTTCAGAGTGCTGTGGAGTGTGATTTCCCCAGAAGGACTTAAGTGAGCATCACATTGCTTCTCCATCCATCTACATTCTCTTTCTTGATGCTGATTGCTTCTGCTGTAGACACGTGATTAAGCCCATGGCAAGGATCCATTTTCAAAAGCCTTTAGTCAATATATTTTTGTGATTATATGTAACTAATAGGTTTTGTAGTGTAGCACCTTGGACACAATCTGGATTTCACCTCCCCGTGATGCAGAAGCACTGTTTGCTTTCCTCTTTATTAGGACTTCTACAGCATTATTGACCTTCCAACACCTGCTGTTTGTTCACCCACTTGCTGCAGCATCTGGTTCGATTAACATCATCTCACACAAAGTAACCCTGTGGCCACAAATCTACTTGAATATTTTTAGAGTCTAAGTTTCTTTTCTTTCTGTAACCTGCACAATTCTCAGGTAGAAGGATGTGGTCAAAAATGTTCATCAGAACAAAGAGGAGTAGAATAGAATCATAACTCAGATAATCAGAGAATCACAGGATGGTTTGAGTTGGAAGGGAGCTTAAAGCTCATCTAGTTCCAACCCCCTGTCATGGGGGACCCATTTGATCAGGCTGCTCAGGGCCCCTGGTCTTGAACACTTCCAGGTATGGGGCATCCACAGCTTCTCTGGACAACCTGTTCCAATGCCTCAGAGAGGGGCAGTGCTGCTGTGTCCCAAAAATATGTCATCCCTAAAGAAAAAAATATTCTGGTAATCTTTTATGGAGATACTGGGACTGTTTCCCACCCAAAGTACTATCAGAGAAAACTATGAGCACTGCTAAGAATTTGCTTTAGACATTTACCATAATCTGGCTGAAGGTGTGCTGTTCTCATTAGTGTGGAAAGATAAGCTCTTTCCCAAGATAAGGTTCTCATGTGATTGCCTACAAAATCTGAAATGTCAGACTGAGCCAGGCTAATCAACACAATCACATTGCAACCCTCTGGAGGAAACACTAGAGAAGCCCTAGCCAACTGGGTGAATGAAATCATCTGAGGACACAGTGGGTTGGCCTTGCAAGTCTTACTGCGAAACTTTTTTTTAGTGGAATTGCACTGCAATAAAATTTTAAGAAAACTCAGAAATATCTGAGAGTTACTCCTTTTATGGCTTTTTAAATCTCCTCTTCTGAAACAACCTGTGAGAGCAGCTCTTCCAAGACAAGTGCTGAGAATTTCATGTCTCCTGAAACATGGACATGCTCCACTGAGTTTCTTGCACCAAGGGGCAGGATTGGGTGCAGTTTGATAATGTGCTCAAAATTAAGATCAGCTCTGACAATATGAGATTTCACAGGTACAGAGGCACCTCACAGCTACTGTAGGCTGTGTGTACAGGAAGGGAGAGGTTTACTCTATCAGTGTGCTGCACAGTCCAATTGACATGTGAATTAATTCCTGATTAAATTATTGACTTTGGTGGTTCTGTTGAACCTCATGTTTTTTCTACCATATCCACAGAGGAAGGTCCTGAATTATAGTATTTCCCTTGGACTCACAAGACTCTAAATAAGGAGTTCTAAATAATTCTGCCACTTGTTTCATGTTCCTAATTAATGCTTCTGCTGTCAGTAGCAGTTAATGCCGTTAAAGAGGGATGGTAGTAATCAGTGGGTGCCAGCTGAGGCGCCGGCTCCCCCTGCATCTCTCCTGAGCTCGAGGGGAGCCACTGGGCAGCCTGGACCTCACAGTAAACACTGTGACTTGCACTGGCTTTGCACTGACTTCCATGTGCTGTCTGGCAAAGCAGACCAGCAGAGAGGGAAAAACCAAAGGCAGGAATTAAGGAAGTATTAACTTCTCAGACAGACAAGATAGAGAGGGAAGCTTAAAAGCTCCTGGGAAGGGCCATGGTAAAGGATTCTGCTGACACTGGTGCAAAGCAGAGCCTGAAGCACTATCATGGGCAGCTCGCTTTGGTCCTGCCTCCTTTTAGTGATGGGAATGGAGATGGAGGTACCTAGAACATGTTATTACTCCTGTGATGTTCCCTCAATACAGGCTGGCTCTGCAGGAAAATGAAATGGCACCTTTGGTGCAAATGTCAGGGAGTCATGAACTCACCTCCCCTCACCGGACATTTATTCTTTGTTCTGGGGAGTGGCAAGAACTGATTAGGATCCATTCAGCAATAATGCATTCAAATCTCTTTTGTTCATGTCAGCTGCACAGTAAGGGACTTTTCACCTGCTAACACCTTGAGCGGGTCAAGCCAGAGCAATCAGGAACTGCCTCCAGGCACACTCAGGCCATTTAAGAGAGCCTAGATATCAACTGGAGTGATCGACTGGGGCAGGACAGGAGGTAACATGAGGGAGAAGCTGTTTGTGTAAGCACAGTGCCGGCATGAGGCAGGCCACTTTCCATGTCACATTTCAGGCTAATTCTCAAAGCATTTAACAGCAGGATGAAGTGTGGACAATTCCTGAAGAGACATGTATAAAGGAGCACATTCAGAACTGAGGGTTGGACATGTCTTGAGCATGTACAACTCTGAAAGTTGAAGTTTTAGGGTTAGTTGACTATAAACATCACCTTCTTTCTCTGCTTGGAACAGCAGAGGCTCAGCTTCCTTTCCAAGACCCACAGAGATGTCATATTTTACAGATGGTAAGAAAAAGAGCCTGCCAAAGAGGGTGCATTTACAGCAAGGCCCTATTTACTTAATAAAAAGGGAGGAGACACCTAGTTTTAACACACATAAGATGGGAACTTGTAACAAATTCTGCTTAAAGTTAACACTGACTGAGTAGCAGCAGACTTGGGCTTTCTTCTTCTCAAGGCTGTTGCAAATATGTGCATCTCCCTTCTTGCATGAATGGATTTAATTTCCTAATTTCTGGCACATGCAATGAGCAGTTTAGAGGTCCCATGATAAAACAGATGAGGGAGTAGCCACAGTTTTTACTCACTGCACTGATTTTGGGCACATATCAGCTACATGGCTTTGTAGGAGTGGAAGGCAAGATTCCCTGACATAAGTACAGAGGTGGCAGTTCCCTGGTGTTAGGAAAATGAATCTACAAACACCAGAGGTTTATGTCCAAAAAGGAGACAGAGGAGTACTTTTACTTTATTCGAATAAAGGGAGAGGCCATGGGGCATTTCCCCTGGGGTCTCTCAGTTTTTCAGAGGACGCAGCCTCCTTTTTATCCTAATTTCCCAGCCACATTTCCCTCTCTTTCTCCCCATTGGCTTAGGTACTTGAGAGGTACAGACTTCCCAAAATGCCTGATACCTAAGATTCCCCTTTTAATGTATAACCCCCCTAATTTTTAATTTTTATGGGATTTATGGATTTCCCCCCATTGTTGCTTTAATCTTTCAATATTCAATTTCATTTACAAACAAACCTATGGTTTCTCTTTGTTCTCATTGTTTCTTTTATCTCTCAGTGCTTGTTTTATCTACCAGCAGACCCAGGGCTTGTTTGTAAAGACAAATCTTGCCATTCCTTTCACTGGGAAACCAGCACAGGGATCACTCCATTTGACTTAGCGCTGCACTGTAAGGCCATTCATGCTGCAGGGTGAGGTGGGGTCCACACAATTCATCAGGTCTCTGTGAAAGGAGAAAATGGTGCTTGTATGGCTCCTCCAGGACGCTGTGTGTAATATCAACCTGCCCCGTTCCATGAATGCTCCTGCACTTCATACTGAGAGCAGGAGAAGAATTTAGATATGCTGAGAACTGCCAAGATCATCCCAAAGTGATCCTGGAGCTGGTCCAGCTGCGAGCAGCTGTTATAAACGAGTTCTATTCAAATGATCTATGTTTTAGTTACTTAATTGTTAAAATTCCATTAAGGTTGTTAATGCTTGTTCTGTTTAAAAAAAAAAAAATTTGCTCTATCCGTGTTTTAATATGGATTAACCATCTTACTTCTGTTTGTTAATTAAGAGTTTACTCTGTTACCTGCATAGCTCTGCTCCCATTCGTCGGATAGTGTCTGAATATGCAAATAAAAAGGACAGTGGACTTCTGGGAACTACTCAAGAACAAAGGACTCTTAAAGCAGATAACCAAAGTGGAATCCAGGACTGAAATAGTACCTCTGAACTGGCGCAAAAGTAAAACTGTCCGGCGAGGCAGCTTTATTTGGTCGCCATGACCTGGGGGAGTTCCCCATCGCCGGACAGCGCCTGGTTAACGAACCGAAAATGACTCCCCGGCAAGGGAGAGCCTGTGGGGGAGAGGGAGCCCCGGCCTCGCTGTGAAGTAAAGCTCCTTGTACCTCCTCCTCCGCGTTGCCAAGGGAATAGCACGGAGCATGCGCAGCTCCTCAAGTTTTCACCCAGAGCCAGGCTTTCTAATAAAGGCATAAAAAAGGAGCAAGTCTCCTGGCCCTTGTTTTTTTTTTTTTTTTTTTTTTTTTTTTTTTTCTCCGTAACACAGCTGAACTTTAAATGCATTGGGTGTCTCTCTCACGTGCTAGATAATCCCACAGACCTGCTTTCAGAGGTTGGCAGAAGCCATGGCATGTGTAACACACCCTGGCTTGTCAGTGGCTTGGCTGCAGGTGGAGCTCAAAGTTATGGACAAACAGACACAGGCAAACAGCATATGGCACTTGGGCCTTCTGAAGTTAAGGCCCAAACTATCCTACACAATTGTCATGGCTTATCCTCTCCCCTGCCAACTCGGCCACCTCACAAACTCCTCCTACTTTTAGTGGGTTGAAGCTGTTCAGGATTTCACCACAAAATGGGCACACGGTGGTTGCATAAATAGAAACACGTGGTCCTGCTTTGTTTGAGCAAAGATGGAGTTGTCACCAGCCTTTGGCTACACTGAGCCGGTGGCACGTGGCAGAGCAGTTCTGTACTGCCTTTTTCAGATGTCAGCATGGCACATGCTGTCCACTTCAGTGTATATTCTTTGTAGAATGACACCTGTGCTCACTTCTTCCTGATTTTCCCCAAAATAGGTGGATTCTGCTTTCTGTTTCCACAAAATAACTGTTATCACAGTAAGCAATTAAGTGGTTTGACCATCCTTTCCAGTTCCCAGCTGGAGCTGTTGGGGTCTTTGGCTGTATTATTTAAAGTATTTCATAGATATGGAAAGATAATCTTCAGGACCTCTGAAAACTTGCCAATTATGGCATCCAGGGACTCAAGCAATAACAGAAAATGCTAGAGGATGTTGCAGGATTATAATAGTGTGGTTTAAATGTAACTAAAACACTGAATACAACATGTAAAAACCAACTTAAGGTCCAATCACCCTCACTTGTGAAAATGCCAGTGCGGCTTTCGTTGACGACCACACTAAAGCAAGCAGAAACAGCAAGTTTTGGGGACCTCAGGTGCAGCCTGCCGGCGGAAGGAGGAACTTTCCACTTCGTGTTATTGCCATCTAGTGAAAGGCACTCAGCCTGCGCCCGACGAAACCCCGACCCTGTGCGATGGGACAGGGATGGATTGATCCTTCTCCTCCCACCAGATTGCGTCGAGCAGAGGTTAAACAACCCACTGGAGCTCACAAGCTGTGGATGGACCGGAGCTGCTGTGAGTAAACAGCCCCGCAGGGCACCCTGTGCTGTTTAAAAGGATGTGAAAGGACAAGCGCACATCTAGGGTGCTACCACAGCCAGAGAGCCCCAGGATGGGTGGTTGTCTCCCTGCGTTTTGCACAAACAGCCGGGGAGCAGCAGCACCGGTGGGTATGAGGGGTGTATGGTGGCTTTGAGCAGCTTGCACAGCACCAAGCACACAGGCTCCTGCCACAGTGGGAGAAACCCTTCCTCTCCTCCTCCCATAATCAGGATTTTTATAAATTTAGTGATTGAAAATCCCCTCAGAATTAGAAACCATTTGGCCAAGAAGGTCAAATGTAGCTTGTGTGAGCAATAGTGTGGCCAGCAGAACCACAGCAGTGACCATATCCCTGTACTGATTGCTGGTGAGGCCACGCCTCAGATTCTGGGGTCAGTTTTGGGCCTCTCACTATATGAAAGACATTGTGGGGCTGGAGGGTGTCCAGAGAAGGGGACAGGGATGGGGAAGTATCTGGAGCACAAGTCTGATGAGCAGCTGAGAGAGCTGGGGGGGGCTCAGCCTGGAGAAAAGGAGCTTCAGGAGGAACATTTTCACTCTCTACAGCTCCCTGACAGGAGGGTGCAGCCAGGTGGGGGTCAAGGCAACAAGCAAAAGAACAAGAGAAAATGGCCTCAACTTGTACCAGGGAAGTTTAGATTGGATCTAAGGTAAGTCATCGTCACTGAAAGGGTGCCAAGGCACTGGAACAGGAAAAGTGGTGGAGTCATCGTCCCTGGAGATATCTGAAAGACACATAGATGTGGCACCTGGGGACATGGTTTAGTGGTGGCATTGGCAGTACCGGGTCGAGTCAGTGCTGTTAGAGGGCTTTTCCAGCCTGAACGGTTCTGTGATGCCAAACACAGACACACCGATCCTCCGGTTTCTTCAGGATCGAGCCACGAACACAGCACCTAACGGGCGGCAGAAGGTCCTGCTGAGCCTTCTCCCCGGTGACAGGGGGTCCCAGCCCCGGTAAGGGGGGGCAGCTCGCCTGATCCCTTGCCCCATGCCCACTAGGTGGGAGCAGAACACCACACTTCGAGCGCCGCCGCCGTGCCTGTGGAACACCACCGGCATCGGACCCTAGCCCACCTCCAGGCAGTGGGGCTTGGTTCCCCCAAAACTTTTCTGACCTTAACCCTTTGATCTGCAGGATCCTCACTTCTGTCAGCTGGTCACAGCAGGCCCCTTACACCGTGCTGGTGGTGATAAAGATAAAGGGAGCCATCTCTTTAAATTGTTTTTGGGTTTTTTTTTTCTACCTTACTTTGTGGGGATTCTAGTGCAGGACTCATTTTAGATGTGTTTCTGTGTCTCAGTTTGTATCTCTGGAACATCTGGAATACAGAACCCTTTCCTATTTCTCATCTCGAAGAACTTAGCAGAGCTCCCGGCTGAGGAATATGGTGTGCGCACAGTGGGACGCTGCTCTGCTAAAGCAGGACGTGGTCACTTGTCTGAACCAAGAAATAAATTAAGTTCAAAGAGATGCTTCCCTAGGCATGGTTACCATTGCATAGAAAGCATGGTTCCGTGTGGCATCCCAATTACTCAAAAAATGGAATAACAAAGTGCCATGCCCAAGCTCAGGAAATTGAGAGCACACCCATAAGCAGCCTTGTGGGTTGAAGCCTTAGAAAAACCACAGCAAAACTCAGCAGGAGAGCTTCAGACAGGAACAGTCACAAAACAGAGAAGAGAAACAAGCCCACCCTCTCACAAGCTCTTCTGAACCCCAGTGTTGGAAAGGAAATGATTTGTGGTTGCCCATAAGGAACTCACCTGAGAACAGAGGGGTGTGAAGTGCTTGAGCCTGTGAGAATCTCTGTGTCCTTGGCTCAGTCCAGCTTACCTTAATGCCCTGTGGATCCTCCAGGCTCAGAGGGCTGGGAAGGCATTTCAGTGGTTCCAGCCCGGTGGGGTTGGCCCCACAGCTCGGACAACACAGACACATCACAGATCTCATCCGGAGTGGATTTGCTTGGGATTTTGAACAGATCCACATTTGCCCTCTGTTTAAGGACTAGTATCCTTCCTGCTGTTTTCTACTGAGAGATTACTTTATCAAAACATCCTCTAGACAACAAAACTGCTCTGGGTGTCAATTCAGGTTCCCTCCTGCTGCAGAGCAATCAGCTCATTCCAGGCAGCGAGGAGCAGGGCTGCGGAGTGCCCAGTGTCTGGTTCCTCCCTCCAGTGGCTGCTCTCCAGGGGAGAGGAGATTCCATGTTAGGAGCTACACAGGTCATTCACTAAAAACCCCTGAAGAGCCTTTTAACAAGGTCCTGTAGTGACAGGACAAAATGGGGAATGGCTTCAAACGGAAGGCTGGTTTAGGTTAGATAGAAGGGAGAAATTCTTCCATGTGAGGGTGGGCAGCCCCTGGCACAGGTTGCCCAAAGAAGCTGTGGCTGCCCCATCCCTGGAAGTGACTAAGGCCAGGTTGGACAAGGCTTGGAGTAGCCTGGAACAGTGGAAGGTGTCCCTGCCAATGGCAGGGGGTGGGACTAGATGAGCTTTAAGGTCCCTCCCAACTCAAACTATTCTATGAAATGTTTCTGCTGGTACCTAAGCAGTACCTGAGCTCTGAGCCCCTGCTGCCCTTCAGCCCCCAGGCAGTACCATGCCCACCAACTCTTGCTTTGCAAGGAGTTAAATGACAGCAGGAGACACTGCTGGATTTCAGGCTGGAAATCCCAAAGATGTGAATGAATGGAAAAGTCCAGCATCTTCCTCTTCACAGACAGATCACATCTGCCCCTTCTCATCAGTCCTTTCTCCCTGTTGGCTCTCCACTGCAGTCCTGACATCCTCAAGCCTCACGCAGAGCTGTTCCTCCAGGGCAGAGGGATCCACAAGGGCACAGCCAATGGTCTTGCTGGTCACTCTGCACACCCTGGGCAGTGTCCAGAGTCAGATTTGCTTGTGGCCACATCAAATTGCTCCACAAAGGGCTGTCATTTCCCAGTCTTCCTTCCAGCCTCCTGGCTGCCACTGCTGTTACCTTCTCCAACTGTTCACAATTAAAACATGACCAAAGACTTGACTGCCTGGAGTGATACAGATTATCATCAGCAACAACAACAACAACAAAAAGGGAAATGCACTGTTTTTCTTTTCAAAAGCTTTTAATAGGACACATTTGTTTTTGTCAGTTGTAAGGATTTACACTTAGTTTTTGTCTTCTTCTTTTTTTTTTTTTTTTTTTTTTAAAAAAAAGGGAACTTTTAAATCAAATTTTCCCCTTGTGTACCACCTTTTGTTGCCCTGACCAAAAGACCTCGTCTTGGCCTATATACCTGATACAGTATAACAATATATTAACTATTAAATACAAAGTTCTATCATATATACTAGGTTGTTACGGACATTGCAATGGTACTGTGCCTACTCTAGTCACCTTGTGTAATAGTGTACATGGGTTATTATAGCCAAAGGGGCAGAAAAGGGGAGACTGGGGCATAGTCTAATTTACAATGGTAATGATTTTGGGTGGGTTTTTTTTGTAGGTTTTTTTTTTTCCCCCCTTTTTAAAAATTTTCTCCTTGAACACACCTGGTGCTGAGTGCAATCCACAGAAGTCAAAAACAGTGTTTTCTTTGCCCTCTTCCAAAATATCTACAGTACGAACCTCTAACCAAGTTATGAAAAATCACTTCTATGTGCAAGGGGCTGCAAGAAGGGAATTTATGTTTTTCCAGACATGTCTGCAATCACTTTTTCCCCCATTGTGTCGGACTGGCAATAAGAAAATATCCTCCTCCCACCTGCGTACAGTAAATCCACAGTAGTAAAGTGCTGGTGTGCTTGAATGAGCTGGAGAGCCATGCAACTACTTCACCATGGGCAGGGGCTGAGCTTTGGGGGAGGTGTTTTATATGGGTACAGTTCTTGGACAGTAATAGCACTGCAATATTGTGGAACTTGAGTGTAGCTGCTGACTCCTGAACGTGACCTGGATGCAGGCTGTGAAACTAGCCTCTATGAATTGTAATAGAGCGGGCCTGGCTCCATGTTTATGAAAAGAAACTCGTAGATAAGAACTGCTTCTGTTGCCAGGATGATATGCAGACTTTTAACAATTTCTCTATAGATTTCTACAAAAATATAAAAAAGTCTATCAACATAACCATTCTACAGAATTCCTGTGGATTTTTGTACATTTTGTTTAAAAAAGTCAAATTCTATAAAACCCCCCTGAAGGCATTTAAAATTATTTGAGTATTATTGCACGTGCTGCAGTACATTTGTATTTGTCTTTCAAAAGGGCATCTAGAAAAAACTCATCTGGTTTAGAAAACAATCTATTTTACATGGATTTCCTTTCCTGAAAGCATCATCATAGAGTATATGTTATTGGCTACTCTTTACTGAATATTCATGTATGATGTAAACTTTTTGTTACTTCCACAAACCTCGTCAGTAGGGAAAACCCCAAGTATTTAAAATAGAAGAACATTTAGACTTTCTGTTACATTTGGAGTTGAGCATTTGGATTAACATCACATCACTGTTTTGTGCCCTGATTTCAAGCTAAAATGTTCAGTGGGTTTTTGTAAGGAAGGATCTGAAGAGTAGTATCATTCCAGCTATGTGAACACAATCCTAATCATTAAGGAACTAGGGATGGCATTTTTAGTGGCCTAGCTTGTTTCCCAAACTATTTAGCACATGTAAAAGGAAAAGTTAGGGCTCATTATGGGTGTAAAACCAAAAAGGGATTAATACTATTTCTCAGGCTTAATGCACTGTAATTTTATTATTTCCTTAAATATGATCTGGGGAAAGAACAGATGAAAGGTTTGTTTGAAATAATTGCTTTAGACAGGCTTAACTCTGGATTTGGGCTGGCATATCAAAGAGAGCGGGCTCCCTGTGGGCCAGTGGTGAAGAGGGAAAAAATGTCCCAGCCAAGAATTAATCTAACTGCAGTAAATAGTACAGAATGTTAATCCTCCTACTTCAAATACACTGATTGCCCGACTTCCTGCTGAAAGCCCTTACATTCCTCCTGGACATGTAGGGATTGTTTATGGAGTAAACATCCTCGAGTGAAAATAAAGGAGCTTAGGGCCACACAAAGGGTGTGGGGTACAAACAGCATCTTCTTGTGTGTAAACTCCAAGCTAATGCAGATCCACATGGTGGAAACAGCCTAATCTCTGAATGAATAAAAGGCTGTACATCAGCAAATTGTAGTGATTTGAAAAAATCGGTAGTTTTCAAAAAGTTACAAACTCCCAACTGATAGAATTATCACAAATCTTCCTCCTGCCTGTGCTGGTTCAGAGGCATGATCTGTGGACTTGGTTTCAAACCTGTGACTATTGTCACACTTCAAATCAAGCCTGCAGTCTAATTTAGCCTACATCTTAATGTAATTTTATGGAAGTGGAGTAGAGTTAATGTCTGGCTTCCATCAGTCATGTGAGGAAAGGGAGGTGTCAAATGGGGCCAACCTCGAGTGGTTTTCAGGCTGTGCTGTCCAGTTTTACAGACTGCTTTTGTCAGAGGGCATTAGCACGGAATGAGATGACTGATGTTATAAAGTAAGGACATGAATTCTGGGTTTATACATTTTGTATCAGCATGTTGCTGTAAGGCTATTGATAGGTTGGAAATAAATTGCAGTCAGGGTCATGTAAATTAACTCTAGCAGTGATAGCAAAATACCTGGCTGTTTTACTGAAAATCAGCAGTCATTTCAGTACCTGCAGATTTTCTTCTATGTAATCTGTAAAATAACTTGCAGAAGTGCCTTGATTCAGTAGAACATGAGCATATGATTTTAATTTTCTAGATTTACTTTAATATGATCAACCTCCAGGCATTCTAGGCAAGAGCTTAACTTTAGGCATGTGCTTAAGCCCATTGCTGTGCCACGACTGCCCTGATTTCACCCACTGCAAGTCCTAAACCTGACCTCACTCTCCTTTCCACAGCATGCAGAGAGGAGGAGCTCCACTGAAAACAGAGGGATGAGGGAGGTGTGAAACTCAGCAAAATAAAAAGTCCATCCTGGAGACACTGCAAAAACATCTCCGAAGTGACCACAGGCCTTTGTTGTCTGTTTCCTAGGAACGTATGAAAATCAACCATTGACATGATTTTGTGAGTTGCCAGTGAATGATCTGCAACATCCTTTCATAATTTAGTATCTTGTACTGTTAAATGGCTCTGCCTTCACCATCCTCAGACATCAGCATGTTGGACCTTCCTGGGTCTGAGCACTTGCTTTCACACTCTGAATATCAGTTTGATGCAAGATTGGAATATTTTGTTAAAAATTGCCACTGCAATTCTGTACTATGCAAACAATCGTTTTCCCAGAATATCATTGAAGTCCAAGGGGAAAAATAAATTACATTAAATAATCCTTATTTACTGCTGACTGTGGGATACATTTCCTCTGTAATGCACTAATTGGCTACATTTTGTGCTTTGCAAAACAAAATGAAACCCAAACAAAACAGAACAAAACAAAAATATAAGGGATTAAATATATATTTTTAGGTTAAAATATTTGTAAAAACCAACTTTATCTCAGAAATATTCTGAGATGCATAAAATAGAAGAAAATTAAATGAGTCTTTAGTCACAAAATGTACTACATCCCGCAATACTAGATTCAATTAATTTAATAAAATATAATATACATATAGATTCTGCACATTGTATTGCTTTTACCTAAGCAGCACATATGCTTAAGTAAGCGTGATATAGGTTAACCACTCTTTTAACCAGCTGGTTCTTTAATCTTTCTTTGGAAATTTTTACCCAGTGCCATTTTGGAGTACAGAGGTTTTTTAAATTTTTTTTTTTTCTATTACATGAAAGGAAGAAGACATTTGGCACCAACAGAAAAGTAACTCAGGGGTCCATTTCCGTTTGATCAAAGGAAAAGCTAGGAAGTGTCAATAAGTCTTTCTTTGGGGTAGGAGATGTTGACATACTGTCTGGAAGCAGTGAATCCCCTATATCCATTGAATCCTTGGACTCACAGGATGGAGCACGCCTCCTCAAGCAAATGTCTCCACTGGCAGGTGAGATGCTGTGGGGTCCCCTAGGTACCAAACTCTGCCCATCAGGTGGATCTATAGATATACAAGGAGGGCTCAGTTTCTTCTTCTGCCGCGTACCTTGCAAGCATTCCATTTCACTGACCACCTGACTTATAAAGCCAGAGGAGCTGGATGTGGAATGGTGCTGAGGGCTGTTTTCTATGGAACAAATCTCTATTGAGTGTCTCCTTTGATCATCCAACCAAGAGGGTGGCTTTTTTAGCAGACCCTGGGTGTCTACACTGTGGTATTTCTTCAGGTCCTTCAGTATCACGTTGCCGGTATTGCCCACGTTCCTCTTAGGTGTGAGAGGCTGACCCTCTGAACAGGCACTCGAGGCTGTACAAGTTTCTGAAGTGAAAGGCTCTGTGGAGCTGTTTATTTCAGATACTTCTTGGTCCACTGAATCTTCAGGGATCTCCTGATACGAGTCTGCACAAGCACAGGATGCTGGTGCCTGCTTTGAAATATTATACTGATTGTGGGAATGCTGCTGCGTATGGACGCTCGCCCGACTCCAGGCAGCCAACTCATTTGCTTCTGAGGGCATCAGAGCCACTGGTGACTCCTCCTTGGGCACAGTGGGAACATTTGGGTCAGAGAGTTCACTCACCTCAGTGTGGAGATTCTCCTTGCTATCCAGAGAGTCGTTCCTTATAGCCATCTGTAGCGGAGTGCAGAGGGGTTGGGGAGGAAAGGAGTTGCCAGGTAAGAGAGACAGACCAGACAAATATTAGTACAGGCAAGGCTCAGCATTTACAGGGCACTCAGCTCTGCTGAGATCCCTCAGCACAGACCCACTGACTCCTATAACAACCTGTGTTGTGGATTCTACCGATTCCCATTGTCAGGGATCTGTAGGTTTGTCCCTGTGTGACAGCCCTTCACTCTTCCTAAATGGTTGACCTTTAGCTTTCTCCTCCTAGGATGGAGGGCTGCAAAGCCAGAACACCCCCACCCAAACTTACTCATGTTCTTGTTATGCACAGGATGAAGGTCTACAGCAAAGCCTTCAATAATTTCAGCAACCCAGGTGTGGGCAGGAGAGAAAGATGTGCAAGTGAACCTGCGTATTCCCTTCTCTAGATCAGGTGATGCTGAGGGCCTGGGACAGGATCCCCAGAGCCAGCAACACCAGAGCAACCCTGCTGTGTGCCAGCATCAAGGCAACAGCCTGTCCCTGGCTTTGGTCCCCAGGCTGGAGCCACGACTCTGCACAATCTTGTGGCAGGAGCTGGAAACATTGGAGTCCAAAGCTGGACTAATAATAATCTGTAATCATTTCAATTCATTCCGATGCTTAAGTTCAGGCTTCCTAAGGTACATTTTGCCTACATAAGGCTGTCTGGAGCCTTACGCAGCATCAATGCCCACTGGCAGAGGGAACCTTGGGCATGTTTTGAAGGCTTTGCCTATTCACTGCACTGCATTCCTTGTCAAAAGGAAAAGCCACGTTAACTGGCCCTTGAAGGCAGAGTATCCATTTGAGAAGACTCTTAAATTATCTTAAAGATAATAATTTTCACAGGGAAATTTGGAGGAAATGCATACAGCTGGTCCCAGTCCTTTAGAAAAGTGCAAGGAGATGGAATTATGAAATTCCTCATGCTAAGGAAACTTTTGTGACAAATCACCCCAAAATGATCATACACTTTATATAACTATTGTCCCACAAGGATCATTTGAGCCAAATGACCTCTATTCAGCAAAGCTCTTGTCTGCTGCAGTGTATCCATGTATGCACAGAAACACCAGAGTCTATTGCAGCAGCTGCACTTTGCACTCCCTTTGTCAATGGGGACAGCTCAGGGAATATTTAATATGGCAAACAATTTCATCCAGTGCTGGTGAATATTTTCTTGTTAAAATTTCACAGCCATCACACTGGCAACTAATTAGTCAGGAGTGAAGTTATTCTGTCTCCTCAGCACCAGTAGTTTTAATGAGTATTTGGGAGAAGAAATCATGTTCATATCCTGAAAAGAGACACAGACCACACAGAAGTCGAATACAGAAGCAAAAAGTAATTGTTGTCATTACTTTTGCTTGCACACCAACCTGTGTTGCACACCACGACAGTATTAGTCACCACCAGCTCTTTCTTTGCCTATGATACAGGCATCTGTGGTTGTTGTTAGTAGTAACAGTACAAATGTTTTACTGGTTTGTTTGAAAATAAAAGGACCCTCTGCCATCCCAGAGGGGTGTACACCTGCAGCAGCCACAACCTGGTGTGGGCTACACCTTGGATACACAGTCCTGGAACTACAAAATCAATATAGGTTTAATTTCAGGTAGAATTCCTCTGAAGAAAAGCCTTTGTGCCATGCACTGCTGAGGAGTGCAATCCTCAGCAGGAATGTTCTCCCAAAGCATCCGATTCACTCATCTTCCTCTGCGAGTGTATCGCTAATTGTCAAACATTCCGGAGTCTAAACTGGACGTTACTGTGGGGGCTGTGCTCGCTCTCCAGCACTCTGGAGGGAAAGGGAGGTTAAACACACAGGATTTAATTCTCAGGGAAAGTACAAGGACCAGGTATGTGATGGACAAGGTTTATCTATTATGGATTCAGGAGAGGAGAGGGCATGAGCAGGAAGGGAAAGAAAAGAAGAAAAGAAGAAAAAAAGGAAAAGGAACAGGAAAAGGAAGAGGAAAGGGAAAAGGAAAAAAAAAAGGAAAAGGAAAAAAAGGAAAAGGAAAAAAAGGAAAAGGAAAAAAAGGAAAAGGAAAAAAAGGAAAAGGAAAAAAAGGAAAAGGAAAAAAAGGAAAAGGAAAAAAAGGAAAAGGAAAAAAAGAAAAGGAAAAGGGGGAAAAAGGAAACAAGAAAAGAAAAAGGAAAAGAAAAAAAAGAAAAAAAGAAGAAAAAGAAAAAAGAAAGCAAAAGAAAGAAAAAGAAAAAAAAAAAACAAATCAGAATTGCATGCAATATGTGTAATGATAAAGAGAAATGGGTACTGAAAACCAAACTGCTTTGCCAGTTTGGGCTATTTGGTGCACTAGTGAGAAATTAGTAGTAGCAATAAAAAGGAGTCAAGCAGAGAGCACCTGAGCAAGCAGAAGTGCTGGGTCTGTAAAGGGAATTTTGCCTCTTAAAGGACCAAGTTTCCTAGTGTTTGGCTGTCTTGATTGCAATTAACAGTAACAGCAATATCACCAGAACAACCTCATTGCTCCCATTAGCCAGACTGGGAGCTCCTTGCTGCTCAGGAGCCTGCCCAAGGCAACCTCTCATGGGTTTGCCCATGGACTGTATCTGCTCACTGCCACAAAGCTCTTTGCTCTCTGAACTGTCACTCCAAGAGCATGTGCATGTCAGTGCATGAGCAGGGAGAGGACGGAAGGGAGGGCAATAAATTGACTTAAATATATGAAAAGGTCTAGAAAAAGAAGTGATCATAAAGATGTGAACAAAATTAGACTAGAGAAGATGGTTAACATGGTAATTTATTCCAGCTTCAAAAGGGTAGATTACTTCAAAAGGGTGGGTCTGTTATTCATTAGAAAGCAAGAGAGAGTGGTTATGAACTGGAATCATGACATCAATTAGTTTCTCCATTAGTGGTGATTGGGATAGCTGGCTAACCCCATGCAAATAAATACATGCAAAGAATTTCTTATGTCAATTTAGTATTACAGACTAATGTAATTGTTAACCTTGGTACTTCACATCCCTTTTTTAGAGCTTAATGAATCAACTGTCTAATTTGTAAATGTTGATTAAAAGATGAAAGAAATGGGAATATTTTCATATGAGAAAGAAATTGCTTTTGAAAAAATAGAACTGATCCCATTTGTGTATGTAAAATCAGGCATGGAAATACTGAATAAAGCCGAGTTTTTGAATCAGATGTGCTTCTGGTCCTGGTCCAGCTGCACAATCATTGAAATATGCTTAAAAATGTGAGAGTGAGGCACAAGTTAAAGTATTTTACTAAAAAAAGATAAGTTTAAACTTATGCTTCCAATCAGCCAGACTGGAATCTTTGATTAGATCCCTGAGATCTTTGATTGAATCAGGATTTAAGTCAATGCCAGGCAAAAAACAGAGATAAAACTGGTTGCAAAATAAAACATGTTCTGCTTTGCATATACTCAAAGTTTTTTAAAAGCTCACAGCTGATGGAAAACTATTTTAATTTTCAATTCTCACTGTAAAACCAGCATGCTTCCCATGATGGTTTTGCATATGAGATAACCAATTTGCATGAAACAAAAAACCAGAGGAGTCAGAGGAGGAGTGGCCTGGGATGCAGCCTGCAATCCTTGTGTCCTTTCAAGCACTGAAAAAATCACAGCAGTTAAGAATTAGTTCCTCAACCCCAACGAGCCTCTGGGGAGCATTTGGCTGCATTTATGAAGAGGATTAAAAAAAAAATAAAGTGCTAACAATGTGGAGAACATTTAGGCATGTTGCCAAAGGACATGATACTCATCACACACATTCTTTGGAGACTCCTGGATGGCTTTCAGATCAAAAACCACCAACCTTTTTGTTATTTCTGTAGGAGAATTACAGTTCTCTGGAGGTTTCTCTGTGAATTCCTCCTTGAATTTAAAGCATGGTTAACCAGGAAATGCATCAATGTAAAAGCTCAGCAGGTTTATGATCATAACTCTGCTTACCTGTCTGCGGAGCAGCCTTTCAGCAGAAGGAGAGTGCACCTGCTGGGAGACCTGGGGCTTGCTCTCCTGCACCAAATGGTTGTGAGCTCTTACATGGTGGAAATGGTTCTTTGGGATTTGTAGGAGGGAGCTGGTGTCTGCCGGCTGTGACTGCACTGACGCCTTTGAACCTTGCAAGAGGGAGAAGAGGCAGAAATGGGATATGTTTATCCAAGGGTTGTGTCCCAACCTCAGTGACCTCACAGGAAAAACTGCTCTGCTGCACCTTGGATCAGACAGGCAGAGCAAAACCACTGAATTCAGCAACTGGCTCTCCAGAACTGGGAAAATACTCACATCTACTAATAAATTACTCCAGCATTGTCTATTATTTCATTTTTCTTGGCATTTTCCCCTGATACAACTGGGACGAGCTCCTGTTGAGAACAAAAGACAAGGAACTACAAGTTCATCTGAACTGGCAATTCCTCCATCCCTGCTTTTGGGCCAATAATTTTGCAGGCAGCCTTACTTCTGAGCACTAACATTTGACTTTGAAAGGCTCTAAAAAGTGTCTCCATGCCTGAGCCTGCATGGAGACCAACTGCTGGGATCTCCAAACCAGCATGCACACACTGGAAATGAAGTGAAAGGGAACAGCACCTGGCAGCTCTCAAGGTTGGTTTTACAAAGCTTCCCAGAAGGAGGAAACATACTCTCCAGCCTCTTCCTGACCCTTTGTGGTTGCTGGCTATTTCTTCAAGAAGTTTTGAAACTCTGTGTGCTCCCCTCACACACAGGCTCAACGTTTTTCAAAACAATTCATTTAATCTGGACTGCATCCCAGAGAATCTCATTTGTCCTGGAATCTTTCCCAGAGCAACAGCCCCATTATGAAGGAGTATTCAAACAAATGCCTCCTGCAAGTGCCAGTGTTTCTGACAACAAAACCTTCTCAGCTTGAAATATTATGGCTTGGTTGTGGTGATTTATTAGAGGCGTCTGGCACCTCTTGCTGTCTTCACTTGCACTCTATAATATTACAAACTGTAAATGTGTGTGTGTGTGTGTGTGTGTGTGTGTGAGACTTTCCCCACCCTGAAAAGCACTGACATTGTAGGTGGAAGAGGACAGTGATATGTCAGAATTTGGGGACCTTACCCACCTCCCAGCACTCTGGCCTTCTTAAGATGATTAGAATTTTGCCAGCAGGAGAAAAACACAAAAGATTTAATTGCTTATTGGGGTTATAAGAAATCAGCTTTACCTCTCCAAAGTACTTCTGCCATGTCTCAGTGGAACAGTTGTTCCTGTGGATTTACAAGGTGCAATGCCTGTCCCCAGAAAGCCAGGACTGTCAGATAGGGCTAGTCAGGCTCTCCAAACTGAAACTGGGAAGTGAAATCTTGAAAAAGAAGGGACTCAGAAATTACCCAGTCCCTTGCCAACATTATTTTTGTTCAAGACAGTGCAAATACATCCCAATTAAGGGTCAACAATGAAGCACTGGAAATTCCTCTGCAGCAGACATGATTCTTTTGTGTGGTCAGGAATTTCTTGACTGTTACAGAGACCCATAAATTCTGGATCAACTGAAGGTAATGGGCGATTTGCTACTGCTTTCAATGGGATTTCAGTGGCACCATTAGCAATATGTGCAAACAGGTTCCTCAGAACACCACTCTTGATCTTGAAAATTGTGTATTGTGGCAGAGATTTCTCACAACACCAGATTCATCTTCCTCCCTTGTGCCCATGTTTTGTTTTTTTTTTTTGCCTCTGTTCAACAGTTGCTATTCATCCAAATTCTTATTACTATGCAAATTTCAACATCTTATTCCTAATCTGTTCAAATCTCCTACCATTCTGAACACTGCTGAAATTATGTTCTGCTTAGAGACTTTCCAATGGCAATGCATGTAAAAACTTCCCTGTCTTATCAGTGACAAATATCTAAAATGATGGCACATACAGACAAATTAAAGGTGGTTCCATGCACTTCCCAGCCCCAGGTACCCCTGGCAGGCAGAGGAACTAGGGGCACAGGGATAAGCTCTGGGAGGCAGCTGCAAGGACAGGGACAGAGGTGCAGGCAGGGAGAGCCCTCCCTGTACCTAAGAGTATCTCTGAATTTAGCTCTAAGATATATATCCCAACTATGCACACTGGGAAGAACAATTACACACTCTATCATTTTCCCATTCATCTCACACCGACATGTCTCTCAATTCAGCACATTTATGTTTTACAGGCATTTGGAGACACCATCTTTCCATCTTTCATAGATGTTCCCAGACAGAGCTTCCAAACAGGTATTGCTGCAAAAAACAGACAGGAGGAAATATTTCTGTACTGGGATTTCTCCTCTGGGGCCTGGTGGGACAGATGGAGCCCAGGCTGGAGGGACTGTAACCGTTAGGAACCAGGTAGAGGGACAATCAGTGTTGAGCCAGGCCACTGTCACATTGCTAAAAAGTTCTGAGGAAAGGAGTTTTCTTAAACAGGGCTTTGTAAATTGTGGAGGGTCTTTGCAAGTTATGGAGGGTCTTTTCACAGCCGTTACACAGGTCTAGGCACACAACTGAAAAACTGTGGTAATTTTCTCCCTCCTGCTGAAGAGCTTATAAAACCACAGCTCCTTCTCTATTGGAAAATCCCACTCTTGTCCCAGCTGAGAGACGTGTACCTGATTGGGACTTGTGATGTGCCGGCTTCCTGTCACCCAGGGAAGCGGGGCAGGGGCTGGAGTAGGGTGGCTGGAACATGTAGCTGTCATTTGGCAAGGAGTGGGTGCGTCCCACCGAGGGCTTCCTCACGCTCAGCAGGTCCTTGCTGGGGGACAGGGTCAGTGTGTCGTCCTTGGAGCGGAGATCAGCCTGAGGGGAAGAAAAATGTGAGGAAGGCAGGTGTAGAAGGGTGGGAAGGAGGAGAAGTGCCCAGAAACGTGAGCAACAGCCATTGCAACCAGAATAGCACAATGGGCATGCACAGGGTGCACGAATGGATCTACCAGGGAGCCATCCCCCTCCGTTGGGGTTGTCAATAAACTCTCACAGGATGGACCACAGAAACAGAAGAAGCCACACTGTAGGAATAAACCATGACTATTTCAGGAATATGCAAAGAAGGCATCATGCCTCAAGGCCAGCAAAGGTCACATGCTTGGCAGAACTTTGACCTTTTGCTCCCTAGGTGCCTTCATCAGCAAGGCAGGCTTTTACAAAGGTGAGTAGTTTCCTTTTCTAACAATAAAAGAAAGAAAAACAAACAAAGAAATCCCAACCCAAATGCAAAAAAGTAGTTTATCAAAAATATTTTCTGTTCTGGCTCACAGCACAATTTTATTGGATTTTCTTCTCATATAATGAATAACTAAACCTATTTTATTGAAAAGGATATCTAAACCTACTGCTTCAGGGTGAAAGCCATTCTTTAATTAGAAGGGATCTAATGCAAGCAAGGATTATTGTATATATGGTGACTGTGGAATTTTTACAGCCAAAAGAGACTGATGGAATGGGCAGCCCCAGAGGCAATATTGAGTGGATTCAGGTCTGATTTAATAAGAAAATATCTCCATCCCAGAAATGTGCTTGGGTGTTATTGTCTTGGAGAGTACTAGCAAAAATGGAAGCAAAGTCATCTTCCCAGTGTATTTCTAAAGAAACAATTATTTAATTGTTAAAACGTCCCAAGTGAAACACACAGGAATAGGTTTATGCCACTATAGTCTAGCACAGTATTTGGCTGATCATTTCTGGAAAACTTTAGATCTTATTTTCTATAGAATTTTCCCTTCACTCAGTGCATTACAGGTTTTCTGGAATCAACACAAATATCCTTGATCCCAATTTTATCCTTCAATCATAAAAACAAAATTTCACTGTGGCATTTATTTGTACAAGAAACATGATGAGATTAAAAGGAATTTTCAAAAAAGGAAAAAAAAAGGGGGGGAAAAAGAAGAAAAGACAGGGAAGAGAAAGAAAAAAGAAAATATTTATTCCAAATTTAATGAACAAAACAGGTCTGCACTGCCAGGCAGCATTTGTTTCAGTCCTTGGGAAACTGCTGATTTGGATAGAGCTTGAATACAGACTAGATAAGGGAGACATCTCCTGATACAACCTGGGGAAGGAGAGCAAAACCTGTGCTTGTAAAGCTGAGAGTTTGGATTTGGGAAACTCCCTGTCTTCACCTTCTACCCAGTTCATGCTGTTTCACTGTCATGCCACTAAGCTTAAAGCAGAAAAGGTGGCCTGAAACCTGAGATCTCAAACTCAGACCCATCTGAATGTGAACATGAGAACTTGAATTCGAGACCCCATCCAAATTCAACCTTCAGTGAACCTTTAGGTTCATTGACAGGATCCAATATGGGTCATTTCCATTTCTGGATCATCTTGGGGGAAATCTCATGAGTGAAACTCATGAAAACCATTGAAAATGGATGCAAAATTATCTTCCCAGGCCAGCCCAAACAGCAGTGGGAGCACATGACTTTTTGGTTCAGTGGTACTTTTGAAAAGCATGTTGTTTTGGCTTGATTGAAAATCAAATCCAAGTTTGCCCTGAACCAAAAGATAATTAAAAAAAATCCCAATCCACATATTTTTCAACTAAAGCCACATCTAAATGAAGTGTAAAAAGATTGCATTTAGAAGAGATTGCAATGAAAGATTGCAGTTTTTCAGGAGTTTGGGCAACTGTTGTGACCAAACACTTTTTTGGAATTGATAAAAATTCACAAAATCCTTTGTTCAACAGTTTTGCTTTTTTTTGGAGAGGGGAGAAAAACCATCTTTCCTGGCTGTACCCATGAGACTTTGCAATGCTGTAAAACAAGGTTTTCTAATCTGATTCAAAACTAGGAGGGTTTCTCCTCTGTCCAACTCTCCATACTAATTTTGAAACAAAAAGCCTTGTACAAGAAGTTAAATGGAGTTTACAAAATCTTTTGCACAGTATGCCATGAAGCATGATGGGAAATATTGTCACGGTTTAAGAGATGTTTCTCAAATAAGTGCTAATTAGGATGATAGTCAACTAATATGGAGGAACATTTATGAAGAACACAGACATCCAAAGGCAGGTACATGAACAACAACAAAGAATACAAGAATGATCTAAAAATGTTGGGAAAGGAATTGTGTCTGTTGTGCAGCAGAAAAAAAAAAAAAAAAAAAAAACACACTTGACCGCTACAGAGCTAAAAATGTCTAATGTTTCATAGAGGAGATGGTTAAGGCAGGGTTCAAAATACTGGTTATGTCAGTCAAAAAGACACTGAATAGTCAATTTTTTTTTTCCTCAGCATGGTGACTGCTAGAAATAATTTGCAAAATAAGTATCATCTTGGAGAAATCCTCATTTGATATTTGTAAAAGAAACAGTCTGGCGCCAATCATGTAAAAAACCTTGTGGTGCCTGTGTTAATAATGACAAAAATCCACTCCAAACCAAAGTGTTGGGGGCTGACCCTCCAGCAGAGGACATGGGTCATTAGCTCACGGGTGTTTCTTTACATAGCATCACTGATTTGTTTCAGATGGGGAGGAAATTTCAACCTTGACACTTTCCAAAGCTTTTTTTTTTTTTTTTAAACTACTTATTTTACTTGTAGAAAACACATTGTTTATACATAAGACAGCAAAAGAAAAATTGAAATAACCACTCAATCCTTGCAAGGAGCCAAGATTGTGGACAAGAGTGACAAAATCCAGGACCTAATGGCATTAAGGACAGCATCCTGTTCAGGGAAGAGGTTGGTGCTATTTGTGAAGGGGCTGGAACTGGAAATGCCATTAGGCAGGTGCAGAGAGATGGGAGCAGTATTTCGAACCCTGTAAACATCAGACTACACAGCAACCAGTCTATGTACATTGCTTTCCAGAGCATTAAGTAAGTGTGTTTTAATGTCATCAGGAAAAGAGTCATCCATCAGAGCTAAGGACCAGGACTTTTCAGAGAGAATATCTGACGTCAGAGACAGAGCCTCCATCTCAGCTAGAGGGATCTAAAGGGAGAGATGATTAAACATAAGAAACCAGGACAAAAATCTTTTGGAAAAGAAAATTTAAAAAAAAAAAAAAAAAAAAAAAAGTATCATAATCTAAATGCTTCTAGACAGTAAAGCAATATCCCTGCAGTGGGAGAGGCTACATCATACACACTGTTACCAGAGACAGAATATTGAAGAAATGAAATATAACAAAGAAATTAAAAAAGGAGTGGGCCATTCATAATTTAGTGCTTACCAAGGATCTGGGAGGGGGTTTAAAACCATACACTAATGTTTGCATTGTATTTTGCTGTTCTCCTGTCTACATGAGGAAGCAAAAGTAACATTGCTTTCATAACAGAGATTCATACTCTTGGCTGTGATCAGATACAAGAGGTATCAAGATCTGAGTTTTCTGAAGTTGTTCTCCCCCAATAACCATGCTGGTTTCTAAGCTAAACGTGTTGAGTGTGCAAAGATTCCCCAACAACAAAACCATATTTATTGGAGGGATACAGAGTGTGCCTTTCCCTGTGCCCCAGGGAGGCTGCAGGGTCCATGCCCATGCTCCCCTCCCCTCCCCACCCCCCCCCCCAAGAGGTAGATGGGACCATAATTCACTTCATCACAGTTAAAAGGGTGCAGGGAGAAACTTAAAGCTTGATTTTGGTTAGCAAACACCTCACACCTGCTCTCTGGGCAGGTCCCAGTTTCTTCCTTTTCATTTCTCGCTGTGCATTTTTTTTTTTTTTTGCTATCCTGTGTGCTTGAAAAGTCTTTCTGCAGCAATAAATCTTCCAAGAGAAAACAGAGAGGCCTGGATCTCTTGCATTGAAGTTGTCAAAGGACTGGGTTTTCTCACTCTTAGAAATGGCAGCCGTGGGATGGAATAAACCCAGCAATGAGTGAGCCTGGAGAGGCTCAAAATTCAGCTGAGATAAGTAAGAGGGTCGGGCTCCTCTCATCTAACCTCAGCTTTGATATCTCCTCTAGCACACTCATCTGCTGGCAATGGATGAGAGAGGTGATTTGGAACCCTTGATTTCATATGAGGCTCCCCAAAAAGGCATCCCATCAAAAAGGCCAGCCTGAGGACAGGAATTCCTAAGAGGGACCCAGCAACCAGAGCCAGGAAAAAGCTGTGCAGGAGCGTGGTGGACACCAGCAGCTCCTGCCTTCTGGAGCTGCCCTGCTGGGAGCTGCTGTTAATCAGGTTGCTTTCAGCAAGTCCCAGCAGTGCTCTGAATTCCTGGGTTGCCTGAGAACATGACAAATGGTGTGAACAGAAAAGCCAGAATGTAAACAAAACATCACCCCACTTCAGCCTTCCCAAACACAAAATTGAGTTTGAAGCTGTCAAAACATTTTGTTGGAAACATCCAACTGATTTATAACAGTTTTAATTATAGACAGGGGGGAAAAAAAAGCTTAAATTAAAAAAAAAAAGCCATTGCAAACTGGAATACTATATTTTTTCATTACAGAAATGTCAAAACAAAACCATTTTTTTGCTGCAGCAGCACTTTCTGGTTAAAAATTGTGACAAAAAAATTTCAACCAGCTCTCACTGAGTTTCCTACTGACCCTCTGCCTTCCCTGCCAAAGCTACTGTCTCTATTCTTCTGGCAATTATTAGAGACAACCACTTCCTATAGCTTAATAAACTCTGGAATGCAATATGGAGCAATCAGAAAAAGACGTTATCCTGCTATATAAAGACCTGCAGTAGAATTTCATTTTACCTAAGCTTGTTCCTTTCCTCTAAGGAACCATCAAAAGTTGGGTAATTTAGAGTGTCAGTGAGCTCATAAACAACCACACTGATTTAACAAGAAAACTTCTGTTATTTTGAGCCAGAAAGGGTGGGAAAAATAGATCAAGAAATATGGAATTTGCTCAATTCCAACTGCAGCAAATAATAGGTGTGCTAGAGTTATTATTATGGTCACTGCTATGTTTTAGGGAAAATATTTGCTCTGAAGAATAACGCACTTTAAAAGGTAGGTATTTTATTCTAGGAAGTAAATTAACTATTTTTAAACAAGCACTGTCTGCTCAAGAAAGCACTGGAGTAGTCAGTTAATTCTGTGCATCATTAAGGGTTGCCTCCCCTCCTAAATTCACTAGATCAGAGCTGAGGATCTAGTTTATAGTGACCCATTTGCAAGAAACTCCTTTGGGAAAACCCTTCAAAACTGGATTTTCACACAGTACAAGTAGGCACACAACACAGGGATCATCTGATTATCCTCAGAAGCTCAGGCTCTGCTCTGGGAAAACCTCATGCTGTGCTGCAGGCTCTGCAGACATGACCTGACATAGCTGTGGAGCCCTGCTTAGGAGCAGGAAGCCAAATGTAAGAACCTCACTGAAGGATGGAGATGGAATTTTGTGCATTTCCCCTCTAACAACGATGAACTGTAAATCCCAATGAAAAACTTCTTGCTGTATTGACAAGAGAAAGTCCAAGCACATTGTCTTCCTCTTGCATTGATATATAACATCATCTACTCCCACAGAAAGAGCCGAAGTGACTTATGCTTCCAAAACCCTGTGACTGCATTATATAAGGAACTTTAACTTGCTATTAAAGGTCTCAGTCAAACTGAATTTGGTTGGAGACTTTGCAGGAAATTAGGAATATTAACCTGGTTCTCAGAGTTGTAATATTCGGGAGCTGGGAGGGCATAATGATGGCACACAGAGCCTGACAGGTTGTCCATCAGCTTCAGCTCTCCTTCCAGAGACTCCTGGATCAGCAGTGATATGGTATCAAACAAGTGCCTTTCCTAGGAAGGGTGGTGTATAGCATGCAGAGAGAGAGAGAGCAAGCCAAAAAGAGAGGAGGAAAAAGGAGAGGGACGGAGACAGAGAGAAAAAAAAGGACAGCGTATCAAACCCAATGAACAAAATGAAGGAAAAAAAGAAATAAACCATAAGGGGGGAACAAAGGTGGAAACATTCAAGGAGAACAGCAGTAATGGAAACAGTGGGACAGGAGAAAAGGAGAGAGAACAGTGCAGTAATATCATGGTGAGGAGAGACAGCTTTCCCAGACATTATGAGAGATGGGGCGACGGCAGCTGCCCTGGGACCATGGCTGCTCCCACCTGGGGCCCTCCTTGGGGACAATCTCCCTCTCAGCAAACATGGCTGATCATTCCTGGGGACTGAGCAGCATCTTCCCACTGGTGCTGTCAACTTCAACAGGACACTACTCGCTGCAAGGCTTCTACACACATGGTCCATGCTTTTGAGCTGCAGGACCTAACACTTGACACCTAAATCCATATCCAGAGGGCACAAAAATTAAAATAACCTGACTGGAGAGAAGCTGAGCATCCTGTCCATGAAAGCTGCAGCTGAGCAGGATGGACACATCTCAGGTCACTGTGCCAGTGGGCTGAGGTGCCCCCAGTGTTCTGGCCAATGTCAAACCAGATGGCCACAGCACTGGGGTTGTACAGAGCAGGGTCTGGCTTTTGCAGGCAGCAAGGGAGCCGATTTCAGGGTGTACCTTCCATGTAGGAAATGCCCAATGCATACAACGGGATGAGGACCAGCACTACAGTCAAAACAGCACACAGTGCAAAAATCCCAAGAAAGAGGCAAGCAAAAGAGCATGCTGTCCTTGCCAGGGTTGTGTCCTGGGAATTGTATTCCACTGCTATCAAGCTCAAACATCAAGATTTGTCCTGAAGATTTTGGCTGGGAAAAGAAATAGTCTGAATAAAATCTCCTGGAGGTTTTTGACACTTCTGTTTGAGGAAAAGAAGGTTAACTCTGAAGGTTATAACTGGAATAAACTCTTTCCCAGGCCAACTTCAGAGAGGGCAGGTTTAACAGACTGCAGAGTGAGGGTATCATTCTGACTGATTTGTGTTGTAGTTTTGCAATTTCTCTTTTTTGCCAGTTTCAGTCCTGGTACTGAGTCCAACAGGACTGGGGACAGTTTGCCAATACTCTGCTCAACACATACAACACCAGTTGGGATTTGTTGTTTCTTCCGAGAGGACGTAGTAAATATGGATTTCCCCATAGTGCCCTGAACTCCTTTTTCCTGGGCCAAAGAGCAGCTTTGGACTCCATCTCAGACATCAGAGATTCTAATGGCACCAGAAATTTCCAGTAGCTTAGGAACTAAAACAAAGCTTAAGCAGGGATTTACTCTCTTTCACCCTTGGAATAAAGACCATAAATGAGTTTTTCATGCATTAGAATATGTATTAGTCCACCCCAGGCTGAGGCCAAGATATGCTGTTTTGAAATCATGATGTAATAAAAGTTAATGAGGCCTGTGTAGAGTTTAACCCGGTTTGTAATCAGCTGAAACTAAAAAAAGGCTGACTGTATTTCCTCAGTAATTTCAGTTCAGCGACTTCCCAGAGAACTTGTCTGGGGCTTGATCTCACCTCTCATTCCTCAAACTGAATCTTCATCCAAAGACTGTACTTTAGGGAGATGCCGTGCAGCTTGTAGCAGCTCCCACATTATAGCCATGCTCCTGCTGGTGGGAGTTCTGCCACCAGCTCTGGTGAGCTCAGGTTTGAGCCTCCTCTGGGTTATTCTATTGTTAAAAGAATCTTTTCTTACAAGTCTGATTGTGGGGATGGATTTTAAATTGAGGTTACATAAAACAAATTTAATACTGAAGCAAAGTTTAGCCAAGTTTTATTCCTCTTTTATGTTGTGGTTCATGGTCTGTATTAGAAAAGCAAACACATTACACTCATGATTTTGCTATCACAAAGGACCAGTCAAAACTCTGAATTAAACTAAATTTGGAGCTAGCTCTGAACACTGTGGCTTGAACTGACCTCCACAGTAAATTGCAAAACTCTCTCCCTTCGAACAAATGCATCAAGGTGGTCTGGAGGCCTGCCTGGGGTCTCTTCCCTGCAGCATTGGCTCCCAAACCACGCAAGAGTCAGCAGCAAACAGCAGGGAATACAAGCCCAGGACATTTGGTATATGCCTCTTTCATTATCAACTCGTGCAAGTCTTCCCCCAACAAAAATGCAGGTCAAGCCCTCCTCACCCTCCAACAGAGATTCTCACCATATGATAAGCTAGTGAGAGCTGAGAATCCACCTTGATTTGCATGGGATTTGTAAATCCGCAGGGGCTCTCAGGTCTCTCTCCACTGGTGGTGCCTGTCCACGCAAAGATGGCCGAGGGGCTGTGCTGGCCAGGGCTGATGGTCTTCATCTCCATCTCCAGTTCTGCTTCAAGCTCTGCCTCCTCCTTTGCCTCTTTGTTGCTCTCCTCCAAGTGCTTCATGAGCACCGCAATCACCACATTCACTAGGACAAACTGGGCTGTCAGCACAAAGGAGACGAAGTAGATGGGGGAAATGACGGTGTTGTAACAGGTGGACTCCTGGTCACAGTCACGCAGCGTGTCCTGGAAACAGCAGGGGAATGATCACAGAATCAACCAGGCTGGAAAAGACCTTGGAGATCGTCAAGTCCAACCAATCACCTAATACTATCAACTAAAACAGCACTAAGAGATGAAGGGATGTGAAGAGATTGCAGCATGAACCTCAGTCTGCAATGGGTTCTCCTTTCATGATGAAAACTGAGAAGATTAGGCAAATTTCACATCTAGGCGTGTACCAATTACACTTGCTGACAAAAACCTTAACGCTTACCTTCATTATCCCATTCCAGTTGTCTCCTGTGGATACTCGGAACAGGGTCAGGAAGGCCATCCCAAAGTTCCTGAATGTGGCGTGCCGTCCCAGCCCCTCGCAGGGGTGTGTGTCATCACACTCTGAGAGACCAAGCACAGCCATGAGACCCCCCACTCCCACACCATTCCCCCCCCTCCCACTGGCATGAGAAAACTCACCAAGGTCTCCAAACAGCTCCACTCCAAGAGCTGCAAATATGAAAAACAACAACATGAAGAGAAGGCCCAGATTCCCAACCTGAAAAGAGAAAAAGAAATGGGGGGGAAAAAAAACACAAAAAAAGAACATTCATTGATTTTTTTTTTTTCTTCTGTTCCAGACCTGTTTCTTGCTGCATTCTTTAATCCAAAACTTAAATTGCTTCAGGGCAAAAATGACCTCAATGTGAGGACTGTATCTCAGTGCTTTGGGAGGGAAATGTGATTCTCTAATGACAGTAAAGAAAAAATGATTAGCATTCCTCTGCAATAGGTAATGAGCTGTGGGCCAGAGGAGCTCTGGTTTGATATGGCAGTGGGTTACCTGCGGCAGTGCTTGCATCACGGTGTCCAGGAGGGCCCTCATCCCCACAGCCATCTTCAGCAACTTCAGCACTATAGAAAACACATTTGCAGTATGGTAACAGCAGCATTAACAGAGAGGCACAAACTCAGTCCCTCTCCCAGGAGCCACAGATTATAGAAAGAGAAATGCGAAATCTTGTCAAGTGTTCTCCATTAGCTGCTACAATCCCTGGCCTTTTTATATCACTCCTTGTTGCCTGGATACTATCAAAATCCCATGAATAACAGCATCACCTATTCTGAGACTTGGAGAAAGCGTTATCACTCTGCCTGGCTCTTCCTTTCCCACTTTATCTGTGTTGGACTCATCTCCTTCCTCTGGTTATCATGAGCAGTTCCTTTCCCAGCCCTGGGGCTACTTTCCCGCTTCCATACATGATTTACATATCTCTTCCAGAAGGTTGCATTTCCACTTGGAAGCTGCATGTATTTTTAATTCTGAAAGGGATCCAATGCACAGAAAACCCACTTTTTCCTCCTCTTGAGACACAGCAGCATTTAATTTCTCCTTCAGCTCCTTCTCTGCTTAGATGGGGGTTGTAACCAAAACAGTTATTCCTCAGAGCACAATACCCTTCAGGAGGGCCTTGCAGTACTTCATTAAGGGCCTGAGCACTCACATTTTACATCTGCATCATTTGGCCCTGACACCTCCCTGTTTTGAAAAATCAGGCTGTGAAGAAGTTGGCTCCCTGACTTGGGAATGTGTCTGAGAGGACAGATGGATACAGAGTGACGAGGCATGCTTTGTCACCAAATGGTGTGATGTAGAGCCTCATGGGAATTTAAATATATTAGATGATCATCTTTTAAAGCCATGTACTTGAGCTAGTGTTCTCTAATCCCTGATAGAGATGACTTTGATTTGACTGGAGCAATTTTCCCAGGTACATCTCTGGGAGTTACTGCCACAGCTACTTAATTTCTAAGCTCTCAGCCTTCAAGTCATCTTAAGGCAGAAACACATGGTCAGTTGGCTCAGCTTTTTGGCTCCTTGCAAGTATTTTCCCCCATTGTTCTTTTATTTGTTTACAGCCTGTTGATGCCAGAACTATGCACATCATAATGGGGATATGCTCCAGGACTGTTTCCCAATGCTTAACTCTCTCCTGGGGCTGACCATGTACCTCAAACGTGAATCAATTCTGTTTTATCCCTCTCACCTCGAGCGATCCTGAGAACCCTCATGATCCGGATAATCGTGGGGTTAATTGGTAGTGAAGCATTCACCTCGATCTCTTCCAAAGTGATGCCCATGATAGATAGCAGCACAATTGCCAGATCTAATTGGTTCCATCTGGAGACAACACAAAGTGAAGTTTAACATGTACTAAGGAGCTGGCAATGGGAGGCAGCTTGTTTCACATGAATTCCAGTCATTTCCATGGTTTGAGCACTCAAATGAATCTCCAGTATTTTTCTGAGGGTATTATACAAAAGCAGTGATGTTATGAAATCATTATAACTAATGCATCTCATTAGAAAACCAGCCAATTCCAAAGATATCCTTGACTGAGCAGAAAGAGGAACAAAAGCTGGGCAGTTTTCTATCCAGTGGCTTCAAACCTAAGGAGAGACACTGTGTTGTCTGTCTAGCCACTTCTAGACATGACACTCATGGACCTCAATGTGAGACCTGCCCCAGACAGAACAGGACCCTGTGTCCAGTCCTTGCAAAAAAGTTGTGTTGGGTGAAGGAAAAAATGCAAGGATTTGTGCCAGGCTGGAGCAAGTGGTAATTCCAGCTAGAACACACAAAATGTGGCGACAAGGAGGGAACCATCCACTGGATGCTGAAGGGCTCATGCTGAAGGCCTGCTTAGTGCCCTGTTCTTGATATTAACATTGAAGAAGGCAAAAATGGGAGAAAGATCCACCAAGGACATAAAAATTGTGTTTGTGAGGTAGGAGAGTGAAAATCTAGATAAAGACACAATGTCATCCACTGCTCCTCATCTACATAAAAGAGAGGTCCATTCTTTCATGTTCACTCAGGACTAGATTCTTTCTCTTGACATAAATTTTTTCACTTCAGCAAGTTCTCTTGATTGTATGGACATGCAACTGATTTCAGAAGAGAACTGGCTGCTTGGTGGAGATCTGTCCCTCCTTCATCTGCTCCCAAGGGCCAAAATGGTGCAATCCCACTCCTTGTCCTTCACAATCCTTCCCCCAGCTTACATCCCAAGCCTCCACCTACCCAGCCTTCAAGCAGTCACACCAAAAAGCCTTCATACATATCACACTCATAGCATGAGCCAGAGCATGGGAATTCAGGACATGGAATGTGGGCAGCTCTCCACAGAGCCCGCTGCTGGCCCTGTGGTCACAACAGATCTTTTGTTACCTGTCTTGGAAGAAACGGCGAAACCCGAAGGCAATAAGTTTGAAAACAGATTCCAGGACAAATATAACAGTGAAGATGTAATTGCAAATCTTCAGGGCTTCGTCAAGAACCTGGGATGTGGACACAGAACTGGGGTTAGATGTTAGCTCTGCAGAGGAGCTTTGCTGCCTCCAAACCTGACTTTTATGTCATCACTTACCCATTACAGTTAAAAGTCTTCAAAAGCGGGCTCTCTCTGATGAAAAATGTCCCAGGGAAAAGTCCCAGGGATTCATGGAGTGCACTTGCTGCCTGGTGATAAAATCCCAGGAGGGGCTGGCACAGGCCCAAGGCACAATTCACCCCGCTAGCAGCAGCACAACCCCAGCTGGGATTGCTGGGGTGCGCAGAAAGAGCTGCTGCATTTGCTGCAGACCTTGTGCTTTTGTCAGCGAGCTGAATTTCATCCCACTTGTTCGTTTGTGCAAGTACTGGCCAAATGACTCTTTGGTGCCAGTCTGCCACTACTCCTCACCTTGAGCTTTTGGCAAGGAGTGCAACAGAGGGATGACATGCCAGGAGAAGCAAGTGCCTTGCATTTTCCTCTGCCCCCCTTCCCTCTGCAGAAGCCAGTCTGGTCTTTAATCCAAATGCATCCTGGCTGGGACAACTCTTGCACAGTCAGGAATTAAGCTACATCAGAAGTGATTTCATCCCCAAAAGCCTCGCTTATGAAGGAACACTGTGGTAGCATCATCCTTCATGGCTTCTTAAGTAATGTGCATTGAATTTCTCCCTGCTAGCAAATATGGTAATAACAATGTCTAGGGCAGTATTAGGGAACAGGGGAGCTGTGTCCACAGATCCCTGAGTGGAAGAAATCATAGCAGAAGGAGTTTAAATCATGCACTCTGCCTTTGTGCTACAGTTTAGCTTCAAACATCCATGGACAAAAATCAATGCATCTGACCAAGAAGCACAAGCCCAGCTGCTGAAGGAAGCTGTGGCTCTGAGCAAGCCTCCCTGCCATACTACAAGGCACTTTGGCTCTGCAGCAAATGAGCACACTTAGCTGGCAGAAGTGGATTTTGCCCAGCAGCTCTTTACTCAAACCACCTCTCTGCTGCACACCGCAGCATTCCCTCCTTTCTAGGAGCTGCAGCATCTCCATCTGGGGGGTCTCATCCCCAGGACATCCTGGTATATCCCAAAACCAACCCCTTTCAGCACCAATAAATTATTGGTGCTGAAACTAGTTTGGATATAAATCTCTTTGGTACATTTAGCCTTCAAATATCTTCAGGATCCCAGCCATCCTTCACCGAGACCAGAGGGATTTCCAGGCCCCGATTCAGCAGGACTCTGACCATGCAGTCATCCCAGCACAACACAAGCTTGGACTTACTGCCCAGATGCTGCATACCAGAGGCCTAGAGAAAAAAATGTTATTTTTCTGAAGAAAATGAAAAACAAACACCTGCCCAATACTTTTATAATAGAAGAGAAAAGGTAGCTGCAAAGTAACTGCAGCAGAACACATGCTCTAGAGTGACCCCCAGCCCAGGCTCCTTCACCAACAACCTTTTTCATCATCAAATGACTGAACCATGCAATGAGCCTTCCAGGGTATTTAAAGGTGACCTAGACAGAAAAATATAAATTGGGCTTGTTCCCTTTCACTTTTGGCTTATGATAAACCGGAGAATATTTCCCCCCACCCCTGTTGTTTGCATGATTTATTTGTTTGTGGGGTTTTTTATATTAAGTATTCAAGTCCTGTCCAATTTTAAAGAATATTTCCTCCTATTGTGTGTTATATTTATTCATTCTGAAAGTCACTAATAAAAGTAAGTACAAGTTATGTGGCAAAGGCAGCTATTTCCATTTTATTCTTATGCACAAAAGACTTGACATCTCAGGACAGGCTGTTTTTATTCTCGCAGTATGACAAAGACTCAGGAACTTAAGCACACTAACATATTAAAATGCATTTTAAAAATCAGCATGGAATCCAATTCCTGTGAAAACGAGGTCCTATGGGACAGTGGGGATTTAGAAAAAAACTGCAAAAACACCCCATTTTCCAAATTCTTAATTTTCTCCTTTGTTTGTTTGTTTGCTTTTGTTTTTGTTTGTTTGTGGGTTTTTTGTTTGGTTTGGTTTTTTTTTTTTTTTTTTTTTTTTTTTTTTTTTTGTTGGGGGGTGGGAGGAGAGGGTGGGTGTGAAACCTAAGTAAAATGGAAGATATCAAAGAGGATCTAATGTAATAAAGCAAGCGAACCTGCTTCCAGTCTCATTTTCAAAGCAGTTGGTTTGCACTTAACTAGAAGGGAAAGGTGCAATCAGATTCATGTACCAACAGTTCTGGATTGAGCTGGGAGCCAGTTTTAGGATGGCTACACTCCACTGGCAAAGGTGGACGTCTGACAGCAAACCTGGCCTTAACCCTGCCCAACAGCACATCCCAGCACAGCTCTGCATGTCCCCTCGCCTGTCCCCCAACAACTGTCCCAGTACCTTTGGCTGCTGGTAGTGCTCCATGGCCATGGTGATGACGTTGAGACCGATGACGCCGGTGATGAACAGATCCAAGTAATGGCTGGTGCACATCTGGTGAATCAGGAGGCGGAAACGGGAGTAATCCGAGTAGTAGGGCTTACACTGAGCTTCTGCAGCAGGGAGGAGAGCGAGAGGCAAATCAAGGGATTTCTCTGCGTCTTTCTCAAGTCAACGCACTCTCACTCTCCAACTCCAGAGATAAATCTAGACCAATCACAGCAACATGCTGTCTCTTTTATTTCCTTTTTTCCTGGCATGTTACCATTTTTAATACACAGCAGGGCTCCTGTCATCTTACATCCATTAAATATCTTCAGTGGGACATGCTCTATACTCAGCCTTGTGGCATCAGGGATGAGGTGAGCTGGGACTAGTGTGCTGCTAAAAATAATTTTGTTCTGTAAGAAAATTGAAGTTAAATTTAGATTAAAACAACAATTTTTGTTTCTGCTGATCTTAAAAGTCCCCAGAGCATCTGAAAACCCAATTAACGATCAGATGCTGGGGACAGATTTTGCTAACAATTGCCTAAAAACACAGGCCATTGAGTTTGTGGTGATCGTTGTAAGAGAAAGAGTGCAAGCATATTATGTTCTTTGCAATAAACTGTGGAGACAACAGAATTCAACACTTTGGCTGTCAGAAAAACAGTCCCTAAAAATACCAAGGAAAACTGATCAATGAGCCTTAGTGATCAGAAGATGACGATCCTCCATTTAGACAAGATTATCAACATGCAGATTTCACTGTCCAACTCAGTCCCATGTTCAGCTGCCTCAGGGATGGCACATAGACTTTTGACCCCAAATGTTCCTAGAGATTAAACTCATTTACTCACCTAATCTCTAATGAGGAAATGCCAAGGCTGAGTATATAATTCAGTACAATTTTCAAGAAGGCATTATAATGCAGATTGAAGTGGAAAGGGCTATCTTGAAGATGTCAGAGTATAATATTACCCTCATAATTAGATGATCAACTGGTTATGAAAATTATTGAGGTGTAAGAATTGCACAGTTGATATTTAGTGCTCCAGAGCAAATGTACAGTTTGACACATTAGTCCAAGAAAAAACGTTGGGCAAGAATGATGCCAGGAAGCTCAGGTTTGGGTTGCCCTAGGGGCAGAAGATTATATTTTGCCTGGAAATAGAGTTCACTTTGTCAATAGCCAATGACACTGCAATCAAATCCATATATTTAATGGCTTCATGTGCTCCCTTCATAGCAGGATCCTGAAAAATCAGTTTTGTTTTTTTCCATAGAGACAGACCTTTCCCTTCCAGCCCAGGGACCAAAGGGAAAAAAACCACTCAGCAGTTTTATTCTGTAGGGGTTTGGAAGGCCTAAAATTCTGTTTCAGTGTCATCAAATGAAAGGCAGTATTAATATTCACTTTCTGATCTGCAGTAGGCTTTAGGTGATCTTTACCTGAGTGCTAAAGCACAGTATTGATGAAAAAGTCTATAAAATTAATTTTCATGCTGAATCTATTGAGTACTTATGAAAAAAAGCAGACTAGTAGTTGCTGACTCACTCATAAGACTTTGTTAGATATCTCAGAATCTGCATAAATCACCATAAAGCCAAGATAGCTCGATCACATTATGCTAAATTATGAGTAGCAAATTAACTAAAATGTTTGACTACAATTAGGTTAGGAATAGGACCTATTTTAATGAACCAACTTATCATCTCAGAAAGAAACACCATTGTAATTGGATCACTTACTTATTCTACATTTATGTATAATTCACATTCAAAAAGAAAAATGTCAACGTTTCTACCTTTTCCTACAATGGATTTACTTATGAATAATTATACTGGAATTCAATTTTTTTTTTCTCAGATTTGACTGACAGGTAATTCCAAATCCTACAGAATATCACCAATGCTGTTAGAACAGAGAGAGGATTTAGAGAGAGGTTGTAAATGTTCCCTGTGCAGGGCTCCTGCACCTGGATTAGCCAGTGCATGATCTTATAAGCAGGGGTGCTAATTGTTCAGATATCTGCAAAGGCTTTTCCTCTATGCACCCCTCTCTCCTAAATCTCCTTTTCACCTTTCCCAGCACCCAGGTTTCCACAGACAAACCTCTCAAGATGCTGCTCTCACAGATGCCCATGCAGCCTTTGAAAATTCCCAGTGATAAATGTTCCATCCTTCCCCGTTAACTTTTTTAAGAGGGGATTTGGCAACCCGTGCTTACAAATCATGTCACCACTCACTTCCCCAATATCCCCATGCCAGCCATGCATCTTGATGCCATACGGATGCTCCTATGGGATGACCCCACACACAGGCTAACATGCTGCCTGAGGGCTAGGGATAAATCCCCACTGTGTCTAGGTGGGCAGGGAACTTTCTGAACAGATAAACCAGTTTTTACCATTGTGAAAATACCATTTCTTTAACTCGACCCTGCAGAGTTTTGCAGAAAATTTGGGGATAGACCCAGTATAATTCCCCGTGTACAAAGCCCATGCCCCCTATGACACAGTGCTATTTGTAATTATTGCAATAAAGAACTTAACAATACCAACATCTTGGGAAATACAGACATCTGTTAAACTCCAGGTGGTGAACTTCACAACTAACACAACACCACATTACTGTACTGTTACAATACACTGTATCAAGAACAACAAGAGCTCTGGGTTAGTCTTGGTTATTACTGGATAGGTTAATGTGGCTTCCAGGCACATATGGCATTAAAGAAAGGAGGAGAAGAGCAAACCAACAAAGAGGAATTGGCAGAATGAGAAAAGATGAGGAAATACAGCAAAAGCCCATTACAAGACATCAGGCTGGTAAACAGGGTGTAAATCAAGCTGCTTCACCAGGGCTGGGGGCCAAGACAGAGGGAAAAGTGGGTCAAATATGGAGATCATTACACAGGATAAACTTGGCTCAGACAGTGGATCCTGATACATCTCCTCCTAACCCAGGCAGGAAGGGGATGTTGCAGCCGGCTGAGAGGTGGTGTGAGCAAGTCCCACCTGCCCTTCATATCCTGGGTGATGGTGGACCAAGGGGACTGACTGTGCTGGCAAGGGGAGCAGTGCCTGGAACAGGGTGCACTTGGCTTTAGATCATCATTTCTATGGGCTCTCAACTCAGGTTGTATCTCAAGCTTGAGTACTGAACTCATGGCATCAAACTGTAGGATTATAATTGGTCCCCTTGACAAGGGCTGGGAACTCATCACAGCTCTCTCCTGTTCGGTTGGAAAGGAAATGACTATTGCTGTTGCAGGATAAACATTTCCCATTCCTAATCCCTGTCTAACTTTTCCCAAGCCAGGTGCCCTTGGGGTTCAGTGATCCCAGACTGGGTTTGGAGCAATAAACCTGCATTTGTCTGATGGCTGTGGGATGTTACCTGTGAAACACCACCAGTGCCCACCAGAGCAGCACTGGGACATCCCTGTTTTTGCTGGGCAGTGCCACTCCCAGCTCCCAGAGTCTCGCGGGGCTCAGCTGGTCTCTGCCAGCACAGCAGGGAGTGGGACTGGGGCCACTTTCTTCCCATTAACTGCATTTTTTTGGGGGGAGGGGAGAGTCAAGCTGGGCATACAGCTGCAAAGTATCTCTAAGGAGCATCTGCCTCCGAATATAGCCCTGTCAAGAGGGAAATTGCCACTTTCCCCGAGGTGACTTCGAGCCAGAGGTGTGTGGGCACGGGAAATTGGAATTCACAAGAGTGGGATAATTCCATTACTGTCTCCTTCAGCTTCTTCCTTTGCCTGTAATAAGGGAATTAACTCCTTTGCAAGTTTGAGTATCTGGAGGACAGCGGCAAGCCAGTGAGCAATGAGCCCATGATGCAGCTGGATTTACAAAATATATCAAGAATATTATTAGGTTAAAAAGTAGTTTGCACTGAAGGAACTTGTTTTATTTAAACATAGAGTTTTACTTGGCTTTTATTGTACTGAATGGATTTATTAAAAAAAAAAGTGAAATGGAAAATGATAAATTATTTCCACTGTGAAGATTCCAGTTGTGATAGAATGTAGATTTGGAGGAAAAAAAAAAAAGTAAAATTATAAAATATCTCACTAAGCACCAGGCAGCAGCACGCACACACGCACACATGCACACACGCACACACGCACACACGCACACACGCACACACACACAAATCCATCTTGTCTTCACAGAAGGAGAAAAGAAGCCCTCTGAAAGTGCAGAGATGCGGGCAAGCTTTTTTTAGGTCACAACTGCAGATTCCTCACTGGACCACAGAGGTTCATCTACTGCACCCAGGGACTGATTCCCTAATTTCCAAAACAGTCAGGTTCAGAAATAAAAGCTTTCTATTTCCTCATGTTGGTGCCTGGAGAGCAGCGTGGCACATTTGCTACCACTGAATCCAAAGAAAAGACAATAAAAGGAAACACAAAACACAGACCTGACAATTGTACACATTTTAAGGGCAAACGCTAAAAGACTTTCTGAGCCTGCATGGCATAACAGAGGGGTTTGGAATGAGTTCAGTGCCTTAAAAATAACATGAAATAAGACAGCCTTGATGCAACTCTGTAGAGCCAGAAGAGGAGTCACAATCAAGCAAAAAGAAGAAAAAATAACCAGATCACCAAACCCAGTGAGAGCCCCTCCCTTGCACTGCCGCCCTTTCACAGGAGAGGCCAAGAGGTCCAGCAAGAGCAGCAAGAAAGACGGCAAAGAAATATAAATACCAGGAAGGGCAATGGGAAGGAGATTCAGGATTTATTAAAGCATGTTGGGATAACTTCCAACAAGGCCTTAGAAATACAAGGCAGAACCTCTGTCTCCTTGAGTTATCTCTGCAGTGAAAGCCAATTTTTATTTAATCAAAGCTCCCTGCAATCTAAGAGAGATGGATGGAGCCCTGCTCCCATCTCAAGCAGTGGGAGCCTGTGCACAGGTTACAGTTTTAATAGTACTATTTTCATAGTGTATTATTTTTGTTGAAAATTACAGCTATATTTGTTTCTATGTCGGTACCTCTTTAAATATTCAAGCTAATATTCTTAAGTTATGAATCAAAGAAAATGCTTGCAGATCAAAGCTTCTCCTAAAACTAAAAAGAGCATGAGATGGATTTGCAGCCCTGAGCATCATCCTGAGAAGGGGGGCTGGAAAGGGAGATGTTAGCAAGCCGTGGGTAAAAAGGGACAGCTCAGACCCCATTAATGTTGAGTCCAGCTGGTCCATCTCCACCAGGACCTGCAAAAGCTTTGAGGCGGTATCTTTATTTCTTTTAATTTACAAGATGCTTCATGGATTGAGCAGCTCTTAATCAACACGCAGAATTACGCACTGGGCAGCACAATGACTAAATCCCATGTCCACAGTGGGGGTTGGTGAGGGGTTGAGCTCCCTGTTGAAGCACTGAGGCTCTGCCCTATACTGAATTTTACCCTGCTGAAAAAAATACTCCCTGGAGCACAGTGTTGGTAGAGCAATAAGCAAGGACTGAAGAAATAATGAAATATCCTCCCTAAGCCTTCCAAAGACACACACCTACAAATTATTCAGACTTCTAAACTGGTGGTTGGAAACCTATTTCACGGTCCAGTCATTATTCTCTCCAGAAAAGAAAAGCTGAAAGAACAAAAAAAAAAAAAAAAAAAAAAAAAAAAAAAAAAAAAAAAAAAAAAAAAAAAAAAAAAAAAAGTCTGACAGTGTCTTAATGAAAACCAGAGGAAAAAACCAAACTGAATAACATAAGATGATCGAGGAGTAAATTAAGGGTTTGCAAGTGTCAGTGCTGAGGCAGGTCTGCAGACCTGCAGCTCAGGAGGAGATGCGTGTGCCATGAAGGAAGCAATTGAGCTTTGCACCACACACATGGTTTAGTGGGATGCCTCAGCCGCGGTGGCCAACCGTTAGTGACATAGCACTGCCATTCAGGGGGACGAGACGTGCCGGCTTCCCAGTACCTTGCACTGCACTGGCTGAGCTCTCCATTAATACATCATCCAGCATTAGATCTAAAAGAACGAAACGGCATTAATGACCCGGCAGGACATACGGCAAGACTACCCAGCCCCTTTGGAGGTTTCTATGGTTCTCAGGCTCTCTGTTGCCCCTACCAGGAGTGTTTCCTTGTGGGATCCTTGTTGTTGTGTATTATTTGGGTTTATATTGTATTTCATTTTTATACTGGGTTTTGTAATGGTTTCTTCTGTACTCCCCTGTTCCGCTGGAAAATGTATCATCCTGGGGTTTGTCCCTGCTCCTTTTCCCTGCCCATTCTCCCACATTGTTTCCTTCCTGGAATGTAATCCAACTCTGTTCCACTCCCACCTTACCTCTGATTGGGTAGTGGCTTGTCCCCGCCTGTCCCCTGGATAAAAGCCAGAAAAGGAACTGGCTCTCTCTTTTGCCTGGGGAACAGGGACCGAGCTCCTGACTCAGGCCGGGTCAGGGCCGCAGAAGAAAGACTGAATAAAGCCCTGATTTCCCCCTGGATCAAGTGCAGACCTTCCTTTGCCATCGATGGCGACCTGCTCTCTCTAAAGGAAAAGGTTCACAGCTACTCCTGGGATTTCTGGGGCCCTGAGGAAAAAATCCTTCCAGCTGTGGTTTGTCTCTCAGGCTAGCCAAGGCTAAAACAGAGCCGGGGCTCCGAGAGAGAGGCAACCACAGATCCTTGTGCCTCGTGGGGGTGGGCTCAGGCATACATGAAAAATGAAGGGCTCTTGTGCCTCTCCCATGGGCACAAGTAGAAGCCGAAGACATCCCTAAGAATCCGCTCAGTCAATAATGAGGAAGACACAAGGAAGGACACAAGCAAGGACCATCTGGGACACTTCCTGCTGGGACAGCTGTACCTCACAGTGGCCGCTCCTGCACCTACCCGCATCTCAGATTTCACATGCTTCCCTGGTTTTCAGATATCTGATTGGATAAATACATTGGAAGAGCCTACAACCAAAAATGGCTGTGCCCCCAGTCAGGTGGTTTGGGCATCTGGGGTCACTCAGGAAGCCCAGCTGAAAGAAACTCATGCAGCTGCTGGCACAATTCCAACCCTAGTCTTGGTTTCATCTGCAAGTTCCCACTGTGCAGAACCAAGTAAAACAATGACATCTGTTGCCTCCAAGGGCAAAGCTGGACATGGTCAATTAAAACCAATTTTGCTGAGCACAGATTGGGAAAACTGTTCTGAAGCGATTTGGAGGACTTCATACTTTGCTCTTTAAAGGTTTTTATGGCAATTGAATACTCAGCAATATTTGATCCTCAGTAAAATAGCTGTTTATTGCCTCTTTAATTAGGCATTTCATAGCACTGAATGAATAACTGTATCTCCAAGGATGGTTTGTGATTCCTTCCCACTGGGAAATTGCCCAGACTTACATCTTTTCTTCATCTAGTTCCTCTAGCATTATAAATACAGTAATTAATAATAACGAAACATCTATTTTTCTTCTACAGAAATGTCTGCATTCCAAACCTGCAACTTTAAATAGCGATCATTCTATCCAGCCTTTAACATCCTTTTCTAACTCCTCAGTCCGAAACTGTGCTTGGGAACTTGGACTAAGCAAAAGAGCTTTCTAGGCATTTTCTTGAGGGGAAAAAAAAAGCCAACAAAAAACCTCTTTCCATCTGTATCCATCTTAACTAATGTGTTCTCCAGTGCTCTTGAGGGAAGCCTCCTACTTTACACTGTCCAGTGAAGGACCCAGGCTCTCAGCATAAAGTAAGTTTGATGGCCAGGGGCTGGTGTGACACATCCTAGTGGTTACAAAACCTGTGAAGCTCGTGGGACTCAAAGATATGACCAAAGGAAATGGTTGGGTAAATGCTGAACTGAGAGAGGCAGAGGCAGCACTGTGGTAACATGGTTCTGTGATTAAGACTGAAACAGCTATTAAACACCTCTTAGGCTATTAAAAATTAAAACAGACTTAATATCACTAGCTTTGGGAACAAGCACCTGATCAGATAGACTCTTAAGCAGTCCTGAAGTCTGTCAAACATAGAGAAGTGAAATGGGGCAGGGAGAGAGCAGGAGGAGGACTGACCAAGGAGAGAAAGTGTGAGGCCATAGACAGGAGGGGCAGTGGAGAAAGTTCAGTCAGAAGAGAGCATGCAAGAAGAGCACCTCCAATCTGTGGCCTCTGACTAACTTATTTCTGACTTATTCAACTACATTAAAATTAAAAGAGACTATGAGACAAATGTCAGGTTGAAGACTTTTGGCAGAGTGGGGTCTTTCCTTGTTTTACCTGTAGAGCCTCCTCTAGGCAGGGCTGCACACTTGCACATCTAGTTGGGAGTTGGGTTCAATTTGCACTATTTTGTCTAGTTAGTTACTCTCCTTGTCTGGTTGGGTTTTTTCTTCTAATCTGTATTTCTCAAGCAAATACACGGATATGTTTCTCTATGGAGTTTTAAAGCATTACTAGAATGAGATAGCTCCATTATTTTATTACATTCTTGAAAAGCAGTGGTGCTACTGTGCCAATAAATAAACCTGCTTGATAAATGGGACAGGTAACATCACTGTGGCAAGACTGTAATAAACCAAATAGTGAATCCAGTTATCAGCAGCAGTACTCATGACTGAGATTTAGGATGCCATCCAGCACTACTGATCTTTGCAGTTGTCACTATTTGTGTAACACTGAGCTCTGCTATCCAAGAAGCTCCAGGCCTGATTATTATTATTTTTTAATTTAAATAACCCCCAGTGGAAAGGTCATTGCAAGTCATGCAACCATTAAAAAGGCTTTCTTGGCTCCTTGTTCAGCCTAAAATGACACTATTTCCTTCATGCAAATTTTATAGCTGGACATGCTTTTGGGAGAAGAATTATCACCAGACGCGAGGCAAGGAGGGTAGGAAGGAGGGGATTGTGTGGAAGGTCAAGCAGGACTCAGAAAGATGTGGAAAGACTACCGACCAGCCATCTGTTTCTCCTTACTCCTTCTCTTTTTCTCCAGCCGGCGGAGCCTCTTCTCCTCCCGCCTCTTGGCTTCTTCCTCCTCCTGGTGCTGCCGACACTTGTGGAAATTCTCCACCACCACCCCCACAAACATGTTGAGGACGAAGAAGGCCACAATCAGCAAGAAGGAAATGAAGTAGAGGAGCATCCATGGATTGTAGTTCATGACTGGCTGCAACGTGGAGAAAGATAAATTTCAACTGAACCTCAAAAAGAAGAATGGGAACAAATTGATACAGCTGTGCCGTCCACAGAATTCACAGCCCTTTCAGGCAGCTCAGGCTGCTCTGCTCTTCCTGAAAATTAGAGCTTTCTGACACATTTTAACTGAATACTCCTAAAATGTGTATTGAGGACAGAAGCACGACCTCTCTTCTCTGCAAAAAGGACATCCTTTGCAGTTATTGCAAGTTCCTCGCTGCAAACCTCTACCTACACAAAGCACTTCTTTTCTTCTGAAATGACCAAGCTGCTGAAAAAGTCAAACCATCCTTTGATAAGTGCACTGTAGGGAAAGTGTTGAATACAAATACAGACTTTTACTGAACTCATCACATCCCACAGCTTGGATTAAACACCACCCTGGATCCTAATCCCATTACCCCATTCGACTATAGAAGCCCACAGTCCTTTGCAAAACAAGAGCTCAAATGTGTGACCTTTGATAAGTCATTTGTTACAGCTCTGCTGCAGCCTGTACCTGTTGATCGACTCCCACGGCATCCAAGCCATCGTACATGATATCCACCCACCCATCCTTGGAGGCCAGGACAAAGAGAGACATCAGGGCCTAGAAGTGCATGGAAAAAAAGTTAGGCACAGTTGCACTAAACCTCTTTTACTTATAACATCTTACTCCTCTTTGCCCTTTCCTGCCTGAGGAATGTCATTACCTGTCTGATAATGGGACACTTTGATGACCAAGATTTCTCTTGGCAGCAAAACCTATCAATGCCAATGCCTGGTTCAGCAATGAGCAGTAATTCAGAAACCACAGTGCTGAAGACAAAAGCAGTTTCATTTCCACCTTCTGGTCTCTACTGCTCCCAACTAATTAGTTCTTAGCACACTGCTAAAAAAAGGCTGCGTTGCAGAGCTGGCTGAAAATGTCCGGCTCTATTAGACAAGCCCTTCTGCAAGATATATTTGGTTTGTTATGTAGCAGTGAAGCAATTAAGTGCTCCACGAAGCCACATGTGCTTGTTTTGTTCTGAAAAGAAGTGTATGCCTGCTTGGAAACACTGCCTTTGGGATTTACAGAGACAGAATGCTGTGTTTGTGAACTGAATATTTACTGTGGCTGGCAGTGCCCTGTAAGAAAATCCCATGGGATAAAAAGCCGCAGGTTTTAAGTCAAGGAGGTAAAGGAGCAAAGAAGCAGATTACCATTCTATTAATACCTGGCCGAGATTATCAAAATTATACTTGTGCCGGACCCATTTGTAGCTTGCTTCTGTACAATCCGATTTATTTGTGATGTTTCTGGTGTCCTCCCCCTGGCAGATGAAAAACTTGCCTTTGAAAAGCTGCAAAACATGCAAATAAGAGAGAAAGTGTCCACAGGATTTCTACACAGGTGATGGGTATTTTTCTGGGGTTCTCTGCACAGCCCATACCAACCAGAGCTGTTGAGGGAACTGACCTCATTCATGCAGTTTATTAAGAGTGAGCAGCCTATATAATATGCACCTAATGAGCAAATCCATGATTTCACATTGTTTAGGACACCCACCTCATGCAATAAGCTGTCTGGTTCAGTGATCTGAGACTCGCCTAAAGGCCTTTGCTCCTGAGTTATCCACTCAAGAGTAGCCCCAGCCAATAGCCCAGACCAGCTAATGGCTTCTTACCACATGTGGAACACTTCTGGTGACTCTCAGCCCAGTTAACAACAAATGAAGTGTAATGGGGGCCCTCTGTCAGCAGAGAATAGTGGTAGTGAAGAGGTCCAGTGATGGACTAATCTCTGCTCATAGACGTCACAAGGGGACACTTCAGAGGGGAGATGAGCCCCTGGGTGTGACGTTTGTGTTGAATCAAGACTGCTGTCAGTCCTGCTCTGGCTCTCTGATCCTGGGTGCTGTGCCCCAGCTGTCATAAAGCTCTGTAGTCTATAGGTCACTGAAAATATTCCCTGTGCACAGCTTAAGGAGCCAAGCCCAGCCGGTGCTGGGTACCTGATCCTGAGCTAATTTTCTTTGGTTTAAGCCTGGGGAGATACAATTCCTGGAGAGTCAGCTCTTGATTTATACCTGCATGAGGAACGGGAGCCTCCACGTGTTTAATTCTAGACCTGGTGCTTCCCACGCATGGAACAGATAGTGGCAGGGGATGATTACTGCTTCAGAGAGGGTGATTGATGCTAGCAGGATGGATGGTATCAAAGCCCAGGAGACAGCCAACAAATCTACTTTTATTTACTGACAGAAGCTATTGACATTACTGTTGGGAAGGGGGGGAAATGGCAACCTGCTCTCTAGACTCCTTAAAACACTACCTGGGTATACCAGGAAGAGACACTTGATGGGGTTTGATCTGTTGTTCTAGACAAATAACAGTAGAAATAATAGTGAACAAGATAAACCCACTCATTACTCCATGAGTTTCCTTCAGAGATCAACAGCAGGAAGATGGTCTCTAGGCATGCAAAATTAATCACTGCACAACACAATCATAGAATTTTTGGATGCAAGAAGTATTCCCTGATCTTTCCATGGAGAAACACTATCTGTGGTAAGGCAGACTGGGGAGATATAGACCTCACAGAGAAAAGTTTTAATTAAGCAGGAAGATAAATAACTGGTTTTAGTATAGTGTCTGTAAATATAACTTCTCCAGGAGCTGGACTGTAATGCCACTCAGATGGGAGCGGTAACAGTGCTCCTTACAGGGTTTGGAAATACAAAGCCCAATTTGCAAAAACACTGATCCCTGTCAGTACTTCACAGTTTGGCACTTCTGAAAGGAAAAGACCCAGTGTTTCCTATGGGACTTGCTTTATCCACCTATTTCTTGTCTATTATTAATGACAATTCACACATGGGCAGCTCTACAACCAAAACAGTTTTGCAAAGAGGACACACTGTTAGAAACTTCAATGTCTGGATTTTAATAGCATTAAAAACCTCTAGTTTGATCCCCAGCTTATATTTAAATGAAAAAACTAACTGTAACTTTGAGAGAACATATTTTTATAGAAAATAGCTCTGGCCTCATCTTACACCTAATTAGACATAAATATTAACTGAGAGTTTTGCATCCTGAATACAGGATCAGTCTTGCTTGTATCTATGACTGAATCACATCAATAGTTATGACAATTTAAAGTAAAGTTGCAAGTCACCAGGGAAAGCACTGCAATTAGCAGGGATGAAATTCAAAGAGCATACTGCAAGTTTTGTTGTCTGGCATAAATTTTCTCGTGTCTGAGTGTTAGATTGTTTTATGAAATATACTTAGTTTTATGAATCTGTTTAATATAATGGATGGGTGCTGTTATGCTGTAATGCTAAACCAATCTAGCTGCTGAGGTGGTTATGAATAGCATGATTTTCTTCCCTGTTTATTTTCAATGCTGTATTTATTATTTAAGCAGTATGTTAGTGTAAAATATTATATAGGACACCTTTCCAAAACAAAGCCAAATAGAGTTGCTTTCTACAAAACAGCTGTGACAGATCAGATAAACTCCAGAAAGAAGTAAGTGTTATGTCAGAATATTTATATAAAACAATAATCTCTTCTTCCCAGGTAATGAGAAGCCAATCGCATTGGAAACTGCTACTTTTCCCGTGGGCTCCTGCACTCCTGGGACTGAGGATAGAGAGAGCAGAGCTGGCAGGAATCAGACTCAGAAATCTGTTTCTGCAAGCTTTCAGTTACACAAACTGTCAGAATCTGAATGAATCTCCAGTTCAAGGTCTCTCTGGAGTTTACAAGCCAACGATTTCAGCTTCAAGTTTCTATTTCCCTATCAGTTTGTAACTAGAAAAAAGGTGGAGAGGAGATCACAGAATGGGCTGGATTGAAAGGGACCTTTATAGGTCACCTAGTCCAACTTCCTGCAGTGAGCACGGACACCCCATTCCTGCTGACATCAGTTCAAGTTCAGAAAGGCTTACGCTGTGCCATGCGTACAGATACGCTGGCTTGGGGCAATTTGGGTCTTGTTACGCCTTCAAGTAAAGTGCTGAGGCTTAGAGAGGACTCACCTGAACTCCCAGGATCCCGAAGATTATGAAAAAAGCACAGCAGATGACCACAATGTTCCCAATGGGTTTCAAGGATGACATGAGAGTCTCCACCACCAGCTTCAGTCCTTGAGCTCGACTAATGACTCTGTAGGGGCAAGTAATTACAAAAGCTGTTAGTCCTGTTCCTACCCAGTTTTGCCTCCTATCAAGATAGAAGACATGAAGAACACAGCATTAGAAAATTTTTTAGAATGACAATTTACTCAAAAATCATGATGGAAAAAGCACTCCTGGAAGACTGACCTGTAAAGTTACAGAGGTCTTGGAGGGAAGGGTCTCTGCCTAATACATGCAGCTTTGCATAAATAAAGAGGAGGAGGAGAAAACATAGGAGGAGCCAAGCCGGAAAATTCAACTGTTTTGCTTGGGCCATCCACAGACACAGACTTTCATGCCTGTAGCCTGTCTAGGACTACAAATAGAGGGCCTCCCACTGTCTCTTCCTCTACAGATTTAGGCAAGACACTGCATTTCCCTGTCTCAGTCCATGAAATGGAGCTGCCACTCTTACACATCTGCCTGCATATCTGTAGCAATTACAGAATCACAGAATGATTTGGGTTGGAAGGCACCTTTAAAGGTCATCTATTCCAACCCCCTGCAATGAGCAGAGACACTTCCTACTAGATCAGGTTGCTCAGTAGCTCTTGATATTTCAAAGATGGGGTATCTGTCACCTCTCTGGGCAACCTATGCCAGTGTTTTCACCACTCTCATCTTAAAAAATAATTTGTTGTATGTACAGAGACCTGAGCTACCCCTCAAACCATCACAATTTCTGCTATATACCCACTATATATCCTCAGCTCTAAAACAGTGCTGTCCTGCTGGTGAAACTTCACTGACAGGACCAGAAGAATTTAACCTAATTTCTGTAGCTCCTCTTTGTCTAATATCACCCAGAATTTCATAACAGAAGATTACATCATATCTGAAAGTTGAAGAAGAATAATGTGGACTTCATGACTGAAGAAATAAAAAAGAAAAAAAAAAAAGTAGAAACTGTACTATGCTCTCAAGGTTAATGTTGCAAAGAAAGGACAAGTCTTGTGTGATTTAGAGAAGCCATCTCACCATGATGGGAAAGATGAATGAGATATTCAGCCTCACCAAACTGAAGGTGGGGACCAAGAAAGGCATTTGAAGAGGTTACATGCCTCCCTCCTCTCAATGCCAACTGGAATTAAGCATTTCACTATCTCTGTAAATCAGTTTGTACTGATGCCATAGAAACTGCTTTCATGATTTAGAAGCAGTTAAATGCAGTGAAAGTCAGAGAAGGGAAGTGCCTGTGTGTTTCTGGGTGCTGCTGGTGACTCCTTTGAACACTTGGCTCTCAAATGTGCCCTAAACCTCCTCACGTTCTAGTTTCTGCCTGAGTCTCTCTTTTGCCACGGAAGTCCCCTCACCACCTTTCCCATTTCGCCCTAAGTCTGGCTCGCCCACCTAAAGCACTGCTGGAGTTTTGCTGCCTGGACAGGGTCCAAGTTCTCCTCTACACTTCTCCCAGGTATGGTGCTCACAGCAGAGATCCCCATGGACACATTCATGCTGATCATGCATGACCTCATCTGGGACCACATCCAACCTACACCATCCCTCTCCTGACCCAGGGCCTGAAAGTTGAGTGACCTGTAGTGCTCAATGCACAGCCATCAGCTCTTACCAAAATTGTTGGGTTTTAACCATATCCTGAAAAGCTAAAACTTATTTCCTTTTTTTTTTTTTTTTTTCAGTTAAATATTTACTCAAAATGTCAAGGGTAAGTCATCAGTTATCTCCTTCAGAAAGAAACAGATGGTGGTATTTTTATCTGCTCTCTTACCAGTGAAACACGAAGAGCAGATGCTGCTATTCCTCACAATGGGCATCTTTGCCAGGTGGGTGCTGTGGTTTCCTATTTCAGACACCTCAGTTTTCCTGACACTCAGATCTGGATATTTTAGGGAAGGAGCTGGAGGGTGAGATGGCTGAAGGAGCAGAAGGCTGCACACCCCATGAGCGGTGTGGGGACTGGTCAATGTGGGCTGCCAAAGCAGCCCACAGGGATTAACCCAGCCTGGAGATCTTGCTGTTGCTGCCATGGGGTTGAGAGCTGAGCCCAGCCCAACAAACAGGGGCTGAAGAGCAGCTCAGTGTACTCAACTCAATGAGCCAGGTAATGCATCCTAACAGGCCATGTCTGACTGCACAAAGTGAGCCTTGGACCGGACAGGCTGAGGCTGAACATCTCTTCCAGCTCCTCAGATGCACTAAAGACCTCCATACCCCTCACATCCCTTACAGTCCTGGGTGAAACACAACACCTGCCAAACTACAGGTGGGAAACTGAGGCATGGGAGGAAGGCAAGCCACATTCTCAGAGATAGGAAGGCAACTCAGTTCCAGTTATTTCAATGTAAATTAGGTCCTTTGGTGCCTTTAAAGATCCGGACTTTAGGGATCATGGACTTCTGTCCACTGTCATGCAGGATAGAACCAAAGTCTTCTAAACTGAACGTCTATGGTCTGAACTACTGGAGCATCCTAAAGTTTCAGGGAGCAAGGAAGGAATTTAGTCTCCAGAGTTTAAACTTGATAATTTTCTCCAACAGTTATTATGAAATGCTGTTCTAGAAATAATAAAGTGATTTCCCCTGTAAGGTACTATTTCATATCCAGCTGAGAGGGAAAATTGGAGGTTACTTGTCTGACTTTACAAAATCACATGCATGTTGAGGAAAAAAGGGCTGAAAAATAGCAGCATTTGGCTGCTTTAAGTGCTTTGATCAACCAGAGAATTCCTCAAATTAGAATGCATTAGGGTAAAAACTGCCACCAGTTTAGCTCCATGCCAGTGGTGCTTCCAGCACTACAGGGAGAAAAGACTTTGAAAAGATTTTGAAAAATAATAGTTCTTACTAATGGAAACCTTCAGACCTTGGAGCTGCCTCATTCTCAGGGCACGATCCAGCACTCAGGCAAATCTGTGCGAAGATTCCTGATATTCTCCTAAGAGTCTGACAGTTCTCTAAGAGGTCTCAATGAAATTCTCAGCTTTTCTAGATTATTAGTACCACCACTAATATGTCAACATATGGTATCCCCACACCTCATCAGTATTGCCAAGGCCCTGTTGCTATCAGGCTTGTAAAATTGTATTATCTGACCCCTGCAATTTATGGCTGAAGGATGCTGCCAATTTGGAGCCCTGCAGTTGTGCAAGAAAAGGAGGCCTGACGAGGTTCCTTTCAGCACAATTCCAGTCTGCAATACGCATATGAGAAATAGGAAAATTGAAATTAGATATTTCAATTTATTTTGATGTGAAGAAATGTTAATCTCTCTAATTCCCCCTGGTTCTTCTGGTCTGAGGATTCCCATCACTGTCGAACCCCTGGAGTGAGATGCTCCAAACCCACTGCCAACATCATCCCAGCTGGATCCATTACCAACATTAAGCCTTCCTGATGAGAACTCTCAGAAGAAGTAGCAGCACTTAGATGGAGCAAGAGATCAACATTAATGAAGACTTTCCTCCACAGATTAAAAGAAAATTACCAAAGGTGATAATATGGTAGCTAGAAGAGAGTTATGAAATTACTATTAGACCATGACAGTATAAAAGTGAGTAATTTATCTGTGTGCTTTAGAAGTCAAAGCCCAGGCTCTGTGGAGAGTAAAACAGCCCAGAAGTCCACCCACATTAAATCTGAATACATTTTCAATTTTGATTTCTCTTGTATCTTACGCTATAACACTTGATCCCAACAACAGCAGGTTGAACGCATTAGGAAGGAATGTTATTGTATAAGCAATGCTTTTACTGGCTGAAACATCAGAGGGTTATTCAAACATCTTTAAATGTCATTCCACTGTGAATTTATTTTTGGAATTCTGGTCATAAAGCTGGGCTTGAATCTTCATGGATTCAGTTTGGAGGCTGATAATCAAACACGCAATCAAAACCCTGTGATTTGCATACAGGTTTTTTTAATGCCTAGGCAGAAGGCAGAAGCATGATGGGGTTTGTGTGTTGCATAAAGCAGTGGGGTGAGAAAATCAGAGACAGAATGAGGGAAATCTTCTGCAAGAATCCCCCTTCCAGGCCATCCAGGCCATGTTGGGAAAACCAACACAGAAATGACGAGGGTTGTCTCTGCGCCCTCAAGCTGAGTGTGACACACGCAGCTGTGGCTTGGCTTCTCACTGAGGGTGTCCTCCTGCATCCCTGTCCTGGAGTGTCCCCAGAAAGGGAGGACAGAAGGAGCCAGGTTTGCTTTTCTGTGGTGTGAGTGGAGCATTTGCTTTGGTCTCTGCTTTACACCTTCCTGAAGAATAAGAATTGGCTCAGCCTCCACCAGAGACTCCACCCAGACATAGTAACCGAAGCCACGGTGTGCAAAGACCTCAGGTCACCTGTCCCAGCTGTCACCCTGCGTTGATGCAGCTACAGATCCCAGGCTCTGCAGTGAGGATGTGATACGCTGAGCCCGCAGCAAAGGCAGCACGGGCAGCTGTGGGCAGAGGCTGCTCAGGGCAGCCCAGATGTGTGGCACTGAGGCAGATGGGCTTCCACAGGCAGAGATTTATGGCTTACTGAAAAGCCCCCAGTTTGATGGCTGCTTTTTCATTTCCTACAAATCTAATAATGGGAGAATAGAACTGATTCTGAACATATTTAGGGAATGGGCTTGTTGCTGTCTTTTTTGTTATGTTTCCTTTGTAGTAGAAAGCAGCATGTTGGCTGAAAACATGCACTTACCCTCTTGAGAAAACAAATCAAATACCAACAGAAATGCAATAGCAATGGAAGAGCCTAATCCCACAGATGCTTCAGATGGCAGGCCTTCCTTCAGCCTGCAGTTGCTGAGTGGATTATTCCCCATAACTGCAGATTATTAATACACACAGGTGACTACAGAGGAAGGCTTGAGCTAAAAAGACCCAAGTCCTGGCCAGACAGCCCTACAGACCTAAAAAGGAGAATACAGGAGTTTGACTAGGTCAGACTGGTGACTCCAGCAGAGATCAGCACAACCTAAATGTCTCTCTTTAAATCTGATTTAACCATGGAACATCAAAAGAGAATCTTGCATTCCACAGTTCAGAGAAGAGAAATCAATCCTTCTTTTACCCTGAGCCATCTAGATTATTTTATCAGTTTTCTTAACAAGGATCAAAAATCAGCAGAAACAGAGGAGCAGAGCAAATCTACCCAACCAACAACTGGGCAGAAACTACCCCAGAAACTGCAGGAGAGTCCAGGGAACACACAAAGACAGAAAAGCCTGAACTGGAGTCACATAGGAATACAGTCTTCTTACATGGTGAGGGAGCTGAACTACCCCAATAGTACCAGGTGTCCAGATAAAAATGGTTAAAAGCAGTTCACATCCTAAAACTCACCAGGCACAACACACATGTACGGACCAATTGAATAGAATGTCCTTAATAGCTGTTGAGAATATTTGAAAGATATGTATAGGCATGGCATTGTTAATTAGACTTATTATTCACACAGGGGTAGTAAAACATCTTCTATCAGAAGCAGGGTCCTATTTTTCTGTTCTGAAAGAGAAAAATCCTGACTCAAAGTGAACCTTTTTATGGAGGAAGCAGCAGTGAGATATGACAGGCACACAAAGATGCTTAGAGCAGGAAGGTTTATTAGCTGCTGCATAACAGGAGCAGCAACAATGGTATTAAAGAGAAACTGTATTTAGCATGAAGAGAAAGCTTCATCCCTTGGGGTACAGGTCACAAACAGATGCCTGTTTAGAAGAGCTTGGTCCTTGGGCAGGTTCTTATCAGAGTGGAGCCTGTCCCTGGAGCATGCTGGCAGAGTTGGGGGGACAAGTTAGTAGAACAATTGTTTTCATCTTGTCTGGGTCATTTTCAAAGTAAATGTCTCTCTAAAATTAATGGGGAGCTGGGGAAAAACATCTTTGCATTCTACCTTAAGCAACAGCTGAGTCTCTGCTTCCTTAAAAATGATCTACCACCTGCTACTAATTTCCTTCTTTGTTATGAAAGCCATTGACTGCCTGAAGGAAAGGGGGAGAAGAAGCTGTTAAGCTGCACTTTACACAGAGCAAATGAGAACACAAATAGCAGGGGATGTGTGTTTTAATGAGTAAAAGAGGCATTGATCAGTTTCCTATTGCACTTGGGGATGGTCCCAAAACACAGCAAGGCCCCAGAGCTCTAGCAGTTCAGCAGGACCTGCAGGCTGTTACTGTCTGCAGAGCTGCAGGAAGCTGGGATGACACCGGTGACAGACGCTGTGCCCTTATCTCATCTATCTCTTCCCTTGCATGAATGCTCAGCCCTACTTTTGACACACACATCAGATCCTCCCCTGCCTCTACTTACCTCAAGGGCCGCAGTGTCCTCAGCAGCCTCAGAACACGCAGCATCCCCAGGATTTTCGTGCCGCTGTCTGACACCATCGAGACCAGGATGTCGATGACAGAGATGAGCACCAGCACCCCATCCAGCACATTCCAGCTGCTCTTCAAGTAGGCTTTCTCCCCAAAACACAAGCCTAGTGCCACCACCTGCCCAGATACCAAGTTACAACAAATTATGACGGTAGCATCCAACGTGTTTGTTGCAGTTAGCAACCTGCTGAGAATGCATTATTTACAGACACCAGTCTGTGAGTCTACTTGCTTCCTAGTACAGAAGCCTAATTTAGACAAACCAGTGAAGTGTTCTATTGAAAGAGTTATGAAAATATTGCTGCTGAAACATCCCAGGTTGCCCCTTACAGCTGATGTACTTTTAATGCAGATAAATCTACCTGCACAAAACTGTTCCTAACATTTTTAGCTGTGGCATTTAAAAAAAAAAAAAAAATTCTATTTTATTCCTATGGACTGCAAGAGAGAAGGTGAAGAGTGGCTGAACCAAGCAATCTTGTACAACCTTTGCAAATAAAGAAACTAGAAAAACTTTCCAAAGAAAGGGCAACTGTTCAGTGAGATGATTATGAATTACACAAGAGAGATTTACAACCATGAGTTTCTGAGCCTCCTGCCTCAAATCCAGCAAAGTGTTTCAATGTGCTTAAGTCTCTCCATCCTCAGGAAAGCACACAGCAGCTTAGGCTGTTGAGGACAACTGGTTGTTGAAGACAGTGGGACTTACATGCATGGTTGAAGTTAAGCATATGCTCAAGAGATTTGCTGAATAGGGCAGGATTGCTGAATTCAGGGATCCCATTGCTCCTATAATGGTGTAAATCAAGGGCAACTTCAGTGAAATTGTTCTGATGTAAAACATGCTCAGAATAAGGCACGTGGTGGGCATCTCAGTATGATTCAAAAGAGGAAAATATACACTGCATTCACAGCTGGTAGACCTATGGGGTTTGTGAGTCCACCATAATAAAAAACAACATAATACAGGCACACTTATCTTCCACCTGCATTTACCTTAACTGTCATCTCAGTCAGGAAGATGACTGTAAAGATGTAGTTGGAGAGTGTTAGGAAAATCCGTTCCTATGAGAAAGAAAATGAGAGACAATGTTTTATAGCCTGCTCTGTGCAGCTGTGCATCCCCCCATGCATATTTGGGTGGTTGAAAGCTGTTCTCCTGATTCTGTGCTGAAACGAGCCTTGGACTGCTTGCTTGCAAAGAGGAGAAAATCGAAATATTTAGACAATAACACTGCATGGTTCAGCCCTGCCAGTACCGATCTGTGTCAGCACCATGGACAGGGACAACCGCCAGCATCCGACCCTCAAACCCTCCCATTTGCCTGCAAATCCTCCCTAATTTCCCCCAAATCACTCTCCCCCCTCATAGCAGAAACAGGGAGATGTGCCCTCCTTGAAACGTGTTTGATCTCTGCCTGCCTCCCATCTGCAGACATCACTACATTGTGTAAATATCACTGAGCTCCCAATTCTCCCAGAAATTATGTCAATATTAGAGTGACAGAGCTGTGAGGCAGCAGGCCCTGTGGGATGCTGAAGCGCAGCTGGCATGAGTTGTCACAGCTCCAGCAAAGCCAGAAAAGCTCTGGGGCTTTATGCCAGCTGAGACCTGCCCTCAAAAGGTCGATTCTGTTGCCCAAAGCCACAGGCTACACCTGGTACGAAGCTCAACAGTCTCATTCCCCAGTCCCTGCACTATCCATCAGACTGTGCCCGCCTCAATGCCACCACTCAGCAAGAGCAGCTAGTGATTACAGATGAGCCCATGGACTGGTTCCCCATCTATAGTTAGCAGAAACCTTTCTTTTTAGTGATGATTATTAAATAAATTACACTTTTTCCGAATCCCTAGACAACTTCTCATTCCCCACACTAAGAAATGGACAGCAGAAGGCAGAGGCTGGATGAACGATGATGCATGTGCACGTATGTGTGAGCACATATAATTGGCCCCAGTCCTGCTTTTAACAGTTTTGGATTTATTTCTGCCTCTCCCTACAGAGTAGTCCCATAAGAGATGCAGATCTCTCACTCAAAATGAGATGCAATTTAAACAAGACAAAACACCTTGGCAACTCTCTCGCTTGCCAGATCATGATTTACTGGAAGTGACTCAGGAACCACAAAGTAGCTTGTTTCCATATAGGGTCCATAATTAATTAGGTCCTAGACCTGTACTGTGATTGCATGAGCTCTGATAGGAAACATCTCCATTGTTAGCTGACTGCCACACAAAAGGCTGCTGCAGGGGACAGGCAGGAGGGAGAGGATAGGGACCTGCTTGTGCAGCTCGAGATAAAACACCAATAGCATGGAGGTGAGACTGAGGATATTCCTGCCTGGCAAGCATGTGGCTGTTTTGAAGGATAATCTCCCTGGTCCATGTCATGCAGTCTGCAGTGGGGAGCACATGCTGGCTCGCAACACCAACCCCTGTTCTGATAAGCCAGCTGAAACTGGGACAGGGACAGAGAACTCACTTGAAGCAGTTAGAAAATCCACAGCTCAGGGAAGAAAAGAACAATTATTTTAAACAACTCAACCTAAAACTACTTCTCACTTTCCAGATGTGAGCTCCATCTGCACAGGCAGGGCCCATGCACTCCTGGAACCCCTGCCACACTGCTCAGCATTTCCCAGGCCATGGTCCAGCTCCCTTGTTATAACCTAATGGTGATGAACCTCACACCAGTCCCTGTCTCCTTTTCTCTTAGCACTCTCCCAATGCCAGGGGATGCCACAGCTCCTTCTCTCCTATATGAAATACTGCACTTGTGTGCTACAGGTCTTTGCTGTGGACTCCTCCAGTTCACATGTGTCACCCATTTCCCTCCTCTGTGCACCTGCAGCTCCCTTCGGAGACAGTCTTGGGGAGTGGTAACTCTCAGCGGACATAGCAAGGAGTTAAAAGGAAGCATTTAGGATTTTAAGGGAGGTTCTCAGGGTGCCCTGTTTGGGGATAAGAAGGGTGATCTCCTGCTACATCAGCTGGCAGGGAGCCCTGCTCTCTTCTTGTAGCTGCAAGTTGGTGCATGGGAACTGAAAAAAAAAATGCCTTTAGGGAAAGAACTGCTGGGCAAACTGTTACAGTAAGGACTAGTAGGAAATGCTTAAAATAGGCAGAGAGCAGCCGAGACTCCAGTTTTAAGGTCTTACATTGAAAATCCACAAAAATGAACAGCCTGACACGCCTACATCAACAAAACAGGATTCTATATGATTGTGATATGAGCAGTCTTGGGTGATAAATCAGCAAGAGCCCAGTGCATCTCAGCCCCGATCTAAATAACCTATTGCTAAAATAAAAGAGCAGTAGAATGATTCTGCCCCTCTGACTGCTGGATGCTGATGCTGTGAGGGTCTAGTTTGAGGAATCCTTACACAGAGTATTAGAACAAAGAGGTTCCAAGAATTGAAATTACAGTGCTTGCATCAATTCAGTTTTTCTGGTGTCACAACAAAGCTGATACACAAAGGGAAGAGAAGAGTATGAAATGAACAGTTTCCCCATTCCATTCGCACCACACATACTTGCCTGTGGGGAACAGATGGAAGAAGTGAACATTGTGTTGAGAGAGGAAAAGTGTTTGAAGGTTTCTCAGGGAAGGAAACTGAGACAGATGTCATGCTATGTCATGTGTTAAAACCTTGATTGTGCTTTCAGAATGAGATATTGGATATATTGCAGGCCACGATCTGTGTTCTTGTGCTTTGAAAGGAGACTGGGTAGGGGCCAGGAGAGTTGCGGCATCTAATTCAAAGGATACTTAGGGGGTGTTGGCACCTTCCCATTTTAAAAAGAGAAAGAAAACAAGACTGAGTGCACAGTTGTGGCATCCAAGCCACTGGTGCTTGCTCCCTGAGGAACACAGGAAAACCTCAGAAACTCACAGCGCTGTGAGGCTCGATTTTGGGTCGTTCCATGGCAATGGTAATGCAGTTCAGGAAAATGATCACCAAGACGACGTGATCAAACATCTTGTGAGTGATGATTTTATTGCACATCAGACGGAATCTGTCAAGAGAGGGAAGAAAAAAAAAAAAAGAGTAGACACAGACTAGCTATTAATGCTCATCTGGCTGGGGAGACACACAGCAGCTCAACGCATAGCAGGGGAATTGAGCACTCTGCTTGCAAAGCAGATGAGCTCCAATCTCCCAATCCCTCCCTGGCAGAATTGCACACTGAGGGCAGATTGGGTTATGAACAGAAAGGGATCTGAGCTACAGACCTGAGCCACAAATTTCAAGCCTCGGGAATGTTCATAGGGGGCTTTGGTCACTTGGGGCTCTGGAACGGGGCAGGTTCTTCAAAGACTCAGATACGCCCCAGGTTTGGATCTGCCTTCTTACCTGGTTCCTGGAGATCAGGTTTAGCTTAAATAAAGGAAGAAATACTCCCAGTGAGCCCCTAAGGGTTGAACACACACAGAACAAAGGGACAGAAGCTATTTATTGTGACAGATGGCTGTACACTGACTCAGGATTTATAATACCGTATTACATTTCCCAAAGTCTGTTTCTGAAAATCTCTCTAATCTTTGTATGAATGAACCTGAATGCTGTCCAGGGCCCTCAGCTCCAACACAGGAAACCCTCGGGTGTGTGTCCAGAGGAATGCGTCGAACAGCACAGAGCTCAACTGGCTCCACATGGCCAGGTTTTGGGAAGGGCAGAGCCAGGGGCCTTCAAGAAAGGAGAGGGTGTTCTCTGAGAGAAAGGGAAGGGGGAGGACAGAGGAGTTCAGTTGAGAGGCAGGCTGAGCAGGTCAGGGAGTCCTTTGCTGTGCTGTAAGTGTGCGGTGGGGCAAAATCAGATTTTTCTGCTTGATGCTGCACGTCTCCCCCCTGCTCCAAGCTCATCACACACCACCAAGTGAAAAATTTGCAGAGCACTGGCATCACTCCCAAAGGAAATGAGGAACCTGATGAAGCTGCAGCCATGCCCTGGGCTATGAGCCTTGACTGGACACGCCTGTGCTCTCTGCAGCCAGCAACTGTTTGCTATTCAACCCTGACGTCATGCTGGGGCAGGGGAAGGGCTGGGAGTGTTGTGGACTGACATAGAGAGACCCATCTAGGATAAACAGGCTGATGAGCCATTGAAATGAGGGCATGCATCGTTACCATCCATCCTACCACACCACCACTGCCTGAGTGCCCTGGCTTACCTGGAGTGAGGGGCAAAGATGTAGATGGACCAGGAGTCCCTCTCTTTGCAGCAGGTGGGGAGCCGTGCCTGTACCCAGGCCTTCATGCGGTCCCTTTTGCTCTGGAGGGAATATGTACAGAGCAGGAGGAAAATACAGAACCATTAAAACAGCAACCCCCCCCAAAACTTCCACATTAAGGACTTGGTGCAGCTTTTAACTAAAAACTTATCTTCAAGTGCTCAGTGAAGCTGAAAAAAAATAATGTCCTTAAACAAGACCCTGCGGGGCAGGAGAAGGAGCTCTGGCAGACAGATGAGGGCTGTGCCAGCCCTGTGAGCTCACAGTGCTCGGTCTTGCTTCTTTCCCTGCATAGTAACTATGTCTGGCACACAGTTATCAAAGAGGACAAACATGATAAATAAAACCCTTGCCCAAAGGAATGATAACCCACACAATCCCTCCAAATACTCATCAGGTGCTTGCCTGAATCTTCTAAGGTATTTTGGGGAATTTTTGTGGGGTATTTTTGTTTGATTTTTTAAAACAAAATAGAATGCTTATGTCAGAAGTTATAAAGGGAGCAGAGGGAGGGATTCCTGCTGCTTGCTGGGCCAAGCATTATGTCCATACACCACTGGAAAGCTGAGAAAAATCACTTGAGGCCCAAGTTTTGGTCCAGGAACACAACAATGATCATCTGATTCTCATTCAGCATGAACAGATTAGATGGGAGATTATAAAGCCAGAAGGGAACACCATGCAGCCTGATCTGAATGAACATGGACCATCCAATTCCTGCAAATTAATTCCTACTTGAAACCACAGCACATCCTCAGCCATGCATACTTATGTTATAGACTGTCTGCAAGGTCATTTCAGGTCAGAAGGGCAGACTGCAAAAGCCTGAGCCAACTAGTCAACCAAAGACATCAAAAATTGGATGCCAAGAGAAAGCCTCATCCTGGCTGCTACAACTTCTGACTTAAGTTTATCACCTTCTCATCCACAGACCTTCAAAGGAAAATCGAGATCTTTAATCTCACTGGCAAAGCAGTGTACCCTGTGCATGGACAACCCTTAAAAGCCAGGCCAACATCTTGCTCACCACACCAGGGCTTCCTGAGCCCTTCCACATCAAAGCACTAGAAGATAAATGCACAGACTGGTGTATGCACTGTCACCAGAGTGCTTTGGAGATAAATAAAAACTAATTCTTGCTCTTTCATAAGTGTTATTTCTCTACTACCACCTGGGCTTGGATGGGCAGACCTGGAAATATAACTGTGAGCTTTTTGAAACTTCTAGGGGACACAGAAGGGTGTGAAGGACAGTGCAGGAACCATCCTCACACTCCAGGAGCACCTGTGCTCCAGGACTAAGGCACTTCTATTTATTTAATCTTGGAAACAGGATGGGAGGATTCATTTTGAGGCAAACTGTGAGTACTTGAAGTACTCTGGACTGTAAAAATGGGTTTTGTTAGTATGAATGTAGTTGAAGTACAGTTGAATGTAACTGAGTGGAGTGGAGGAAGTGCTTTCTCTTCCTACAGACACCCAGCCTGGGGTCTCATTAGTGATGGGGAATAATTGGTGTAGTGCCTGTCTTAATGAAATCCCTTGGTGACAACCTGAACCCTTCAGAAAATGAAAATCCCCTTGGGCAAATAAGAAAAATTTGAATAACAAAAAGAAAAGTTAGAGATTTCTAACCTGCTCCTTCAGCCATCCATCCTTCCCTTAACTTCTGCATGCACAGACCATGGACTGCACACCAGTGGGGTTTTGGTTGCCTTGGATGTTCTCACATCCCTTTTCCAGCTTCAGGCAAGGAGTCAGAACTGTTCCCTTCCCTGTACACTGTATTTAATAGGGCATGCATCCTTGGGGTTGTGTTATCTCTTCAAGCAGCCTGGTTAGTCTAATTATCCATAGATTTAACAAAGGTAGATAAATGGATAAAAATCATGTGTCTGCTCAAAGCTGTGGTGAGAGCAGCGATTGCTGCCCTAGCCTCTGGACATGGAGTAACAGCTACGACTCAGTCCAGTTCATTTCGTGAGCTGGAAGGTTTCCAGATGTATCTATTATTCAAAGCAGTTCTGGTATTTATCAAGGGGATTTGTAGTGAATAGTAATGCGTCAGCAGCACAGAATGCGTCTTTATATTCCTTTTGTCCAATTTTAATGCCAAAGATATTTTGGAGTTTGGCTAATTGTTGCAGCTTGCAGGTCATGGGCTAAATCAGATAACAGAGGCAAAAAGTTATCTTCCATCATGTCTCTCTATTCAGTGGGTTACAGTACAGGTGAGCACCAGGGCTCAACTGGGGCTGCAGCCCAGCTGCCCTAAGCAGGGCAAAGTACATCCCCAGAAACCTAAACTCAGAGGAATTACTCCATATTTCCACCAGTTCAGTTAATTTGAGCCAAAGGTAAGGTATTTGTGAAATAATCTCTGAGTGCTTCCAGCCTCAGGCCTATCCAAGGCTTTCCCAGCGAGGTTCAGGGAGGCTCCAAGTGCTGACAATGGGGCTGATTGCTGTTCAAGCCTGCATTGCGCTCTAAGTGAGATATCAATTATGTGGCCTAAATCATGTCTATTTGTTCATTAACCACACCTGGACAGGATGAATAAAGATGTGGGGGGAGAAGAAAATCAGTCTTTAATTCAGCTGCCAGTGACTTGGACAAAATGTCCCTGGGTAAGCCCATCCAAACCCCTCACCAGAGGCAGAAGGAGCCAGAAAGTGGGAAGATGCTGGGTGCTAACAGGCAGAATTGGGAATGGAGCCCCTCAATCTCACAGCAATGAAAGCTGCTCATAAATAGCGTCTTTTTAAATTATGATTTTTAGGAATTTCAGATATTAATGCACTTCTGAGGGGAGGATGAAGGCAGTTTGCAATAAAAGATGACTGATGCACTCCTCAGAGTAAGGGAGAGGCTTAGATTTATAAAAGATTTATTATAAGGATGGGGGAACTGCTGAAAAATGCCCTGTGAGCGGCAGAGGACCTCCAGGCAAGCTGGAAGCTGCACAGAGGCGCTCAGGATCTGATTATTTAATTTTAATATGCAACAGGGACAGGCTGAGAGGGTTTGTGAATGGCTGGACCCTACACCACAGAGAAAAAGTAGAATATGCAAAGGGAAAGGAGCTGCAATAGTAAAATGCAGTAAGGTTTGCGGGGGGGGGGAGGGGACACATTTGTTGCATATTCAATATTTCCCTTACTTTCTGCTGTGAGCACTGAGCAATTTGGCTAGAAAGTGACCAAAAGTGTCTAAAATACAGCAGTTGGAAACAACAAAGACGTGGCAGCAGGTCCCTCATCCCAGTCATGGCCACGAGAACACAAGAAAGCTGTGAATCAGTCTCTCTGTGAGAGACTCCTTGTCTGCAGTGATGCAATAAAGAACAGATTTCAGCTCCTGGTTTCCTAGTTCTGGGGAGAGAGGCTGTCAGGGGCCTGATTCTGGCCCCTCAGAGGGATGGAAATTCAGAATAAACTCATCAAAGGCAGTAGAGCTGCACTAATATAGGGGTAGCCTGGGAAATCCAGATGAAGCCTTTGCTCCTCCTTTAATTTCTGCACAGAGACAATCAAATCCAGGCAGCAAGGAGGAATGCAAAACTTTGATGCAGAAGAGCATATTTAGGATTACTTTGATCTGAGTAATAGTCAAGTTCTTCTCTTCTTTTCTTGACAGGGAGTTTTGTATTTCATTTTTTCCATTTAAAATGCAATTTTTTCCTCCCCTGACTTTGTCAAGGCTAATTTATGAACAAAGTTTCCCCCCAAATGTCAGGAGTGAGGCCCTGCAACCTGGGGGCTCATTTGGCTAATCTAAGCAATATTTTCTTATCTGTCTGGTTTAGTGATTTGCAGTGAAGACATATTTCAGAGCATGAGGAAAGGCACCAGCCAGCTGCAGGTATCCCACTTGTGGCTATCCCATGGGCTGGGACACAGTTTATTTCCTTTGTTCTGTCAATTCTATCCCTTGGCATTTGCTTCTGACCATTCCATGGGGGTGTATTGAGGTGATTACACCCTCCATGACCAGACCTCAGTACACAGAGGATGATATTTGGTTTATGCTAAAAGCAGGTGATAAAAATTAAAAATCTTATTCAACAATTCATTGTCAGCAATGGCTGTGAGAGGAGGGACACATCTCATCACACCACACCTAGTACAAGGGGGCCTGCTGGCATTTGATCCTTGGGGGGGAAAATGGAAGGGACTGGTGGGATGATTGGACCTGGTGAACTGGAAAAGTAGCAGATGCTGGAGCCTGAGAAAATTTTCCCTAACCAGCAATAAAGAGAATGGTCTCTTCAACACTTTTAATAGTGGGGACTTTTTCCAAAAATAATTACTGCTCCTTTTCTTAATAATTCAATTTATTTTATCAAAGTAAAAAAGCAGGTTAAGACAATGAGTAAAAATAGCAGGCTGAGAATCCATGTTGGAGATGTAATGGGATAATGGCTTTTTGCAAAGGCAGTTCACGGCTGAGTGCGCTTTGCCAGCACTAACTCTCCTCCTCCTCCTGTAAGGAACAGAAGACTCTGGAGTCAACACCGCCTTTTGCATCCCTTCACATGATCCCAATTCCATGTTCATTCAATAAACTCAGTGAAAAAGAGTAAAATCCTGTCTACTTTACAAAGAGAATAAAATCTGCATCTTTCCTGTTCTCAGAACAGCCCCTGCTACCATCAATGTCTCTACCCAAACTCCATCTGCTCCCCCAAGAGAAACAGTCACCCATGGGATGCCACTTCAGTCCATCACACTTTTAAATCTGGGAACAAAGCAAAATCAAAGAGATAAGCTGGGAAGAGCAGGAACCACTCCAAAACTTGCCCCAAAGCACATGTGACAGCCAGAACTGCGACACCCTTGTGCTCAACTCAAGCCTCACTCTGCCAGTCATGCAAACAACTTTGGAAAATTAGCCAGATTCCCTTTTTTTCCCGTTAAGATACAAACATCCATGTGAAACACCAGGAACCCTCACCCCTTCCCTGCACTTGCAGTCTTTTCAGCTTATATTTCCTAAATGACACTTTTCAGGCCTGTGAAAGAGATACATATCAGTGAAATGCCTCTTCAGATGGAAATTAATGCAGAGCCTCTGAAATTACCACCATCCCCATGGGACTAAGGCTGCCATGGGAATGGAGGACCAAGCTGTCCTCTTTCTTTGCCTGCAGAAGTTTTCAGCTGCTGGTGTGGGGGCAGAAAACTGAATAATAGTTGGAAAGCAGGGAGATTTACTTGTTTTGCTTTTAAAAAAACCAAACAAACCCACAAACAAACAAAAATCAAACACAAACAAACAAGAAACAAACCGGCCCCCCCCCCCCCCAAAAAACAACAACAACAAAAAAAACCACAACAAAAAAGCCCCAACAAAACAACAGAAAAGCATATATTTCCAATAGCCTTCACTCTGCATGATTTAGTAGAACTTGGGAAGTTTTGCCCTGATGTCTCCAACATAAGCCATCTGATACCGCACTGTAATACTTACTTGGATACCAATCCCATCTCTGAGAGCATCCACTGCCTAAAGACCTTCTGGGTGACTCTGGTCTGGTGGTGATGGTGAGACCTAATCCCTTTTTGAACCCACTTGTGCACTCCTGAGACGGTGACAAGCTTTGTATTGACAAGTCATAAAGCCCTAAATGAGCACATAGAACTTCCTTACCATATTGCCTTCATCATCGCCGTCATCACCATCCTGGTGGGGCTCATCCAGGTGGAGCTGGTGCAGCAGCAGACCCGGAGAGGTCCTCCCATTGCAGTCCTGGTGCTCGGAGAGAGACGTTCTGGTGCTGTGCATACTGCTGGTCCGGTACAGGGAAGGCACCTGCAGAGTATCCTGGAGGTCAAAGGACCCTTTCGTTTCCAGCGACTCCATGCGGTGAGGCAAAGAGCCATTGAAGCTGCTGGCCCGGCTGCAGTGCTCCTCATCCGAGCTGTCTCCTTCCTCAGAGCTCTCCTTCCCCTCCCCGGACAGGAGGGACCTGCGCTCGCTGCTCTGCCCCCGGCGCTTGAGGCTGGGGGCCCGGCCGATGCTGTTCCAGCTGGAGCGGCGGCTGTTCCAAGAGCTGCTGGCACGCCAGGGACTGTGCGGGGAGCTACGGGTGCTGGGCTGTGGGAAGGACAGGGACAGGGAGCGCATCAGATCTGTGCCACCTGCCCCAGGCCGGCGGGGGCGGCTGGATGGACGGACAGCCCCACGGACACACTGAACATCCACAGGGGAAGGTGATGCGAGTACCGGGGACTTGAGCTCGTAGGCGGCCACGGGGTCCACGGAGACACCGCTGGCCCGGCGGGACTCGTAGCCCTGCGCCGTGTCCCCGAACACGGCACTCTTGGGCATGGGCATGGGCGTGGCGGCTGTGTGGATGATGAGCGGCGGGGTCAGGCTCTTCTTCAACTCCGGGTGGTCGTTCAGGGCCGTCACTGGAAGACATAGGCGGGTTTTAGGTGTCACACATGAAGGGGGAACACCTACAGCCTGCTCGTGGGCAGGCAAAGCTGCTGGGCAGGGAGGGCTCTGCTGTGAGCATCAGGGCCAAAAAGTCCTTCTGAAGAACTGGGTCATTCAGCCCAGCAGGGCGGTGTCAGACAGCAATGGGATCAGGTGTTAATGGGATCGAGGTATCAATGGTAGAGGAGAGCATACCCAAAATGTCACCTGCTGCCCTTCAACCTCCAATCAACACCCACCAGCTCCAACCCTGGGAACTGCCTGCCCGCTCCCTCCATCCTCCTCCAAACTTCTCCAGCAGAGACACCCCACAAGCGCAGACCTCGGGCTTGATGGGGAAATTAACAGTTAGAATGCAATCATGTCTCTCCCTGCCTGCATCCCACAATCCCACCCCAAGCCTGCTGCAAAGTCAGGCATAACACAACTGGGACTACAGCATTCCCTCGAGGGTTTTTTTTTCCCTTTTGGACACACTGTTTTCACAGCAAAACAAGGTTTCTGTGGAAGGGCCTGTCCACCCAGGGTTATTACTCACAGGCTGGATTTGACAAGTTTTTCTTAAGTTCTCCCTCCTCTTCCAGACTGCGAGGGAAGAGATCCCCCTCAGAATCAGACTTGGAAGCATCACCCTAGAGCAAAACAGAAGGCTTCAGCAAGAAGGCTGAGGGGCCACAGTGCACGGACAACCCTCTGCAAATATGGATTCCCATGTCCAACACCACACCTTACAGATCCACTGAACTTGGTACCACAATGCAACATCACCTTCCACAAAATGACGCATGCACAGGTTTATACCACAGACTAATTAACCTCCGAACAGGAAGACGGACTGCCTCTGGCTCCAAACACGGTCCCAGAAAGAGGTCAGGAGAAAAACCAAACTATTGCCTAATTTTTGCTGCTGGAATTGCATATGTGGCAGATGTTAGGAAAGGACCAATATTGATGAGCAATTTGATAACAAAAGATGATCCCCCTAATCTCTCTGGATTTATACACCTAAAACTTCCTGGGTGTGGCTTTTTCTAGTGGTGCTTTGATGGAGCAATCCAGGGTTCAGAAAGGGTACAACAGACCCCGAATTTCCAATGTGACAAATGTGACATTTCCATGGATGCCCCATCAGCACAGAGAGGATCCAGGTGGCAACATCAACAGAACCCAACACCGACTGCCACAAGGGACCCTTTTGCTCCCAGCTGCCACACACAAGAGGAGCAGGAGTTTTGGGGATTTACGCTGGATCATTTGAGGGGGTTTAAATTCTGCTGTATCATTTCAAACGTCGGTGGTTGAGCAAGGCTTGCCTGCTCTGACAGGTGCCCATCCTCAGGCAGAGGAAGATGATGTTGACCATTGTTCTCTGTGTGGTGCCTGAGTTCTTGCTTGGTCTTGTGGCACAGACCCTGATTCTGTCCATTGGCACTGCAGAAAGGTGCTTAGGGTGTGGTATAGTCAGGATACACCTAAGAGGGGCAGAGGTGCTCGCCAGAATGATCGATACCCATCCAAAAAGAGGAGGATTCATGGCTGAAACCACTGCTCTGGCAAAGGGCACCAAGCCCTGTCACAATGGAGAAGAGGTGGGAAAGGGGGGAAGATGCTGGGATGAGAAAAGCCAAGCAGATCCTCACTTTAGCAGTGAGAGCCCAGGAGCCCCAGAAAACCCCACCAAGGCTAAGCTGCGTCCACAGGAGCCCTGCTGAGGTTTGGTGCTAGGGTACCCATTGATTGTAAAATCTCAGAAGGACCCCAGCATGGGATAGGAGGAAGAGAAGAGTCCAACACAGGTGAGTGTCCCACACCTCATTATTATGCAAAACCTCAGAGGGACAAGCCCCAAGACTCCCCCCAATTAAGTGCTGGCTCACTAAACTATTAAAGATATTTTTTCCCGGGAGGCTGGACACTCAGAGATATTTTTAAGGCAAAAGAGAGTGTGGCATGAAGTGTTGACTCAAAATTTCCCCTCCTGAGGTTTCAGGACTTCTGTGCTTTTCAGGGAAGCTCCTCCCGCAGGATGCAGTCTGAGAAGGTCAGGAATACACCTTTCAAGGGGAAGCAGTAAAGTCAGGCTGGCCTGAGCTTTGCTGGAGTCAGATCCAGTCTCTGTGTGAACAGGGGCTCCAGCTGGCTCCGGGTACGCTCCCCACAGAGGCTCCCAGCTCAGCCTGTCAGTGGGCCTGCCAGGAATTACTCATTCTCCCTAATGGGTTATTAAAAAGAAATAAATACTGGGAAGAATTTTAAGTGATTTGTATTCCTGGAGTGCTCTTCTACAGCCCTAAGGAAAGTTTTAAGGGAGCACAATGAGACGTGTGCCAAGAGGGAAAAGCAGAGCTATGTGGGGACTTCCCACCCCCTTCCCCAGCACCAAACCCCATGTCTGGAGGGCAGTGAGCATCCCCTCCCAAACACCACGTGCCAGACTCAGGACGGTGCAGGCAAACATCTCGCAGCCAGTGCTGCTGCCCGTTACCTGTTCTTGCACTCCCAGTTTGCCTTTCTGGATAGAAAAGGGGTTATGAGAGAACAGGGAGTTAAAATCCTTTTGGGAAATAAGGGTATGTCAAGTTGGACCAGGCAGTACAATGACTAAACCAACCTGTATCAAAAGGGACTGACACACTGGGATACAAGGGGAAAGGGCTTTTGGGCTGAAGGAAAAGCCGGGCTTCTTGGAAACGACAGAAAGAGGAGTGAGTGGTAAAGAGAGAGATGAGACTGGCAGAAGGATGAGGTTTGTGGTGTGCTGTGCTTCAGAGATCCATGGCTTCCTCAGACCTGAACGGGACCATTTCACATCCTGTAATGTGGCATTGCTCTGGCAATCTCAATATTCCCACCAGCCTTCCAAGGACATGCCACCGTGCAACTGCTGCTGTCCTACCGTCCTGCAGAGCACAGGACTCCCACACACACGCCAACACGCACACACCTATCAAAACAGGTTTGATTCCAGGTCGTTTCACTCCTGGGCATCCTCCCCTGCCTGCATGAGAGAGCTTTGGCAGGCGTGCCCTGCAATTAACATCACCATCCACACCCCCAGGGAGGTCCCTGGAATGTGATTGTGCCATGGAGAGGCTGTGACAACCCCTTGGGGAGCCTTCCCCCGGGCAGGCATCCAGAAAGGAATCAGCGACAGCTGTTGGCTGGATCCACACCAGCCACTTTGAAGCACCCACCTTAATTTACCTGGGTCCCTCAAAGAAGGAAGGGACTTAAAATCAAGGATAACTCAACAATGAGGGTGACAAAAAGGAAAGAAAAAACAAAAAACACTTCCAAACCACCCAAACAGACCCCAAAAGAATGACAACTATTACGATGAGAACAGCACCACAGTGTGTGACCAGGCACCATGAGAGAGACAAGCACGGTGGCAGTGGGATGTGCTGTACGTACCCCCGACGAGTTGACAGGCAGCTGAATACAGCTTAACTGCCCACTCGCTTCTTCTCGCTTGGAGATCTCCTGAAGGAGAAATGGGGGGAAGGAAGAGGGAGGAAGGGGAAGGTGGGGTTCAGTTTTCAGTTTCAATAGCAGGACTGAGTGGGGAATCCAAAAACACAAGAGAAGAGGCAGGGAAGCAGAGGGGAAGGGGAAGGAGGGCAGTGTGTTGCCACAACGGAGAGCCAGGCATTGGATATATTCCACTCAGTACAGGGAGAGAGTGGAAGATCTCAGATAGATCTCAGGTAGAAAGAAGCCCTTTGAAGGGACCAGCCTTACACTCCTTAAATCAGGTGTTTTGAATAGAGCTTGCTTCAGCTCCTAAGTGATAATTGTGCTAATGAAACATCAGCTAATTATTGAAAATATGATTTTTTTTTTTTTGCAGCTGTACAATAGCATCTTTATTTATTACACCTTCATTAAGCAGCAATGGAGGCTTTTAATGAATGTCTGATTAACACAGTATCAGTGCTCTGGCAGGTGAAGTACCTAATTTAAGGAAAGACACAGTCTGCTGTGGGTTCAGATCCCTGCTCAGCCCTGTTAGTGGAGAAACCCATTTAAATCAGCAGTTTAAATCAAGGGTCTACAGCCTGGGGGACATAATCCCATACTGAGAAATTTTGCTACACCCATAACCACAACATATCACAGCACCAGAAGCCAGCCTGTCCCTGCCCACCTGGAAAACAAACATCTTTTTCCACCTTGTTGTGTTTCCCCTTGCTCAGGGCTCTCCCAATATTTCTCAGCATTTTTCAGCAGTGTGGCAGTGCCTGGTCCTGTCCCATGGGGCAGCAGGAGGTTCCAAGCTGCAGTGGTAGGGCACAGATTATCCCACTAGCTGAATTTCTTGCCCACAGGGCAATGGATCTTTTCTCTGGTTGCTAAATGGTTACAAAACTCATCCCAGCCTAGGCTGGGAGGAAGAGTTTAAGGACTCGGCAGCAATGTGATGGACACTTAACTTAAAGTCTGCTTGTAACAGAGAGGGATATGGAAAAGCCATTGAAAGGGAAAAGGATGGAAACTTTTCCTTTCACAAGGAACAGTCCACTGAAGCTGATAGGAATGTGATGGGTAAGGGATGCAAGAAAAACACTATCCAAAATCTCCCCTGCAGGAGGGACTGTTCCCTTTGGTGAAAGCCCAGAAGTTGAACATCCATATTTCCCCAAGGATGCTACCTCTAGAGAGCAGGTAGAGGACCTGCAGAGAAAAGGATGGAGAGGCTGGAGGACCTGGGGTGCCAGGGAGGGAGCAGGGCACAAAGGAGAGAAAGGATCAAACCCGCTAGTGAGGACAGATGGGGACAACAGGACACATACTGGAAGGATTACCAATGGAAGAATACACCTTGGAGATAACACTATGAGGAATTCGCTCTGGAGAGGAGCTTTAAGCCTGACTTAGAGGAGTCATTCCTTGCTTCAGAGAGAAGTCTCCAAGGCAGGCGCCTGAGTGGTCAGGCAGCAATTTCCAGTTAGTATCTCAATCGAATGGAGTCCCCTGCTCACCTTCCCTGGACCAACACCAGGGTCCAATTCAATCAGGGAATGTGCACTCAAAAATAACCACATGATAGTAAGTCCTGTCTGTGCCTTTTGCATGAGAGAAGCTGGTTACCAAGTTAAAGGAAAAAAACAGGAAAAAAAAACCCTCCACCTCAATCCTGCAAAATATATTGTTCTGTATTTAAAGTTTGGAAGAGGCCTTTTTAGTTTTTCAGCTGCTTATAGTCATCTACTACCTGGCAACTGGAGCTGCAAAGCCATGCACTAAAATTAACAAGATGCTTGTGGATTGAGGAAAGTCACTCAAGGACCAGGGAGATAAAGGCAGCAGTCACAGGACTGTGTTTCAGCCCACAAATCTGAAGGAGAATGGAACCCCCCCTCCGCCAAAAAACCAAACTCAACTCAGAAGAGTCAAATGCAGACACAGGCAGTTGACACTGGGGTTTGTTTACAGTGAGAGATGATCTCTCTATTAATTCTGCTCAGGAAAGGATCCTCTCTGTGCTGGCTTGCAAAAACCAGAACGTGATCTGTTTGCAAAGCTACATACCGGCAAAGCTGAATAAACATAAACCAGCGAGGCCAGACCTGGGGTCTGACCTCCAGAGACCTTTGCGCCCAATCTGCTCCAGGAAATCTGGGTTGAACCAAGGGATCTCTTGGTGGCATTGCACCTTACTGGAAGAATGTAGACAACTCAGAATAACAAGGATGTGGAAGGAAGATTATTATGAAAAAGCTATCATCAAAGCCTGAGATATAAAATAGTAGTGTAATCAGAGTCACAAATTACAGAAATATGGTGTGAGTTTGTTAAGATTGTTATGGCTGTGCAGGACTGACAACCTGGGTTCGGTCTTTGGGGGCTGCACTGGTTCCTGGTCCCTGTGCTCGGCTCAATACTGGCATAAGCATCACTGACTTCAGGCTGTTCCAGTGCTGTCCCAAATCCGAGATTCCTCCCTGAGTTACACAGCACTTAAAGCACATTTCAGCTTGCACAGATGTTGTGGAGCTGTCTTGGACCAACCTAGTGCTGACCTGGGGGCAGTTGATGGGCCAGTCCTGCTGCAGAAAACAGCCAAGAGCAAATTTGAGGAGTGCTGCCCCAGCACTTCCCTGACTCCAGGGGACCCATACCCTCAAGGACATCATTACATCATTACTGGGATAATGTATTAACGTATCCCAGTATTAGGCCAGGACATGACTTTACAGGAAGTTGCACCATGGCATAGCTGGCCACAAGGCAAGGGATAATTTGCTGCCCAGGAAGAGACATACTGCAGTGGTGGAGCAGGAGCATGCTCTAGCATGGTAAACCAGGCTGAGCTAAGGAGCAGAGGAGTCAGCCTCCATTAAGGGCCAGGGGCTGGCAAATGGGCTCCTGCATTTAAAGGCTGTATCCTTTTCTCTGCATAATGGGTGGCCCAGGTGATCTCCTATGCTGGTGACCTTCAAAGATCAATTTGTCAGATTGAACAAAGGTTGGGTTTCGAAGCTGTCACCAGGAACAGACAAGGAGCTTTGCATCTCTTCTCACTCAGGCAAGGGAACATTTTTGGTATTTGAGAGAACTGGGCAAAGGAACATTTTGCTCTTTGAGACAACCCAGCAGTGATTGTCCCTTTGGCTGAATGGTGGGGGGCATTTACAGACAGAAATAGCTACAACAATAACAATTTAAAAAGAAAAGCACCAACATGGAGAGAGAGAGACGATACCAAAAAGAAATAATCATCTTGCTATGTCCTGGTATGACTCCATTAATTTAACTCCAAAGTTCAAAAGTAGTAATGACAATAAAACAGTTCTGTTTGTAGGGTGGCAGGATATTATAATACACACGCAACAAATCTAAAATAATATTTATTCACCCCAAAATGCTTTAAAAAAATCAGAGATAGTGTGTAGAAGCACAGCCCATACAAGCAGATCTCATTGAGGAGTTTTAGGTTGTATTTACCTCTCCAACCAAACCCCTTGGCAGGGTGTAAGGGTCACCTCCCCTTATGGATGTTCTTGAACAGCAGGAAAACTTTCACAAGGAGCAGGTGGGCATCAGAGCTCTCCCACTCTGAGGGGGACTAGGTGACATGTACACCCTCTCCAAGTTGGACAGGTGGACTGGCAATAGGATGGAAAAAAAGGTTGAGCTCAAGCCTGTGTGCCCTCTCAAAGCCTTCAGCAATGCAGGATGTCTGATGGAAGCTTCCATTGCGAGGAAGCAGATGGCAGAGACCAGAAATCATGTACTTTAAAGTACAAGGAGCACTGCAGGGCTGGAAACTGGAAGAGCTCCATGAATGCATACCATGAAAAAGATAATCATATCACTAATTTCTTACCAGCCTGTGTAAGTTTTCAGGAGGGACCTTTAATCTGGATGACAAACACGGTGAAAACTGTTTCAAAGAGACTGTCATAGCAGCGATCCCATCCGCAGTGCCTGACTCACCCCTCAATTCCCACTCCTGCATTAATGCTAACTATGCTTTTCATTTAAGGCCTCCATTTAGAGGGTTTGCGGTATTAAATTGCACCATGGCTACAGAAACAAACAAAAAACAACAAAAAAACAAACAACCCCCCCCCCCCCAAAAAAAACAAAACCCACCAAAAAAACCCCAAAACAAAACAAAACAAAAACCACCAAAAAAAAAAAAAAACAAAAAAACCAAAACAAACAAAAAACCAAACAAAAAAAAAAAAAAAAAAAAAAAACCAAAACAAACACACCAACCAACCAAAAAAAAACCAACAAAAAAACCCACCACCTAATATTTTACCCCACCTTTTTCGCATACCACTTCTAACAAGGTATTGTGGTCCACCTCATAAATCAGATTCCAGGATCTGGAGGCCCTAAAACTTGAGGTGAAAGCAAAGGCACAAGCATAAAGACATTACCTCTGTCTGGAAACCCTCTACCAGGATGGCCACCAGCAGATTAAAGAGAACATAATTCCCAAACGTCATGAGAGCGATGAAGTAGAGAGCAGCCCAGGATGAGGTGGAGGCCATGCCATTGTAAAGGACCTTGTTCCAGTCTTCCTGGGTCAAAATCTGCAGAGGAAGGGTATCAGGACTATGGAGATACTGGAGAATAGCATGCTGGGTATCCACACTCTGGATAGGCCAGACAAGCATCCTGCTTTTAGAGTATCCACTGTAGCTGTAACCACAAGAGGATAAATCTCTTCTGAGCCAGAGAAGAGAGAGGACCAGAGTGACTGTGATTCCCGACCACCAGCAAGGACCCTGTGGAAACTGCCCTGTCCCTCATATCCAGGGACAGCCATAAGGGAGCATAACATCACACTGGTCAGACCTTTCCTTAGGTCAGCCAGAATGACTTAAAGTCTTTCACAGATCCCAGGGTTACAGGGCCCAGAGCTGCTAGAACAAAAAACTGCACATATCAGCTATAAACCAGATTCCATTATTTGTCAAAAGACCACTGCAAATGGTCCTGATCTCCTCTTTTCCATCTCTTCCCTCTACATTTACTTTCACCTACCCAGTCCATACCCTGCAAACACAAGAGCCTCCTGCCTTGGCAGCCCCTCCTCACCAGGGTTCTGATTTAGTCTGGAAAACAGTCTGAAAGCCCCCATAAACCCACTCTTGTGGTTTTGGGTCATCTTTCCATGGCATGGAGTTTCACTAAGCTCTGTCAGATGCATTGGAAACCAACCCCAATTTTTTTAGTCTCAAAATGCTCATCAGTTGTGGTATTTTCCATTTTGTACCTGGAAAACCGTGACAATGGCCCAGAGCAAGGAGTCAAAGTTCTTCCTGTCAGGCAGAGTGTCACCATCCCGCTCTGAAGCGAACTTACAGCCAAAGAGGTGCATGCCCAGGATGCTGCAAATGACAGGAAGCAGGGGCTCAACAATGGGACCAGCACACAAAACAGTAATCATACAGCAGGGTGACTGTCTCCTGATTTCACCTGGGCAATTCATTTTTATGTTTTCTTTAAAAAGATAGATCCTTTGTTCGCTGAAAAACATGCCTTGAGATCACGCAAATCAGTTGTGAAATTAGGTCAAATCTGTCAAGGAGTTTCAACCAAAAAGTATGTCTGCTCCTTATTTTTTTCCTGCTTAATTTTTTCCTGCTTTTTTTCCTGCTTAATTTTTTATTAGTCAAAACACTGCCTTTCAACATTTTCTAAACAAAATGTTTTGACTTTCTGTTTTGCAATGACACATTTTCATCAAAATATTCTTCAACTGAATTAGGAAGACTAAAAGGGTTTCTGTGAAATGCCTGAATAAGACATATCAGGGCACTTGAAACAGCTTTTTCAATTTTGACAGAAGAACAGAATACCTTTCATTATGGATAGATACTAAAAGAATAATCTGCTTTTCCCTGCTCTCTGTTAGTAACTTGAATAATCAAATTATTTACAGCTCTACTGAGCACCACAGCTGCAAATGGCAGTTTTGGAGTCTGACTGGAAGAAGGGACATTATTCCCTGGAAGACACTGTCTCTCTTCAGCCTTCCCAGTGCCTGCGTTGTTCAAACACCACAGTTGGCTGTAGAAGGAGAAAGGCTCTTCTCAAAATCTAGACCAAAACCTAAAAATACAGGGCTACGCCAACCCTGTTTCTAACTTGTCTGAAGATGAGGCCATGAAAAAGCACAAGCACCACCGTATCTGACATTTCTTTAGGAACATCATCCTCTTCTTGGCAATATTTTTAGCACCAGGCTTTCTGATAGTTGGTAAGTAATGGGATTGCTGCCTTGGGGTGATGTCAAGGAATCATCCAGCCTTCAAGATTTTCTTTGTAAACCATTTTGCAAAGACAAACATCTCATTTGGCTAACTGAGAGAATTTAGGGTAACAAACGCCAGCCAGGAATGCTGTGCCTGGGACCGTTCAGCTCAGCTGTGTTCTGGTATGGACTCTGTCACCTCCTCATCCCACCACGGGATCCCATCTAAAAAACCCAGAGCAAGCTCATGACAGGGAACTGGAAACACTCACCTAAAGATGAAGATGAAGAGCATCAGCAACATGCAGAAGGTGGCCACGTTGTCCATGGTCTTCATGAGGACAACAAGCTGGCGTTGCAGGGCTGGCATGAAGCGGACCAGCTTCAACACCCGCATGAGACGAAAGGTGCGCAGGACCGAGAGCCCCCCGCCCTGCTGGCCCACGATCTCCCACACACTGAGGAGGACAAAAAATGTCAATGCAAGATGACAGGACAAAGCCTAATTGCAAAGGCCTGGAGGAGACACAACGAAGGGAAGGTGAAATTCAGAGAGAAGAGAGATGGAAAGTGGGCAAAGATGTGCTGGCAGTGCCTGTGGTGATCTGGACTCTGTCCAGGCTTGCAAAGAGCAGAGCCCCACTTGACTGTCAAAAATACACCTGGAAATCAGTAACTGCAGCTGCGGGGGCAATTATAGCCTTTTCATGTGCCAAAAAAACAGAGATACTTAATCGGGCACTTGGATTTGCCGTTTGGATCCCAGACTGCCCCAGGACATTGGGACATGATAGCTTTCTGCTTGGGCCTCTCTCCAAAATGACCGTAAAATAATCTCAAGATATGTATTAGCAATCATGCCTAAGTGCATTAATTACAGAGAGAAGTGTACCGTGTCACAGAAAGGTATTTATGCCAACTATTCATTACTTTCTGTTTAACTAAACAGCCAAATGAGGAGAAACACACATAAAGAAAGCTCAAGGTTTGTACCTAATCACCACAATGATCCCATCAAAGATGTTGTATGGATTCTTAATGTAGCCAAAAGGACCATAAACAAGGACTTTCAACAGCATCTCCAGGGCAAAGAGGCTTGTGAAGACGATGTTGCTGATCTCCAGGGCATTGGTAAGTTCCTCCGGCTGGGGAAAGAAGAGGAGGAAATTGAGAAAACAAACAGCCAGCTCCATATCCAAAAATCACATGTGGAAACACAAGCCCCAATACTGCAAGTGTGAGAAGACTGATGGGGTGAGAAAATGGCAATAGCTCACTCAAAGCCCAGGAGATGGAAGGAAAATACTAGCAGAATGTTTAAGATTTAGAAGTCCATTGTAAATTCAGCAGGTAAATCTGGACATGGATTCATGTTAATCAGAGCTTTAGTACAACCTAGGAGGTTTAGGCAGAAGTGTCATGTGCTGAGGCTTAAAGCTTTAACATCCCCTACACTGATTCTCCTTATGCAGAAAGGAAAGTTGGGCCATTTTCTCACATAAATATCCCTTTAGAGCCTGTCTTTTTATTTAGTAGCTCATCAAAAGATTTGAGCTAAGATTTTTCAAAAGCAGAGATCCAAGGTGAAATAACCGGAATGGTGAAAAAAAAAAAGAAAAAAAAAAAAAAAAAAAAATAAATCTCATTATCAGGCAGCCTCAAATCTGCAACTGAGGAAGGGCTCAATCCTGGCATTCCAGACAGGCAATCTGAAAACAGAGGTATGAAAAGACCCCAAAAACCTAACAAAGAGACTCCTGGTAGTTTTAGACCTAAATTAATACCTTTTATGTTTTTTAAACATGTTTCACAGAGGGTTCCCAACAATGCCTGCAGATGCCCAGTGCTTCACTTTCCCCAACAGGTGGGGAGGCATTATCGGAAAACATATGGCGGAAGACAAAACCCGGAGGTGGATCAACTGTGTGGGGACCAACCGTGTGGGGACCAACTGTGTGGGATCAGTCAGTGGCAAAGACATAATCCACACATCAGATCCCTTCTCCCCATTTAACCCCAACACACAACTGTGGCTGTGTGTTTCTGCTGTAAGGCTTCATTAAAATCAGGAGCTGACATCATGCTGGCAGATGGCAGTGGGGTCACATCGGCAGTGCTGAGGTGGCACGGGGCAGCAGGCCAGCACAATTCAATGAACACCTCACACACAGTAGCTGGGGTACTTCGGCACTGGCTGGTCAAAATCCCCACTTGTAACCACCCATGTAGCTTTAGATGCCTGGACCATAACCGTGGTGGGTTATGGCCAGATGTGCGTGCTCACAGTAGCCATACTATGAGCAGAAGACAATGTGCAACACATGCAATTGACTGCACCTTCCACTTAGATGAAACACATTCATGACTGGCTAAAAACTTCCTATAACAGACCAGGAGCTGCCACACCACATCACAGGCTGTAGGGTTTGTCTTGAGGTGACCCAACCTCAACACCATGGCAACCACAAGAGTAGAGACCTCAGGGGCAGGGCCAACACTTGGTCAGCCATGCTTCAGAGCCTCAAAAAACTACAGTGACCAAGGGGTTCATAGAAACATGCAAGCAAAAACCTAGATAAATCCATGCAGGCATTCAAATCTTTGTTTCCAAGGGTTAAACAACCCAGGCCCAGCCTTTGCAGCCCAAGTTCCTCCAACCCAGCTAGAGTGTAGATGGGGACCCAAATTGGTGTGATGTTATCTCAGCATGGTACTGAATCCCTGAGAACTTGCACAGATATTGGCAGGAGCTTGTGATGACACAGGATAGCAAAGGAAGAAACAGCAGCATTTAAAAGAAAATGTAATAAAAAAAGTAAAAAAGAGGGTGTTGAACACAACTTATACCCCAAACATCCTTGCTGAATAACAAATCCCTTGGCTAGAGCTTGCCAAACACACCATGCACACAGTCCAAATCACCTGCTTACTGATCTACAGCTAAAATACAAATGCTGCAGCTCCCAATATTAAATTCAGCCATGGTTTAATGCCATAATACCTATGGGAACACTCAGACACAGGGTAATAAATAGGCCAAGAACTTATATGTCAAGCTGCACCTCAGGACAATTTGAAATAGCTGCAATTCTACATTACTCACACAAAAATATCAACTCATTCATGAGTGCCCCAGTGCCGAGGCAGACTGTGCTGTTATCAGTACCACAGTGATACAGCTGCAAAGGAGATGCATTCCTGGAAGCTTTCCTTCTCATCCATCAGCACCACTAACCTGGACCCTGAAGGCTGATTTCAACCCTCTGTTCCCCCTCTGCAGTAGTACTGTCAAATCTAACTGGGCCTGCGGGCTCAACCCAGTTTAACCCCTTGCCCAACATCTCCTCCAGTCACAACATCCCTCCCTCGTGGGGGATGACATGGAAAATCCAGCAACCCTGGAAGGGGTGACATGTTAATAGTATGAATTAATGAAACTTTAGAATTCATGGGCACTTTGAGGTCAGAGATGTTGTTGGAATGTGCAAATCTGGATGGGATGTGCTGGCAGGGCATAGCTGGGTGATATGGGGAGGCAGAGGGCGAGCAGCACTTACATTGCAACCCTACCAAGATCCTCAGCACGCACTGGAAGGGCTGTGACCCCTCTGGCTCATGAAATTTCCCTCCCAGACCACCCAATTCAGGAGATATCCAACACCCAAATATCCCTGGCACTGGCTTATGAGGGCTATGGGTCAGCCTGTGCTGACACAGGAGCAACAAATCCACCTGCCTCCCATTGCTTCACTCCAAAAGAGCTGCCTGTCCCCCCACTCCTCCTCCTCCACACATTCTTTTCCACTTCTCTTGCAGAAAACAGTTTTTGATATCTGAGACACTGGACAGACATAATAAAAATGGAGTGGGAACTCCTAAACCAGAGATGAGAATTAATATTCAAAAATCTAAGATAATTGGCCAAACTGGATTCAAAGAGAAAGGGAAAACTTTCATTTCATCCATCCAGCAGAAGAGAAGATCCACAGCAGCCTGGAGCTCTGCTGGGGTGGGCAAGCTGAGCATCTACTGGAAGCATACCACACTCTGACCTGGCTGAAATGCACTGAGTTATTTTGCTTTGGGAAACTACACATTCCTAAACAGTTGAGATGGGGTGATGCAAATTACTTGGGGGATTTCACAGCCATCTGTGAAGCAGGGCATCCCCCCCAAGACCCTCAGTCCCACTCAGGGGTCCCCAGGGCAGCTCATGAGTCCCCTGAAGCAGCTCATCATCCCTTTCAAAGGACAAAGAGCTGCAGCTGGTCCATGGGCCACCCTTGCCATGAGCACCACTGGGATTTATTTGTACCAAGAGACAGGGGCTGTGATCATGATCCTGCCCTGGGGAATCTCAGCCAGGCAGTAGGGATTCAGGCCCTTCTAAGAATGCCAGCTATGGGATTTTCATTCAGCCACAGATGTATATAGATAATAATATTTTTTATAAGATGCTTCTACTCTAGAGAAATCACAAATATGTCTGAGACCTCTTTCCTGAGACATCATTACAGTACAGCAGGAACGTGATTTTCTCTCCCATGGGAATTGAAATTATCATCCCATCCCAAATATGGATTCAGAATTTCACACCTGGGAAACTAAAACACAGTGCACAGAATCTTGGAGGTTCCTCCCTCAGTTTCGGTCCCCTTTCCTTCATCCCTTTACTTGACTGTAAGTCAACCAAAATTAAAAAACATAAATAAAAGTCAGTTTGAAAAAGAACATGGCATTTTTGTTCCCCAACTGTCCAAATGGACATTTCAAACACCTCATACAACATATTCCAATAAAGATGGGGAGTATTTTGAGGCCAGTTCACTGAAACTGCTCCTCTCCCCCAAACAGCTTCAAATGGGATAAACTGCCATTTTCTGACAGTAACTGTCTAATCAAAACACTATCAACCAGCTTTAGACATGATGTACCTGAGAGAGTCACTGACTCTTGGCACACAACCAGCTCCACGCTGCACTTACTGCAGTGGGAGGAAAAGAGCTGGCAAAATCACTCAGATTTTCTCTCTGAGGGCCACAACACAGCAGCTGAGGGAAGTAATGCCCTTCAACTAAATGATACATTGTGGGAGGTGGGGGAAAAAAACCCTCCAGAATCACCCTAAAAAGGACATTTTTCAGGAAGCAGAAACTGAGGTGCAGAGCCTGGGATTCCTATGCAGCACAAAGCCTCTGCCCACCACCCCCATTAAAGAACAGCTGTCACAGCCTCAGCTCTGTTAAAAGAAGAGTCTGCTAATTCTCTCATCAGTAGCAGCAGTGCCTAATTAAAAAGAAAGCATCCTATGATTAAACGAGCAACACCCAGAAAGAGCAAGATCCAAGCGCAATTCAACTGTGGTACAAAACACCAGCTCTGATGATGAGTTCTCAGTAAATACTGAATTCTGTTTCCAGGACATCTTGCCTTGCTGGACACACAGATGTGTTGTCCTGGATAAATCACTCCCTGTTAACCTTCTGGTTGTGTAGTGTTGATTTTTTGATATACCAAACAGCACATTGACAAGTTGTGGCAGCACATGAAATCAGAGCAGACGGGGCAGTGCTGCTCAGAAAACACTGAGCAGCATTGGGGCAGCAGGAGGATGCAAGTCCCGGGCACCCACCCAGACCTGACCCTGCCTGACAAGGGGCAAGTATGGCAGGCAGGAGGGCATGCTCTCTGCACCCTGCCTGGCGCCAAGCAGGGCACTACCAGGGGGAATGGGAGGAAGCGAGGGAAGATGTCCCCAGACTGCCTCATCAGGTATCTCAAAGCTGGACCAGCACCTTGCCCTTTTTCAGCATTCAGAAATAGGCTGCAATGCATTTCTTTCCTTTTTTCCCCCCTATTTTTAAAGCTGACTAGAGGCTCATGAGTGAGCTTTTCAACAGCAGAAGGGACACACGCCATTTCTATGTGGGCACATGCCATATCTCCCTGCACACAGGGCTCCAACGTATCTCCTGAGCAAAAGAGGCTGTGGGCACTGAGTAGGGAAGAAGGTGAGGACAGGAACTGGGGTCATGCAAGCCCTGGGGTCTGTGTTCCCCAATTTCTTAAAAAACAAGCCCTGCTGTTGGATAAAGTGCAACCAAGTGCCCCAGCAGACAGTGCCCAGAGCTTACAAGGCTTCCAAGTCCTGCCTTCCTCCAGCTGTGACCCATTTAGTGCACAGGCTCTTCATCATCATCATCAGACCTGCACCCAGTGCTGTGGGTATGGCTGGCACAGATCCATCCATCTCACACCCCCTTGCCCAGACAACAAGCTCCAGGCTGTGGCCAAGCCTGGTCTTGTCCAGCCCCTGCTCCTGGGATGCCAACACAAAAGAATAGAAGCACCCCAGGGTCTTTCCTCTCTATCCTGCTAACAACAAAACAGAAAAACCCTTCTGTTTCACCACAGCACAGAGCAAGGAGTGATCCCTCCTGATCCCAAGGGATATCTCTGGGATATCGCTTTGCTTCTGTGAGCAGATCCAGAAGACCATGAAAACTTCTAACCCATTCAAACTGCTGCAAGAATAAGACCTTTCTGAATTCATTACCATGGCAACTAGGAAAAATAACACAGAAAGAAAATAGCAACCTCAGCTCTTTCACAGGAAACACCAACAACATTTTACTGACTCATCACTTGCAGATTTCTAATATATATATACATAAGAAAGAAAATCAAATGGGTCACACAAAGATAGGATTTTCAACTTGACACTGCTCTGATAAGACTCTCTCCACCCTCAATGTGGGTGCAGACACACACCAGCTCCACCCCAAAACAGGAGCCAGACCACGAGTCCTGGGGCAAAATACAAGAAATTCTGACAAACATAAGCAGCTCTTAATTAACAAAATGAGGTGCCCAGTCTCTGCCCTCTCCCATGCTCAGTTCCCCATGACTGATAGCTCATAACTGTGTCCTCACTCAACCCACAAGCCTTCTCCATGCACTGCCCCCATTACATCCACGTTAATCCCCCTGTATCAGTGCACCCCCCAAGCCATGACCATCCAAAATACCACTTTGGTTCCCTTCAGTGAATAAAGCTCCTGTTGGCTCCAGAACTGCTTGTGACTTTATAAACAGAAACTCAATCCACACATATTTTCAGAAGTGACATTCATTGTCTTTGGGGCACCTAAAAAGGTATCAGGCTTTAGCTATTGTCCTGTATCCAGCAGAGCAAACCTGAGCCATGCTTAATCATGGTCTGATAGGTTTCCCTCTACTTGTCCTTTGCCAAATTGGTTAAAGAAAACCAAAAGAAAATTCAGAAAGAGCAGGTTTGCTCTGCTCCTCCTGGGGCTGGAGACATGGAAAAGGGCAGTGTTCTCACTGCTCAGTGAGCTTGAGGAAGACTGCTGGGATGTTCAGGATCTATAGGCATTTATTATAAGAAATTACTTTGACACACAAGTGAACAAGTCCAGTTACATCCCTTCACTGCATGGGAAAGAAGGATTTTCTTAAGGGCTGAAGGGAGGCTGAATATTTCATGCCACAGTAAGTAATGCTGTAAGAAAGGGAGGAAAGCAGCTTTCATTTAGGAGAAATCAGAGCTGTCTGCACAGGAGGGATTCCCCTTCTGCCACCTCTGCTAATCTCCTTGTCTTCCATGCAGCCTTCCCCATTCCAATCAACAAGTGTCCCTTCCCACCCCACATCTGCAGAGAGAAGGAGCTGGGTCCTGTGGACATGGAACCTCCTGGTAGAAGACCTTCCTCTCCAGCACATCTCTGTTGAGGAACCATGGCAAAAACCTGAATTCCCTGGCCCCGATTGCCCATACGATGCTGTGTCCTCATCCACCTCCTGTCTACCTTGAGAGTGGGGTGCAAATGAGAGGATGAGGCCCAAATTTGATGGCAAATTTCATCAACCCACCCTGAAGGGACCTGCCATGAACCATAGCTGCCCAGACCCATAAACAAGGTGTGCAGACCACACCCTCCTCCACCAAGTCCTATAGCTGGGTTGTCTTTATCACTCTCAGGAGGCACAGCAGATATTCTTGCCCAAACTCCTTATCTCTCTCTGCTTGAGATTTCTGGGTGAATATTATCCCAGAAAATGCAAGAAAAACATGAACCAGCTCATCCTTCTGCCCAGGTTCGAAGGAGCTTAAGCTGAACAAAAGCTGCATTTCCACTTGGTCACACCTTGTAAGTACTTGAGATTTAAAGCCCTCTATTTCTGGTTAATCTAAACCAAGTTTGAAACTTATCTCCCCATTAGTACTTGAGAAGGGACCACGGGGAGGGAGGAAATAAAAAGGGAAAGAAAAACGCTGTCACTGTAGAGCTCCTGCACAATTCTGCTGAACCTGGGTTTCTGATGCTGGTAACTCTATCTCTAATGCTGACAGACATCCATGGGGGAAAAGTCGCTCATTTCATAACATCAGCAAAAATCCAATTATAACAAAGAGCTGAAATCCAGCAGAGATGAGGGAAAAAGTACTTGGCTTCTGCCCTTGCTCCTTCTGGGGGCTGAGCAGGGCGGGAATGGGCTCTGTGAGGACATGAGTGGCAGCAGGGCTGAGTCATGAGTGCCAACAGCATTGGGACAAACCTCTACCAGGAGAACTGGGGGAAAATATGGACTGATCCCTGGGAAAACACCAACAACCAGGAGCGCTTACAGATGAAAGCATTTGTGGTGCAAGCTGAGGGTGCTCCAGATGCTCTAGCTGAATTTCCTGGCTCCCACCCAAGGGGATCAACCACAATAATCAAAGAAAGAACAGAAAGAAATGCCTGGCTATCTGTAGAGAGAAGCAATTTTCCCTTCACACGGGGATGAAGCAAGTTTCTGAAAGCACATATCATTTTCCAAGCTGGAGTCTCTTCTCAACGCTGCCTGAGCAGAGATAACAGGAGGGTACGGATGGCAGCTGAAACGACATCTGTAATGATAGGATCTAAGGAAGCCCAAGTATTTCCAGCCTCTGAACTAAATTAACAGGAAAGGATTGACACTTACGGTTCCCCAACCAGGGAGCTGAAGAAAACTTTAGCAGGTGTCAAGGAATACATAAAGGCTCATCCCTAAAGCATGCAGAGAACTGATTTATCTGATTTAAAAAAACCTTTCCAGTTGCATGAAATCTCATTTAATTTTCAAATAGTTCAGTCTCCAGAACCAGGATAAAGTCTGCTTTGTAGGCACAGCCCATTTTTTAATGACTAAGAGGACCATGGCATTTTTTACCCCTGTAAGAGCCTCACAAGTGAGTCAATTAAAACATGTGAGTTCCTACAAGACTGCATAAACTCTTCAAATCCCTGAGAAGCAGAAGAACCCCCAAGGTCCATAAAAAGAATTACCCCCAATAACAAATAGAGAGTTGGTTTTGAAGCTGGTGATCCTAGCAATTAACAGCTCTGATGACTTCCATTAGCGTCGACTCCTCCAGTCTCCAACAACAAGCCATTAATAAGAGTAATTTTTGCGTAAGCAGGAGCTAATTGAATACGGCATGTGCAAGCCCATAGGGCACCTCATTTTCCTGCCGTGGGAGTGCCCCTTGCAGCTGGAGTGTCGAGGAATTAAGCTGACAGTAGCTCCAAGCCCTACATAGGCCAAAGACAGCAGGCGCTGAGGGAGGGAAAAGCCTTGTTGAGCTGCCAAGGCTTTGATTGCTTGGCTAAGAGCAGCTGGCACAGGGTTGGAGAGATGTGTAATGAAGTCAAATAGAGATGTGGGATGTGCACCCGAGTGGAAGTGGAGATACCTCTAGGAAGAGAAGAAAGTGCATGAATGCGAGGCCTTGTGAGCTCCTGGGAAGAGCACAGGGCAGATGGAGGTTTTCCCAAGGAAAGGCTGTTTCATTGACCCAGAGATGCACACACCTGTGTAAATGCCCTTCTAAAACAAAGCCTAATGAATCAGACTCATACAGGGAAGCATCAACTGAGAAATTCACCACAAAGCTGATCTGTACCACTCAGGTGGAGTGAGACAGCTGGGGTACAGCATTAAGGGGTACAGCACCAGTTAGCAGCGGTGTGTGATGCAGAGACCCCCTGCTGCAGCACCAGCTGCTGCCTGGACACAGGACAGGTCTTTGAGTCCCTGCATTTGCAGGAAGCAACTCAGAAGAGATGCAAGAGATACCAAGAATAGTTTACAAAGCAAAAGGATTCCCTTCTCTCTGACTTGGAGACTTTTGACACAAATCCATGCACATCAAAGAAGCCAAAATACATGTGCCCTGGATTGACCTGGCATGGAGCCACAGAGGCTGGAAGGGACATGGTGTTGTCCGAGGCTGGAAGGGACATGGTGTTGTCCATGACTGGCTTATGCAGCCAGACAAGGGTGAGCTGCAACCAATCCCTAGATCTCCCACAGCCCCCTCAGGAGGTGAATGAGCACTGGGCAAGATCTCATTTTAGGACAGAGGGATGGTCAAAAGAGCAGCCTCCAGACACCTGACAAATCTGCAGCTGCAATCCACCAGCAGCAAAACATTCAACTGGGCTTCAAACTGGTGGGGATTGGGATGCTCTTGTCGCCCAAGTCCTGGGAGTGAAGTACTTCTCATCCCAAAGATGCCCTTATCTTTTGAGGCAGTGCTCATACAGGGATCCATACCTGCTACTCTCCAGTCTGCCCAGAACTCTGGACACCAAGCACCCTGAGACCTGGGCACCAACCTGTCACATCCCCACTGCCCAGTTCCCTTACACCATTTCTCCAAGGAACAATCCAATTTTCCTCCCACATGGAGAAATCAATCAGTGGGTGTCATGACAGCTAATAATTTCCAGTTGCCTTCTTCTCTGCACATTGAATTCAGGGAGAAGCAGAAGTACATAAATACCATTTGGGTGACTATTATTAATGCTTGAACCTGCAGCCTAATGGTTGCTCGATGCTGGCAGGTTTTCTAACCCTTCACCTCCCCTCTCCATCATCCTGGATACCTAAAAATTTCATGTTCTGTGATGCAGATTAAGACAACCCTCTTGTTCTCAAGCCTTGACTCTTTACAGACAGTTTAATGCATTTTGCCAGCAAGGTTTCCTTTGACTCCTTGGCAGATGGTTGGTATTTCCACGCTGCAGCTGCTATTAGATCGTAATGTTACCAGTGACAACTCTACGTCATCTGTACCCTGCTCTCTCCCCTGCAGCAGGATGTACCAGGAATTCAGCCTGGGATACTGCCATGGGCTTAGGCTGCTCCTGTCTCCCGCAGAAGGAATTTGTCCACCTTGGCTTGGGGAACTGTGGCTTTGTGGATCCCTACAACAGGCTGCTGTAGCTGGGGGTCCTCCACTGGCTGCAGTCGTGCTGGGGGGCTGTCAGGCATCGCCCTTATCCCACTTCCTTGAAAAACTGCCTCCCATGGATAATCAGCTTTTCTCCTTGGGTGCTGTCCCAGAAGAGTAATTCACCTTGTCACCTCCCTAATTTGCTTTTAAAAATTAACAAAAGGCTCCCCACAGGTCTGAACCAATTCTTTCTTCCTTCTTTCAGAGACACCAGGGTTTTGGATCAATCTAGATCCAATCCAGATACAAGACCCAAGCAGGGATTTGAACCCATTGCAGCTTGGGGGGGGCCAGTGAAGGACTCTCCAGTCTCTTTCTTTTAACATTGTTATGTTAACAATGGCAAAACACCGCAGAGACAGCGGCTGAAATTCAAGTGCTATTTAAACAAATGAATATGTAAGATATAGTTCATACAATGCGAGTTCAGACAAGGAAACTCAGAACAGCCAGGAAGCTCAATATGAACCAGATTTTAAAAACAAAAACAAAACCCCAAAGCCCTTCCTCAAGGAAGCCCTTGCCGAATTCTTTCCCCTGCTGAGGAGTCCAACATCACGCCTCATACTAAAGCCTTTGCTTTTCACTCCAAGAAAGGACTTGGAGGTAAAAAAGGAAAATAAAAGCAGAGCATTATGGAACAGAGCCTGGCTTACAGCCAGGGCTGGGGGGAAAGCAGCACAGAAACCCTCTGGTTTAGCAGCACATTTTACTCCTGCTCTAAGGCAGAACAATCTTTTGCAAAGCCCCAGCTGTTTGAACCTGCAGTGCTGCAGAGGCTCAGCTTCCCCAAGGCGAATCAGTCAATTGGTTCAACAGTGTATTTAAAATCCCCCCGAGTCTACCTTTAAATCACATTTATATTCCTCTACTCAAAGCTAATAGTTTCTACCTGCATTTTGCTTCATCTCTCTAGAAAAACAAGCTATTTAGCAGCCACATTAATAATATGTGGCAATCTGGTTGTCATTTCCCTGATGGAAAATTTCACACTGCTGCCCAGCAGCCGCAACGTGGCGAGTGCTGCAAGCACCTCACATTGCGCTGCTTCCCTCCCACTGCACCTAGAGTCAGGAAAACAGCAGGAGTTGGATCTAGATGGGTGGGGTGGGGATGAAACAGAATTACACTCAGTCAGGTGTACCTACAGCTCAGGCATGTGCAGGAGCCACGTGGAAACAACCTGGTGTTGAGTGAGAAAGTCAGTCAGCTCATGTCAAGAAGGAGCTTAGAGGAAACCCAGCTCTTGAAGCCCCAGCCATGTGATGGTAAAATGGGTGTTGACAATTTACTGTGGAAGGTGGCCTATGCAAAAGAGCTTTGGGTGGAAGAGGAGCCTCATCCAGCAGCCCTGGCCAAGGGTGCTCAGTCTGACCAGGTTGACTGATGGGTGAATACAAATAAACAGCAGGAGGTCAGGGCCCGTGTTTTCAACACACTCCCAATTGCCACTTATTTGTATGTGCCTTCAGAGAACCACTGTCATTTTAAATATCCCAACCTGGCCTACTCTGGCTGCTACATCTGTTAAGCAAGAGACTGAAAGATTGTTTCAGGTCCCTCCAGGCTGCCTGTTCCAAGGTGAGACATCAAACCTCCAGAGGAGCAAACTTTCTCCCTGGCTGTTAGGAGGATCTCAGCTCACCAGCTCCTGTCTTGAAGTCTAGGATGCTCTGGTGGTCCCAGAGCTGCTGAATCCCACCCAGCATTGCAGGGGGTACATGGGTGGGCGGAAGCCTCTTCTTTCTTGAGTAACCTCCAACCTCTCAGAGAGGAGCAGCCCCTCTGCCAAGAGGCCACTAAACAACACAAGGTTTTGACATGACACCTTAAAATAGGCCCTTGAAATATTTACCCTAATATAGCCCACTGTGCCCAGGGCAGGATGTGGAAAGCCCAAGAGGTAAATACTGTCTAAATAAGCAGAGAGCTTAATATAGAAAGTCATGGAGTCAAGTACTCTTCAAGCGCCCTGACGTCTTTGCAAACATCGGTCACTAAAGATAAATTTGACATGGTTGATCACTCACACTTTTAGGAAAAGCTCTTCTAAAAGAAAAAAATCACGTTTCAGTGTTTATAATCTCTGCAGGGAGGCCTGGTCTAGCCTTTTGCCCTTCTAATTCCTGCTCTCATAACTGTCAGATTATGAAATTGCCAACTTTAAGCCTTCTGAGGTTACAAAGAAACACCTCTCTGCTCTCTGCCGCCACTTGGAGCAGATGAACTAATAAAACAAGCTCTGCTATTCCCTCCAAATGCCTGGGAGAAAGGAATCTGGAAGAGTAGTAGCTTCAAAATGCCATTAAAGAAAGCAACCACCTACAATGTCTGGAATCTCCCCACACTTACCATCTCCCTTCACCCTTGTTACCTGAAAAACCTGCCTCTTGTCAATCAGGTGTTTGCTGGGAGTCACCACTGGCCAGGGCAAAAATCAGAAACCTCCTGCCCCACTTTTCCCAAGGCAATGAATTAAGGAGTGTGTTGCACTTAGGGTGTTTGATGATGGGAGCTTGCTCAGTCACCCATCCCCAGTGGGGTGGTCCCCTTGGGTGAGAGCCCACACCAGCATCTCCCAAAGATGCCCCTGGTAAAGGGCAACATGTTTTGACAATCCAGCCCTTGGGCAGTCACAGCAAAGACACCATGAATGTGCTTTCACCCTTCAGCCAGGGGAGAAATAAGTGTTTATTAGTTTCTGTGAACCACCTCCTCTCAGCTGCTTTGGAGATGATCTTCCCGAGATTATTTAATAAAGGTGGAATCACTCAAGCTTCCCCACAGAGCTCCTACCAAGGGCAGCAAATGAAGGTGAAACCAGCATAATTTTGGAGTGCACCACTGTTTAATGTGTACTGAAAACAACACTTAGCCAGCCAGACTGCATCAGAGCATCAGGGGGAAGGTGCTGGCTGGAAGGGACACATTCAGCACAGCCACGTCTCCCTGGCCCTCGGTCACTGAGGCATTAATGCCACAGGATGACAGGGGAATTGGGAGTTACTCTGCAGCCACCACCACTTCCACCGGGAGCTAGGGGAGAAACATCTCTGCATACAATATGAGCAACTCAGCAAACATGAAACATGCCAGGAAGGGGGAAAAGTGGAATCTCGAATTGAGATGTAATGAGCTCCCAGCCAAGACTTGTGCAGGCACAGCAGTGGCTGTGTCTTTCGGGGAGCACAGAGCTCTGACATCCCAGAAGAAGCAGCATGCTGGGAGCTCTCAAGACAGGGAGGGGTCTAGAACAAGGTTTTGCAGCATCTCTGCATCCCCACTCATAAACTCTTCACCCCAAAGGAAGCATGCATCTGCAGCCCCAAGACACGTGCTTTAGGCAGGATCAAGGGCGCCATGCCAGGCAGGCCCCAGCAGCAGCCACAAAACCCATGTGAGGCCACAGCAAAGCCTCTGAAAACAGAGTTCTTGTCATCCTCATGGGGATGTTTCAAGAGAAACATGGCAACTGCTTTTCTTAATGACTATATATAGGAAAAGCTCTGCTCAGTGAGAGAGGTGAGAGGCTGGAGCAGAGGCAGTCTCTTGCCTGCAAGGACTTAGATAATTGAGCGAAGAAATAGCCAGTGATGAGTCTATTTTGAACTCATCATGCTGCTGCTGGAGCATTCACTGAGGAGGCAAGGCCATTTGGTACCTCCTCTCCAAGGAGTTAAAATTCAATAGTTCCCCGCCTGCAGCTGCACTGACTCCAGAGCCCACAGAGCCCACAGTTGCCAGCAGCACTGCAAGCCTCAAGCACTGCCAGGCTCACTGACCTGGTGGCAAAGGGCTGCTTCCTCTCCTTGGTCCCCTCACCATAGACCCCGGCACCACTTGGTGCTGCTCAGGGGACAGTGGTGTCAGCATGGTGCTGATCATCCCTGGCAGGGCTAGCATGCAGGAGCTCACATAGCTAGGTACCAGTCAAGGTGATGTGGAAGCAGGCTCTGAGGAAAAAGCCTGCTTTATTCCATTCTGGGACCCTTCCCAGAGCATTCCAATGTCTCTCACCCTAAACCATCCTGCCAGCAGCTGAATTCAGACTCATAACCCCACCTGCAACCCCTCTACACCAGGAGCTGCCAGGACAGCACTCACCTGCTCGTGGTACTCGATCCCCATGCTGAGCGTGTTAATGAGAATGGCCACCATAATCCCACGGCCGAAATATTTGCTGTCCACAATCTTCCGGAAGGTCTCACACACCACATGCCAGAAGGCCAGCACCAGGTGGGCTCTCCTGGCCTGGGTTTTGCCCCTTTGTGGGTCCCGCTGGTCACTGTAGTGGGCATCCTGTGTGAACTCGTAGACTCCCTCGCTGTCTGAGTCAGCTGTCTCATTGTCTGACAGCTCGGCCTCACCCGCCAGTGCCGTGAGGCAGTAAGGGCAGCTCTCGGGGGTGCAGGAGCCACCATCCAGCTTGGTACAGGGGTTGGAGATCTTGCAAGAGCTTTGACAGGGACCTGAAATGCCAGCAGAGCAGGGAAAGAGCAGCTCATCAGCTGCAGGAAGCAACCCCCTCTCCCTGTCAGCACCAAGCTTTTGCCCCTGAGATGACAGGCATTTCCTAACGGGAGAAGGGCTTCTGCTGGGTTAAAACCTGGGCTCCCCAACTGCCTTCTCTCTGTTTATGAAGCTCTCTTTGCTGCCCCCAGACAGATCCCACCCCAGCCATGGACGCTGAGCACACCTCATTACATCTCTAGCCATTACAGGAAGGAGGAAGCAATCGGTTCCTCGAGTCCTGGCATGCTCCTGGCTGTAATTAGCAGGAGGATTGTTAGCAGCTTTCTTTCCCATTCCCTCTGCTGATGCTCCACTAGCTTCCCTCTCCACATGCCGGCCTCAGTGGCAGCTGCCAGGCATCTTCTGGGTGAAATATCAGCAGGATATTCCCCAAAATTCCCACTAGCTGACTGCAAGGAGAGAGGCAATGTGTGTGCCTGACTCCTTCACTGCAGCAGTGAGAATGTAAACCCCGTGCTAAACCAACTCAGAACCCATTTCTGTGTGTTTAGCCTCTGGGCTGGGGGCAGGATTTGGTCTCTTCCCAGTACAGCTCCCAGCTAGAAAGGTCAATGTCATTGCAGTGGGGCAGAGAAGGTACTGACTGCCTGGGAAAGTTTAGCCAGAAACCTCTTGGAGGCTGAGAGTGTTTGGACTAGACTGGCCTGAACTCCCAAATTTCAAGATTGAAGGCGAAAAGAGCATCTTGCAGTGAAGATAGGAAACCCCTGATCCAAGAAAGATGCATTCAGTGTCTGACTCTTACAGGCTTCCTGAGCCAATCACAGATTTTTAATACTCATCATCTCCCTAATGACTCAATCTCCCTGAGCCTTGTGTCCCACAGGAGCGGAACTACGCAGAGCTCAGGGGTGTGATAGGACTCAGAACTGGAAGGTGCCCACTTGCAAGCTCTATCTGATTTTGAAAGCACAGGATTTGGGAAGTGTTTCCTATAAATGGTTTGGGGGTGGAGGGAAATCATGGAATTTTGTCCTAACATTTAGTTTAAATGGACCCTCTGTAAAGTTTAAAGCCATTCCCTCCTTCCTGTCACTACATATCCTTGTCAAAATCCCACTCTAGCTCTCTTGTATTTGTCTAATCTACAAGATGGGGATTGCAAAGAAAATGGATTCACTGAAAATCCTCATATTCTTTGGATTATTGCAGGTATGAAGTCTGGGAGGTTGAAACCTCTCTCCTAAATTTGGCTCTGAGAGAAATTAGGTAGGTCAGAAGATTCCTGTTCATCTCACCTGGAAAGCCATCGCCTTTCTCTGTAACATGGACTGAAAAGAACCCTGCGAAAATCCAGAGATAAAAATTAGGACAAAATTTTATTTCTGGAAAGCAGCCCCAGATGTAGATCCAACCCCAGCTCACCTGTGCTCTGTGTCTCCAGAAGCTTGTGCATGGTGCTGTACGGCCCAGGAGGGATGTTAAGGCTTGTCAAGGTGCTGCTTCCAGCACCCACTGCTGCCTCCCCAAGGTTCTTCTCTTTCAACATCTCATGGGAGGTACTGGAGTGCACTGTGGGGTACACCTTGCTGCCCACCATGTTCTTGGGGATCCCTTCTGGGCTTGGCAAGCCAAGGCTTGGCTGTGTCAGAGATGACCGGTAGTGCACTGGCTCAAAGTGACAGTCGGCGTGGTAGATGCTGTGCACAGACTCTGTGTTGCTGGGAGAGGCACTGGGGGTTCCCAGGGAGTTGGGTGCCGAGGGAGGGAGCATCAGTCGGTTGGTCCCATTGTGGAGTGAGCTGGTCTCCACATCACTGATCTCTGGGCTGGCATGAGGTGCTCGCAGGTTCCCATTGCCTAGGTGGTAGTGGTGGTGGTGGTGGTGATGGTGGTGGATGAGATGGTGCACAGAGGATCTCTTCCTGCTCCTGCGCTTCCTGGCATGCTGCTCAGCCCCCGCCTTGCTGGTGGGGCTGCTGAGGAAGCCCATCCTCACGCCTGCTGCCCTGTAGGCCTTCACCAGCTGCTTGCTGCCTTTCCGGGCAATGTAAACCAGGTACTTGAGGAGCTCATCATAGCAGCTGCCTGGCTCTGAGAAACTGGCAAGGGTGCTGGCGTTGGACAGGTAGCGCACACGCTGCTCCTTCATCAGCTGGCTCTCACGCTGCTTTGTCTCAGAGAACTGCGTTGCTATAACCACCAGGCACAGGTTGATCATGAAGAAGGAGCCCACCTAAGGCGACAGGGGACATCAGTCACCTCAGTGTGGCCGTGGCTCCCCACAGATCTGCAGGGCACAAAGGGTGGGGGCAAACTCCAGCCAACCCCACCACCTGTGTCATCCGGCAGGACCACTGGCCAGGCTGACTCACCCCCCGAGATCCCGCCCCAGGGACTCCCACGCCAGCCCCCCATGGAGGACGTCAGAGATCAAAGACGAGAGAAGATTATTATGACAAAAATTTCTTGCTCTTTTAAGATGTGTTTTTCTCTCTCCACAGACAGCAGTTGTAATTATCACAATTAGTGGCATTACAACGAATGCACTGAGCCTTCCTGATAGGAGTGTTTTTTTCTGCCAGTGTGTGGGCAGCTTGCGAGCAGATCCCTTTCCTCTGCTAACGGGATTTGCGGGTGACTGTTACGCAAGGGCATCAGCAGCCTGTACCCACAGCTTGGAGATTTTCTTTTCAACCAGGGTTTCGTGAGGTTCTGCTTTCTGCAGAGCCCAGCCTGGATCACAGGGAATTACTGACGTGCTAACGGGCTATCACACAATGCTAATGTTACTAGCACTGCATCTGGAAAAGTACTGCTTGCTCTTCCTCTTCGTCATCTTGGGGAGGCTGAGAGCAAGGGTTTGTTTCTCTCTTGGGGAAGCTAATAGAAAAAAACAGCATTATGGACTAACAACCATCTACTTTCTTGTCAGGGATTGATTCCTGGTTTGATAAGGAGCAGAAATCCCCACAATGACCTAACTGACAATGTGCAGCTGTTTTTCTGGACTTAGACCAACTGTGTAGCAAGACAAGGACTCATCTCACTCAGCTACATCTGAGTGAGGCACCTAATGATCCTTTAGAGTCAAGAGAGAAATAGGCGCATCAAGTCTGCAATGCATCTAATTTATTTTGGATGTCTACCTTCAGAGGAGATGAATCACCCCCTTAAAGCACCTTTCTTTCTGCCTTGACGATAAAGGGAGTATAGACAACGAACTCAGCCAGTCACTGTAGACAATCCTGCTTGCATAGATGAAGCCCATCATGGAGCCCACCCCGTAGAAACCCTTTGTTGGCTCCTTTGTGGGTGGTCTCAGATGATGTTTTTAAGTGTGGGTGGGCTGTGGGCAGTAATCTCTTCCCTCCTTTCTAAACGTGCTCTCTGAAGTTTGGGACTATTTTCCCGAAACATCCCCACTGTACTAAAGACCCAACCAGATGGGTTCGTCAATGTGGAGGAATTTTTGGGCAGCCTCTTCCCTTTCTGGCACTCAGAAACTGACCAGGTGAAATTTGCCTACTTTAAAACTTAAATTCATGGTGGCAAGCAAGAGAGAGAATCTTGCAGCACATGGAGAGAAGTAGTAGAAGCAGCAGCAACAACAGAAGTGTATCAACTACTGCTTGAGTACATCTTTCTTTCCTTCCTTATGTTTGCAGCAAAATGCTGCAGCAGCACAATTCCATAGGGAAGCTGTGTTTCTCCCAGCTGGCTGGTTGCTGCTTTAGCTTTTATATTCACTGCATCCTCTGCCCTGTTCCTCTAGGTGACTCCACTCTGCTCTCTCCAAATGCCAGGAGGACTCCCCCTGCTCCCCTAAGGCCACTCACAATGATCAGGAGGATGAAGTAGATGAAGTTGTAGAAGGAGTGTGCATCCATGACAAAGTACATGATGTCCACCCAGCCTTCCAGCGTGATGACCTAGTGGAGACAGGAAGGGAAAACAAACTCCTCAAGGCTCAGTTGCAACAAAGTGCACAGGCAACGTTTCTTCTGGCTGGGACATGTCTGACAGGCCATAGTAGGTCTTTGTGCAGCACAAGATGCTGAGGAGCCAATTCCTGCTCCTCCCAATGCCAACAGCCACATCACCAGCTGCCCAGGCTGAATCCAGCCCCTTTCCAGCTGGACTTAAGGGCCACTAGTGCATTTTGCAGAGAAGAGCAGTCTCTAGGCTCAGCCCCACACCAGCATCATCAGACTGCACACCCACAGGGTTTTGTCCATGCATGTGAGGTGGAGATGTTCTCAAAACAGGCATCATATTGTATCCCTAACACTTTGAGCACCTGTGCACTACTATGTAAGTGTTTACTAGCGCAAAACAGCCCCAGGAGTGCAATTACACAGCCCCTGGGAACATGCTGGGGGCAGGACCTGCTGTCACCTTGTAACAGTTGCCAGACAGGGCTCACCTGAAATATCGCAATCCAGGCATAGCCAATGTTATCAAAGTTGATGGCTCCCTTGAAGGGGTTGTGCTCCCCAGCAGAGCAGTTGGTGTAGTACTGGTTCCAGTTCACACAAGACGTGTTAGTGGTGTCATTGTAGGAATAATAATCCAGGGTGCACTCCAGACCCTCTTCCCTCCGTGTTGGGATACTCCGACAGTAGCGCATCCCATTCTCCCGGGGCTGGGAGCAGATGAAGGGATTTTCATCTTCGTTCTCTGTCTGGTAGTACCGCTCCAAATCCACCGTGTAGGGGCTGAAAGAGTCCAGACAGGGCTGGGGTTTGCACACTGACTGCAAGCAATCTGGCAAGGAGATAACTGTAATAGCACTGTCTGATATCTGCTTTTCTGGATCTTAAAGCTGATTTTTTAAGAAGGAATCCCCTTGGACTTACTCCAGCCCCACAGGGTGAGCTGATGTCCTTAACTGGGTTTTGAGAAACTGAGGCAGTGTACTCAGCCCCTTGGCAATCCCTCTGATGGCATTTGACAAGTTACTCCCTCTGGAAGCACTCTGGCTTTGACGTTGGGAGACTAAGAGAAGGATTCAGCATGACAGGGCTTCTCTGAAATGTCTTTGCTGCAGTAAGATTGAAATCAGTCAATTTAAGCTCCTGTATGTCCTGTCCTTCTGGAGATGCTGAGAATTGTTTAGGGATAGTCTGTGCACAAGGACCTCCCAAGATTCCTAAAAATCAGAGACAGGTCCTTCATCTGCATTTCACCGTGTCAATTCAGCCCACAGATAAGCTCTAAATTCCCTCTGAGGGTGGCCTTACCACAGCAAACCAGGCAAAAATACTCTCCAGGGAGATGAAACAACCCATGGCCAGTCAGAAACTGGCTCCTTGCTCTGCACACACTATCTCCTTAATGCTGCCAGCACTCCCACTAAAGCTTGCGAAGATATTTTTAAGCCTAGTTCAGCCTGGTTAATTCCTGCAGAATTGTCTGTAATACCCTTCAAAGCCTATCTAAACCCCTGGAATTCTGGCTCAATTAAACAGCACCCAAACCTGTGGCTCTATTGGATTTGCTCAGTGGTGAAGCTATCCCTCTGCTCTGCTGACATTTACTTAATAGGGATGTGTCCTGGTAATGACACTTCCAGCCACCCTTTGAGGGCATGACCTCCAAGAGGGGTGGGAGTTGATTAGGAGGTGGGTGGGAGAGGTTGGAAGGTGCCTTGTGCCAGCCTGGCCACAGCAGCAGTAGCAACACGGTCCTACTGTGTATAGGAAAGCGGCTTTGGGCTTGTAGGATTCCTCCATTCAGGTGTGAATCCAGCCAGATCCACCCTGGTGAATCAGCAATCCACTGACAGGTGACGGGCATGGCAGAACTTGGCAGAGCCATCAAGGGTTTGCAGTCCCCTACCTTTCTCCAAGCATTTGAAGGGGTGGAGGTGGTGGAAAAAAGCAGGTAGGTAGAACAGGCATGGAAACCCTGAAAGAGACTGTCAGCTACCAGGTATTTCAACTACTGTTCAAACAGTGCTACATCAGGCCAGAAAACTGATCACAACCGTTCTTTTGGCCTTAAAATTCAGGGATCTGTGAAAATTAACACTTTGGGATAGGGGCCATCTCTTGCTCTGAGGCTGAAAAGTATCTAGCATCAAAAATGCACAGTATTTCCATTAGCTTTTCCTGTGGTTTAGGTGGAAATACAAAAGTTGTGGCAATAAACACCAGCAGCTGCTGGAGGGGATTTTGACCTGGGCATCTCCACATAGAAAAAAACACATATTAATGATATGCTGAATTTAGAAATTCCCATTCTCAGAGGCTTTTCCTGGGGGCTTTTAGCAATCAAAGAGGTTCTCAAGTGCCAGCTAAGAGTTAAGGATAGTCTGCAAATGCAAATGACAAATTATTACAGCTCGATCTGTTCCCACTGTGTGTACCCAAGCAGGACTGATGGTGGCATCTAGGAGCAGAGAGCATTTACAGAAGAGGAGGACTTTTTTACAGAGGAGATCCTGGAGGGACAGCCTCCCTCAAGCTGGGGAGACACTTGGTGCTGCCCACACAGACTCACATGCTGAAGTTCTCAGGGAGGAAGCAGCGGTTCCTGAGCAAACCTGCCCACAGCTGGACTCCCACAATGCCAAAGATGAAGAAGACAAAGAAGCAGAGGAGAAGGACGTTCCCTAGCATGGGCAGTGTGTCCAAAAGCAGCGTCACCAGGATACGCATACCTGAGGCAAAGGGGAAAAGTTCACATTGAATTTTCTTCAATGAAAATTTTCCTTTTCCTTTCCACTGATATTTTTCCACCTATATTTTCTTCTATTCTTTTCATTCTATCCTCATCACTCGCATGTGGCTTGTGAACAGTCACAGCTTCCCATCCTCTCTGGCTTCCCCCCAGAGCCCCTGGAACACCCCCCCTTCATTCGTGCCTTGCTCCTGGACACCAGACCTACCTTCCCTGCTCCTCAAGTCCTCTTCTTCAAAGTTTTCTAGCAATTATGTTTCCTTTCTTCCCTCAGTTTAAATTCTGATGTTCTCCTTCGCTCAACTGTATTTCTTTCTCCACTCAGTATATTTCAAAATTCCCTTCCCTCCCTATTTCCCCTCATCTACCCTAAATGCTCTCTCTTCCTTAAGATACAGGACTCTCTCTGGCAGTTAATTCTCACAAGTTCAGGAACAGCTAGTTCTGTAACAAAGACAAATTGATGGTGACTTCAACTTGACATTTACACACAAAAAAATTGATTTAATCTGACATCTCTGTAATATTCTGCTTATCTCTCACTCTCCTTCTTTCCCCATGTTCTGCATTCTCTCACTTGCTTATATTGACTTTTATCTAAAGAAAGCTTTACTGTTGCACCCTTTACTTTGATACTTCAGGAAGACTTTTTTCTTTTATCCCGATGCTGTTACCTCCTCTCTCAGGATTTTTCTTCTACTCCTTTACTGGGGAACAGGCACCTTGCGTTAACTCCTAATTAACTAAAATTACCTTCTGTGGTTGTTGCATTGATCATCATACAAAGCTCATTTTTTATTTTTCCCACCTTGCATTTCTATCCCACTGTAACTATGTTGCAGAGAAGACAAGATAAATTACCCAGGATTTCAAAACACATTAAGTGAATTACATCTCCAGTTAGACAGTGGTGGATAAATTCAGCTGTCCAGTAGTTCAGCAGTGGGGATAAAAAAAAACAAAAAACCAACATTGCAAACAGGATTCTGAAGCTTTTGTAATGATTGAAACATCAGCAGCAAAGCCAGATTAAGTTCAAGAGTCAGAAGCAGGAAAATAAATAAATCCCAGGCACTTCCAGCATCAGCAGAGAGAACTGAAGCTGATTAGTTCTCATCAAGGCATTGGGCCAGTTCAGAGAGGGGAGTGCAGACTTGGATTTAATTTGGCTAAAACAGTACTGGATTTGATGACAAGTATTGTAGGACCAGGAAAAGGACACTTCTGGTGCAGTTGGAGTTATACTTAACATACCTGATCCATACAGCCTCTGAGAGGGACGGTGTTCAATGTCTCTCAGGGAGCACTGGGATTTGCACGGCATAGGGCAGTCAGAGGGTTTGTGATGGCCAGTGCCATCTGGGGCTGGGCTGCCATGCAGCAGCAGGCAGTGCCATCCACTGCTGCTTAAAACAGGGCTGAGAGCCTTGTCCATGACCTGATCCACCAGGACTGAAGAGCCACTGCCCATCCCACACAGGTCTGCTTTGGAGATGCTGGGGGTTTGGGCTGTATGGACCAGCTATGGAGTCCTCAGCATCTTCCAGGGGGCTATCTATCTCCAGGCACAACAATACTTCCTCTCACCCCAATTTCTCCAGGGTCGGATGGAATATCCCAGGGAGGGTGGGAGCAGCATGGCTCAGACCCCACTGCCTGTACTGCCTGGCAAAGGCTGTGGACTCAGTCAATCCCTATCACCTGCAGCCTCCTCACACCCTCTTCAGGTAAGAAAGGAAGGTGTCTGTAGACAGTCCTGGATAACTTATTGACTCATTTCTGATGCCAGGTATCAAAAGGAACCCAGATAGTGGTCATAGGATCCAGCACTGCCAGGCTTGGGCAAATGTTTGAGCTGTGATGTAAGATCAAAGCATCTGGGCCTGCCCTTCCATCTTTGGGGCATGGATCCAGACATCTGGCCCCAACAGAGAGGAACAAGGATCTGACTTACTGGGGACCCTGTTAATGGCCCTGAGTGGCCGCAGGACTCGGACGGTGCGGACGGCTGAGAAGCTGACATTCTGCAGGTCCAGAGAATACTCCAGCATCCTGAGAAAGACACAAAACCACAGAGGAGTGTCATGGATCCAGTGGAGAAATGTTAGATTATCAAACATTATAAAGCAAACATCAAATGCCAACCACTCTCAGAGGGACTTGTTACTGCATCTCTCCCATCAGGAAACTTTGCCAGAAGAATTAATTAAGGCTTATTTGCGTGTCAGGATAAAGTCAATGAGGGGGAATGTGATACACCAGCTCACACAGCTACAGATCTCTCGATCTCTCTCTCTACTGTTTTTGCACAGAGCCAAGCAGAAGCTTCTGAAAGTCCCTGCATACTCCAGAGAGGAAATTTCCAGGCACAGCCCTGTTTTTATCAATTTTACGGATACCGTAGTGAATCTGAGTTTGTTGTGCTGAGCACCACCACAGTCCTGAAAGGAAGAACATCTCCTGGTGCAGACTCTTCTGTGGGCCACAGGAAATGAGCAGCACAGGACACTGAGCTCTGCTGCCTCTGCCCAGCAGAGACCCTTGGCAGATAGGATCAAAACTGTTGACACTTGCAGATAAAAAATGGGGCCAACATGGACCTAGAAACCTCCCAATGCTCGCACTGTCTGACAGGGTTATTTCTCAGCTCGACATAGAGGAGCAACATTCACAAGACTTAGGACATACCTGGATGGCTGCAAGTCCCTGAGGTGCCCCAGTACCTCTCAGTGTTCTCAAGGCACCTTTGCTCAAGCACAACAGAGTCATCAGTCACAACACCTCCAAGAATTTGCTCTCTGGCTGTGGGAAAATCCAAGAGCTCTGTCCAGAATATTCTTGAAGAGGCAGAGCCAGGCAAAGGCAAGGAAGACAACCCTGAGGCTCCCTGAACAGTCAGGCTCCCACTGCCACAGGCAACCACAGCATACTAATCTCTTCCAAAAATTACCAAATTCCATCTCCAAACAAGCTGGGTGGTTCCCTCCCTCTGACTCTGATGGCTAGAAGCCTAACTTTCAGCCTGAATTTATTCAGGACAAACTCATATCCGTTTGTTCTTACGGCAGCACTGCCTTTAAAGTAGCTTCTCTGGCTGTTATTTGTCCCTGATGTTTACCCACCCATGTATTTACAGAGGACAAAGCACATCTCCTCTCAGCCTTGCTTTTGCAAAGTCAAACAAATCAAGTTCTTCCAGCCCCATCTCACAGACAGGCTCTCTGCGTCTCACTCACAACCTTCCTCCACACTTGCCCCGGTCTAAATTAATCTCACCTGATTAGGCATCAAGTTTCTGGAGGAGGTTTTAGTCACTTCTTGCACCAAGGCATCAGTGCCAACCCTTTCCTCCCTGCTGGAAATCCCACAAGATCCATCACTACTGTGTTGGGTTTGCCATGGCTGCAGCACACTGGAGGCTTCTCTTCTTGCTGTGATCAGCCAAACCCACTCTCCTCCCTCCTGGCCTCCAGCAGGTGAGGGGTGCCCCAGGGTGGAGAAGGGCCTCCTTCCAGTCCCCAAATAAATAACTCCATGTTCAGTGCAGTGAGGCTTTACCTGATAGGCTCTAGTGAGAATGATGATGACAATCAAACCATATCTAAGATCAAAATAACCTTAGCATATTCCTCTCTGCTTAGCTGACCCTCACAGCAATGGGACAGTCCCAGGAGATGGAGGTTGGACAGGCACATACGGATACTATGAATTTGTTCTCAGCTGCTGACCAGAAAGGAAGGCAGCATTGCTCACAGAATCCCGCCTGACCTGGGGGTAGAAAACCAGCTCCTTCCTCAGTGCACAGGACTCCCTGCATTGGGCAAGCTTTGGATAAGGTGAGGAGTGGTTTCCCTGGCTTTCATTGCATCAAGTTTCACTCGCTGTTCAAAAAGATTTCTGTGTGGTTGGCAATATTCAGGTAAAAAGCCCATATCAAATATACAGCTTTTCTTTCATCCATTATTAAAACAGAGGCTGCCAGCAAAATTCAGAGCAGCATGTGGTTACATGCACCAAGACAAACCATCTTCTGATTAATGACAGCTCCAGATGCACTTCCAGAGACGTGAGTGCTTGTAAGCTGCAAAGGACGTGCTGTAAAATGCATTTTGATTTAACTTATTAAAGAAAAATTATAATGCCAAATTTAAAGGAACAAGCAGAACAACAACCCAGAGGCTTGAGCAAACACTTGAACACCAAGACCAAGAGCAAGAAGGTGGTCTCCTGCCTGTGTTGCTGGACACTGCTACCAGAACTGGTCTTACAGTGCTGCCAAGCTCGGCCCCAGACAGACTACAGGGTTCACACCTTGCTGGTAACCAACAGCTCAAGTGCCTTGAGAGAATGCAGTACTAGAGAAAAAAATGTCAGTAAAAGTCACTAAAGAGCAAGTCCAGTGAGAACAGCACCAGTCCCCAACTCTAAGGTCACTTCCCAAGGCAAGGGGAAGCACAGGAAGAATCAATCCACATCCTTAGCAAGGGAAGATACTCAGGAAGAGCAAATGTCAGGACGTCACCAGCTGGTGAGGTGACAGGTACATTTGCCAGCATATATAGCATTTATGCATTGGAAATCTGCAGTGTAAAAGGCTCCTGATGAAGCTTCAATTCAAATGCCATCTCTGCTCCGAGGGGAAGGCACGATGCCTGTCAGCGCTGCTGCCACCAACCTGGTGCCCAGCCAAGTTAAAGACTCAGAGAGAAACTCAGCATTAAATAGGACGGATTCACAGCTCGTCAGGGTGATCAGCAACCCCCGATCACTGGAGTTACTCAGAAGGAAAGCGGAAATATTTAGGACTTTCTAAGAATAAAAGTGGAGCATCTGCAAAGCCAGACGAATAATGGGCTGCTGGTGGGAGGCAGAGAGGGAGCTGATGCAAACCTTTGGCAAATGCTTCTCCAAGCAGGAAAACTCCCAGAGCTCAGCTGACAGGCAACAGGAATGCCTCAGGATGGAGCAGGCAGGTGAAACTCATCCCTATTCCACCTGGAGACAGTGAGTTGGAGCATGCTGGGGTAATGTAAAACCCAACGCACCGGGAAGGATTGCCTGATTGCAATACCAGGCAGCAACCCTGAGGCAAAGGGGCTTTCAAGAGTGATGCTCAGGGCATCACAGGAAGAGTTCAAGGGGCTCTGCTTACCCAGAGAACCTCTAACAGAGCATAGAAATTCCAGTGATGTCCTTTTCACACATAGGCAGCATTGCTTCTCTGAAGCACCCTGATCTCAGCCCTGACTCTGTTCCCATTGCCAGGATCACTCCTGCTCAGGAAGTAGAAGATGTGAAAACTCAGGAGAGTCACACACACAGTTTCTGCTGAGGGCACTTTCCAAGGAAAGCTTGAACTGTCCTCTTTCACAGCTGTGTGCTGGGGATGCTGCACAGCCAGGGGATGTGACCAAGGCCACATGAGGAACCGGCAGCAAAGCAGCAGTAGATGCAGGCAGGGCCACCCCTGAGAGCTGCCCACCCTCTGCACACTCAGAACCCTGCACTGCTAGGGAGAGATAGGCTGAGATTTATTCAGCGTTAAAAAGCTTCCAAAACTGGGTATGTAGACACTCTTTATCTACAAAGCACAGCCATCAGCGGATGATATTAAGCCATCGGTGCTGGAAAAGACAAGGGGAAATTATTTAGGTGGCGTTGTATCTTCAAGAAAGCTGGAATGAAATTTCCCCCGCCTCTCGCCAGCTTGGCTGTGCTCTGCTTTCACTCAGCGGTTGTGTTCGGAGCCTTGCGAGTCTCACCACACTGGTGGGTGTTGCTTAATTTTAAAAATACTCATTTCAATCAAGCTGAACAGAAGAAAAAGAATAGCACAAAGAGAGCATAAACCCTACAGCCTGCTGGATCTGGCTGCACCATGTGTCCCAGTCAGGACACTTGACTAATGAGACTTTTGAAGCAGCAGCAAGTTCAGCTGCAGAACTGAAAGAAACTAAAGAATTACCTTTCTAAAAGTCCTAAAACTTTAAAAAAAAAACCCTCCAAGCTTTTCACACGTGGATTTGAGTCAGCTCAGCTGTGAGGGAGACTGCTGAGGGCTTTCTTTTACCCAGCAGGTTTCTGTGAGTCAGGGATGCAGCTTGTTCAGGATGCTCTGCTCCAAAGGCTGTGGGAAGGCAGCACGGAGCACAAAGCATCCACAGCTATGGATTTCATTTGTGCCCAGGTTTTAGCTACTCTTTATCCACCCAAAAGTAACTTAAAACATTAAATTGCACAGCACAGCCCCAGATATTGAATTCCTGGAGGTTCATGATGACGAATATTGGCTTGATGTTGTTCTGGCACTTCTGCTCTGAGCACAAAGCACCTAATTTGGGATTAGTCAGGACACAGTGGGGGCATGGAGGAGCCTCCCAGTTTCCAGGACACTCATATCCATCCTGGAAAGCCCAGGAGAGGGCTAGGCTTCTGGGAGCAGGTTTGGTGCAGCTTTCCCTGTGGCCCAGAGGGGCTGTGGCTGTGGCAGTGGCTGCACATTGGGTAATTGCACGTGCAAATCAGCTTCTTACACGGGCAATTACACCCCAATGCTCGCTTGGGGTGCCCAGGCAGCAGAGAGGGCACTGCTGCCACATCCTCACATGCTGCTCCTTGGGTCAGACAGCTCAACAGAGGTATGGGGGATGAAAAAGCAACATTCACACTGCCTCCCTGTTAGTTTTGCTTTTAAGGGATGAAGAGACTAATATATGGGGGAAGAACAGCCTTTGCAGTGGGAGGCTGCAGCAGGGGCTCCTGTAGGCAGTCCCACACCAGATCTTTCTTCCCTGTGTCTAAACCAGGAAGCTGAAACAGCCCCTTGGTCAGCCTTGTACAGCTAAAATACCCTTCAGAGGAGCACTGCTTTCCTGTGAAGCAATCTGGTGCTGTGGGGTGAAGGCCACATGCTGGAAGCTTCACTCAGAGCACCCAACGGGCATCTTGCTCCAGCTACTGCAGCCATGGAATCACAGCTCCCTGCAGAGACCTGTCTGGCACCATAGCCCTCCTTCCAATCTCTCAGCTAAAGAGCTTCTCAGACCCCATCCAGATTTAGACGGAGCAGGGTTGGAGTGGGGGCTCTGGTATCCCTTTTTCTCCTGTCACCTATGAACACAAAAGGATTTCCTGCAGCCTATTTCATCCCTGAAATTCACCGCTCAAAACCAGGAGGGAGAAAGACATCCTTAAGGTTATTTATGAAGGCTTCAGTGGAGCTCACTGTTTAATACAGCCTTCAACAGAGAGAGAAAAAATCATAACAAACGTTAGAAATATTCAGGAAGAAAAGAGAGAAAGAAGTGGTGTCTGTTCCTGATTTAAGTAGCCTGCCAATCACCTCCACCTCCAGCTCCTTTTCAATCGTAAGCAAAATATTCCAGAAGTGTTTAGCTTTCCTACAAAGTCTTTGAAGAGGCTCGTTATCATTACAGTGAGCAAAGCACAAACAGGGCTCCTCAGTCTTGGCCAAACAACTGACTGAGCCTGGAGTAACCACAGACCCACACAGCTCAAACAGGGGAGGATACCCTGCTTGGTGAGGAGCAGAATGTGGGCACAGGAAGGCAAGGAGGAACCCCATGAGCTCTTACAGCTCCAAATTATCCCCTGGTGTAAAGCTCTCTCACAGGAAAACAATAAACCACTAGGGATTTTTGTTGTTTTGGGGTCAGAATAATAGAATAAAATCATAAAATCTCCTGAGCTGGAAGGGAACCACAAAGTTCAAAGCCTAGCTCCTGGCCTTGCACAGGATAACTCCAAAATCACACCATGGGGTTTTTTTATGAAGGTGGCTTAAAGCAGATTTCAATCTACACAGATGCAGAGGTTCATGGAAGTCCTTATCCGAACAAAGCCAGAACAAGCTGTGTTCCTGCAAGCTGCTGGGACTGCTGCAAAGTGTGGGGCTAGGGCTGGCTCCAGCTGAACAGAAGGGAGATCTCAGTCTGTGGCTACCCTCTTCCCACAGGCTGAGCAGAGAAGGTGTTCCTGTGCCCTGCTGGGAACATAGTGGATGCTGGGTCCTACAGTGGCCTGGGAAACACCAAGCCAGGGCACATCCCCATCCCACAGCTCTGGCTCACCAGCCCAATCCCCAGTCAGAATTAAACTGAAACCACTTCTGCGTATTTTGGGATGCAAACAAGCATCCATCTCAGTACATCTGTGTCTTAGCTGGGAGATGTCAAAATGATATTGAATCATCTTTAAAGAGCAAGAGCTGTTTGCAATGCCTGTTAACCTTCAAAGTTGCTCTCGCAAGCAAACTCCCCAAATCCCCTCCTCTAAAAATAATGCAACATAATTATGCCATTCATCACTTTTTTTTTCCCTCCCCTTTTTCCCCATGCAACTCTGTAACCTACAGCCAAAGCCATGTTTCCCTAAGCAGAATTTTGATAATACAGCATTATTCTCAGCTCCAGCAAGTTTTACTGTAATTACAGAGATGTGTTGCAGACATTACACACTCTACAATTAGCACTAATTGCATTACATTGTCACAAAGAAGTCATTTACTCTCCATGAGTTCATGAGATTGGTCTGGACAGTTTAACAGAGATGAGAAGCACTTAATGGCATTCCACAGAAGTGGCCAGCAGGAGCAAGGACAGCATCCAAGAGGCTCTCCCAGACCTTCAAAAGGCAGATTTGTGGCAAAAATACACAAAAAGGCTTCTCCACAATGACAACTTCTGTCAGGACTAGAAAGCTCTCAGAGAATGGGGAAGATGAAATGCTACAAGTTGCAACTTTTTTTTTTTTTTTTGGCGGTGGCGGTGGGGAGGGTAGTGTGGGTTGAAGTCTCGTCTAAACTGGTGGTGGCCGGGAGGGATTTTCACGGATGCTGCGCCTGTGGGAGTGTTCAGCCCTAGTATGATGTGCTTTCTCCACCTGATGCCCCAACAGATACAGTTTTCTGCCTCTCCTCTCCCCTGACATCACTCTCTGCAGCCCATGAGAAGGCAGGGAAAGCAGGGGAGCTGGGGCTCAGGCTCCTGCTGTGTGCTGGGGAGCTCACACTCTGCTGCTGCTTCTCTCCTCCCATGTCTCATACAGAAAGGACAGAGGAAAAATGTGAAGTTGCCTCATTGTGGTCACCAGGACCACATGGAAACCCCAGTCTGCTCCCCTGGCCTTTCACTGGGGAAGCTGGTTGAGGCCCTTACGTGAGACCTCTCTATAAACATGACACACTTTATCTGGTATCTAAGCAAACCCAGCCAGGTTTTGAGGATTGCCCTGGCACACATACTCCAGGGCCCCAGTTTGGCTCTGGCCTCTTTTCTGACACCTGCTCAGATGCAGGATTCCTCCACGCAGAGCTCCTCTCAGCCCTTGTTCCTGTTCTCTGCTGCGAGCACCATGGGCTGAGTGCTCATTGCAGTAGTTTGCCCCATCTGGGAACCAAAGAGCTGCTCTAAGGGCTCTGTCTCGTTGGGATTTGACCCTGCAGCACTTTTATCCCTTATCCCTTACGGTGCTTTTTTACCTATCTCTTAGGTCAGCTAAGGGCTTGGGTCCTTTCTTGCTTTCTCTGCCACAGCAGGAGCCCATTCCTGCAGCCCCTTTGGCTTTCCCTGGCACTCAGCAGGCCCTCCAGGATTGCAGCAATGCTCTGAGTACCATGCAGCCCTCCAGGATGGATGGGCTGGGATTGGAGGAGAGCACAAGGGCACAGAAGGGAACAGAGAAAGCCAGTGCTGGAGGAGGAGAGGCTCTGCTTGGTATTTAAATCCAGATTGATCATTTGCCAGCTGAATTGGTTTTGACAGGGCCCAGATGGGAACAGTTCATGCACATGAAGGAAAGAGCCATCACTAAGTGAGAGGCAAGGCTGACCTGGCAGAAGGCACAAGATGGTCAGGCTGCCATGCTGCAAAAAACCTTGGCACCAAAAAAGTCTCTGCATGTTGGGGATGGGGGAGCAGCTGCTGCACAGGGGCATCTGTGCCATGATGTGGCTCTGCCCAGGAAGGAGATAACCTCAGATACCAAACACCTGGCCAGGTACAGCAGGCATGCAGAAATTTCTTTGCTTAAGCAAAGAGAAGTGTGATATTTTGGCATAAGAATAAGGATGGTCCCTGCTGCTGTCCCTTTAGAGTGAGGTCCTATCGTGGTGGGGTCCCCACATAAGGACATCAGGGATAAGTCTGGCTCCAAAGGCTTTGCAAGATTGACAGGCAAAGGCAGGACCAGGCTGGGAGGGCAAGGTGGCAGCACCTTGGCACAGTGGAGTTGAGAACAGCCCAGCATCTGTGGCCATGCTTCCCCAGATGGGATGTTTGGCCTTGTTTGGGTTGGGTTCTTCATCACAATTAATTCCAGTATAAGACATGATAAAAGAGAAGAAATAAAGGTAGCTTAGCAAGCTCCAGCCCTTGGATGTGCTGCTGGTGTCTACAACCCTACCAGACCCGACTGGACTGTGGTTCCCTCTTGTCCAGCATCCCATCACTGCTGTCCCTAACATTGCTTTGACATTTCAGGAGGAAACCCTGAGCCTTCTCCTAAACTGAGCAGCCAGAGGCTGGTGGGGCTGGAAAGTAGGAAGTTGTGGCTTCCTGCCACAGGAAGACAGGTTTATGGCTACAGTGAGAGCTCCTGAGTCTGAAGCTCATAGCATCTTTTCACCTCTGCAGCAATGAATTTTTCAGCCAAGGATGCACTGGGAGACCTGGCACCTCCATTTTACTTCTCCCAGCTGACTAGCAGAGGCACGGGCCATGTCCCTGTGAGGCCCTCCAGTAAAACTCATTAAGGTGTTGCCCCCTCTTGGGCCACACCAAATCCATGCCAGCCAAATGAGCTGGGAGGGGTCTCTGCTTCTTTCCAAGAAAATCTAGTAAATTTGATCCCTAGCTCTATCAAAAGAGGAAAATCCTCCCTGTTTCCCCAAAAGTCTTGGGGCTCTTGGGACAGGGAGGGGAAGCCAGGGCCAGCAAAAGATTCATGTGTCAAAGAAACTCAGCTCTGGCTAGTGGCCAAGGACTTTTCATGTCTATTTCCAGCCTCCAACAGGAGACTCTCAGATGCTGGAAGAGCCTTTAATTCAAACCAGGTGCTTCTGAAAGGAAAACACTCAGAAAGGCAAACTTGATCACTTTCCCTCAAGAAAAAAAAAAAAAAAAAAAAAAAAAAAGGGGCAATCGTGGATGTTTCACATCCTTCCTGGCACCGCCCTCCATGCTCCTAGCTGCCCACTCCAACCATGGAAACTGAAACCTCCGGTGGGCTGGAGGGAAGAGAGCCAAGCCCAGTGCCCAGCAAAGGAGCCCCAGGGCATGGGCTGGTCAAAATCCACCACAAACAACTTTTGTCACCCTGCCCTGAGCATCAGCTCTCCCTCAAGCTACTGAGAACACCAGAGGGGCAGCGGCAGCTCGGGAGTGATCCCTGCTGGGAAGCTGGGCTGGACAACACCAATTGCACCAACACCAGCCAGCCCCCAGCCTTCACTGCTGCAAGCCAACTGCTCCCCCAAATCCAGTGCATGCCAAGCAGAGCCATAAATAACAACAGAGAGACTTGGGAAGAAGGGGACCTGCCTCCCCAGACCTACCCTGCAATGACAATGAAGAAGTCCAGGCGGTTCCATGTGTCTCCCAGGTAGCATTTCTTCCCAAAAATCCCCAGCGCGATCATTTTGACGATCATTTCCACAGCAAAGAAGGCAAAGATGAAGTCATCAAAGCTCTGCAAAAGAAAGGATGGGAGGAGGGATGCTCCTGCACACTTGCACCAAGGGAGGGAATTAGAAACTTGAGTCCAGCAAGGTCTCCTCTTGCATCTCTAAAAGCTAAATCCCTGGGAAGAAGCTCTGATGAGAGCAGCCCTGTGTTTTCCCCAGCCCAGATGATTCAACAGCACCCACAGTACCAGGATAATGGGACAAATATATTTTGGGCTTTGCTTTCACTGACCACTAGATGGTTTGCCTTCCCCAAGCACTCCAAGAAAGGCTTGGCTAGGCTGGGGCTGGCACAGCCTGGCAGGGGCTTTGCCTGATGGCACTGTGTGTTCTCATCCGAGCACCAAAACTAGCATTTTCCAAGTGCAGACAGGACAGACAGTGCAGGCAGGACCTGCCATCCTGGGACACAACACTACCATGGCTGGAGCCAGCTCAGTCTTTCCCTCTCCACATCATCCTGAGGCTGCTGTTGAGCTTCCAGCAGTGCTGGGGCCTTACCTGGAGGATCCTGCAGCGTGACGAGTCGCAGGCGATGTCCTCGCATGGGTGGAACATGCCCAGCGTCACACAGTTGAGCAGGATCACCAGCATGCTGACCCTCTCAAACCACCTGCACACAGCTGTCAAGGAGGCAACAGACCCAGAGGTGCATCTACAAGAAGCCACAACTGAATTGGAACAGTTTTCCTGGTCTTTAAGGCCCAGAGCAGAGCAGTTTCCCTACGTTAGGCACTATCTGGGTTTACATGTTTAGGTATCTGCACGTGTTCTCTCCATGCTGCCATCAGTGGCTACAGCTGATGTGAAAACCACTCTAAAATGGAAGTTGCATGGCAAGAGTGCTGAGTGCTGATGTGATGGATTAAAACATTTAATTAAATAAGCAATATCAACTTTTAGAAAAAAAGTTAAAAAACCCCAGACCATTAATTTCCTCTCCTGGCATTTTACGGAAAAGCACTTTAACATTACAATTTCTATTAACCATGTCACACCTTGTCCCAGGGGTGTTTCCCTGAAGCCACTGCTTCAACGTTCATTCCCAATCCAAATTAAAACTGCCAAAACCATTAATGAACTGCCTAAAAGCCTTTAAGTGAGGACCAGCAGAGTCCATTTCCTACCCTGCCTCCTGCCTCTAGGAGCAATTTTTAAAGAGCTGAGCTGCTGGGACAGATATTGGGTGCACTTTTGGGGCAGAATAAAGTGTGCTGCTGCAGCATATCCCCACAGGGATGGTTCAAACCTGGTACCCAATTCCTGCATCCTTTTGGGAGCATTTCCAGGAGCACAGAGATGGGAAATCCAGGCCCAGGTTCAATGTGGTGCTGGGGTCATCTTCCTGCCTAGCATGAAAAACACCCTCTCGACTGCCAGAACCCACAGGCAGCAGGGCCATGCTCCTGCCTGAGTGCCAGCAGCAGCTTCCATGCTCCAGGAAAATAAGCATGGCCCTTGTCAGACAAGAGTTTTCACTGCAACACAGCAGCGGGTGGTGTTGAGGAGCCCGTGCTGTAGCGTTATCTGCCTGGGGAAGGGGAAGGTGAGGATGAATCAGCAGGTGCCTCCCCACTGAGCACACGGGGCTGGGGCTGGCAGCTCCCGCCACCCATCCTGGGCGAATTCCTGGAAAACCACATGGGGCTGAGTCACGGTTTGGTTGTCAGCAATCTGGATCTTTTAATCGGGAGAAATGTTTACAGGATATTGGGACAGACATTCCAGCTGACAGGTTGGGACTATGGCTGGGATATTTAGCCTAAATATAGTTCTGTGGAGGGCAGCCAGAAGAGGGGGCAGCTACTGAAGGGAATCCCCAGCTTGGAGGGGCTGGGAAAATCCGCCAGCAGAATCAGCTGTGTCCAGGGCTCTGCCAGGAAGGAACTGCAAAGCCTTGGGAACATAAAGAATTAAACAACACCCTGTATGATCCCAAGGGGGTGATAGAAGGAATGCCTCCTACACAGACTGTGTAAGATATGCAGCAGGGAAGTGAGGAAGTCCCAGGACAGCCAGGTTGGTTGGGTCAGAATATGTGGAGACAGATGGACACGTCCCCAGACAGTCAAAGATCCATTCAAATTCTTCTGTGGCAGTGGACAAGAGCTTTCACTGGATGCGACTCTCCATCCCAGCTGGGGGTGCTTTTGCCCCAGTGAACAGCTGCTGATGTTAGTTGGAGTCTGCAAACTCCTGGGCAAACAGAGATGGGCATACAACCATGGTGGGCATCAGCTTGGAGCCACTGTGATCTCACCTCCTCCCTGTCCAAGCCCTAATGATCACCCAGGACAGCTGAGCAGAGCCAAGCTCACCACAGCCCCATGTCCAGCACAGATGGATGAGCAAGGGCTGAAATGGAAGAGCACAAGATGGCACCAAATACACCCTCCCTGTCCTTCCCTGGCATGCCACGGTCTGCAAAGCCTCAGATGTCCCTCAATACTTATTACAGTGCTGGCACTAGTACCAGTGACTGATTGTTAGTGGAGGGAAGCCAGGAGAGCGCAGCCCCGCAAGATGCCACAACCTGCTGCACATAGGGCACCAGCTGTGGCTAGCAGGGAGATTTGGGGACCAGCACCACATCTGTACCCCCAAGAGAGTCCCCGTGGTGCAGCCAGCAGCCCCTATCTACCCAAAGACTTGCTGCCCCAAGGCCAGCATCTCCCATCTTGGCACAGCCATGGCTGCCCCCATGCTTCCCACCCTATGGTATGGCTATGGCACAGGTTCCCCCAAACTATCCTGTCCCTCCCTCTCAGGGCTGCCCTCCCCACATCCCAACCTGTCTTGTAGGCAACAAACATCTGCCAGCACAAAAACAGCCTGGAGAGGGAGGGGGACCCAGGGAGCAAGAGAGGTGCTTATTTGCTGATGGCAGAGTTTTTTTACCCCAAATTTAACTGCAGACCACTTATCAGCACATTGCTCCCTGAAGCACATATTTTCAGTCCAATATAACACTTCACCCTGATTAAATATTCCTGGGACAGGCATCCCAGCAGTGCTGAGGGCAGTTTGTTAATGTGCAGCTGATAGATCAGAAGGGGTGTGGTTTTTTGGTTGATTTTTTTTTTTTTTTCCTAGCTGAATGAAAATTCGAGCTCTTTCTTCTGCTAATGGGATTTTCAGAGGCACACAAAGTGCTGCTGGCTATGGCTTTGTACCGACCCTCCTTTGAGCAGAGAGGCTGACAAAGGGAAACACTTCAATTAGCAAAAGCAGAAGGTGCATTTTTGAATGCCTCTCACTGCTGCAGTGCAGGCAGGGAAGGGGCAAAGGGGCTTTGGGGAAGCACCAGAGACAGTGTTTGTCCCTGGACAGCAGTTCAGATGAGGAGGAGAATACTTGAAAGGAGGGGCAGAGGTGGCATTGCCACCACCCCAGCATCGAGCTGAGCCCACAAGCCTCACTGCATCAGATAAGTATTTGCTGGGAGCAGAGCTGGCCTATAGGGTCCTGCCTCCTCCTCACAGCAAGTAGGGCTGATATAAGAAAAAGGATTAATAATGGGGTTCGTGTCCACACAGCAGGTGATCACCCCATCCACCCCACAGGTGTCAGAAAGTCACTACTTTTAAGGGTCACCAGTTAATCCCAGCGTATTCTTAAAAATCCACATTTTTACCGACAAGGCGGGCAGCCAAAATCCTCACGGATCCTTTTCAACTAAAAAAAAAATCTGTTTCTGCCACACAGAAATTCACAGTAACACTTCTGTTGTAACGTGACTCTTAAAATTCTTAAGATACAGAGAACAAAAAATAAAAAAGAAGAAAAATGTCCAGAAGTCACTCACTTGTTATGAAAGGAGCCCTTTCACAGAGCAGGAGTCCTCAGCCCCTTCCCACCACCCAGCTCCCAGTGCCACCTGCCCGCACTCCAGAGCACGTGACCTTTTGTAATTAAAAGGCAAGAGTCCCAGATTCAATTAGCCAACACTACCCAGCCTAATATAATTAAAAGAGAAAGATATTGCATTATGCTTGCTATGATTTGGTTGCAGAAGTTTGGATCAAATTCACCAGTGAGTGAATTAAATTGGGATCTGTTGCCCGATGGCAGTAGTAACCAGGTGAGATGCCCTGTCCAGCTGCAGTCCGGGCTCTCCAAGGAGGCAGAGCACTTGCACTGTTTCTGGTGGGCTCTTTGGCGTGGGTGTGAAGAGAGCAAGCACCACTGTGCCCCAGTGATGGGCGTCCCTTTCCCTGGGGGAAGTGCCACTGACCGAACCGAGAATGGAGGGGAGTGTTTGGCGATGCCCTACAGGGACACACGCTCCTCTATGGCATTAATATTCCTTTCTTCCTTTGCTATTCCCAGTTAGCTCTCACCATTCCCCTTCTCCTCTTTCCACGCATCCCTCTCTCCCTCCCTGAGCCCTCGTCCCGCTCTCCTGAGAAGCAGTGGCTCCAGGACAGGTGCTGCCGTCCCGGGTTGCTGGGCAGTGGGGTGGGACAGCCCTCCGCCCTCCCGTTCCGCGCCCAGCACAGGCAGCCTCATGGCAGCTGGGCTCCCTGGGGAAGGGGCGAAGCCCGGCAGCACCAGGGGCTGCAGGTTTGTACCACGCACTGAAACTCAACCAGAGGAATGTAGAAAACCCCCTGGATCCAGACAGGGGACACTGGGCTCTCTCTGCTGCCTGTTTTTTAGGGCAAGGAGTCGTCTTTTGGACCCAGGGAACACATCCACGGGCAAGTCCGCCGTCAGCACCCACAGCCATTGCTTCTGTGACAGGCGAAGCTGTCGCTCACTGGGACAGTGGCTGGGATTTGACAAATGCGTGGAAAGCACTGGCAAGGCCTGGAAATTTTTGTGCAAATGTGATGTGAAAATTGGGTTGAAATGACAGCCTTCCCCTGCAGTGTCACCAAGTCCCACCAGCTTAGGAGTGACACCGGGATAAGCTGCAGACGTTAATGAGAGTGGAGTTTTAGGCTTCATTCATATGATCAATTCCAGAAATAGCCCCTTTGACAGGAGCATAATGGCACTTCCAGGGCCTGGCCTTTGGGGGGGGTGGGAGAAGGCAGGGACTAAAATCCTAAAACATTAATTTAGGCCATTTGCAAAGGAAGTTAAAAGTCCTCAGAATTAATCTGCCTCACAGATGGAAATAATAACCTCTTCCTAGCTTTGCCTCTGACTGCACCAAGCTAACAGGAAAAGGCTCTTCATGTCATGCCCAGTTAAAGGTTACAGGATTCCCATCACAATCCTGGACATTTAATTAGATTTTTTTTTTTCCTACCATATTCTTTCAAAAGCAAGACCAGCCTTTCTATTTTGCTGTCAGCATTTGCAGGAAGCATTTCCACCTCCATGGACGCAGCAATGCCAGAGGCGCTCTCTAAGGACCTCTACCCAGTGAATCTACTTCCCTGACCTGAAGCCAAGCACTGGCAGGGATCTGCCCCCCGTATAATTGTAACATGGTCTCTACCCTACAGCTTTGCCCTCCCAGATGCTTTTTCAGGCCTGCTCCCACCTGTCCCTCTGAGGACCACAAACACAGGATAAAGCAGGGAAGATGCTGCAGGTTTACAGACCTTCCTGCAGCATCACAGCACCACAGCAGCAGCAAACGTGCTTGTCCCTGGCAGGACGGATAACTGCAGACATGGCAGCCCCAGTACGATCGTGGCACACGTGTGATGGAGCACTTGCCTCCTGCCCTGCGGTCCGCAGGGATCTGTGCCAGGCAAGTCCCATCGCCAGGGCATTCCTGGAAAGCAAAGCTGAGAGGCTCCTCCAGTGGGGCTGCACAAAGGGGTTTAAAAATTCAAGCACTGCTCAGAGTGTTTCCATTTCCACCGCGTGGCTGTCTGCACCATCCTGGGTCTCTACAGCTGGCAGGCTGAGGGCATACCAGGAGCTGGCATGACCCCACTGAGACTGGCATATACCCATCGACAGGATCTGAGCCAGGAAAAAGCCAGGCAGGAGCATCCCTGCCTCATCACTGCTCTGCAGCTCTTCGAACCCACTTCCCTCACAGCGCAGACAGACCCAGGAGGTTCTTTTAATTCATGCAGCTTCACAATTAAACCTGGAAACCAAAACAGGGTGATTATTCATGGCAGTGTTTTTGGAAATGTCATCTCTAATTCATTTTGGCTTGCAGATGTTCAAAGGCTTGCACTGCTGGCTGCTTCCCTCTGCCATGAAAGGCAGCACTCTGCTCCCATCCTAGCGGGACCACGGAGTCCCCAGTGGCCCCATAACACATAAAAAGGGATTATAAAGCCCAAAAGTGGAGGAAAATGGGGATTTCAGGGAGCAATCTTCTTATCATTCTTCTCCCAAAGACTTAGGTCAGCACTGTCAGCTGAAGACAGAGATGCTCTCCTCTGCTTGTGAGATGCAGCCGCCTCTGAAGGGAGAGGTAGGATTTGCTCAGCAGTGTGGAGGAGCCCTCTTCAGCCACCCAGGTGATGAGGCAAAGAATGATGCCGTATTTAGAGGGAATGAAGAGTGACAAAAAAGGTTGTTCGGTATAAAAAAATAATTGAAACCCTGATGAGGTTCTTATTTGTCTTACAGTTTTGGTGTTGTTTCCTGGTAACCTTTTAGATTTCTACTTTGACGGCTTTTTTCCAGCAACCAAAAGGGTTTAAAATCTTATTGCTTAAAGAGAGGAAAAAAAAAAAAAAAAAAAAAAAAAGAAGATAAAAAAATCCTGCAAGCTGAGTGACTTGCATAATCTCCAAACTTCAGGAGCTGGAGCTTTTAAGAAAAGCTCTACATATCGCTTGCAATTAACTCCTGAGCTGGGAGGGCTTGGCTGCTGGCAACCTGAGCCTGGGACTAGCATCTGCAAGGATGGGTGCTTTAATAAAATAAATATAGTATAATGTAAAGTCATTAAATGTCAAGCAAGAGCACTTGGGGCTAAATTTATTTTGGCTTCTCATGCCAGTTCTTCCCTCCTCCTCATGCCTGTCTCAGCACCAAGAGCAGTGACCAAAAGAACAGCCCAAAATGGATGGGTGCAAAGGGTCAGTGCATGGCCCCAGCCCTGGTCCAGCAGGATGGGTCAGGTGGGAGCCCCATGGAATTCACCAGCTCTTTCACCAGCCGAAGCCATGTACTGGGACCCCAACTCCCACTGCCCTGCATCTCCTGGAGAGAAGAGCAGAAGAGAAGAAGGTGAAGCCTTGCTCGCCCAAACCAAGCTCCACAGAAGCTTCAGCTTCCCCCAAACTCCCTCTCCCAACAGTTTGGCACCTTCAACTAACATCTGGGTGACTCAGAGACAGGCGCTCCTCCCATTCACCCCACCAGGGCAGGGCTGCAGAGGCGGGAGCATGTCCCCATCCTTTTCCCAGACCTGTCCTTCCCAGCTCCCAGCTCAGCCTCCACACCAGCCATCACTTCCAGAGCCAGAGGATGGGCCCCCTTCCAGCAACTCACACAAGGCATTAAAAAAGATGTTGTCATGAACTGTAAAATCCTTCCTAATGGCCAGGACTTCCACAGGGAGAATGAGGCTACCAGTTAAAATTCTCTCAATATGCCAAAGCCATTGCTGAAGCTCAGTAACTTATTTAAGACCTTTTCCCTCACCATGCATTATAAAGTGCACAGTGGATGGACACTAAACCCCCAAATATAGATATTTAAACTCACTCACTGTAAACGTCCCTTAATAGCACTGGCCCTAAAGCTCAGCAGTGCCAGTTGCTCTCCAGGACACATCCACAACAGCCAGCACCCTCACAATATACAGCCCCAGTCAAGCTCCAGGACGGAGGAAAACCCAAGGAAACCCAGGGAAATGCTGCAGCATGGGCACACGCATCTTGCCGTGCTGCTCACACAAAGTGACACCTTGTGCAGAGCTGCCAGAGGCATCTCTTCTTCACTAAGTGACTCCGGGTATCTGGGATACTATTAAGTTCCTGCCGTCCATGATTGTGCTTGCTGCTACATTCAAGACAAAAACTGTTATGCAAGGCTTCCTAAACAAGTTGCAGTGAAATCTTTGTAACATCCTACACCAACACATAGTTGGGATATGTCACATATTTGTCTTATTTTGTTCTTTCTTTGTCCTTTTTTTAGTCTCCTTCTACTTTTTCCCCCTTGGAAGTATGCTGGTTCCCATGGAAACAATGATGTTATGGGTATGGACAGAGCTCCAGTGACGTCCACAAGTTCAGTATAAAAGCGGATTTATGTAACAGTTGGTGAAATGAAGGAATTGAAGGGATGGCTCTGCATTGCCACACGTGTGGCATCAGGGCTGCTGTGCCAAGGAGGTTGTGCTGGTCAGACTAGTTCACACTAGAGGGGGAAAGAATGACAGGATAGAGAAGAGGAGTTCCCAGACTCATGGAAAGATGGATGAGGATAAAACAAGTCCCAAGCATATATATCCATATAATTTTTTAATCTATGTTTATTATTTATATTTTAATATTGATGTATTTCCTTGAAGAGCACCTCTCATCCTCTGCTGCTGGAGCAGAGGGTAGATGAGATACAAGGTACTGACCCTGGGAACAGAAACTCCCACCTGCACTCACTGGAAGCTGCAGGAGCACAGCCTGATCCTTGCTGCTGCCGCAGCCCCAGGATGGAGGCACTAGCTGACAGTGCCTGGCTCCCTGGCCAGGGAAGGAGATCCCCTCTGAGTCAGACTTGCCTGAAGTGGGGAAGGGATCATAGTCAGGAAGCTCCTACAGGCTTCAAAACCTGAGCAAATCAGACATATTTCCTTGTTTTTGCAAACCTGTGATTTAAATGCCTTCCTAGGGCAGCACACAGATGGAGGGGATGTCTCTCCTCCTCTGCCATCAGTCCCCAAGGAAGAAGCCTGAACAGCTTCCAAAATGAGGCATTGCCATGCCCATAGACATGCCACCTTGAACCCCCACTTTCCCACAGAAGCTTGGCTGGCAGGCACCACAATACACAGAGCCAAAACCTCCAAAAATCAATGTATTAATAAAGCCAGGGAAGTGACAGGCTGATTACAGTCCCACTGCATCCCAGGGACGTGCCTGGGAGAACAAGCCTGTGCTAATTGTCCTGGCAGCTCCTCTGCTTCCCTTATGATCCCTGACAAGCTCACTCTCTGCTCCCACCAACACTGAGTTAACCCTTCTTGGCCAGTAAAACTCTGTGCCCACACCTGCAGAGCCAAAATATTCCTTGTGGAGTTGAAGTATTCCCTGTGAAGATCAGCACCCTGCCTGTCACAGGTGAAACAGGGTCTCTGCCTCTCTCCACAGACCTCCACAGCCACATCTCACTGGAGGATGCAGCCCTCTGAGCCCCCAAAATCCCACATGAGCTCAAACCAAATCCCAGCCTATTAAATATACACAAAGTAAGTGCATGAAAGATCCCTCCAGGGCAGAGAATGTCATCGGGGCAGTGCAGGAGATGGGATAGGACTGCAGGATCACCACCACCTCTGCTGATTAATCCAGCACAACCCTAATTACCCAGACCAGTGGATGGTAGGATAACACTGAGTGAGGACCACAAAACCTGGTGAACATGAGGAGAGACAGTAATTACAGCTTGTCTGCATGTTCCCTGCAGCAATCCCAGCTGGATCTTGGGCAGAGGGAGAGGGAATTCCCTCAGCTGACTGAGGGCCAGGGGAAATCTTGGAGGATGAGTTCTTGGTGAGCAAGATAAACAACCCCATTTTACATCCCAGACACATGACCTGTTTCTACCCTGCCCCAGCCTTCCACTCAGCCCATTCCCATTCATCCAGAGACTGGGCAAGGGATGCTTATGTGCAGACCGTGAGACAGGGAAATCATGGCACAGGGTAGGAGGCTGGGAGGGAACCCTCCTAGAAAGGCAGAGCATCCCACTCTGAAGCAGAGCACAGCCCTCACCAACAGACCCCACACTACCAGACCCACAGTCATCACCAAGAAGTCCCAAAAGGCAAATAGGAATGGGGACTTTCCACAACGTCTTCCATACACCCTTTCACCAAGCAGGGAAATATGTCCATTGCACTGAAGCAAACACCTTCCAAGACCCCTAGAAAAGCTCAGGCTCTGGGGTTTGTCCATTTGCACTCCCCAAATGGGTAGTGTGGGACTTGGGGGAGGAAAAAGGGAGACAGGAGGAGAGGCAGAGTCCTGGCTGCAGTGGCTCCAAGAGGAGCCAAAAGCATCCAGCTCTTGGCCACATCTGCTGCAGCTGTGCCCTTCGTGTCCCCAGAACACTATTTTGATTGCAAAAGGGTACAAGCTCAAAGTCCCTGAGGAAACCTGGCCAAAGCTTACAAAAAGCTCAGAGGAGAAATCCAAGGAGAAACCCAGAATAAATTTAAGACTATGGAACGAGCCAGGGCAGAAGGGCTGAGGGTCCTTTATCATCACTTCTGAAGGGTCCAAATGGCTTAAAGCAGAGTTGAGGGACACAGACCCCCATGGCCCCACACCTTCTCTTTTCCCTTTCACTGCTGCCCTGACCTGGGGACACTGGCCTGGGGGGTCCCCAGGAGCTCCTGAGGGCAATGGCTGACGCTGTGATTGGAAGGGTAGGTGAGGGAGAGCATCTGAGGAAACCTTTCCCTGGGAGCTGTGCCTGACCAGGGGAGAGCCAAGCCCTTCCCGCTTACTGGTTGGCATTAGCTGATGCTGGGTACAAGTTTTGGTTCAGAATGTTGCTGGAGAAATACAGCCTTGGGGCGACTCAAACCACCCACCAATTTTTGTGTATGTTTTCTTACCCGGCTGCAAGTTGCAGGAAAAAGAATATTAAAGAGATTACGTTTACAAAGTCTGAACATGAAGATGATTTTCCAAATGCCTTGCTAAAGTGTTTCATTTAGAAACTGAGCCAATGTTTCCTTTCTTTTAAAAAAAAAAAAAAAAAATCAATGTAAAATACAATATTTTGTTGCAGGTTAAGTACTAATTAGACTGGAACCATCTTACACACTTTGGATTTTGAAGTCTACGATCAATAAAAATAAGAAAAATAGCAGTTTTCAGTGAAAGCAACACAAAGCTTTCACAATGGTGATGAGTGGCAGGGAGGACATTCTTCAGGTGGGGATGTGGAGGTCAAAGGCTACCCCCGCTCACAATCCCTGCCTTTTCCCCTGCATGGAAGAGGCTGCAGCCAGTCTGTGACTGCACTGGGAGATGCTAGTCCACCTGACTCAGTTTTTGAGGTGTCTACAACGAACACTCATCTGTGGGAATGGAAATATCCCAACACAATGTCAAAATCCTGCGGTGACTAAGATCCATCCCAGGCTTATGTGGAACAACCAGGAGCAGGAAGCTGCTCTCTGCAGGGCTAAGCCACTGTGGGCAGCGGGGGCTGGTGCAGGTTAGGGGGCTCAGCAGGGCTGGGTGTTTGGTCTAACTGAACACTGCAGGTAAAGCCATGGCAGGAACTCATGCATTAGCATCTCACTGGCAGAGGAGAAGGGAGGTGGTAGAGGAAGGAAGAAGAAGGAAAACAGGGTTTGGATGGTGCTCAGTATGGGAGCCAAGCTCTGCTGTGGCACTGGCATGGACACAGGGGATGCCACCCCCAAACACCTCCCAGTCTCACACCCCCACATCGCTGCAGCCAGGGCAAACAGGGCAAGACCAGCATAAAAGCAGGATTCACCCCCCATGCTCCAGCCCAAACCTTGGCCTGCACTCAGATGTGATGTCCTATACATGCCACACTCCACTGCCCAAAAAACAAAGGTAGACGTGGAGGGAAGGTGTACTGCCCCAAGAAGCAGCAGGGGCTTCACTGCAGGGTTTGCATGACAGATGTAGGATTAAATATTTCAAGTATTAGAAAAGATGACAAAAGCAGCTATTTTGTAAAAGTTAAAGTACATCCTATGGAATTTGCTTGCAGGGATGCCACTGCCCCTGGTTTCCTCATCCCAGGCAAGGACAGCAGCCAGAGAGGGGCACAGAGTCAACCACGTCCTCTACTCCTGCAATTCCCCCCCAGTAACCTGCTTGCTGCTAGTGGTAGCCCAAGTGAGATTCTGGTATTCCCAGGGGAAACAGACCAGTGCAGCCTCCCCTCAAGGCAAGGAAAGCCAAGGAGAAGGACAAAGCCTGGCTGGCAGTGGGGGCAGCTTCCCACCTTCCCAGCAGTCACAGGCAGTGCTCCAAAGCTTCCCGGCGGTTTGGGGCATCACACCAGTTTGATGCTGTCAGCTTCATGACAGCGTGTTGATGTCTCCTTGCAAAGATGGGAAGTGGGAACAGACAGGGAGTGGGGTGAGCACAGGGCTGGCTGCCTAGAGTGGCAGGAAAGGGGACAAGATGGGACATGGCAGCAGGGATGCTCATCCTGCTCCCAGCATTTGAAGATCCCTCTGGGTATCCCAAGGATGGCCACCACAGTGAGGGGGCTTTTCTTCCCGAGGTTCGGGTAGACAAGCTTGCCAGGGGGCAGGGATATGCACTCATGTGGGGTAGCACCCACAGGGCTGAGGGGTGCAGAAGACTGTCAGGGAGAACCATTCCAGTGCTGCCACCCCACAGTGGCACTGGCAGGGATCTTGCCAGTGCCCTCCTGCTGGCATGACTTAAGTGGGAATTTATTAAACACAAAATACCCTATTTAATTAGCGTCAGGCTTCAACAGCAGCTAACAATAGCCAGGAAGCTCAGTGAGAGGATGGCAAATCATCTGTAGTGCCTTGAAACGGTTCTGGCAGCAGCCAGGGACCAGCTCCGACCCCTATGGCTCCTCCTGTGCTGGCAGCACTGACAGTGTGGTGTCACAGAGTCAAACCTCTACAAAGGGAGAGCAGAGTCTGAGCCACTGCCACCTCCTAAAGCCTGTCATCTGTGTCAAAACCTGGTATTTATAATGGATTTATTTCATTCATTCATTCCTGAGAATAAGTCCCAGCACCTGCTGGGTGCCCACTGGCCTGGGAGCTTCTTGGTGTTGGAGAGAAATCAGGCAGAGAGACCCTGGCAGCTGTAGAAGCTCCATTTCCACATCCCTTCTGCAGCTCATCTTTACTGAGACAGCTATGAACAAGGTCAGATTGAGCACATTTAGGTAGAAATTGTTACTTTGGGGGTCTTTATCCTGCCAGAGGGGAGTGGGTACCTTCAGTGAGATGTCCTGACCCTCATCAGCAACTGCTGGGCTGGGACAGAGGTGAGAAACATTCTTGGCACTCAGCCCCCTTTAAGAGGCAAGTCATCCTTTGCTCTCCAAAACCTTTACTAGACCCTGCTTCTGCAGCTGGATCTGGCCCTGCACACTGCTGTGTCCTGGAACAGCCCCAGGCTGCTCTGGATAAGCCTCACTTAAGGCAATTGGTCACTTCAGGAAACTTAACCCAAATAGTTTCTATTGCTTTTGATCTCCCAAAAATCTTCATGAAAAATATATGCAACTCCCCAGGTTCCCAATCTCCTGCACATCACCCAAACATTTCTCATTTTAGCTTAGGAAAAGCAACAAGGATGACCTTTGGTATTCCAAAATATCCTTGGAGATGTTCAGTCCCAGCCCATTCAATTGCCTCCTCACTGGGTGCCCAAGGCCAGCACCACTTGCTTTGGTGCTCAGTGAGGACTAACCCACAACCAGCTAAAAGCCACAAAGAGTCCTGATATTCAGGCACTCACAGCCCAGCATATAATCATGGGATCAAGGTGAAAAATTCTGCTCCAACCACCCACAAGGATTAGCAGGCAGGGGAGAGGACACAGCTCAAAGCTAGCCCTTTGGTTTGGCACACCAGGAACACAAAGGGCACTCCTAAGTCCAGGTCTGGACTCAAACCTCAGATTTCTTTCCCCTTTTCTTTTTATATTGCCCCCCTCTCTGCATGTGACTCATCCTTAGGCGGCATCTGCAGCCAGCACACAACTCCTGATGAGCTGCTATGGATTGACTCCATGTGCTGACAAGCTTAGTGGGGAATAAGGGTGCCTTGTTTCCGTTTCAGGATCCGCGTGTCCCTTCACATGGAGTTAATTAAAAAGAGCTCCGGGTGTAGGCAAGCCCTCCTCAAGCCCCTGCACCTACTAAGGGCATGAAGCTCACCACATCCCACCCCTGGCACCTTCCACATCCCCACCCCAGACTCTGGGTGACACTCAGCAGGTGTGACAGGGGGGTTGGGGTGACAGCCCCAGGGAAGGACCCTGTACTCCTGCCCTGCTCCGCCAGCCCAGACACAAACATGGGCTCTCCCAAAACCTTTCAAAGGGCAGCTCCTCCCAGCCAGCAGCATGCTCTGGCAGGAGGCTGTAATGGGAGCAAAGAGCTTTAAAATTTAATGTGGAACAAAAGAATTTCCACAAAATAAAAATTGCAGTTTCTCTTCCATTAATAAGATATTACAAGAGTCACTAAAGAGGCTGTAGTCTTCAGCTCCTGCCCTTTGCTGTCCTGTCTCCCTCTCCATCACAGCCTCATTGTCCACTCCTGCTCCCTGTGCGCTTCTAACTCCTGCCCTCTGTGGTGAAAACTCTCTGAAATGGCCAAGAAAGCTCAAACTTCCCCATCTCAGCCCATCACTGGTACCTCTCTCTGATCCCATGTGATTTCATCATCTGCCCTCTAATGCAAAATGGATGTTCTAATTAATAAAGTGAAAAGCAACAAAAAAGCCAAAAATAAAGCCATCAAGCACGGGACCAATGTATGTTTGTCTCCTTTCTAATCCCATTATTGCTTTGAAATGAGCTTTAGATATTACTGCTCCCTCATTAACAGCTGCTCTGGTTTCCCTCCCTTTCCAGAGACTGGACCCTGATGAATTTTGCAGCCAGAAGAAGCGTTTTTTTAACCACAACAACAGCAACACTGACAGAGACTCAGATCAGAGCATCTCAAAGAGCTAATATTTATCTTTTCTCTAAGCCTGCAAGGAGACAAGATATTTGGCTGAGGAGAGGAGGTGCAGAAGTATGTGCATGCATGGAGCCGAGTGGGACATGGATGCTTTCAGGCACAATCCATTTACACCTCATAAAATTCTCATTGCTTTTGCCCGTAACAAGCACAGTGGTTGCACCAGGCCATACTAAAAATGCTGGAATATTCCGCAATGGGTGCCGGAATGCCGCTGTCTCAGTCCAGCTCAGGTCCGGGGATGCTCAGGAGAAAAGCACGTGCTTGCAGCCTGGGGTATCAAATGCCTCATTTTACAGTGAAGGAAATTTTGGGGGAGATTTTGATCTCTGTAACACTGCAAAGCGCAACCAAATCGATTCCCTCAGGACTCCGTCCCTCCTCGTGTCCCGGTACAGGGCAGTACTCTTGGAGGTCTCTATTCTTCTTACTGAGTGCTGAGCTAGAGAAATGCAGCCCTGGGGCTTCTCATGGAGAACTTTCAAGCAGAATGGCCTCAGGAAACTGCCCCAGGACCCAGCCCCTTCCCTCAGCTGAAATACCCTGCAGGTGCTGAGGGACCTTGCTGCAGTCAGGGGCTGCAAGGTTTCCCTGCTGCATCTCTATCTCTGCCCGCTGAGGAGGGGACATGTAAGGGCTCAGCACTTCATTTCCCCACAAGCACGCCATACTGAGGGGCTGGGGGCTCCAATCACCCCCCAGCCATTCCCAGCCCTCTGCCTGCTCTGACACTTCTGTTTTGGCTGTGAACAGTTGTTCTGACCGAGCTCAAAATGCTCCGGGGACAGCAAGCGCTGCCAGCAAATACATTAGTGAGAGCAAAGCAGCTGAGAGGAAGGAGATCAGCTCTGTGCATCTTGCCAGGCTGCTTTTCTTCTGCCTTCCCTCTTGGCAACTGTAAATAAGGAGAACTGAGCTGGATTAGAGGTTACTGTCCTGATCAAGGGGACTTCTGTATGTCCTAATTCATTTTCCCCTGATCTGCGGGAAATCTGTGCCACAGCCACAGTTCCTCTTGCCCTCAGTGCCAGCAGGTGCATTTCAGGGACTCTGAGCAAGAAATATTTCTGAATGACAAGAAAGCAAAGGCAGGTGGGTTTCCCACAAGAGTAGCCACCTGCAAAGAGGCATTGCTTCCCACTAAGCACCAAGAGAGCCAGGCGGCCCTGCTGGCAATGCCCATGGTCCTGTGGCACAAAGGATCATGTCCAGACTGAACAAAATGGGGAGGGAGCAGAAAATCATGCATGGGACCATCAGACAGCAAGTAGAAAGCAAAATGCCAAAGCCTGGCTGCCTTTCCCCTGCCAGTGCTGCTGGGTGCCCAGCGCCTTGCTCTTGCTGAGGACAAATATTGTCCTGCATCGTGGGTCCCCAGGGCTCTGGCAGGGGCAATCAGGCAGGAATCTGCCAGCACCAGCAGTGACCAGAGGAGCTGGGTTCGTGCTTGAGCCCTGCCTGTCACACTGTGAGCCTCATCCTGAAGCAATGCAGGTTTGGGATGGAGGAGTCTCAGGGGCACCTGACAGTCCTGGCCATGCCCAGTACAACTACCCCTCTTCAGAGGAAGGTGATTTCATAGGAGGACAAAACAAAAATAAAGCAAGCTGTGGCATGCAGAGGAGAAGATGCAAGTGCAGGAGCTGACACCAGCCCTTGGTCATAGGAAATATTTATTACAATTCTCACTCACCAGACAGACTTTGATCACAAAGAAGGAGTTGGTGTTGTAGACACATAATTAAATTATAATTTGTTCTTGCACACAGAGAGGTGCACAAGCTAGCTCAGGGCTGTCCAAGGACGCAAAACACAAAGACAGGTATTTTGTCCTCTTCTCACATCACCACCCAGTCAGCATCTCCCCAAGGATCTCCACTGCCCCTGCACCACAAGCTGTGGGAAGCATCTTCCCAGCTTGGGCAGGCATTTTGGCAACAGGTCGCACTTCCCAGCACAACCCACCAGCTCCCATTTGTCCTCAGGTTCAACCTGTTCAGCTTTAGGATCCTAGCTAAGCCCACCTAATTCAAAGCTCCACTTCTGCAAGCATTTCACTGCTTATTCCTGGTGAGATTGACCCTGGAGACCCAGCACATTGCTCAGCTGGGAAAGAGAGATCACTTTTTTTTTCAAGGGATTTTGGGTTATATTTGGGCAGCAGGAGCAGGATGGGAGCTGAGACCAGCAGCCTTGACCCCACCACCACTGCAGCGGTGCGAAATGGTCCATGCATTGCATCCCTGTGCAATTCCCCACACCGTGAGCAGCTCAGCTGCTCAGGATAGTACACTCATTTCCTTCTTTTCCTTCACCATCTGCACTATTTATTACTAAATAAATTTCAGAGGTTGGGGTGTGATAACCTGGCTGAAAAGCCTGGATTGCTTTTGTTTCGCAGTCCCAGAGGGATCCAGCCCCTGTCTCCAAGAGCCACCAAAAGATCTGAACTCACATCACTACAGCAAGGCTGCTCCAAACAGAAATTTTCTATTTTTCTCTTAAGTTCAAAGAAATTCATATAGATTCCTTCTCATTAGTTTCACCTTATCCAAAATCTGAGCAAGGCTTGTGGTCACAGTGCCAAATTAAGGGAAGGAGGCTCTCTCTCCAGACCCAGGCCACTTTTGCAGACCTACAAAGCCTGACTTGTTCCAGGTTTCACCCTGGAGACTTGACCAGCAGTCTATTAAAATCAGGTCATTTATTTAGGTACTTAGATCTGGACTTCAAATAGCTAAAATTAGTCAGGAAAGTTGCACTTTCCAGGCTTTCTCATCCCATGTCTCAATTTCTAAAACCAGGAAAGGGAAGAACAATTATTTCTCTCCAACCCTTTCGAAAGCACTTCGAGATCTTCAGATGACAGCGCGATTTGGTGCAGACGTATTCATTATTCTTTCCCTCCATGGAGCAGTGTTAAATCTTTCTCCATATAAAGTAATTTTCTAAATTAGGTAAAGACGGTGATTTTTGCGCTGAGCACATGTGGATATTTTTATAAAATGTTTAAAAGTTCTTGTCTGACTTTTCCTTCCCTTGAAGGACAACGTACCGAATTAAACCCTTCTGTGACCCCGTTTCATTTCACCCTTGAGGAGTTCTCAGCAAGACTTTGCCAAAAAGTAACATTAGTGAGTTCTCTTCCTCACAGATCACAAACGGCAAAGTTTGGCCTCATGTGCTGTTTGGACTTAGTGGGAAGAGAGGGACTGGTGATGCTCTGGGACAGCCCCGACAGGGTTTAACACATTGCTTTTGCTATCCAGAACCAGACAGGCGAGTCCACATGAATCCCATAGGAACTGCTGTCACAAATGAAGCCTCCAGCTCATCTCCAGTTTCCATCCCTGCCTTGTTCTGCTCAGCTAGAAATGCTGCCAGTGTGGCTGTGTGGCCACTGGCTCGACTCCCCAAAATGCGCACCCTGATGGAATAACATGTGGTAGGTCCCAGGACAGAGAGAGGACACTCTCCTCACTCAGGTGGGCAGGACTGGGTGTCCTCACCTGCCCTGGGTCCATGGCTGGGGACAGGCACTCTCCTGGTGTGACCCTGAGATTAACCTTCAAAGTTCCCTCCTGAAGAGGGGATTTTTTTTTTCTCTGCTGATAGAGGGTTGTGTTGCTGGTAGTGATGTAGAGATGGGATAGATCTGCCCTTCACATCTAGTCCTTCACTGGGAAATTCACCCCCTATAGGGAGCCTGGTTGGGGACACACTCCCTGGCTCTGAGGCACAAGTGCAAAGGGAGCCCGGCTCCCCACACGGCTCTGCATCAGGAAAACAAGTTGGGCCCGAGGAAATAGGCCCAAAGCCAGGAGGACAGAAATGAAAAGGGGGAAGTGGCACTGCACCCACCAGGGAGCTATTCCTGCTAGGTGCTCCCCATGGCCTGCTGGCTGCACTGGGGCTGCAGAGCACAGATGGATCCTAAGCCCAGACAGCAAACACAGGAAAGGTCACCCCTGCTCAGCCCAGCAAGCTGGAGCAAAACTGACACTGTGTCAACAGGGAAAAGGTTTGAGCTGAAGCAAAATAAAACATCGATGCCAAGAAACGTGCCTGCACAGGGGTTTAGGAAGGTTCAGTATCTCGGCCAGCAGTGGGCTGGAAGGGGGGTCACAGAGAACACTTTGTCTCCAACCACCTTCAGGCTTTAAGTGGCAAAACGCTCTGGCTCTCCCTGTTCAAGGATGCTGTGCCAGGAACATGGAGGGGAGTATCTGACTCCCACCCTGCATCCCACCCAGCACTGGCAGTGAGAGGAGCTAGTAGTGCCAGAGAAGACCCCCAGGAAGACTTTGAAAGGGCTCCAATTGCCAGGAATGGGGCAGCCAGTGGCTCAAGATGTGCCTGGCTGCCAGCAGCGAGATCAGGAGCAGGGAGTGGGAACCCCTCTGACCCCAGGGGAACAAGCAGCTGTAGTGATAATAAACATGACCAGGGAGGATGTACAGGAGCTGTGTCCACACCACTGTCCCCTCCGCACATCCACCAGGACCCCTGAGCAGAAACCGAGTTGGCTCACCCCAGCACCACCACTTGGCACAGTACAGTTTTTGGGGCTTCCTCTGGTGCCCCCATTCTCTTTGGAGTAGAGATGATTCCTGTGCACACAAAACAGGACCCAGCACATTGGGAGGAAGGAAGGGACTGCAGATCCCCAAGGGACAGCATGGGGACATCAGGGACAGAGGATGGCCAGCACTAGCCCTGGCATCTGAATACCAAAGCAAAAGTTTCTTATCCTCCAAAACAACTTCCTGAGCTCAAATTTCTGTTATTTTTAACCTCACTGCTGCATTATAAATAACCACCAGGTCCAGTGCTTTCCTCCCAAGCCAGCGGCTGCGGGTTCCTACTCCAGCTGGGGCAAACTTTATGGCTTTAGTTTTCCAAGAGCTGATCCAAACACTTGGAGGAGAGCCAGAGAAAGGCCTGACCTGCAGAGAGAGGCCAAGGGAACCAGAGCTGCCCTGTGGAGCTGCAGGGTCAGGAGATGCTGAGACCATCCCTAGCAGGAGGGGAAGGGGTCACTGGGAATTATCTGTGTGTGGGTGGGAGAGTGGGTCCAGTGAGGGGAAGTTTCCCAGGAAATTCAGGCTTCTCCCATGGAGAGAATCCCAAAAAACATCTCAGTGCACTCATGTGCATAACTTGGTTTTCCTCCCCAAATTTACCACCTTTTCAGGTTCAGCACCCAGTCACATCCTGAGGATGGAGCTGACATGGAACAGCTTGGGTGCAGTTGATCTCCATGTCACTGTCACAGCCCTGAGCAGAGCTCCTCGGGGTCAGTGTGACCCAGGGGCTGGGCACCAGACCAGAGAGAAGGGAGGAAGGGGGGAGCGTGAGAGATGCTCACTCTTGGGGACAGTCCCACCCACTCCAGGGGACAGCATCTTTCCCAGACCCTGCCAGCATGCAGGGAGGGATGGGCAAGGGCTGCTCAGCTCTGCCAGAGCCTCTTCCCCCTCCAGCACCTGCGGCTGGGGGTGAGCAGGGCTCCCCAGGGCAGGGCAGGGCAGGCCAGGGAGGCTGCAATGGGGGGTTAGTTCCAACTGCCATCTTCGCATTTCCTATTTATGCAGCAAAGGTCACTCCAGCATCTTGGGCAATTGTTCTCACAGTCTGCAAGAAGATTAAAACCTCCCTGTTTGGCAGACACGAGCAGCAAAGGAATAATAAAAAAGAAGAAAAAACTAAACCACAACAACAACAAAAAATCCAAGAAGAAAATATTCAAGCTGCTCCAAGGCATAAAGTCAGTCCAGCTCTCAGCACAGTCCCCATGGCACTGTGGCTGCATCCCTCCCAGTCCAGGGGGTCCCCACACAGGCAGTCTGGAGGAGAGGCAAACCTTTTGTTGGCAGCACAGAAACTTCTCCTAGTGGAAGGTTCCCCAAAACGTTGGGAATTTCAGCCCCGAGCTGTTTACTTTCTGTATTTTTGCAGATTTCACTTGTGGTTCAGAGGAACTCAGGCACAATTAGAGCCACTACCATTCACTTGCCAAAGCCCAGCACAGCCACACCAGGACTCTCTGCCTAGGGACACCTTCTGTAAAACCCCACAGGGACAAAGGGCTCTGCCCTGCACCTCCTCTTTGCACAGGGTGATGGCTAATGCTAAGAGCTTCCAGGGAAATGCTTGTGGAGGACAGACTCCCACTGCCGATCCCAGATGCATGTTCCAGTGCCATCCTGGCAGGGGGAGCATCTGAAAGGAATGGGAGGTTGTTTTCTTGCACTGGGAAGATGAAGGTCAGATGAGGTGCTGTTGGATAACAACCGCCTCAGCAATCCCATCCTCTTCCAGCCCTTCCTCTCCTGCCACAAGATGAGAGTGCCCCATGCCAGGGCTCGGGAAGCAGCTTGGCTGCTGCACTCCCAGCTTTCAGGGGAGTTTTCCCCGCCTCTGGCACCTTTCCCTTCCACACTCTTTTCCCAGGGATGCCTTTGGAAGTGGCAGGACAGCTTGCACTTCCCACAGGGCAGAAGAGGCTGCTCCTCTCTACAGACACCAGTGCTCTCAGCAGGGATTTTCAAAGATGGCCTCAAACCTGAGGGCTAGGATGCAGCATTCTCTCTGGGATGCAGAGTTACTGCTTCTGTTGGACCCCCTGCTCCCTGCCTTGCAAACCAGATTTGCATCAGGGACTCTGCCCTGCAATGTAGCCCAAAATAACTCAGAGGACAGGTCCAGAACCTGTGCACTTTCCAGATATTGTACCCAAGCGGGGCAAAGCGGAACAGGACCTCAGCTGGCCTTGGTCTTTCTCTGGGAAGTCACTTGAGCAAATCCCACAGGCACTGGAGAAGATGGACCTGAACTCACGTCCTGGAAAAGGAATCAAGAATGGGGTGCCTGGGGTGGTTTGCACCCCAGCATGGCACAGCTGGACCGAGAGCGAGGTTTATAGAGCTCTCAGTCTGGAGAAGAGCAGCCTCAGCATTGCCTGACCCAACCCACAGCGCTGAGAACGGGAGAGCAGCAACCGCTACCAAAGCCAGGCAGGGACAGCCAGACAGAAGCCTGCACTCCACTCTGTCCCCTCTGCCTGCTCTTCCCTTGCTTCCCACGGGATCCTCCCGTCTGCGGGAGCAGAACAGATGAGAAAAAAATCAGGGATCGGCTGCAGAAAACAAATAATGAATTAAAAAAGACTGCAGCTGCTCATGGCAAAGCCCGGGTTCTCAGAGCAGCATCCCACCCTGCCGGGGGTCAGCCTCTCCCGGAGCGAGCTACGTGCCCAAATCAAAGGCGGGCGCAATAAGAGGGATCCAAGTAACGCACGCAAATGGGCGATTTGCAAATAAACAGAGCGAGCCAGCGGAAACGGCAGGGGAAGGAATGCTCTCCGCTTTCAGAAGGTTGGGATCTGCTGGTGGGCAGCCCAGGGAAGGAATGCTGTGACGTCTGTCCAGCTAATAAATTAGCGAGCTGAATAATTCAGGGCGAATTATTCGCCTGGTTTTCCTTCCCCTGAGGAGGTGCTGAGCATGCAGCAGGGACCGGGCAAGAGCCAGGGACCCCAGCGGGAGCCAGGGACCCAGGTGAAGCATTCGCTGCCAAATGCTTCCAGGCAGGGCCCGTATTTGGGCAGTTTTCACCCTGTGGTGGAGCAAGTGGGGAACAACAGAGGCTGGGATGTCATGCCAGGAGATGTGGCAAGTGCTGGGGACCACACACAAGTTCTCATGATCGGTGACAGCTGAGGGCACGGCTAATTTGGATCACAGGCTGTGTAGTGCCAGTGAGGGCCAGGGTGGGCAGAGCACTCTGCCTCTTGCACTCAGCCCCTGAGGCCATACCTGCTGTCCCACTGCCGGCTGCTGCTCCCCCAAAAGTGGGGTAATGCCCACTGATGACACCCAGAAACAGATTCACTGCATATCCCCCAAGGTATCCTGCAGACCTTAACCCCCAGCCTTGCATGTCTGTGGGGAGTAAGTGGAATCTGGGTCTCACATCCCCCATCACCCCACAGTCTGTCCTCTCCTGGATCAACCCATCACCCCACAGCTCATCACTTTTCAGGCTCTCTCAAACCAGAGCCACCGCACATGCAAGTGAGCAAAGAAGCCCAAGACTCTGCAGGTACAGAGCAGGATCACTGTTCTACCCCGTGCAATGAAATCTCCCCAAAACACCTCAACTAGGGAAAAAACTTGAGCATGTGTTGAGAGCAGGGGGGAGCGTGCAGGAAGCACATCCACCAGCAGCCTTCCCGCCCCCCAATGCCTAGCCCCGTGCCAACCCAATCCCCTTGGGTTTCTTTCCCTCTTTAACAAGCTGTTGCTCCCAGGGAGTGGTTTCCTGAGCAGTGACGTGACCCTGCTCCCCAGAGAGGCAGGGACAGCACTGGGATTCATTCTTGGGGCTATAAAACCCCATGGCCAGCCCCAGGCTGGGTTTTCTCTCCATCGGGCCATGCTGGGAATCCAACAGCAGAGAGCAAAGGGCAGGAACTTCCCCATCAGGCGCCCATCATCCCCATGAGCCTTTCATTCCAGCAGTGATGGAGAGGAAGAGAAGGAAGATGGTGATGTCCTGTGCTGTCATCACAGCAGTAAAGGGACACATGAACACGGCAGAGGCTCCAGCTCCATTGGTGCTGGCAGGAGGATGAGGGTCCCAAAGTCACGGCAAAAGGTGGAACATGGATGATGTGGGGACAAACTGCAAAGTTCCTGTGAGGGTGCAATGTTTTTGCCCCACCATTACTGAAACCCAGAGTGGTGCCCTTGGCCAGTCAATGGACTGACCATGAGTCCACAAAGGTTATTTTTAATAGAAACCAGCAAGTCATTAAAATCCAAACCTAAAGCAGTGGCTCCATTCTCAGGGACACACTGGGGTAAACTCAAGAAGGAAATGCTCCAGGACTGAGCCAAGCCCAACTCTGCCCTGCATCTTCAAACAACTCAACTGCCACAAAGAGCCTCCAGCAAACTCCAAGTGGGGAGCAGGGGAAGGTGACCCCTGAGTGACCCATGAGGAGGCCATCCCCCCATGGCAGGGTCCAGTCAGGGAGACGCTCAGAGGAGAGTGCAGCAGCAAGCAAGAATGCTGCCAAATCTGGTGGCATAAACAACAGCCAGGTTTATGAGGCCTGAGGGACCAGGGAGAGGCTGTTCCACTACCAAATCCCCATTTTCCCGGGGAAATAGCAGGTGCTGAGGAACAGCGGCTGCCAAGATACAGTATTTATATACATGCCTATGTATTTTAAGAAGTAAAATACAAAAATTGTCTGTGTGAGAAAAAGAAAGGCTATGAGTGGTAGGAGAAAAGCCAGAGAGCTGCTGGTTCCCGAACATACATTCCACTTCACTGGTTTGGAATGATACTCTCCCTGCCACTCCTGCATTGCTGATGGGGACAGGATAGACTTCTGGATTTCCAGAACCCTCTGTGATCCCAACCCCTTTATGCTGCTTGCATGCAGGGAGGCATTCCAGCAGAATTGCAACAGAGGGACAAGCCAGCAGAGTCAGCTACCCACTGCAAGGCTGCTTTCATGGGGTCTCCCAGCTGGGCTGCAGGGACCTTTGGGGGGACCATGGCAGCAGGATGGGGGACACAGAGACACCCAATATCCACCCCATGGGAGTGAGATCACAGGGCTGGCTCAATCCTTTGGGATGTCCTCCTCTCCCCACTACCACCTCCAGGCAGGAGCAAGCACCCCGTGCAGCTCAGCACTGTCCCTCTGTTGCAGGAGGCAAAGAGGAACATCAGCCTCCTTGTCAGGGGTTTCCATCACACACCTTCCCCTCCCTGGGTGGCAAAGGAACTCATGAGGCACATCCACTCTGGAGCCATCATCCAGGAGGAGATTCCAGCACCAGCTGCTCCCCTAGGGAGGAAGGGGAGAACTAGGACTAGGGAAGAAGGCCATGCACAGAGGGAACGGCATGAGAAAACCAACTGTCAGTTATGCCAAGTTGTGCAACACTTGAAATGTCACTGCGGGTTCCTCTTTTGTTCCCTTGGCCCCAAGCAGGAAAGCCAGACCCCCCTGCCAACGGGGCCCCCTGCCCTCTCCTCATTTCATTTCCAGCAAAGCCAAAGCCTCTCGGGTTTCCCCACAGCATCACCACTTCAGGCGCCTACTGCCAATGGTGCATGCCAGCAAGGGTGAGCTCGAGCCAACACGACCGTGCCCAGCCCTGGGAGTCACGGCAGAAAGGAGCCATCCCCTCCGACTGCTGCCGGCACACTGCAACGCCTCCGTGCCCTCCCGTCCTGCCTCCCTACTCTCTCCAAGAAAAATAGTTCAGCTTTTTCCTCCTTACAGGCAGCAGCTCCTCTGCATATTTTCAGTGGGTGAGCAGCAGCTCAGGCCGGTAGCGCTGGAGCAGCAGCCGCTTCATCCCGCACCCAGGGCAGCAGTGATACTCATGACGCCTTGGGAGCATTCCCAGGTGTCCCTGTCCCCAGATCCACCACTGACCCCGTGTTTAAAAAGCACTCAAAACCGGGGCAGATGAGATGGTGAGCAGCAGCCCCAGAACTGTTATCCACTCAGCAGCCCTCCTTGGAAAGCAAACACAGCGGGAATCGTGCACCAGCTTAATTAGAGGGGAGAGAGGCAAGTGGCTGCAAACCGGAGAGGAGCCTCCTTAGAGGTTACACAACAATTTCTTAATCAATGGAGCTGCTCCGCAGAGTGCAGCCGGCAAAGCCGCTCGGGTTTGGCCAGCGCCTGCTCTTGGCTGCAGCCTCCAGGCTCAGGTTGCCGGCAGGGTGGGTGCGAGGCAGCTTCGGCAGCGCCTGTGCGGCAGCAAACAGGGACATAAAGGGAAATGACAGTATTTACTCTCCACTCTCCAAAACCATGCGTGCGAGGGGTCTCCACAGCCCTCCCAGCGCCAGTTGCCCCGACCCAACGCAACATGTATATATTCCTCTATGCATGGAAGATGCTGTGCCATCAGCCTCTCCAGCAGTGAGGAACTGCTGAGGAAATGGGGCACACAGCACCCTGTGAGCAGTTTCCCCAGCAGGGAGCCTGCCTCGGTAATTTTAGAACATGCCAGTTTGCTAAAGCACTCTCTGCACCTCCAGCAGCAGCCTGCAAGCTCCATGTTCTCCCCAGCTTTTATTTGGGCAGGCGTGGGCCGGCTGTGAGGAGCGAGGAGTGCCCGGTGATGCCAGCTCGCCCAGCCAGCTGCTTCCCCGGCTGTCCCGGCAGCTGGAGTCGTGGGAACACACCAGAAATCGCTAGAAAAGCATGAAAACATAGATCACATTTCTCATCTGCAGCTCAGGATGCGGCTGAAAGCAAAAAAAAAAAAAAAAAGCCGCTGTTTGCGCCCATTCTAAACTCACTGTGTCGGTGCTGGTTTCACAGACTCCCTACCAACACGAAGAGAAAGAATAACCAAGGACAGAGGCTGAAGCACTGAGACCACGAGCACTTCCAGGAGCTCTGTTTGACTCCCAGGAACACATCTGGAGCACAGTTACACCAGCACTCGAGCCCTGACACCCCTTCAGCACCGCAGCCTGCCCGTGCTGCTGCACCCGCAGGGTATGCATCCTGCAGGGGTGCATCCCGCCCCTGCCCTAGTACCCAATGGCCTCGCAATCTGCACCATCCTCAGCCTCGTGCTGGTCACAGCAGCTGGTGAGATGGCAGGAGGAAGAGACGGAGGAAGCTCCCACTGACACGCTCAGCCAGAAAACAGGCTTTTTCTTCTACCTTTTCATACACATAGTAAACCCCACCTATTTAAAGGTGATGAGGTATTTCAAGCCACACTCGTTAGCACCTGCTGCTAGCTCTCCGAAGGCACCGCTCATTCATCCTGTCTGCCCACGCCTCCTCAGAGGCAACAGCGGGAGGGGCTGGGGGGTCCCCAGGATCTGTGTCATCTTGCAGCGAGCTGGCATGGGGACACTGACAACAGCCTCCTGTCCCTTCTGCTCCTCCAGCCAGGCCAGGTGAGACGCCTGGTGAGACCCGCTGTTTGAGCACCCTGCAGAGACCTGATGCTCTCTTCTCCCCCACTGCCCAAACAGGGCAGGATCAGACCCCGTGGGAGCTGCCAACAGCATTTTCCCCTTCCCCCTCCTCCAGCCCAGCTGTGGTGAGGGGCTGTGGGAGGTGGGAACGAGGCAGCAAAAAGCATCGAAGGTGGCACCAAACCCAGCCATAAATAATCTCCTGAGCACAGCCAGGTTTTAGAGCCTTTTCTTCACCATCCTCCAGCAAACCTGAGAGTGTCCTGGATTCCTAACCTGGAAATGAAGTGAGATGGTGGAAATAGCAGTGACTTTCTCCCCTCCTCTGAAAGGATGGGGGAAAAAAGCAGCACCATTAGGGCAAGCTGCAGCCTCACCCAGCTACATGGTACAGGGACAGTGTGACCCCAAGAGGACTCAAACCACAGCTCCTCCACCCCCTTCCTATCCCAGAAGATTCCATCTCACATTTAAGACACAGGATTGCCAAAAAGATCCTGCCTCACGTCACTTTTCCTGTATGCCTGGAGGCAAATCATCTCATCTGCCATATGCATCAGTTCAGTGTATAAAATTTGTGGAATAATAACAACGAGGATTTTTTTCCTCCTCCCTGCCGTGCTCTCCAGCCTGCTGGGAGTGCAGACTCCCCAGGAAGGCATTGGCTGCCTCCACACTGTGTTGCCCAGCACAGTTGCACCCATGGGTGCCACATTACACAGGCACATGCTGCTGCTCAGCCCGGCTGTCCTCAGGAGATAGACCAGGAAAAACAACCCACGCTCCCCACCTTCCCGCAGGGTATTTAACACTAACGTGATAATCCCCTCTCCCCACACATAGATGGGTTTTCTTGGAAGAGCAATAAAGGAGAATAAAAATGTGAGTCTGGGAATGCTGGACATTTGCTAAGCCACCACCCTGGAAAGGCTCAGGTGGCCAAAAAGTGAGGGGAGGGATGTCCACAGCTCCCATCCATCCTGATGGGGACCTGGGGAGTTAAGTGCTGCTTAGCACCTTGGCTGCAGCCCACGTTTCCTGGCTGGGAATCCTTCCCCCCCAACTCCAGTTTAACCTACTCTAGCCTGAAGAACTGGTGATGGAAGTGTAGTAGGTAAGGGTCCATGGTTTGGGGGTGCAAGTAGATTTTCAAAGGTTCCTGCAAGGCTGGAGGCAGAATAAACAGCCAACAACCAGCCTCAGCCCACAGCATCCTTCAGGGCTGCCAACAACTCTGCCAACACCAAAACTTCTGTCAACAGTGAAGACTCTGCCAATACTGAAACCTTCACCACAGCAGCAGCTCACCTCAGGCCAGCTCTCAGCGTGTACCAGCCCTTGGTGGGGATGTGCTAGTTCAGTCACCCAAACCTATTGACCCAGAAGCATTAATTGGTCTTCACTGCTCAAATACTGACCTCAATTAGAGACACTTTTTCTTCTTTAGTCTTTTTTTTTTTCCCTTTGCTGGCTCTGCTAGTTTAAATACCAGAATATCTACAGTGGCCTTAGGGAGATATGGTGTTAATGGTACATTTGTATCTCATATATAGCCAGGCTCTTCACAAGCAGGTCCCTAAAAAATGGGGGCAAAAAACACCCATTGCAAGGGATGTTTGCTGCCAGCTCAGAGCTGCCCAGTCATTTAGGGGGTTTCAGAGATGGTGCTGCCATCTCTGAGTTCCAGGTTTAAACAAATCCCTGATTTGCACAGCACTCAGCTGGAGTGGTAGTTCAGTCTTTCCCTGGGAGTGATCCCATCCATGCTGTGCACATCCCAAAGGAGCACCACAGCTCAGTCTCTCTGCAGCCCACCCGGCCTCCAGCCCCGCACTCACCACGAGTGCAACAGCCCTTGAAGTTGCTCTAGTTATCTTTATTTCCTTTCACTGATTCCCTACCCACGGCATCCCAAGCCAATGCCCAGGAGAAAACAGCTGGGATTTCAGATTTAATTAAACCTCGCTGAGCAGGCTGCAACCTTCATCTGAGGCCGGTGCTGACGCCGTTATCACTGAGCCTCCTGCAGGCAGCAGGATGAGCCATTCCAGCACCAGGGAGCCAGACGGGGTAACTCTTGCCCAGTGCTAGCATGGGGGTACCTGCTGAACCCAGGGCTAACTCCCATCCCAGAAGCAAATACTTGTCAGGGTAAGAAGCCCAATAGTTGGAAATTTTATCACAATTCCCTATTTATTTGTTTATTCAGCAGGCTTTCTGCTGGTTGCGCGGAGGCCTGAGATCTCCAATCAGGGCACAGCACAATTGCAGAGATGTCTCTTTGCTGCCAGCCCCAACAGCCAGAAAAGCTTCAGCACAGATTTTCCAGTTTTAATGTTCATCCATCATGGCACCAGTTTCATGTCTGACCAATATGGACCCACAACCCCAAACTTTCCCACCAAAAACACCTCCCCCACAGCACCTGCTCTTGACTCACATTTATCTTCCCATAATACACAAACCACAGAGAAAATTCCAAAAGTTTCCAAGTTCTCCAGTCCTACTCAAAAAGCACTTGAGTAAAGTCAGAGCTCCCATTCCCCAAAACAACAGTGGGATTTGGACATTGCTGAAGGTGTCACTTAAGTTGTCCCAGCTCACCACAGACCAAGCAAAAGTGGTGAGAATAAAAACAAATAAGAGACAATAGGTAGGTCTGAAAGTTCGCCAAAAAAAAAGAAAATGAACCAGCTCAGCTCACAGCCTTTAAAACACCAAACCTGTAAACCTTCCTAAACCCATCATGTTTATTCACATGAATGTTTACAGAAACCAGGGATACTCCTAAGTGTCCATGCAGGCTTCCCATAACAAACACATTGCGACAGTGAGGGAGGAAACACATTTGTAAGAAATGCTCCAACAGCTCCAAACACATTAATTCCTAAAATTTTCAGCCTCTTAGTGGATAAATTTGGGGAAGGCTGCATTTGCTACAGCAGTTCAGAGCAATTGCTGCACCCAGCACCTGTAGACAACTTGACATTCACAGTGTTTTACACGAACCTCAGCACAGTGTGACCCTAGCAAGCCCTTCACACTTGCCAGCTACAAATCCTAATTAACCTGTAACAGCTCAGGCTGGTTAATGAGCTGCTGAGTAAGAAAAGGTAGAGGCTGCATGGAGAGACAGCATGTGTCCTGCTGCCTCCCCCTTGCTGAGTGCTGCCCACTGAGGAGGGGCACTCCCAGCCTCTACGCCTCATTTTAGCACTTAGAAAACCCCAGCTTGAGGATGAGGTGACTCCAGAAACCAGAAAGAGAACCCAGCTGTGAGTATACTGCTGTGACACCTTTCTGCCTGTGGTCAGGTGGTTTCCAGACCTGGGCATCTTTTACATTTCTTCTCATTTAGTAACCCGAAGCCTATCAGATTCAAATTAAAATTATTTTGCACCCCCTCCCCCAAGTCCTGCTGCTGTCATGAGGAAGACAAAAAATGGATAGCAAGCACCTTCCAAATCTTCATCAGCCTGGAAACACCCTACTGGACTGCCCCCGGGGCACCTGACATGCCTGATTCCCATAAAACCCCTGGTTTCCTGCAGCCCTTGGGACTCTCCTCCCCACTTTCACCCCCACTCCACCTCCCTGCAGTGGTGGGTTCACCTCGGGATAAACCCCACCTCCCAGAGCAGAGATCTAACAGAGGATGCTAAAAAGCTACCGGGCCGTTTCCATGGGTACGTGAGGCACATGTTGCTATGTGATACTCGGTCCGTTTCCATGGAGACAGCAGGGCTGTCACCACGAAGGGCTTATTAGTTGCCATGGCTATTAAAAGCCGTTTGTCCTCTGGGGACCTGGAAGGATCAAGTCCACCACCTTCCCCTTCTCTCTCTTTGGGATGGCACCAGCTCCCTCGGACCCCAGTGGGGACCTGGCCATGCAGGTCCCTGACACCACAGGGATGGGCGGCTCCAAGCTAAGCTGAAGAGGGAGCCCAGTCCTGCACTTTTCCATGGAAAACCACACATGCCCCAGTCCATGGGGTGCCTTCTCCATAAGTGGGGAAAGCATCCCAGCCACAGGCTTTTGCTGGTGTGGTTACAGCTGACACAGACCCTACAAAACAGGATGAGCACTCAGAAAGGCCCAGCTGCCATCTGGCAACAGAACCCTGTCACACCTGCCCACCAGCACAGCACAAAGAATCTTTGCTCTACTTTGCAGGGTGGATTTGGGATGGCCAAATCCATGTGTCACCAGGCAAAACGCCACAGAACTCAGCCCCTACAGACAAGGCAGTGCTGCAAAATACAGACGAGCATCATCCGCTCTCCTGTGGACCGCCCTCCTGCCTCCCTCAGCCTGCTGCAAACAGCCACACGGGGTGGCACAGCCCCTGCCCGCTACCTCCAAAGCCCATTTTTCCAAGCATGGAGAGCTCCTTTCTCCAGCCCCATGTCTCACCCTGCTCCAGCAGTTCATGCCACAGCCCTGCACCTACCCCTCCATCATCTCTAACTGCATCCTAGGAGTGGAAATAGAGATGCAAGAAAATCCTGGCTTTTATTTATTCTTATTTTTTTCCCCTTTAGACAGTCCTAGGTCCCATTTCAGAGCCCCCACGCTGCTTGGCCAGGACAGCATCTGAACCCATCTCCAGCCTATCTCAAATCACCTCCCCAAAAGGCCCTAAATAGGGTTTTATGCAGCTATATAAACCCTTATGGAAAATACTCACATGCTCTATTAACTAAATTAAGGGTATTATTTTCTCATCATTCTGTTAGATTTTCTAGGAAGGATGTAATTTTTTCATTTAACTCCAATGGACCAAAATTAAAAAAAAAAAACAAAAAAACCAACAACAACAAAAAAAAAACCGCACACCACAGCCAAAAACCTATAGAAAGGTATATTACCCTGCAGTGGAAAATTAGATTCCTCCTACACAATACTATAGGATGATTTAAATATAACATATAGGAATATAACATGTTATTAAATTGTATAGTATCTTTCTAGAAAAACCTACAGTATAGGATTCTAAAAATTACTCCCCAAACCTATTATGCTTCAATCTAGCCCAGCTGGTTTCCTTTCTATTACATGCTGCATTTTTTTCCTAAAAGGCTCAGGTTTTAATTGTGCCTTGAAATGCTGCTACAAAATGCTCCAAGAATGGCTCTAAACTCCTCCAGAAATGACAGACACAAGTGGGAAGCCACTGGCCTTGGGGTGGGATGGAGGTGGGGGTGGATGGGACTCTGCACTCTCCACAGTCAAAAAATACTATAATTAGCAGAGGGGAGAGGAGTCCAGTGAGGGCCCAGGTGGTTGGCTGCATGAGCATGAAACAATTCTATATTTCAATTCCATTTCTCTCTCAGCACTCACCACCCCAAATATTTGGGGTATTCAAGTAATTATTGATGCTCCAGCACCAGACAGTTATCCTCTTCCCCCCGTCCTTCAAAAAAACCACAAAAAGGGTTGCAGAGAAAAGTTGCCTGTAGCTGTTGCCATAGAGATTTTCCAGCTCAGCACAGAAACCCAAAATCTTATAAAAAATGGAAGAATTTAAGATTTTAATCAGTGAAAACACACGGGAGGCCAGGAGCATCAACGCACATCCTTGCCTTAACAGCAGGATGTGTTCATCCCTCGTTTAACAGCATCCTAAGAGCCAGCTGAGTACAGGGACAGAAAGGGAGAGGAATGAAAACAATGAAAACCCCATCCGCTTTCGAGTATTTTCTGTCCCCAGCAAAGCAGCCTCTCTCTGCCCAGGCTGATTCTGGACCAATACCCCACCGGCCAAGCTGCTTGTGTTCCCATTTCCTTCATCTGTTGCCAGAAAAAGAAAATAAAATTCAACAATACAAGTGAGGCAAAATATTTCCCAGAACCGCACTATTTCTCCCATAAACTTCACCTCGCCGCCAGCATGGCCAGTAGCGGGGGAGGAAAAACAAAGGAGAAAATTCTGACTTGTAGCACCATGAGATGTTTTTGTGACTGTCTTGAAATTGCTCTTTTCTGCTGCAACCTCCACTGTCACTCCCGACCCGGCTTCCACCGTGACCACAAATCAAACATCGTGGGATAAACTCATTGCTTTGGCATTTTCACTGCTTGGCAGAGCCCCAGCTCCAGTTGTGGCCACTGGCTAAGACAAACACGGCCTCGAGCACGCTCCGGCGGCTGCCTTTCCACTGGCAGCATGCTACGGCATGCCAAGGTGGCCAAAGGATCCTATTTTACCACCTTTTAAGCTTTGTGATGGGTTAGGGAGGTTATGGCATCCACCAGCAGCAGCTCTGTGGTTTCACCTGGCAGCAGGATGCGGGGGATAACCAAAGCTACAGAGCTGGGAAAAGCCTCCAGTGCCAAGGGGTGTTGTGTTTCATGCCTGAGGATACAGAGCTTGAGGAATAGTAAAAAAAAGGAACTTCAAAAAGGAGCGGTGTTGGCCCAGAAAATATTGTTGTATGAGCTCAGCTGCTTCAGAGCGATGGAAAAAATCACACAGTGGCCCGAAGGGGTGATGGAAGGACTTGGTGTGCGGGGGCTGAGCTTGAGACACACCACCAGCATCCACCCAAGGGGCCTGAGGGGAAGCTGGGTGGGAGTGCAGGTACCTGTGGCCATACCTCAGCGCCTCAAGCTGCTCCAAAGCCCTGAAGCCAGGCAAGGACCCAGATTAGGGGGCTCAGGTAACTGCCCCCACATTGCCCCAGCATGCTGACGTAGAGGAAAGGTTGCTGTCAGCTCCCAGCTTAGGCAGACTGAGGTGTCTCTCCAAAACCCCACTTTTATCCTCTGCTGCAGGTTTAGATGCCCACCAGCATGAAGGTTCATTTGCTTTCCACTAACTCCATCCCTGACAGCACTGGAAGATGCAGGATACATCCACCCTACCGCTAGCTCCTTCAGAACCCAAGAGCTGGAGTCAGGACCCAGCTAGCAAGGAAGGCTGTGGAGGGAGACAGTGTGGATAGGGAGTTACAGAATAAAGGAATCACTCCAGCACTGGCTTATCTTTGGAAACAAGATAATTTTGGCCTGAAGGTCACTGGGAGAGGAGTTTTGTGACTTCTTTCTGTGCCTTTGCTCTTCTTCCATTGCAAAAGCACCCCAGTGCAGCCATGTCCTAGGCTCTGCTCAGTCCGTGGTGGGAACATGTGTATGTACACACACACACAGTGAACAATTCTAAAACAGACTTGCTAAAACAGACTTGGAGTCACCCCAGATGCTCTTAGGGCCACTGCCAGGTTTGGGGCAAGGTCTCTCTTGCTCCTCTCAAGCCCTCTTTACTCTGGACTAAGCAGCCAGACACAGGGCAGTCAAGCACCTGCATAGCCTTGAGATACAGGGCAGAGGCATCTCCTGCCCTCAGATAAAGGCTATGGGGCATTCCCAGTCACATTTGCCAAGGCTCCCAGTGCCCATGCCACAGCTCCCAGCCCTGCCCATGCTGCCCCATCCCCCTTGAGTAGCTCCCTCCCTCTCCTGCGCTCTCCTCTCTTGCTGTGCCTGTGTGTGGGTGTATTTGGAAACGAGATCTTTCCAGCTGAACTGCAAAATGAAATGCAGAGATCACAACTCCTTGAATAGATTCAGTGCACACCTCCCCCCACCACCACAACCTCCAGCCCACCCCCCATGCAAAATCCAGGCAATAGTAAAAAAAAAAAAAAAAAAAAAAAAAGAGGTGAAAAAAAATCAAGGTGTTCAGCAGATGAAAATGGGAGACTTTTTTTGGGGGGGGGTGGGGGGGGGGGGATGGGGAGGCACTGCAAAGCATTTTCCTTTTGTCCCTCAGTTCACAAGATCTGCAGCTTGACCCTCACTTGCTCAACCCTCTGAGCTCCCAGAGCTGAGACAGCACGACTTCATGGAACTACGAGAAAAGAGAAAACAAAGCCCAGAACAAAGCCAAGCCCAGAACCCAGCTGAGATGTGAACATCCGCTGCTGGAGAAGCCAGAGCCCATTTACTGAGATGAAGGCAGAAGTGTCTCCACCCTCACTGCGGGTACCCCGTGCTGGCCTTGGGCTCCTCTGCTCTTCTTTTCCTGGAAAAAGACAGGATTCTCCTGTACTGCTGCTATGAGCAGTTTCTGAAGAAGCAGCCATGATTTGCCCACAGCAGGGGAAATTGCTCCCATGGGAACAGCATGTTGGTGTCTGGAGGGGGCTGCTGTGGGGCAGGATGTGCACCATCCTAAGGGACAGGATGCAAGGATATAACAGAAGCATCCTGAAAAATACCCTCACCACAGCAATGCCCCATCCAGGCAGCAGGGCCATGAAACAATGGGTGAGAGGAAGAGGAGAGTTAAGGACTCAGAGCACCATTCATGGCCTGGAGATTCCTGCACTAACACGGGCTGTGCCAGAGAACGGGTGAACATACACTGCTGAAAGGGGTGTCACACAGGCAGTGAGTTATCCCCTGCATAAAACAGAGCCCAAGAGGTAGAAACATCTATCTCAGCTAGAGGAAGGACATCCTGCCACAGCTCAGCCACACAGGGATTCTCCAGCTCAGCTTCACGAGGGGACCATGACAGAACAGCTTGGCCCTTGCTGCCGCCATCCAGCAATTTCCCAAGCTGCTGACCCTATGTGCACCATACCTGTGTGGGTACAAAGCCCCAGGACACCGAGCACACTGAGCTGTGAAATGCCCTGTGTCACCCCCATGGCCAGCATGGCTTGGGATGCCTGGGTCAGCCCACATCCACTGGGTCATCAACAGGAGCATCCATGCAACATCAAAGGCTGAAAGGAAAAAGCTCACCTCTCTCCCCAGGCTTATGGATACCCAAAGCCCTGGGTCAGGGCTACTGAGGGGCATGTATCTTATCTTCCCAAGCCATCTTTAACCCCCAACCAACTGCCTAAGGGGCACAAAATCCCAGCACAGGAAAAAAAGCATTAGATAAGATTATGAGGCTCCAGCTGTAATCCATCCCAATTCCAGAGCCAAGAAGTTTCACCTGCACCTCTCCTTTAAGTTGAATCAAGCTTCACACCTTCCAGTGCTGAGCCAGCCATGAATCACAAACAATAAAGCAATTTATATGAGGCAGAGACCTTCAAGATTTATGTTGTATGCTCTCCATATATGCTCTCTCTCACATTCCCCTCCGCACATGGCTGGGCCCTTTGTCAGAAGAATCTGGATTTTTGACCCTAGATGTCAGGATGAATCTCTGAAAGAACATCAGAGACAGACCTGCACAGTGATCCTGAGCAGATTATGGTCTCAGGGGTATATCCTGAGACATATTTATGGCCCTCCAAAGCAAGATAAGTCAATAATCACATACAGTAGCAGTTACAAGTCAGATATTAATTTAATTCCTTTCCTCCCTATCTGCCTGGATAAACATTAATTCAATGGAGCATCAGAGGACTCCATTATTTGTCATTCTTACTGGAGTTTGTTTTTTCCCATTAAGGTGGAATTGCTACAGACTGGCTATCTAGACATGATGGGTCCCAAATTAAACACATTTTGCATCCACCACAGGCACAGGGACCACCAGCCCAGACCTGGGATTTGTGTTATTAGCAGCTAGCACTGATGCGGAGGAGGCTGGTTAAAGAGCAGCTATCAAATGCACTTAGAAGCCTCATTCACACACAGAACGAACATTTTATTCCTACAGGCCCTGGGGCCAAACAGGAGCAGAGACATTTGTTCCTTTACACAGGATCCAGCCAACCCGGCCCTGGCAGTTGCACACCCACCGACAGCAGAACTCCTACCACCTTCTCCCTTCCCCAGAGCAGGGTTCTTCCCAAATCTAGTCTCAACCCAGAGTTAAAAATGAACCTTATTCATGATTAACATCTTTATTTGCATAGAGTGGCTGGCAGCTTAACACCAAATAAATGTTTTGGCAACAGGGTGGAAGGCAAGGGGGTGATCCCTGCCCTCCAGAAGGCAGCTTCAGCCTTGCCATGGGTTAATGAGCACTTTCTAATTGAATTAACAAATCATTAACAAACCCTTTTTGCCATCTGGGCAGGGGAGGGCTCTGCATTGGGCTGCTCTGGGCACCAGCATCTCGTGAGGGAGCACAGAGGCGGTCAGTAACGCAGGAGGGACTGCAAAACCTGACCTGATTAAGGTATGAATCACAGGAAATCCTGGAGGCACAACCCTCCTCGGGGGGGTGGCTGGGTTGCCATGGTGGGTGAATCTCTAAGTCCCCTTGCCCAGCTCCACTGCTGCTGTGGGTTTGCCTTCAGCCCCCAGGGTTAGGGAGCACCTTGAAGCTGGTTCAGGGATGCACTGAGGGAAACCTCTTGGAAGAGAACCAAATTAGAGATAAATGTAAGCATGCTTTGCACCGGGAACCCTGTAAGTGTGGGGCTAGCACCTAGATTACAGTAAATAAATCCCCTTTTCTTTATAAATTCATCTGTGCCAAGTTCCCAGCTCTCAGTCATCACCTGTTTAGCATTTTGTTCCCATTTTCAAGCCCTCTCCTGCCCTCTCCCTTGGATTTTGCATCGTAGCAGAGAGAGAGAGAAAACTGGGATTACATAGGTGACAAAAAAAAGCCCCAAACAGCCGCCAGTCTCTTGCACCTAGGAAACATGCTAAAATTCCCAACCGAAACATTTTAGGCACGGGATCCAAACCAACAGACAATTTCCATCTACTTGTGACTAAACCGATGAACTTCTGAGGGCTGAGTCACGGGCACGTCCCGGTCCCACGCACGTGCACACGGCCGCAGTTCCTTCCAGGACCTGCACCTCACCTCAGGCACGGGGTGCTGCTCCTGGCACCTCAACAGCCCCTTCCCCGTAAGGCACTAACCAGCACCACGGCAGCCAGCACAGAGAGCAAGTCTCAAAGCAAATATTCAGGCTGAAAAATGTGTTTTTTCCATCTGCTCAAAGCTTCCTTGCTGGGGCTTTGGTAGGAAGCAGATGTGAGAGCATCCCAAAGCACGACCAGTTGTTACCCATTTTGTTATATAAAACTATAAGAATTTCCTCCCTCCCCCTTGGTTTTTTTGGTGTTTTTTTTTTTTTTTTTTTTTTTTTTTTTTTTTTTTTTTTTTTTCTTGTTTGTTTGGTTTTGGGGTTTTTTTTCTGGGTTGTTATTTTTTTTTTTGGTTTTGTTTTATTTCTTAGCACCAGGCCAGATTCCTGGGTGAGAGGCCAAGGCTGGAGAAAGCCAAAGCCAAATGAACCCAGGCTGGGGGAAACCTCTGCGTGCATCACCATCCAAAGGGAACATTTCACATCTAGGTTGCTCAGCAGACAGCCAAGGCACCGGGGAAGGGAAAGCGACGATCTGGCCTCATAACAAACCCAGAAACACTTAGGCCTCCTAATTAACTAGGAAATTCAACCCTCTCCAAACCACAGTGAAGCTTCAAAGTTCTCCCAACCTGACTCTAGATGCTCCTTCCACAGTTCCCCAAGGACATCCCCACTCCCTCAGACTCTACTCCCAGTCAGCAAAGCTGCCAGGGGCAAAGGCTCCCCATGGGTCCTCTGCCAAAGGAAAAGTATTTCATGATCCAAGTGAAAAAGCCATCAGGGAGGTTCATTTTGGCCAAAGATTTTGTTCCCTTCCAGCAAAACAGTAGGAAAAAAAAAAAAAAAAAAAAAAAAGAGAGAGTTGAGAGAAACCTGGGCAGGGAGCTTGGGGTAATCTGAAACTTGGTCTTTTCAAAATGGGAAGAAAAAAAAAGAGTTTAAAATAAAAATGAGAAAGCAGCATTTTTCAGCACGACGCCAAAGCTTCTGCAGGGGGTGTGGGGTGAAAAGAAAGCAGAAAATTTTCTGTGCATCATAAAATCCTGGGCATTTCCAGACTGGCTCCAACAGCCCACACTACTGAACAGGGCAGAGAACACAAAAGCAGGGAATCTGATGGGAGACACATCGGCCCCGTGGATGAGTGGCAGCTGGGGTGGTGCAAGCCCATCCCAAATCCCCAGGCGCCTGTGTGCCCGTCCTGCCCTGGGCACGGGGGCCGGGGCACAGGCAGGATCTCCTCCCAGCCACGCTGCCCGGCCTCCTGGCCGCAGGTGAAAAGCAGCTCCATACGGGCCATTCACTTAAGAGCCGGACTCCTGATCCCGGTGTGTCCCTTCCAGCTCAGAATATTCTGTGAACCGATACCAAGCAAGTCTCCAGAGACGCTCCCCCACGCCACATGGGAGCAAAGTGTTCCGGATTTCCTACGAGGAGCCGAAGCAGAGCTGTCCCCGAGCAGCGCGGGATCCCCGGGCAGGACGGGGCCACCCCTCCCGGCCGGGATGACATAACCACGAGCTGCATGAGGCCGAGCCTTTTGTCTCTGAGCCGGGAGAGAGGGAGGGAAAGCAAGAAAGGAAAAAAGAAAGAAAACTTCTGGAAGTCATTACGATTCCTCTGCTCCAGTCTCCTTTTTGGCAGACAGCTTCCCTCTCCCCTTCCCTCCCCCCAAGCCCCCACTCCACCCCAGCCCGCTTCAAAATGCCAGCCTATGATTTTTAAATGAGAAAAAGCTGCACTGTACTCCAGCACTTGGATAAACTCCTACACAAACTTCCAGATGTGACACAACAGCCTGGAAGGGGGAATTCGCAAAAGAATCCTAAAAAAACACATCCACACGCAGGGAGCAAAGGAAGCGCCTGGCTGCCTTCACGGCTGGGCGATGGATGGGTCCAGAGATCGCTGGTGAGATGAGGTGTCACCTAGATTAGGATCACGCTGCTTCTGGCTCTTTCAGGGAGGCAGGGAAGAGAGGAATGCTGGCCACTGCGCCCAGCTCTGGGAAGCAAGCACCGCCTGCTGCTCCCGCTGAGCTCCCGGAAGGTTTGTAAACAGCAGGGAAGAGGATTTGCAGTTATTTGTCTCCTGGGAGGAGGGAAATAACCACAGCACCCCCGTCCTGCCCTTGCTAAAAGATCATGGGTCGAGATCATCGCGCAGAAGCTGAAGTGAACCCAGGGAGATGCCAGCACCTGCCCTGGGAGCAGCAGGATGCTCTGTGCCAGCCAGGAGGGCCAAGGGTCTGTGGGAGACCCCTTGGCCGGGCATCAGCCAGACAAGTCAGGTTTCTTTTCTCCCCAGGAGCCAGGGAAGGGACACAGAGACAGCAGAGGTTCAGCCACAGTGGGAGAAATTCTGTCTGTCCAGGGAGGGGTGGGAGGCACCAGCTGGCAAACTGGGTCACGGGAGAGAAACAAGCTCAGGTGCCCTGGGATGGACCAGACACAGGTGAAGCAAATGGATTCTGGCTCCTTTGTGGGGTTTTTAAATGAAAACGAGATCAGTTTCAGGTCTGACCTGTCTAATCAAAGCATTTTGCTTTGTTAAAATCAGAAGTGAGGCTCAAACAAATGTACAGAGGTGTACAGAGGATACCACATGCACTTGCCCCAAAAAACACATTCTTTTGATAACAACAAAAAAATATTTTTAACCCTGCATCACACTGAACTCTTCAAAGAGCAGCACAAGCTGTGTCTGGCTCTCCCCATGAGCTGACACGGCTGAGGAGGCAGTGAGGACACCCCAGTCTCCCACAGGGTGTCAGGGGTTCCAGTTGCCCATTGCCTTCACCTCAGGCATTCGCATGAGAAAGGGTACTGAGTGGCACTGCTGGGGCTGGGGTGCCCAAACCACAGCACAGCTCAGCAGCCTCGGGTCTCACCCCACCAGGCAGAAAGGTCCTGGCTCTGGTGCAGTCAGACATGCCCCTCCTGAAGAGCTGGATCCAGCCAGACCAGCACAGAGTGGTTCCCACACAGACCAGGGCACAGAGTGAGCTCAGCAGGGGCTGAGTGTGCCCTCAGTGGGGCCAGCACTGCCTTCCATAAAGAGCCAAGCTCTAGCACAGCAACTCCAGCCATCCTGTGAGCCAGCCTGGTGCCGATCTCAGCTACACCTTGGCATGAAGCCATGGTGATTCCAGACCCATTCCTGGAGGTGTCTGGGCATCTGCAACTTCCAACAGGATTTGGGGGCAATCAGCATCTCCCCAGGACCCAGCCTTGGTCACCCACCTCTCCCTGCTGGGGAGGCACCTGCTGGAAGAGTCCTCTCTATTTTATTGCAGACAGAAAGCAGGGCTGGTTTCTGTGACCGGATCAAGGAACATTTCTTTGCCAAAGCCGTTCCCAAAACCCAAATCCCAGGGACTGCCACAGAGCAGCCAGGAAGGATGGGAGCACTCCTCCCAGTGCCACCCAAATCTCCCCTTTCCAGAGAGGGAATCTGCAGAGCTGCCCTTCGCCCTCCAAACCAGGAAGAAAAACCAGGACTGCAGCCAATTTGGGTATGTCTCCCCAGGAATGGCACCTTCCAGCAGGTTTTTGTAGCGCCCCGTTGTTGCGTGCTGCTCTCCAGGCAGCTGCGCTCTGCAGGCAAGCAGGCATGGGGGATGAGGCAGTTTTCAGTACTACAATAGATATCACAGGCTCTTTCAGTTACACTGTTATTTCTCTATTCAGAGTTCTTAATGCCAAGTGGTAGCATCCTCCCCACTTTCTCCATCCCTGCTCTTCAATCACTCCACAGCTCTCAAGAAATAGCCTCGTTTCTTGTCTCTGATCAGAGAAGCGGCCTCGCACAGACCCTGATACAGCCTTTCATCTTCCCACCCTTCATGGTTCTTTCATTCTACAAGTGAAAGTCAAGTAACCAGCTTGCCTCCTCTTTTATCCCCCTCAGACACTCCTGTTTCTCCTCTCATGGCCTCACCAGCGTGCACACCAGGACACCCTGCATGTGCCACAGCCCTTCCCATCTCTGAGCCTGTGGGTCCAGCACTGTGACCACTAAACTTGTCCCTGCTCCTTCTTGCCTCTTGACCCAGGCAGTTTCCACCCAGGGAAGAATCTTCCACCCCAGAGCCACCAGGAATATGCAGGCTGTCATCGGTCCCCTCAGGTCCTCTTTGGCTCCCAGAGAGGTTTTCACTCAAAGAAGACAATGGAGTGGAGGGGGGAGACAGGTTGGCCATCTGGTACATGTTTAGAATTAAAAATCCCAAGGTTTCAGGCTCTGGAAAATTTCTGGATCAGGACAAACTTCATGACCTCTTTCCAGCCCTAAGGGAGAGGAAGAGCAGGAGCGAAACACAGTACCCCATATCTCTGCTCCAGACAGCAAGAGAAAAAGCTCCCTGGTCTAGGCAGAGGATGCTCTAGGCAGAAACATGGAAGAAAACCCTAAAAAAACACCTCAACAGGACTTGGCATTCCTGCTGGATACTCATCACCTCAACCATCACCCTCCTCTAACCCGGCCACAGGTACCACAGTCACACAAACTGCATGGACAGGGATATAGAGCAGAATCCTAGGAGTTCCTGCTGCACTTCAGGGGTACAAACTGTCCTTCCTGGGCAAGAGTGGGTCTTGCACATCCTCCTAATGCCCCATCAACAGTAAATTTTATCAGTCAGATTAGAGCACCACAAATCTGCCTGGAAAAGCCCCAGGCTCTGCATCTCCACAAGCACAGCTCAAACCAGAGTCCTCCCATACAGTTTCTGCAGGAGACAATGCAGAAAGGTAAAATCCACCTGAGAGAGCAGCAGAAGGCAGTGAAAGCTCCAAGCTCCCTGGAGCCGGGACAGGATTCACCAGCCATGTCAGCCAATGCACTATCACTCTTCTGCAGGGCAGCTGGTGGCAACAAAGACTTCCCAGAAACATGATTACATGGTTTTAACACTGGGGCATGAATCCTAGAACATTACAGCCTGAGAAGGACCACCACACTAAAGAAAAAAACCTAAAGGTAATAAATACAAACAAGAGCAGGCTCAGCTCCAGCACTGGAGGGATGAGCAAGACTGTGCCCTGCTGAACAGCCCAGCAAGTGATGGGACACAGTGCAGGTACCAAAGTAACTACTGCCTTCCTCTCATCTGAAAGCTGAATTGCTTTTTAGGGGGCTTTTGTGTTGTTTTAAAATAAACTCCCCCAATTCCGGGTCAGTGACCCTGAAAACAAACAGCTGCATGCAGCCACATGACTCAAAGATCCACAGCATCACTCTCGTGGCCCCAGGACTTCCAGCACAATCCTTTCTCTGTCAGTAACAAGTGAAAATTTTGCAACAAAAATCCCAGCTAGTGGGAATGCGCTTAATGCTCATCCCTGGCTCACAGTGGTGTTTGCAGGTTCCCACAATACCACTAATTTTCCAAGGACAAAAGTTAATCAGCTTGTTTTTGCAGCCACATAGGAGAAAGCACATTTCAAGCCACTACTGGGGTGGAGGATTTTACTGAAAACACAAAAACACGCAGGTGTTAACATCAGATTCAAAACATGATTTCAAAGATTAAAAATTGGGGGGAAAAAAACCAAAACAACAACAACCAAAAAACCAAACCAACAAACAAAAAAAACCCAGAGAAAACAGAGGTACTTGGAAACATATTTAAACCAGCAATCATAAATATTATTTAAATATTATTAGTCATAGTAGGCAACAAGAACACACTGACTTGCAGCCTGTCGTTAATATTTCTTTCCAAAACAGAAGGCTTCACAAAGTTGTGATATTTCCTAAGATGTTTAAATAAAGGCAGCTTTGAACTGCTTAGCTGGTCTGAAAGAGATCTGTGGAGAAGTGGTTGAGAGTATTCATAACTGGGAAGAGAAATCTTGGATTTTTCTCTCCTGGGGGACATTTTAGAAGAGAAGGCAGCCTGTTTATCAGAGAAATCATTGCTGAAGCTCAAGTAAAACAATATTCACAACTCCAGCAGACCCTCACCACTCTTCCCAAGCACATCAACCTCAACCGAGATGTAATCCCTAACAGTTCCCACACACCGGGAGTGGAGAAGGACTAGCACAGGGTATTCTGGTCCTCTGTGTCATGTAACATGTCCTCCCTGCTGCTGCACAGCCTCTCCCCCTCCAGATGTGGGGCTGCTGCCCAGACCTACTCGCCTACCTCTTGCGCCAGCAGCACAGTGTGGATGCGGGAACTTCCCAGAGAGCAGCTGCCTCTCCTGCACCAGCCCCCCTGATGGAAGCCACATCGCTTCACTTTATTTCATTTTGGGGTTTTGTTTCTGCAAATAATAAACGAAACTGGATTTTGGGGATGGTAAAATAAGGAATGCTACAAGCCATGTGCTCGTTGCAACTCAACTCCAAAGGGAAGCTTTAAAGACACCAAGACTGTGGAAAGAAGAAATTTTTCTATTGTCTCCTCTATTTCTTTTTTGTTCTCTCCTTCTTTTGAAAGCTTAAACTTGACTAAAGCAGCTCGGCCTGTTCCAGAGCAGATAGGGAGCTTGGAAGGAGATCAGAAGCCTTTGGGGGGTCATGGCTCACCCCAGGATCTGACAAACAGTTGCCTTTGGCCAATGCACACCCGGGACCATGTCACCCACCCTGCCCCAACCCGTCCAAGCAAGAAGCATCCCCCGGGGGACTGCAGAGAACAGGCCCTTCGACGGGCCGCAAGCACCCTGAATTATTTAGGGACCCTGGAGCTGGGCAGCAACCCAACCCCTCAAAACCTCCACCTCCCTCCAAACTGCACCCGTCTCGCAAACCCTCAGGGAAGGGATCAGGGAGCCTAAAATGGGCAAGAAACGGGGTCAGGAAGGAAGAACCGAGCCGCAAGGCAAGAGACTGGGGTTAGGGTCTCCCAGTGTGTCAGGGGAGCGGGACCGGACACGGTCGATCCCCGGGGAGGATGGTCCCCAGCAGTTTCCCCTCCGAATCCCTGTGGAACGGAGCGCTGAAGCCCGCGGCGGGGCGGCCGGGACAGGGGAGCCCCGCACCACGACGTGGACCGCCAAGCCCCTGCAACAGCCCGGAAAACTTCCCGGGCGGACACCGGGGAGAGGGCCAGCATCGGCGGGTGTCCCCCGGTACGCCGGGGACGGCGGGAGACGGGTCCTCCCAAACCCCGGCTCCTTCCCCATAACCCGGCGGGCTCCAGACGGGAGGTGTCTCCCGCCCTGCCGGCCGCTCCGGCGGCGTGGGGGCCCCTTGGGGCTTACCTCGCCTCCGAACACCTGCAAAGGATACGGGTTACAGACCAGCCGGAGGCACCAGTTCCGCGGGCGGCTCTCCTGGCTCAGGTAGAAAAAGACGACGGGAGCCAGCGCCGGGTAGGGCAGCGCCTCTGCCTCCGAGTCGCCGCTGCCCGCCTCCCTGGCCCCTGGCCCCGGGTGGCCCCCGGCCCCGGACAGGTCATTAAGGCGGATGAAAGTCTTGGTTCTGCCCGGCTCCGGATCCTCCTCGGCCGCTCGCGGTCCATCTTCGTCCATCCTCCGGCCGGCGGCCCCGGGGGAGCCGGGGCGACGCGGAGCTAGCCGGTGGGACGCCTAGAGCGGCGCGGCCATGGCGGGGCCGGGGGGCTGGGGGCTGCGGCGGGGCGGCTTCAGCGCCGGGCTGGCATGGCGGGGCGAACCACCGTCTCGCCCCCCGCCGGGGCCGGGCCGCCCCCTTCGTCCTGCCCTGCCGTCTGCGGGCTCCGTAGCTCCTCCTCGCCGTGCGTTCGGGGGCCCGAGCCGGCCGAGTCGCGGGCGGGGAGGCGGCGGAGGGGTGGCCCCCGCTGCCGGTGCTGGCCCCCACCGGCGGGGCGGGCCGCCCTTAGCGGCTCTTCCCGTCCCCTTTGCTCCCCAACATCTGCCCGGGGCGGGGGGATGCTGCCAGGCGCCCCGGGGACGGGCGGCGGCGGAGGATGCTCCCGCGGCGGCCGCGCCGAGTCGAGCGCTCCGCACAGCTGGATCCCTCACTCCAACTTCAAGTCCCGGCTCCTCCTCCCCCCGCCGCCAATGGGGGCTCGCCCGCGGCCCCCCAGCGCCTTCCCATTGGCTGCCGCGCGTGTCCGTCCGGGGGCACAGCTGGACGGGCAGCGCGGTCCCCGGCGGGGCTGGACGGGGCGCACCCGCCCGGGCACCGGGGCCGGGCAGCCCCAGCCCCGCCGGGGTGCGGGGGGACAACGGGGACACGAAGCGCCGAGCGCTGGGGGCGGGGAAGAGAGGGAAAGCCCCACGCCGCGTTAGGCGGAGGCAACCTCCTGTGGGACACTGCATCACCGGGAGAGGGGAAAGCAGGGGGGAGGCAAGAGGGAGATTTATGCGGCGGGGGTAGACCGCCCCGCGCGGCCTCTCCTGCGGGAGGGAAGAGCGCCAGGAGAGCAAGGCCGGCAGGGCCAAAGTGCCGAGAGAGCTGCAGGAGACGCTCTGGAGCCCTTCCGAGTGCTGCCTGAGATCCTCGCCCTGCTAAGGGTCCCCAGGGGTTGCTTCTTGCCCCGTGCGACCCTGCCTGAGAGCGGAGACCGTGCTACTGGGCTCGGTGCGTTTGGGTCACGAATCGGTGTTGCCCTCTCGCAGTCCCTGGCTGCTCGAGAGTGGTCACCCCGTCCCAAGCCGGTCGCGCCCGGGCTGACTGGGAACACGATCCCGGCCAGCAGCTCACAGAGGGGCTCGGCCCCGAGGAGGGGAGCAGCCGTCACCCCCCAACCGTGGGAGCAGCCTGTCCCCCGTGCTCGGAGGACGCGGCCGGAGCTCCCTCTGCCGGTGCGAGTCCCGGCCGCGGCGGGAGCCGGCCCCGACGACGGGGGCAGCGCCGCCAGCGCCCCGGGGGACAGGCGGGGGGTGCACACGGCCCCGAACGAGGGGCACGGCTCGCTGGGCGCTCCCGGCCACTGCCGAGTCAGACCTTCCGCCAGCGGGACCCGAGTAAAGGATTTTCTGCCAGCACCCCGCATTTTGACATTCTCGGGCTGAGCCAGGACCCTGCTTCTAAATGCTTAGAATTTTTTTCCACTTTAGAAACAGCTTTCTCACTCTTCCCCAGTAGCCGGTCCACCATATTTATATAAATATGAGCATGTCCTTCCGAAGAGCTCCAGCTAGTCCAGAAACACCTGCAAGAACAACAGGCAGATGCTCCTGACAAAAAAAAAAGCCTTCTCTTGGCCAAATCCTGCTGGCCTGAGAGCACGCTTGATCTTGGATTCACAGCCTGTGCTGTCCAACCCGAGACAAATCACATGGCTATTGGCAAAACTTCAAGGCCAGCCAGGCTCTGCTGCAGAGCTGTGAGCGACAGTGTCCAGGCAGAGGAAATTCAAACCACACAGCCCCCCCGCCCCGTGCAGGGCCAGGAGACCCTCCTGCAAGCCCATGTCACACTGGTGTGACAGCACATGGCATGTGTGACACCAGGCGAGTGGAGAACCCATGACGCTGGTGCTAAGGATGAGGACTCCCATTTTTTCCCCAGGTTTCTGAGCGATTCCCCCCTCTGGATATAGTGTGTGCACAGAAGGGGCAGAGCTCGGCTGTCTTGGGCTTCTCCCTGCCACAGCCAAAGCACAGAGCAGCCAAAGCACGTGAGCACGCCAAGAGCTCTGTGAGCTCCCAGCCAACCCTCCCGCAGTGGGGCACACACCAGCCCTTGCTCCCTGGTAGAGCACAGCCCAACAGCTCGGCTGTGGTACAAATGCAGTTCCTGGGAAGGTCCACAAACACATTTGCATGTACAAGGTGCAGTCTTAGATCAAGCAGTTTCCTCGCTACATATGTACAGCCTGGTCACAGCTGCTTTTGATCCAATTCTCTTTGTATCCCGATAATGTACAGAGAGCCTTTGTGTGTCGGTCTGTTTATTTAAATGGATTTGGAGCAAATATTTTTTTTAAAGCTGAAGCTTTGAGCCTCTAAGTGGGTTACCAGATTATATGCTGTCTCCATTTTAATTACATTTGGCTTGTTTTGTTCACTGCATACATTTTCAAGAATTGTGCTCACTGTGAGAATTGAAAGCATTTTGCTTTAGAAGATACCTGCCTTATAAAGGGAGCCAACATCACACAGGAGAGACAATGCAAACCTTCCCATCTCCAATAGCATTCTCCCTTCAACTAGGACAGGAAAAAAGGGAGAGGATATATGGTCTGTCAAGGCTAAATTTAAGTGAAGCACCCAAGGATCAAGCCAGCACCACCAGCCTAAGAGGAGTTTGGCATGAGCAAATACTAAACTAAAATGATGTTCTAGGGAAAGAGTGGTCTTGGTCGTGGATGTCAGAGGGATGAGAACCCAGAGCCTGGCACAGCCCAGCCGGGATGTTCGTTTGCCCAACCCTGTCTCTTCCCAGCACTGCTCCAGCCCTTGGCATCTCCCCAGGGAGCCCTTCCCTTGTGCCCAGGCTAGACCAGGAATTGTCTTCCTCAAACAAGGGGGTTTATTTAAGGGGGGGGGGGGGGGGGGGGGGGGGGTCAGCTTCCAGACAGAAGTGGAGGGATCTGTCAAGAACAGGGAACAGAGCTCCAGCCCAGAGCCTTGGTGAGAAAGATGGAAAGCAGCAAGAAGTGACCCCGGACACCAAAGCTGCACATTTAGGGATTTGGGATGTAAATTAGTAGAAATTTCAATACAGCATGAGGAACTAACAAGGTCAAAGTCACCTCACATGCACAGTCCTGGCCTTCTAATTAGACCAAAGATAGCACAGGAGAAAATGGATGAGAGTGAGCCAGGGACAGCTTGAATAGTGGCAGGAATTTTAGGGCTGTGGTGGTTTTGGAGGGGCAAGAAGAATGGGATTCATGCACTACAACATCAGTTATGCCCTCAACAGCAGTTGAGGTGAACCCCAAAATACTCAGCAGACCCCTGACTGGGACACCTGAGGAGGAGGAGGAAGAGGAAGCAGCCTAGTTTTCATTCCAGCACAGCCCTCTTGCTCTGCTCTACCACATGGTTTAGGAGTTTTTTTGGGGGAAGCACAGCCCTGTACTCTCTTCCTTAGCAGTCCTTCTAGGAGAAGCATTGTGAGCAACATTTCACATCAAGGGGGGGGTTTAGCCAAGCCGATCCTCACCAAAAATGGCTTTGGCTCTAGCATGGTAATGAGATTTGGAATCGGCCATACAGGAGCTACTTTGAGCTGCCATAAGGAAAGCCTACATCTGTAACCACTTTGGCAGGAGGAGTATTGAAGACAACCTCAGCAGAGAGGCTCCAACCCAATGGGAACCATTCACTATTTGTTTTGCTGTTGACATACAGCTGCAGTAGCTGTGGGTGATTTTAATAAGGCAGGACAATATTTCTATCAGTTCTGGGAGCTATAGATGGAACCCATATAGTATCTGGCTCAGGGCTGGGTGATTAATCACAACGAAGTCCAAAGCTCTTCTCATACCTTGGAACCGCAGGGAAAACACACATTTCACTTTGGATGTCACAGTCTGGGGGCAGAGCAGGCTTCCCACAACTGATTCACAGACTCAAGTGCTGTAGAAGAGCACTTTGAGAGCAGCAAATCTGCTCTGTCCCTGCTCCCTCACCCCACCAGTGACAGCCAGTGGGATCAGAGCCCTTGCTGTGTAAAAGGGTTCCTGGCTGCTCCATCAGTGAATCGACCCCTGAGAAGCACCATTCACAGTATTTGAGCTGACACAGCAACAGCAGAAACACCCACCAAATCCAGCCTCACACACACACACCTCGCTTCCCTGCCTTCCCTGTTCTAGTGACCTGGCTGCTCCTCCCAGCTCCAGCCCTGACACAGCCCTGCTGGGATGCTCCCATCCTCAGTATCCACAGCTCAAAGAATACTTTCCCCCCTATGGACAGCAGTGAAGGATCTGGGAGGAGCAACAGACCAGCCCCACATTCCACACAGCACAAAGTAACACCTTAACTCCTCATAACCCCATCTAAACATCTGCTTTCCTCCAAGAGATCCTTTTGCTAATTCCCTCTGTCATCATCCAGACACTTTCTTGCTCTTCCCAGTTATCCCATCAATGCTATGGCCTTTCCAGTCTGATGCTGTATCCCCAAACCCCGGGTACTGGCACTAGGAACCACCATGGAGGGTTTGGGAGAAGTTTAATGAAACCAGCTGCTGGAGGCCACAAGCAAAGCTTCATCTTTCATTTCATTCCTCTTTAATGAATATTTTTATTGTCTCTCTCAATCTTTATTATGTGAAGAGCCAGACATGTAGTTGGAGTGAATATATACTACGGCATGAAGCAAAACCGCTGTGTGAGGGGTCGTCTGCAACCAATGCAATCTGCTTGGCATGCATGAAGGAATTAATAATTTAGGCTGGGGAATGCTTATTGTTGGCTGATGACCAGCACTTTCCTACATGATCAATGTTTGCACCTTGACTTTTTGGTACACAATCAATCCATGCCTGAGCACAGCCTGAGTTTTGGGAACTGCTACATCTGCGAGGGCTGAGCCACTTGAGGCTGTAGCACTGATGTAGCTCATTCTCCTGAGTTGGCAAGAGCTGACCCAGGCCCACATTTCCCCTCTGGGGCTCAGAACATAATTTATAGTAAAAATATAACTTATAATAAAAATCTCTCTGCCCCCGCTGTCTTTAAAAAATTTACATTTCCTTTCACAACCTCAATTACCTCCAGGAAACATGAAGAGGAGATGGAAGTGCCCTTTCAAGACTACTCTGTCTGGGCAGATTGGGTGTTTTAGTGGCCCCATCCTGGCTCTGACCATCATAGGGCACAAAGCCCCCCCAGACACCACACTAGGACCCAGCACTACATTGGATATTGTCACTGTTAAATATCCTCTCACATTTACCATGGCTTTCTCTCTCCAGACAGAAAATTAACTCCCGAATGCAGCCAAGATCAAGGCAGGTCCCTGTCCGATGCCCTAGAGAGCCTCTGTCTTGCTCTACCCCTGGACAGGGACCCTCAGCCCAGCTTCTGGCTTGCTCTCACTGCTGCTCTGGAGACCCAGCTCTGAGGGATGAGGTTTTGGGAGAGCAAGCCCTGCCCTAACACCCAGGCTCACCCCACTGAGCACACACTGTGGACTAGGTCCTGCCCATCCCAGCCTGGTGCTGCTTCAGGTCCCTCTCCGGAGTGGGCACCATCATGCAGTGCCAGGAGCTGCAGCACACACCCAAGCTTCCAACCATAGAGTCACAGAATATTTTAGACTGGAGGAGCCCTCTAGGATCAACTCCAATCTTTAATTCAGCACTGCCAACCCTACCATGAAACAATATCTGTAAGCACCACATGTACACGTCTTTTAAATGCCTCCAGGGATGATGACTCCACTAGTACCCTGGGCAGCCTGTTCCAATGCTTGACCACCCTTTCTTTCAGTGAAGAGGCTATTCCTAAAATCCAATCTAAACCTCCCCTGAAGCAACTTGTGGCCATTTCCTCTTATCCTCTTGCTGGTCCCCAGGAGAAGTGACCAACCCCCACCCGGCTACAACCTCCTTCCAGCTGCAGAGAGCAATAAGGTCCTGCCTGAGCCTCCTTTTCTCCCGCATAAACACCCCCAGCTCCTCCTCATAAGACTTGTGTTCTAAACCGTCCCCCAACCCCCTCAAATCTGCATTTCTTGCTTTTTTCTCCCAAGTTCTTTGGCTTTCATTGAGTTCCCACTAAGTGTGAGCACAGGGCACAAGCAGTTCACCAGCCCTGCCGCTATCAGCAGCTCCCCCTCTAACTGAATCTTCAGATCTTTCTGACAGGAAGACAGAAGGGAAACAAGATGCCTATTTCCAGGCCCTGGATCCCTGAGCCCTGCTGCTGCCAGCTCTGCTGAGCAACCAGGACACCAGCGAGCACCTCATGGTGCTCCAGCGAGCACCTCATGGTGCTCCAGCGAGCACCTCATGGTGCTCCAGAGAGCACCTGCCTTGGCCCCAGCACTGCTAAAAGCACTTCCAGCACCCCAGGCAGCTCAGGAAGGCATCCTCAGCAATAGGAAGGGTATAAGGCACAATAAGGAAAGCATCCTCAGCAACAGGAATGGCCTCAGAAAGGAATGGTATAAGGTGCCAAAAAGAGAAAAGAACAGAGTCAGGCAAGGGGAAGGGCAGAGCCTGGGGAACACACTGAGCATGGGCTGTGGAGTTCAGCCTTAGGCTCAGCAGGGATCAGGACACTGAGATCTCACTCAGCATGTGCAAGCTGGCAAGACAAGAAACCTATAAACAACAGCACCACACCCAAAAGTCACTGCCCTGCCCTCACAGCAGCTCCAAGCTCAAGAAAAGCCCCTTGTCTCCATCAAAGATTCCACAGCAGCCAGAGGTACACAAGGGCATCACCAACCCCTCTCTACTGGCACAAGAACCAAAAATCTCAGCACAATAATTCCACTTGGGCTCCTACCTGAATGCTCAGGAGCTCCAGCCAGAGAACACCTTCACCCCAGAGCTGCAGGAAACACCATCCTACCCCCAAATCTGGCAAGGGGGAGGCAGGAGGAAGAGCTGTGATGGCACCTGCTGAGCAATTGAGCAAATTGCTAATTGAGAAAAGGTGGACATGGGAGGGGGAAGAGAGTAGGGAGAGGTTAGCAGTCTTTAGCGTTGGTGGCCAGGCATAAGAAAAACAGATCTCGGCCCATATTTAAAAAGAAACATCAAAATTTTCCCTAGTAAAGGTTGTTTCCTGCCACCTCTCCCACCACAGAACAGCTGAGCCTGGATGCATTAGGATTTTAGCTTTAATATTTTTCAAATCCTGTACTGCTTTAGTGTATAACTCAAAAGTTCATATAGAGTGTTAGTCTTCACATTTTGGTCAGACAAAACAATTCCTCCAGGCCTGAAACCCAAGCACATCCTACTGCCTCAGGCCCTAAAAAATATAAACAAAAGTGAGTTGCGGGAGAGAAAACTGGGGGAGTATGACTTCATTACCTGAAGCTGTAATTGGAGGATTAACCCCAGATATGTAAACAGACCAAATTATAATTGTCTGAAAAACTCGTGACCATTGTCCATCTTGGGTGTAGCCTCTCAGAGGTTTCTGACTGCCCAAGGTGTATCTATTGAAGGCTTTAATAAATACCCACTTTTATTCTCTTAATCTTGTCTAGCCTCTGTTCTAGGCAGCCACTCCAAGGCATCAGTACCACCTCATGCAGGTCAAAACCATTAAACCCCTGTGCAAGGGCTATGCTGCTGTGGTGAAGGGGGAGTCACCTCCCTCCTCAAAGAGGCCAGCCCTGTTCCCAAACTCCCAGCTCAGGTGAGCGCCGCACCTTCCACTCCTCTTCCCCTGTCCTAAAACAGCAGTTTCCCTCTCCAGCTGGGAGAGGATGACCCAAATGGCTTTTAAATAAACGAATATTAAATGAGCACGTGGCACTGATAGCAGTGACCGACTGACATGGCACAAATGTCTCCTTTTCTCTGAGGAGCAGAGAAGAGCGAGGAGAGGGGCATGGAGAAACCTGTCCCTGGGGGGCCACGAGAAGAGGGGTCAGGGCAAGAGGGACAGTGAGGCTTTAACCAGACAGGTGAAGGTCGAGAGGCAGGGATTCTGGGGCCAAGCCAGCAGGGTGCTGGGTCATGAGCAAGAGCTTGTGCCCTCCATCCCACTGAACATCTCATTCCAGTGAGTGCTGCCCAAATCTGGCAGCTGCAGGCTGGAACATCTGGAGTGGTTGGGATGGCAGGTCTTTCCTCCAGGAAATTATCTTGGCCATGAACTGGAGGCACCCCGGGTGCCACTGGCCCTTACACACCCCAAATTTTGCTCCTTCACTGCTTAACACCTCTCAATTTTATTCACATTCCAGTTCACCTGTAAGAACCCTTGATGTGAAAAGCAGGGGGTTTTTACCCCTTTCGTTCTGATTTTTTTTTTTCATATAAGGCATCTGCTGGGAAATCTTTGTAATTAATAGCCATTTAAAATAAAATATAATTGAAAATAATGTGGAACATGACAAAGCCTGCCAGGAGCTCACAGTGGGGGTGGCTGATGGGGAGCAGTGCACCAGAGTAGCTGAAGACAGAGGTGCCCAGCTTGGGGTGTGGGGGTATTGCAATATGCTGGGGTAGGGTCCTCCTGGCCTCACTTTACCCTAAAGCAATTTCTACATCACCAAGAGCACTTGGACTTCTCTGTCCCACCTGTGGGTACATTGGGGTGCATCTCGTCACCCTCCCGTGGGAGATGGGGCACAGGTGGCACTGCTGGGAAAGATGCTGAACAAAGTGCTGGGGCAAGTGGAGACCACAATCCCACGCTGCAATGGGCCCATACAGACTCAGGGAGCCTTCTTGGATAGAAGAGTCTGATTTTAACATTCTTAGAAAGGCAGGCATGGAGAAGTGGCTTATTGAATCCCCACTGAAGCTTGTGCTCCCCAGTCACCTTCTTGCAGGAGCTGAGCACTGCAGAAGCATGGAAAGGAGGACCGGCTCATTTAAATTTAATGTTGACGAGGAGATTTTCCTCCTCCTTCCAGCAGAGAGCAGATGTTCTCCCTTCACATCGGCAAGGCATCTCTAAATCATTTCCCTAGCAGAGACATGTATGGTGATGTCATTGTTTATACGTTATTAATGATTTCATTTGCAAACCTGAAATGTTTCCCTTTTAAAGATACATTGAGATAGATACTGGGCTTCTGCCACCGAAAATATCCTGTTGGTCCCCTCATTAGCCTCCTTTCAAGATCGAGGCTTCTTTCCTCATGGCACATAATTAAAAGAGCACTTTGAATTTTCAGTAGCTGACAGCATCTACAGGATACACGGGAACCCCGGCAACAGAGGCAGTGCCCCAAAGCCACGGCAGGAATGGCGATGTGCCAGAAGCGAGGGACGTAGTGCGAGAGGTGGCAGGGCGGCAGGGTGACCCTGGCAAGCCCCAGGAGTGAGCTACGTGCCAGCAGCTCCGTGTGGTTCCTCCTCTGTGCCAGCTCCTCGCCATGCCGGAGGGGAGGTGCTGGTGGCACCCGGGGTGCTTTTATCCAGTGCCACAGGTTTTAGCTGGATCACATCCCCGGTGTGTGGCCTCTCCCTGGCATGAATCATCATTCCCTTAGCGAATCCAAGGGCAGCACGGGCAGCTTTGCCACGGGGGTTAGCCCGTCTGGTGGCTGTGAGGGGGAGCGCTTGGTTTGGGGCTGCCCAGCCCTTCGTGAGCGCTCACGGACAGAGCCAACAGGGACAAAAGGAGATTCTCAGGTGCACAAGTGTGGTGGGTCAGGACTGTCAGCGTGGGAGAAGGGCAGAGCTGGTGGGGATCCAGGGCCCTGTGGGGTGCAGGGAACACAAGGGAATGTGGTGCTGTGAAGCCCCACAACACCAGGGCAGTCCTGTGCCAGCTCCATGCCATTTCTGATGATCTACACGCTGGTACTAGACCAGTATGTCCCCACATCTTCCCTTTTCTTGGGGTAATGAGTGGGTTTGGAGATTCCAAGGCATCACAGCCCCAGGCTTTCCCATGGGAGCTCTCCAAGGAACAGCCCAAGCCTTCAGATCACCCAGGGATGGGGCAAAGGGCTGGCAGGTACCCCACACCAACCTCCCACCAGCCCCACATCAAAGCACAGGACATCAACAGGATCAAAGCCTGTCTCTGCCTCCTGGGAGTTATTGCAGCGGAAAGCCTGGATGCAACTGTGTCCCAAGTGGCCTCATCTCCCTCAGCACAGCCCTGGGCAAGGCCCTGCACATCACACCTGGCTATGGTACTCAGTCACCCTCAGAAGAATGAGTCCCAAAACCTTCCCCAAGAACTACCTTCCCACAGTACTCAGGTCCTGTTTGTTAGGACACACAGAGTTCACCCCCAATGGGACCAGCTCCCACCCAAAAATCACCTGGGGCTTCCCCCCACCATGGGCCTGACCCGTTTCCCCACCTGAGTGTCCAGCTGTGACAGCCCTGGCCCCAGCACGGGCCAGTGACGCTTTAGTCCACATCCAGTCTCGTGCACCCCCACTCAAGCAGGAGCACAGTGGATACATGATCCTGGCTTCATTTCAGCCCAGTTCTGTCCTGGCCTTCCAAGACCAGATCTCTCCCAGCCCTGGAGCTGCCCCTGTCCTTGTCCTGCCCTACTTCCTGCCCATAATAGTGTGAGCAGACACAGAGTGCTTGCACACACAGAGAAACCAGCAAGGAAAGGGAACGTATTAATGCTCCCCTAACCAACAGAGGGGAGTTAATGACATCAAACTGGTTTCCTGATGTTGGTTTTGATTATAATTTTTTTAAGCTCTTGCTTCTATCTGTCATTACTCTTATATTGCATAACCAGGCAGAAATCTGAATGAAGTTAATACCTGTGCAGTGTGGTGCAGAATATTCATGTACTGTGAATCAGAATGAGGCAAATGTGAATCTTTATTACCAGTGAAGGTTGTTAAATATTTTATTTTCTGTTTGAGACACGCTGTGACACATGAAACTCAATTAGAATATAACTAAATCCCACTCTAAATTATGGATAAATGACAACAAATGAAAGGGAACAACGTGAGCTCCCCAGTGCACAGCCTGAGGGAACAAGGGGGACAACTTTGAGAGGAGGGCAGCCCCCTCAAGATACCTCCATCCCAGCCAGCAAGCAACAACACAGCAATGTGTTTCCTCTGCAGGGCTGATTTTTGCCCTAAGACATCCTGAGGGAGACCCTCATGGAAGCAGGATGGATCCCATTTCTCTGCTAACCAGCTCATGCATTCACCTGAAACACACCCAGACTTCCCCCTCCCAACGCACCACAAGAACTCCTGAGCCCTCTGTTTCCTTAAATCTGACTGTGCCTGGTCATAAAAATCACAGTAAAAAGGAAAAGAGGAAAGACAGGTGTTAAGGAAAAATATATATCAAGGGCCACAGGCTGCACGGGTGCCATGTTACAGAAATGCTGCGATTTTCTATCCCTTGGCTCATCAAAGCCAGGCTAAGGACATGGTCAGGCATAGAAAATTAGGGACTGAAAGGCCTTTGGGGTTAATTCTATAATTGTTTGTTCTGGGAGATGCTCCTCATCACTGCAGAGGTTGTATGGACTGCGTGAGTTATAAGTGGCTGCTGCTGGAATCAAGCAGAGCCTCTGAGCAACATCCACAGGGACGTCGCTGTGGGTGGACTGAACACACAGGCAGACAAGCATGCTCTTAACCCAGACAGGCATTTTCTCCCTGACCCTGCCAAAGTTCCCAGGCTGCTGGGATTCCCCTTGGTAGCCTTGTTAAGAGCATCCAGCAGGGGCATCCCACAGCGTTGCCATGGAGATAGGGTTCAGGAGGAGCCTGGGTGCTACACTCCTCTGGGAGGGCTGCAGGACCCTCACTGCACTGCAGCCCTTCCCCTTGGCTGTCCTGGGAGATAAAAGGGATTTATGGACTTCATTAATGCCACAAGGATCTCATCCAGAAACGGGGAAGGATCTGTGCTGGTGATCAAAGCCAAGGTCTTTCATTAGTGGCAGTATCCAGGACTTTCATTAGCATGTGATGAGGGAGCCCAGAGCAGCAGGGCAGACACGAGGATGGGGAAGTGGTGTGGAGAGAGAACACCTTCTTAGGGAGGTTTTGCCTGTGCTTCTCAGATCTGCAAGTCTCAAAGGACACCAGGTCCTTGCTGTCCCCTCCACCTCACTCCCCTCTGGAGGCTCTGCCAGAACACTGCAGTCCACAGGGACAATGACACTGAACCTCTGCCCTGCATCGATGCCCTGCATCTGCACCCAGCCATGCTCAGTGCTTTTGCCTCCCCAGGTTGTGTTTCCAGCTTGATTACCTCCTAATTTTGTCTCCTATCTCCTTTTGCTCTGCCTGCCTGCTCTCAGCACAGGGTCTTCCTCCTCCTCCCCCTCCCACTTCCCAGACTGGGCCCTCCCTGAGCTCCTCGCTAGCACTGGCCACAGAAAGCAAAGCAAGAACCCATCCCCTGCCAGAGTTTAGCCCCTGGCCAAGCCTGCCCATGGGTTGTAGGGTTTCCAAACACTATGGGGACACTCTTGCCAGGGCACACCCCATCCCCATGGGTTTGCTCCATTGATGCTCAGGATGCAGCTTAACACTACAGTGGAGACCCCTCCAGCACTTCTGTCTTTGCAGACTCCTTCTAAATTACATTCTTCTCTTTATTATCCCTGCCAACCCCTTAGGAGATGGGAAATAACTTTATCTCCATATTTTTCCCTTTTAATTTCTATTTGTTCACCGAAACATGGATTTCCTTTCTTGTCTGGGAGATAAACACACCTGTTCTGGCTGCATCCCAGAGGCAGCACATCCCCAGCACGTGGTGGGGGTAGCAGCTCCCACAGCCCTCAGCAGCTGATGGAGACCACATTCACAGCCACTAAAACATGAGTTTTAAAGCACAAGATGGTGAGCAAGAGGAGCCAAGAGGTATAGAAATCTGGGTGCTGTTGGCACTCTGGGCAGGCTCCCAGGAGGAACAAGAGGGTTGCATGAGGGAGCAGAGCCTGCTCCAAAGGCAAGGCCTGAGAGCGGCTCATGCAGCCCCATGAGGGGAGGGACAGGGATCCCTTGCTCCATCCCAGCCGAGAGGCCCACGCCAGTGTCATCTGACCACGGAGCCAGGGGTGACATCAGTGCCACTGCACCCAGCACCCTGCCTCTATCCAGGGCCCCGTGACTAATTTGGGATGCAGTGGCCATTTTTAATAGGCTGCTATAAATATTCATGGGCTGTCAGCTATGAAAAAGGACCCTGCCTCATGCCCTGCTGCCAGGCCAGGAGACAACACAACGGAGACAGACCAGGCCCTCACTGGTGACCACAGGAGCACAGAAACTTCAGAGGTCACTGGGACATCCCCAGTTTCCATCCCGCTGTGAGGATGCCCGGTTGGTGCACACCTTTGCAGCTGACCCAAGGCAGCTCGTATCCAAATTGTGGTTGAACGTCAAGCGAGTTTCCTGGCAGCCGTGACGTCCCCAGGAGAGTGGGGGTGAGCACTGGCCCCGGCCCCGGAGGGGGCCGGCTGTCAAACCCGTGCCTCAGATCTCGCAGAGCTGCAGCTCTTGCCTGTCACAGCAGCCTCGGGTCTGCTGAGCTCCACAAACCTTGTGCTGAGTTGTAGCTCTGCCGTGCTGGCATGCATCGCCTTGGGGATCGCCTGCCACCCGTTCTCACGTCCCCACCGCTCCCTCCCAGCCCCACATCGCTCAGGCAGCACTGCTGCCCCAGGCACGACAGCATCATCCCACAGGGATGTGCAGCCTTATTTCTGCATTTCTGAATACTTATTGATTCCTCCTTTATACTCTTCACCCCATATTGATCCAGTTTAGCTTCTGTGACTCAAACTAAATTAGCTGCCATTAATCCGTGGATAATTGCAGCCCGGCTCTGCGTGTCCCAGTTTCATGGGTCTGAGGGGAGGAGGGTGCTGGGTCACACAGGGACATTTAGGTTTCTCCTCCGTGGGTAAAAACCCCAAACAAGGCACAGGCCCAGAGGCACCAGGGAAGTTGTCTCAGGATATCCATGCTGCAGCCAGAAACCTGGCTCCTATGGCTGGGATCTGCTATTCCAGAAGGAGATTTGTCCCCAAAATCTGGGCATTGCCCCCCAGCTCCGGATTTCCCCAAGCCTCAGCATTCCTGATGAGGGTTTTAGTCTCGGGCGATACCATGGAATATTTGCTACCTGCTCCTGCCAGGCTGCAGTACACAAGAAGTTAACACCAAATTCCACCCGGCCAAGGGGAGAGGAGCAGCCTCAGCCCTCCTAGAGTCTTAGATAAAACTCCAGATGGAAAGCAGTACCTGTTTCCCTTTGATTGGCAGCCCAGGCTCCCTGGGAGCCCTCAGCATCTCTCGCCTCTAATTTAGCAGCTCACAAAGTTCCAAAGGCAGTGGAGATGCCACTGTCACCTCACCTACACTGACAGCCTGGCATGGCACCTGGGGATATCCCCACACTGATGGCAAGGCCATCCCTCCACTGCAGTTCTGATTCCTCTGTACACCCCCAAAACCCCCCTCCCACCCAGGCACCCACAAGCCTGCACCTTCCTCCCTGGACATCCTCCTCTGCCCTTCTGTAAAGCCTCCAAAATAAACATTTCATTTTGATTTAATGCAACAGTTACCATAGTCAGTAAATACCAAAACAATATTAAAGGAGGATTATTGGCCACATGCACCCCTACCCTGGCCTGCAATGGCCAAGTGTCCATTGCATAGCACTTAAGGGGTGCTGATGGCCTCCTGCTGTGCCACAGGGCCTTCAGCCATCCCTCCCCACCCCTCCCTGCCTTCCCAGCTGTGGCCAAGGCTGGCAGTCCCTTGAGGAATGGGTGGGATTGCTGCAGCTGCCAGGCAGAAATGGGAGACTTCCAAGTGGCAAACTGGTTCTAAGCACTGGCCTGTGGGTGCAGAGCCTGTTCAGAGCAGCTGAGCATTACATGGGGAGGATGGTCTCCAAAATACCTTGGCCAGTGCACCTGGCAAAGGCCGCCAGCCTGGGGAGAGTTGCGAGTTCCTCTGCACAGCTCTGGAGCACATAGGGGCCCTGGGAATGGCCAGGCAGGGCACATGCTCCAGGGCCATGCAGAGGTGGTGCAGGGTTTGGATAGAAATGGCCAGGACATGCTTTTGTGGGAGGGGAAACTAAAGCAGCAGCTGAGCCACCGGGGACATCCCCACAGAGTCCCCACATCACAGCCTGGCTGTGTTCCCTTGGTCCCCGGCACCAATCTGCATGGAAGGTCAGTTTAAAAGGAAAAAAGCATGTTTTGAACAAGCGTTGGCCAGCCTCAGCTGCAAATTCACTTGTCAGGAATACTGGAGTTACTTGGAGCTGGATGGTGTGAACATCTGTGCAAGGCAAATGCTGGGGCAGGGAGGGGTACCAGGAGCTGCTGAGCCCCCCAGCCCCCTCCACTACCTGCAGATGCTCCATGGGATGCCAGACGAGGGTTGGTGCAACCCAACATGTACCCCCACCCACATCCTGCTGCAAGCACACCAAATTACGCAGGAGAGGAGGCTGGAACTCAGGGGATTCACCACAGCGGCTTGCTGGCTGCAAATTCCCTCTGGGTGGATACTGGAGTAACTGGGCTCAACAGCATAGGATTGGTTTTGGAGGGACTCCTCATGCCTACATCTCCTGCCTCCCTACACCTGCCTATCATAGGTTCCCCTGATATTTTGGGGCATTATGGAGCCTTTTCATCACTTTCAGAGCAACCACTGAGCAACACCTCCAATCCAACTCCTGCAGCAGCCTCCAGCTACCAAAACCTGCCTGTTCATGCCCAAAATAACCCTCATGCAGGAGCTATTCATCCACTCAGCCATAAGCAGATCAGTGCTCAGGTGCTGACTATTTGGCCACCCAAGCGTGGGGCAATGGGGTGCTCAGCTGTGCCATACATGGGTGCTCATGTGTGAATTAACCATGTGCCCAGATTAAGAAATCTCATTATTTTGCCCAGTGTACCTTCTCAAAGGCTGGCATGCCCAAATTGCACCCCCACATGTGTTTTGGATGGAGGTATTGACACTGGAGCAGGATCCTGGCTTGGGAGAACCTTCTCCATCCCCCCTCTCCTGCAGATGCAACATGCCCCACAACAAACAGCTGTCAAAGCCTGTCTCCCATTGATGTCACATCAATGCCACAGGAGATAAAAGCTGAGATCCAGTGCTGGGTTTTCAGGGAATATTAATTAGAGGGAAAGCCTCATTAGCACAGCAAGGGTGGCTGCTCACACTGCCTCCCCCTCACCCCTTATGTCCCAGAACCCCCAAAGGGGCACGGTGGGTGTCAGACCTCCCATCGGCCTTGGTGGTCTGAGCAAGAGGGTGCCCTGCACATCCCCCAGTGTAAATGTTAAATGTTAAAGCAGGTGTTTTTATTAAAAAGACGCCAAGGGAAAACCTGCTTCTCCCCCTCCATGACTGCTGGGGCTCCCAGGTGAGCCCAGAGCCCTGGGCAGGAGGAGGTCCCCCTGTGCCAGCTGCAGCCTGACAGCAAACCCAAGTGTTTGTGGGGAAAAGCAGCACATCAGTTATTTGATGTGTTTTTGAAGAGCTTTTTTGACAGCTCTGCAGCTGGAGAGGAGCTGGGGGAATGCAGGATGCTGCCTCCAGCCACCCTGAGCCTCTGCACTGGTGGAGAAAGCCCCCGCCATCTGCCACCAAAGGGAATGCGGGAAGGGATCAGGAAAATAGACACTGAAGTGGCACAGGACCCCTGAGCCTGGAGATCTCACTCCATCATCCTCCTGAGAGCCTGGGCAGGCTGGGCAACACCCACCAGCCTTGTCTCCTGGTGACTGCCCCAGAAAACAACACTGGTAGCAAAACAGCATTTACCATTAAATCGGAGGGTTGGTGACAGGAAGGGGATGACAGGCAAGGACAGGAAGCACCACTGGGAGGGTTTAACCACCAATGAGGACCAGCACCCCTGGGTGCCCCAGCATCAAGCCTGGCCAAGAAGTAGAAAGGGGTCCTGAAGGGGAGCTGCCATAGAACTCAAGCAAAGACACCTCCTGCTCAGACCGTAAAGCCCAGGGGTGGCTCCCAGGACAGGCAGAGTGTGGGAAGCAGAGGACATGGCCGCCACCACCACGCAGTGACAGCAGCAAGGCAAAGGCACCAGGAGGACAGAGGTGCCCCAACAGTTATTCATCACAAAGATCTTCTCATTCTGTTTTGTTTTATTTTACTGAGAGGTGAGGCCAATTCATCCTGACAGAGGTTCACAGCACAGCTCTGCCTGGGTGATAATCACAGAGGCACCAACAAGCAACATGGTATACGAGGAGAGCACCCTGTGTCTGTGCCACAAAGGGCTGGTGGGCACCAAAATGGGCTCAACATTTCGCCCTGTGCCACCTCGGGGACAGCTGCCAGTGTAGCGCCTATGTGGGCTTCCCCACTGGTACTCAGCACCAGCCCTGCTCTCTGAGGATGCTCTCCTGGCAGACACAAACCAACTCACTCTGAGCGCTCCTCAGGACAGGTGTCAAATCAATCCCCACAGCAGAGATGCCAAGTAAAAAACAAACAAATAAAAAAAAAACACCCAGAGGAAAGCAGGCAGCCATTTGCCAAACCAGCAGTTTTCAGCTGGATTGGCAGCAACACTTCAAGCTTTTAAAACCAAGAGAGGACAGAAAACAATCCCCCTCCTCTTCCGTAAGCATAGAAAGCACTCAGGTGGAGTACAGAATTCTGATTTGACTTCAGAGGCATTTCTCCTGGCTAGTTACCCCCAAATTCTGGCACAACCCACTAGAAAGCCAGTGGGCAGTGCTATTTTGTTGTCAGATGACAGCACCCAGCCAGGTCGGGTGTGAGGTGCCATGCTGGGGGAGCACAGGGTGTCAGAGGGATGCTGAAAACCTGGTACTCACCCATGTGGAAGCAGGGAGGACAAGAAGAGAAGGAGAGAAGGAAAGTGAGAACAAAGTTTACATCAGTTGCAATCAGCAGCTTTTTTTCATGCATTATATATTAAGTTAATGTATGTTACAATCTCCTCTGTAATGGAAAAATACCACAGCTGTTGTAGCCAGTAACACTTTTAAGAGCACTTGACTCCCAAGTCATCCAGGTGCATTTGACAGTGTTACCCTGGGTTGCTATAGGAACCCTAATAGTTTTCCCATCTGACTTCTCCATTAACACTGGGATTTATACTTAATTTGTTTTCCTTTTCCTCAGCAAGAAGAGGTGAGAAGCAAGTGTGCATACAGGGGCAGGAGATGCTCCTCCATGGGTGCCTCCTGGCCATACCAAAAACAGCATCCAGGACCACAGTCAGTTGTATTGAGATGCTGCTGGAGCAACAGTGCTGCAGGTGGGGAAGGGCACAGCCCCACTGCACTGCTAGGAACCATCTGGGATGGTGCCCAGGGTGGCTCTATTATAGGGTTCTCAAATGTTCTCACGCCAGTCTGTTCCCCTCTTGGCTTCCCGCAGGCAGCAGGACTGAGGGGCTCATGGGCTGAGCATCCCACGCAGCTCCTGGACAGAGGTGACAGGCAGGGAGCAAGTGAAGTTGCTGCAGATATAGGCAGTGGCCTTCCCATCCTTCCTCTCCAGGGATGCAAGGAAAGGCAGCTGGCGGTAGAGGAACCCAGTGCTGTCTCCATCTGCAACCATCAGCACCTGCCCAGAGAAGGAGCTGTGAGAGAGAGCAGTGCCAGCCAGCTGGTCCTTCCCACCCCACTAACATGCTGAGGGCTGTTAGTGTCACCCTACACACTCTCCCAAAATGGGGAGGGGATGGGGAGCTGAAGGGACCCACTCCAGCCCTCTGACAGAGTCCCACAGCGGTCACATCCCTATAATGCCAGGGCAGGAAGAAGCATGATGGAGATGCAGCAGCTTTGCCTCTCTTAACCACACTTGGCAGCTAGGATGAAGCACAGGGATGAGCACATCTCAGCCTAGCCTAGCCTCCCCTGTCCTTGGGGACACCTGCCCAGCCCAGGAATAGCCCCAGAAACAGCTGCAGCATTGCCCCATCGCACCTGCAGCCCAGTTCCTCCTGCCCCCACAATTCCCAGAAAAACGCAGGCAGCAATGAGCAGTGGGTCAGGGGCTCTCCTGGCTGACACAGCAGCATCAGCCAGAGGTGATGACTGGGCTGCCAGGATAATTAGCTTTTCTGAAAGGGAAAATGTTTGTTAAAGCCTCAGGGCTTGCAGGCTAATCAGGAAAAAGGCCAGGAGCTGGCAGCCAGCCTCATGCCGACACAGATGCAAAGGGTGAGCAAAAGGCCGGCCCTTCCCAAGGCACAGAGGGAACATCCTGCTGCTGGAACACACGGCTCTCCCTTGCCCACCCCAATCCCAGCCCTGCAAGTGTCTGCTGAGCATGGACACACTTGCAACATATCCCTGCTACTCATGCCAACACTACCAAGGTGCTGACACCAAATGCTGCCTCTCACAGCACACACAGCTCCCACCATGGCACTGCTCACCTGGCATGCAGCATCCTCTACACCTGGGTCAGTAGAAGACCCAGCACTGACATCCAGAGACGCCCACACAGCCTCACTCATGCCTGGCGGGGTTGTCCACACCCTTGTGTCCCCAGGAGGGCACCACATCCCTAAGTCCCTGCCCTGGAGAGTGGCTGCTGCAGTCCTGTACTATCCTCCATCACCCTGCATCTGCTTGACCCAGCTCTGGCTCAGCCTGTCTCCCTGCCTGCCTCTTGCTTCCCCCAGTCTCCTCTCGCTTCACCTTTGTCTGGAATTAATTCCAGGAGTGATTAATTACCAATTCACGTCCAATCTGAAATTCATTATTCATTTTTCTCACAAGCTCCCCAAAGTCTTCTCATGGGGCCAGGATGAAGGCAAGAAGCAGGCGAGCGCTCTGCAGCTGAGGAGATAATGGGATCTTTCATAATTACCCTAAAGACCATTAATAGGGCAGGGATCTATAGCAAGAGCTGGGATCCAGCCCCAGAGCACAGATCCAATCCCTTCTGCTTTCAGCACCAGGACATCCACAGGAACAGTCATCAGCATCACCCCTGCTTGCATCCCCACATCCCCTTTGCCTGCAGCAAAGGGCTACTCCAGACCCAGAGTCCATTTAAAATCACAACCTCAATGCAATTTTATCATCAGCATCTTGTTACAGCAAGGATTTCAGGGTGAGGTTTGTAAGGAATTAATTACTGGAAAGACCTAATTAATTGTGTTCCTGCACACAAGCCTGGCCCCCAGCACCCTGCTGACACAAAGTGAGTGGGGGTGCAGGGGACACAGGGATGTCCCCCAACTTCCTGGCAAAGGCAATTCCCAAATCAGCTATGTCCCTGGAGCAGGTGATCCAGGGCTGCTCTGCTTAGGGAAGCTTCCCGAGGCAGAGAAGGAAATCTGAGGAGCAGCTGGAACGGGATGGAGGCAGGTGGGAACAGGAGCACGCCCATGTTGGTGTGACACAGCATGGAAAGAGGGACGGCTGTTGGCAGGCAGCAGGCTGCTCCCAAAGGCAGTGCAACCCTCTGAGAAGTGGGATTCTCCCCCATTCCTCCTGTCACCTCTTCAAGGTGAGGAACCATTGCTACTGCCAGATATCATGCTCTGACCACTCCTGCACACTCATGCTTGGGGAAAGGGAGATATGTGTCCACACGGCTGTGCTCTTTTGGGGGAGAGCTTTTCCCTCCTGCCACAATTCTTTTTCCAGGAAACAAACCCAAACTGGAATAGCTTTGGCTCCATCTCATCATTGCAACATGAGGAACACACAAGGGGCAAACAGAGCTAGACTCCCACCCTGCCTGCTGCCAGCCTCCAGCTGCAGCTTCTCACATGCCCCTCGAAGCATAGTTGCCCTGCAAGCAGCCCTGGCAGGCATGACCACAGCTTCACTCCCCCATGGAAATATTTATCCAGAATACCCAGTCCTCATCTTCATCCCTTCCCCAATGAATGCAAAAGCTTGGGGAAGGAGAAAAATCCTCCCCTGGGGAAGCGGCATCCCCAGACAGCCTGGTTGCCAGCTTTGCAGGAGGGAGCCAGACTGCAGGGAAGAAGAGGATGGGGCCATGCTATTTGCTCTGCTCAAGACCCCAAAACTGCTGGTGCAGGCACAGGGCACCAAGGGGTGAACCAGCTGTGGACAGAGGGTTACTAACAGTGGTGCTGGGCTCCCGTTCCTGCACACTGTGTCACCCAGTGTAATCCTTCAAAGGGACAGAGGATGAGTGTGGGAATAGCAGCCTCACACACAAAATAGGGACCTGAGAGGAACAAGGGCATTGCTGGACGGGTGATGGCAGAGGAAGGACAGAGAGCTGTGTGCCCCACTCGTGCCCCTGGGAATGTGTCCCTCCTCCTCCAATGCTGGCATTAAAAATTGCTGGGCACACAGGCAGAGGGTCAGGGACGACTCCCCCGTGGGCTGAGCTAATGAGAGGACAGAGCAGAGGATCCTGTGCTGATGGCTCAGGCCTCCCCAGTTCATCCTAGCTGGGGTTACGAGGCAAAATGGTGCTTTGGCCTCAGCTTCCCATATACTGAGACTGAAGATGCCAGTCACTGGCACCAGGACCCAATGGCCAGGGATGAATCAATACAAAAACCAAGCCCCCTCACTTGCAGCCCAGTCCTATTTCCCTCAGCTCCACAGCTTTGCTGAGGTCAAAGCCGTCATTCCCAAGGCAGGGACACTGCCCACCGAAGCTGATGGGCACCAACTGCTGCCCTTCCCTGCCAGCTCCAGATGCAGCCAACAACTCCAGTCCCTCTATGGGATGCACTGATACATCTCAAAGCAGGGATGAGGACAAGCAGAGCCAGGTAGGAACCTCAGTACACAGCAACAGCTGCTGAACAGGAGAAAAGCTTTGGGAAAAACCAGCCTCTCCCAGCTGGTGTTACCCAGAACTGGAGTGAGGCACTGCCCCACCACTTCCAAGGATGTGAGGGCGTCTCCAGGCAGCAGGTGACCCAGACACTGACAAGATCTGCACAGGACATGACACATCCACACTGGGAATGACACATTCACACCGGAATGAAAGGTTTCCCCTTGGGAAAACATTGGGCTCAGGTTGACAGCAGTGTAAACAGCCAGCAGCAACAACAACCACTGCTGCAGCCACTTCTGGGCTGGGCTGCCCGTGTTATGTGCAGGGAAAGGGAGGCAGGGCTCAGCCGTGGCCCTACCGGCTGTGCTTAGATATGAAAAGGACAGGATGCTTCCCAGAAGAGAGGCAGAACAGAGGAGGATGGGTGTAACAGCTGCACTGGGAGAAAGGATGAAGCATCGGCAGTGCAGGCAGTAGGGAAGGGCTGGCAGGCAGGGGCACCTCTACCTTGTTTGGGCTGAATACAGAGCGGACGCAGTGCAGCATCTCTTTAGTGTCTTCTCCTTGGGGGTCCCCACAGACAACGACCTGTCCAGGGGGAGGGTGGGTGGCAGGAGGGAGAAAATAGAGCTGTGACTGCACCCATGCCATTGCCAGCCCCACTCCCTACACAAGGTCCTGCAGGGGAGACTGAACTCCAACCCATACCTGTTTGAGGGTGTGATGGAAGACAGCAGTGGCCCGGACCATCTCTGGGAGGGTTATTGGGATCTTCTGCAGCCTTTCTGAGAAGGCAGCCAAGATCTTCCTGGCTTTTTCCACCCAGTCCATATGACCAGAGTAACAAGCTGCTCGGAGCAGGTTTGTGACACTGATAGAGTTAGGGGTGGGCTCTGCTCCATCTTGGTCTGCAAAGGACAACAACAGCCATCAACCCAGTGCCTCATCACCATCTGCCATCAGCCCTGTCCTCCCACACCACAATCCATGGAACACATGGTCAGGTCCCTGAGCTCACCATCCTTGAGACGCAGGAGCAGGGAGGGATCGCCAGCCTCAGTGGAGAAATAAGCAAAGCCTTTAGCGTCCCAGAAGAGCTTGTCTTGCATATGCTGGAGATGAAGGGCCCACTCCAGCCAACCCTGCTCCAGAGAGGCTTCATACAGGTCGAAAAGTGCCTGGATGACAAAGACATAGTCCTCCAGGAAGCCCTGGATGGGCACAGCGCTGCAGTGGCAGAGAGGGAAGGAAAATCAGAATCTCTAAACTGAGCAGGTTGGAAATGTTCTCCAACCCAGCAAAGCCCTGTTTACTGGTCTCTGCTAAAGGAAATGCCACCAAGCAAAGCAATGGCTGTGGCCATCACACGACTCAGCTCCAGGGTTCTGTACAGGAGGAGAAGGCAGGGGAAGACACTTGCCAGCATGAAAGATGACGAATGGGGAAGATTTTGACCTCAATTCCTCCTCACTGGCTGGGGACACTAATCCTTCCTAAATTGCACGGGAGCTCTATACAAAACAGCCTCCCTCCCAGTTCAGTCCTGCCTGGAAGAGAGGACAGGGACTGCTGGGGGTCTGGGCAGCACCTGCAGGTGGCCAGTCAAGTCTGATACTCACCTCTGCTCCACTGAGTTGTCCTTGCCCCGGTAGCAGCTCCGCAGTAGCCTCCCACTGTTGGGGTCAAAAAGGTGTGTCCTCAGGAAGGCAGCTGCCTGTGCAGCCCTGCTCACATATCCCTTCTCGGACAGAGCAGCCCCAGCCTGGGCAAAGCCTGAGATCATCAACCCTACGGAGGCAGAGACAGCAGGACAGGTCGGGGGGCGCACATGGAACTGGTGAAAGGATCAGTCAGTCCTTTGAAGGATGCCCAATGTGAAGCTCACCCTCCCTGATGCCAGCATGTCAGGTCTAAGCTCTTCTGCTCAGTTCCAATCACTAATGAAGTCACTAGCTGTCACCAAAGAGACAGGCAGAGTACTGTAAGGCCAGCAAAAGCTGAACCCTCACTTTTGGGCAGATACAGGGCTCAAGACTATTCCAGTTTGCAGGATAACTCCAGCCCATGCCAGCTCCAGACACAAACACTCTGCTGGGAACAGAGCCTGATGTCCTGCAATTATTCCCTTAGGCAGGACCCCCAGACAGATAGACAGAGTGCTGTGATTCCTCACCCATGCAGCAGTAAGGATGGGCTCTGTGCCCACCAGGGTCCTGGGTCCCCAACTCTGACCCCTTCCCCACAGCCCAGCCAGAAGAGCTGAACCGAGCCAGGGGAAGAGTTTTGCTGCTCTCTACTGGCAGCTGTGGAGGGAAATAAAGCCAGAACAGTAACCTGACACTCCCAAGGCCTGCAGGTGTACAGCTGCTTCCACATAGTCCCTGATCTCAGCCTATCCACTGCCTCTGTGGGAGCTCTCCAGTCCCAGCAGGACCTGTTGCTACCAGGCACATGCCCCCAGAGCGGAGCCACCTCTCACCATTCCATGCCGCCAGCATCTTGGTGTCCAGGTGGGGCCGTGGCCGCTGTGCCCGGGCTGAGGACAGTCTCTGCCGGCATTCCTGCAACAGGGCACTCAGCTGGACCGGCTCCAGCCCAAACCGGGCTGCAGTCAGCTCTGGGGAGCAGCGGGCAATGAGGACGTTCTTCCCCTTCAGCTCCTGATGGGGGTCCTGAAAGGAGAGGGAGATACATTCTAGGAATGCCTTTGGGCTTGGGAGGTGTTGGACTCTTGAGTGTTTTGGGGCTGTTCTGCCATCCCTCCATGCCCATGGATGCAAGTCCCCCACCAGTGCTCCTGGCACCAGTCATGTCTTTGCTCTCCCTCACCTTCATGGGGTCCACATTGCCAGACTCTTCCACTCCGTAGTGGTGCATGAAGACATCTCCCAATGTTGTCCCCTCTGTGGCCCCCTTTACAGGGTCAGGGAGGAGAGCCCGGAGCTCCTCAGCTGCCCACACACAGAAAGCTCCTTCTTGCTTCTCCTTGGATGTGGTGGTTGGGTAGGAATCTGCATCTTCTGCACTATAAAAACCTCCTTCCTGGGAAAAGTGCAACAGAGAGACCCTCCAGCTCCAGGACAGCACTTTCAGCCAGCTTCCCATCACTGCAGCCTGGCTAATGAGCCTCAGCAGTGCTCCAGACTGAGCTCAGCCAGGAGGGAAAAACAGCCCCAAACCACATCCCAGGGCATGGTAAGTCACCCCCTTTGGCTCAGCTCAGGGAAGAGCCTACCTGGTCACTCAGGTCCCGTGAGACATACAGTAGAATGTCTCGGACAACATCAGCAAAGAACTCATCACCAGAGATCTGTGGGAGACCCAGGGTGGACATCAGCGTTACATGGGCAGAGGGGGGGTGGGCAAGAGACACAGCAAGATATGGTGAGAGATTTCAATATGAAGAGTTGGCAAAGGAGCATTCGAAAGTCCAAGGATTTTAAAAGAGGGATGGATTCAGAGTAAGACCTTAACGGAAATCTACTGTCAGTGAATACTGCATATCTACGAAGGGCAGTAGAGAGCAATGCTGAAGTTACACCGAGGTCAGAGGCAGCAGCATTGGTCGCTGACTTGTGAAGACCAGCTCAAAGTCTGTTTCCTCCCCCACTATGCTCAAAGCCCTGGGGCTACACTGTCACAAGTTTGTGCAGCACTTCTGGATAAACAACAGGAGATGAAGGGAAGCATTGGATTGCTCCATGCCCATGGAATGGGGAGTATCTTGGGGAATAAACTATGAAGCTGCTCCCTAAACCAGGCCAGTCCTCGCCCACAAGCCTGCAGGAGTGGGAGCCGCACAGAGGGATGCCAGAGTTGTACCTGGAAGGCTTTGCTGTACATGACTGCCAGCTGCCCCTGGTCGTAGAGCATCTTCTCAAAGTGAGGGACATGCCAGTGCTGGTCGGTGGAGTAGCGGTGAAACCCCTGCAGAGACCACGTAAAGACATCTCTACCCCACATTTCCACCCCACACCTCCTGGGCATGACAGGGGTTTACCCCTGAAGGTTTACTCCTACCTGGCCAATGTGGTCATGGATGCCCCCATGGGCCATCATCTTGAGAGTGTGCAGAGCCATCTGCAGTGCCCGGGCACCTTCTGGAGTTGTTCGATGCAGGGCCCAGTACGTGAACAGAAAATTCAAATTCACTGAAACACAGGGAGACAACAGGAGGCTGTGGGGTGGGCTCTGCCCCCACAGTGCTGTCTGCCTAAGAGCAGGTCTCAGCAGTAGAGACCAGACTGACCTGGGGTGGGAAACTTGGGGGATTTAGAAAAGCCACCATAGTCCTCATCATAGGATCTGGAGAGCTGCTGGAAACAGGTGTCCATCACCTCTTTGGCTGGTGGGGGTGACTCCTGGCCCTGCACACGGATCTCTGATGTGTGTTGCAATGCTTCCAGAATTCTCTGGCTGCTCTCCAAAAGGGCATCTTTGTTCTCCTTCCACTAAGATGAAAGGGGGAAAAAAGACAGTTCTTCTTGCCTTGCACCAGTCCAAACCATTAACTCCAGTTCTTGATCACCCTCCCCAAATCAGCTCAAACCCACTTCTAACCAGCTCAAACCTCTGGCTTGTTCTCTGGGCTACCCTTCCTCACAACTGAATCTCCTAACTCAGTCACCCTTCAAGCCCAGACCCTGTGGCCCCTTTGGTTCAGCCCTGCCTGCTACACCATTCCTGCCCCACACCTGCTCTGCGATCCGGAGCAGCACAGTTCGAAAACCAACACGATGAACTCCATCCTCAGGAGGGAAATACGTCCCCCCAGCAAAGGGCTTGAGGTCTGGGGTCAGCCAGACGCTCATGGGCCAACCACCTCCACCACTGGTGGCCTGAAAAACAAAACACATGCGCACCGAGGTCATGCAAGAGACACCTGCCCTGTGTCCTTCCAGCACATCCAAGAGCCTCACTCAAAGACAAATGCGTGCTTCTGTCCACCCTTGTGACCCATCCAGTCCACCCCACATACTGCTTATGCTTGCCTGAGAAACATGACAACAAACACCCTGAGGGAGCCAGGCAAAGCCTCCTGGGCCCTGCCCATGCCTCCCTCACCTGCACAAAGGTCATGTACACTTTGTCCACATCTGGCCGCTCCTCACGATCCACTTTGATGCATACGAAGTGCTCATTCATGATCTCCCCGATCTCCTTGCTCTTGAAGGACTCCTCCTCCATGACATGGCACCAGTGGCAGGTAGAGTAGCCAACTGCAAACAAGCTCAGGTGGGTGAGAAATAGTCCTTTGCAAGGAGCAGGAACATGAGAACACTCACAGATGGGACCCTTGCTACAGGCAACAGCTGCTGCCTCCCAGCACAAGAGATGGAGGAGAAAAGCCTCCTGAACTCCCCAGCCCTTGCTCCTAAACACTGGCCAAGGACTCTGGTCCTGCATGTAGCCTATTTTGAGAGAGAGAGCTACTCCAGCACGTGGTCCACTCTTGCTTGGTGGTCAACCACACCTACATGGCTACTCACACAGCAGCTTGGGATGCAGCTCAGCTTATCTGATCATCTACTGATCAACATGTGGAGACATGAAACATGCCTTGTTTCTGGTTACCTGACAGGAATATCAGCTTGTTTTCTGTCTTTGCTTTATCAAAGGCTTCCTGACCCCAAGGGTACCTGTGGGGGGAAGACAAGAGCCCCTCAGCCCCATGGGCACAAGGAGAGGAGGAGGAGGAGGAGTGGGGGGAAAGGCTCCCCATTGCTCTTACCAATCCACAGGGTTGTGGGCGTGCTGCAGGAGGTACGGGGACTTTTCATTAATCAGGCGGTTAGTGTGACGAGGGATGCTGGGAGGGCCGGGTGTCCCCACCGTGGCCATGGGTGCGGTCTCCATTAAAAATGTGCACCTGTGACACCAAACAGGCTCAGGGCTTCCCTGCTCACCACAACAAAGCTCAGCCTCTGGACAGAGCCATGACAGACCAGAGCATTAGCACCACCACCCCAGGTCCTGCTGTACCCTAGGACATGGTGCTGCTCCCCACTATTTGCTCCCCACACCAAGGGCATTCTCAGCCCCAGCCCTGGGTAGCTCTGCTGGTGCTCAGTCCACCCCAGGCCCTTACAAGTCCTTCGCACTCACTGGAGGCTCAGAGGAGGTTGTTCTCCAGTTTGGCACACCCCACCCATGGTGGGGTGAAGGCCATTCCCACGGCTACCCCCCCACAAGCACACTTTGGTGGCAGACTCAACAGCTGTAAACACAGGAGCAGCATCTGTGGGACTTGACCTGCGTATCCTCTGAGAGGACATTGCGACAGAGAGGAAAATTCCCTCCCGTGGGGTGGGTGCAGGCAGGAGGGGCTCTTTATGGTGAGGGGAGTGAGGAGTAGGAGGAGACCAGAGAGACCCCCCTGCTGCCGGGCAGATGCAGGGTTTGGGGATGGGGATGCAGGAGATGGAAAAGGGGTGCAGAACGGGGGTACAGAGTATGTAAAGTTGTGCAGGGGCTGCGGTAGTATGAGAAGGAAATAGGGAGGATACAGGGTGATGCAGAGGGATATGGGGAGGATGACGGGGAAGGCAGGAGAAGTGTACGGGTGCGGAAAGGCTACAGGAGGAACTCAGGAAGGTGCACGGTGAATCCTGAGGAGATGCAGGAGGGGAACAGGGCGTTGCAGGAGAGTTTAGGGGACGCGGGCGCTGCAGCGGGGACGCGGAGGGGCACAGGAGGGGTGCGAGGAGGATTCGCGGAGTGGCGGGGACGCGGTGATGGCGCAGCGGGGCTGGCGAGGCACGCAGCCACTGCGCCGACCGCGGGACCCGCGCCCCCCGCCCCTCCGGTACCTGCGGGCGCAGCGCAGCGTCGCCGCCAACATGGCGGTGGCTCCCCCGGCCCCGCCCCGATGCCACCGCCCCGGCCCCGCCCCATGACCGGCCGTGGCTCCAATCACCGGCTCCGCTGCAGCCCCGGCCCCGCCCCTGAGGCGCAGCCCCGCCTCCACGAGACCTCGCCGCTCCCGGTCCCGCTCCCGGTGCCGGTCCCGCCCGGTGACCGGCCCACCCCCGTTACCGCCCCGCGCCGCACACCGTGGGCGCTCAGCGCAGTTAACAGTCGCACGGGCCGCTACACCGGGTCGCTCATCGCAGTTTATTGTCGCACGGGCACCCGCAGCCGCCGCCGTCGCAGCGCCCAAGAATCGCCGCCCCCGCCCCCGGACCGGCGCCCAGCAGCGGGCAGGGGGCTGTGGCGGCGGGACGGAGGCGAGAGGGAGCGACCAAAGGAGGGCCAACCCCGCGGGGTGGGAGGAACCGCGGCTTCCACCCCCGGCCCCGCGCTGCCCTAGATCCCCGCGGTTCGGGGGCCCATCCAGCAACCGGACCCCATGCACCCGCCCGGCCCAGTGAGCAGAGCTCCCCGCACCACAGCCCTTTGTAAGGCCTCCGCCATGGCCCCTCACAGGGGAGGGGGCTTCCCTCCTGCCCGTCAAGCACCGGAGCTCATGCTGGCTGCCCCCCAGCCAGCCCCACCGTGGCCCCCCACACCGGCCCTCGCAGGGGAAGGGGTCCCCTGTCGCTGATCAAGCACGGGGGCTCATGCTGGCTGCCCCCCGTAGTGGGCACGGGGAGGGGGCTGGGTGAGGGCACCCTCCCGTGCAGCTTAGCAAACCCCCAAGTCTTGATGGGAGGAAAGATCGGGGGGACTGTAACAGCTGGGGGAGGGGGTGAAAGTCCACAAGTCCAGAGGGTTCAGAGGAAGGGATTGAGCCCCCCGGGCGCGGACGGCGGGGCCGGGGGGCCGCTCAGCGGCAGTAAAGGCTGTGGCAAGGTGCTGGGGAGTTCGGGGAAGGTGCCAGCCTGCGGAAAGGCACTGGCGGAGGCGGGGAGGGCAGCGGTGGCAGCGGGGACGCTGCTGAGGGGCAGCGGCAGGGATGCGCTGTAGGTCATGGAGTTGGCGGGGTGGCCGGCGGGCAGGCCAGGCACTGGCGAGCTGGTCCGCATCTGGTTCAGCGTCGGCTTAGGCTGCTCGGAGAGGCTGAAGGGGTTAGTGGGGGACGGCGTGCTCAGACCTGGCAAGGAGAAGATGGGACACGTCAGAACAGCAAGGCCACCCCGAGCCCTTGTCCTCCTCTTTCTCCCCCGCCCACCACCTGCCCAGCCCAGGGACGCCCCTGGTCAGCAGCCCTGCAAGCACCTACCCGAGAGAAAGGGGTTTCGAGTCTTGGAGGCCGGAGTAGGTGCGACCAGGGAGTCCAGGTTGACCAGGGAGGAGGCGGCGGGGCCAAGGAAGGCCTCGGGGGTTTTACAGTCCTTCCGTTCCTTGCCAGATTCAGGCAGAGAGTCAGCCAGGTTGGCAAGGTCAAAGCTCTTTGCCCCGTCCTGCTTGGTGCTGGGGAACAGGTCGCCAAAGGGGTCGGGCTCTGGGATGGAAGGAGGGGAGATGAGATACATGAGCCTGCTGGGAGACACCAAGGGTCACAGCATCCTCCGTTGTCACCGCACAGGGCGGCTGACAACACAGCCCACCCCAGGTCACAGCATGACACAGTGGGGCTGAGCCTGCGGTATGGCCTGCCCAAGTATCCCCCAAGCCACCATGGGAGACAGCAGACATGGGTACATGAAGAGACTCGGGCTGCTCCCTCAGCTGTGCAGCAGACTGAGGCCACAGCACATGCCCATGGAAACAAGCTTTGGCCACGCCAGCCAGCAGCTACACACACCCTGGCCAGCCACAGAATTGCCTCCCTGCCACAGGCAGGGACAGGTCACCGTCCCCACCTGCCCACTCCCAGCTCTTACCCACAGGGCTGCTGGACTTGGCAGAGGAGGGCGGCTGCGAGGGCTCCTGCTCCGGCGGCTCGGGCGGCTTTGCAAACGGATCAAATGCGTTCCCCCCTGGAGCTGGGGGGGAAGAGGGGACACTCAAGGAGGGGAGCAAGCAGGGAGGTGGGAGGCAGGAGATGGAAGGGCAGGAGAGAGGCAGGGGTGGCTGCCTGTAAGGAGACAAAGAGGGGGTGCAGTGCAGGACGTGGGGTTGGAGGTCAGGAATGTGCACTGGGGAAGGCTTAGATGAGCTAGATCATGGGATCATTGCAGACCAAGACACCCCTACTGCTCGCAGCCATCACCCCACATCAAGCAGGTCCCTTTCCCAGCCGCAGCAGGGAGAGGTGGAGGGGACAGGTCTGCAGGAGTGCTTTAGCAACCACTGTCCCCCAGATCAGGTTCTGCAACCCTCACCAGGGACCAAAACTGGGGGCAACACATGCAGGACCTGCACAGGGCTGGAGGAAACACCAAAGAGGAACTGGGAGTGACACTGAGCTTTGAAACACAGGCTGCTCCTACACCGTTTCCCCATCTGCAACGTGGCAACTGCGACCAGCAACAGTCCTGTCTGGTTCTGGCAGGGTGTACAGGGGTCATTTGGGTTGAGCAAATAGGTATCACTACTGGAACACAGCATCACCCCGCTGCTGTAGAGGTGTGGGGCTGACATCCGCTCCCATGGGATGGTTCTATTAACTGCCATGTAAATTAAAGCAGCCTATTCTGTACAAAGCCTAAAAGTTCCTTGAAGTCTTCAGGATGCTGAGGGGAGAGCAGAGGTCCTGCTGAGGGTCATGAGGCTGGGGAGCTGGTTGAAGGAGGAAGGGGGAAGAACCCAAGATGCCCACTTGCAGGAGGGTAGTGATGGTCAAGGCTGTCCTCAATCCTCAGCAAAGCCAAAAGGTCCATTGAGCCTCTTACCAGGGGTCGGAGGCTGCTCGGGCACAGCAGCCCAAGGGTCAGGAGCTGGTGTAGAACCGGAGCCCTGGGGGGCTGGGGGGGATGCTGTTCCCCAGGGGTCTGCAGGAGGGAAGCCAGAAGATATGGGTGCCTTCCCCCAGGGGTCAGAGGCTGCAGTGGTGCTGGGGGGAAAGTCCCAGGGCCCAGCAGAGGTTTGCTGGGATGAGGTGCTCGCCTGGGAGAGGGGCTCCCCACCAGGGTCTGGGACTGGCACCCAGGGATCTGCTGCACCGGTCCAGGCAGAGGCCACCAATTCCACTTTGGGTTTCATATCTGGAAAAAAAAGGGAAACTGTGGGAGAGGGAAACAATGCAAAGTACAGAGGAATGCTGAGTTGTGGGGATGTGGCCAGGGGTCCACAGCTTCCAGCAGTACCACCTGGGAGTATAATGGAGTAGGCAGCAGAGGGAGAAGGCGGCAGAGGTCCTCATCGTTGAGCTCCTGGGGACTGGGGAGGAACAGAGGCAAGGGACAACCTTCTGCCACTGTCCCAAATTTTGGCAGCCTGCAAGTTGTTCTCACCTGGCATATCCCATGGGTCAGCAGATGTGTGGCTGGAGGGGGCTGGCGCCGGCCCGAATATATCTGCCAGCTCCAGAATAGAGGACTGCAGACAGAAAGGGAATAAAGAGGTAAGAGGAGCCTGGCAGACCTGCAGGATCACCCCTGTGTGGCCACCCAGCCTGCAGTGCTGTACCTGGCTTTTCTTCATCTTATCTTCTTGCTCTTCATCCCTGTCTGGGGCAGTCTCCTCCACAGGTCTCTGCTGCAGGGAGTTCTCCCCTTGCCAAGTCCTCACTTCCTGTGGGGACAAGGGATGGGGCCTGTGAGCTCAGCAACCCTGCAGCCAGGACCTTCTCCAGGAGACACACCCAGCACAGGAGCTGCCACCCAAAAGTCCCAGCATCTGAGCAGACAGCTCCTCCAGGGCTGAGCCCCCTGGGAGAGCACTCAGCAGACAGCCTGGAGCAGCGAAAGCAAAGCAGGCACCAGAGCAAGGTGATGTTTCAGGCTCTGGTGCCACAAAGAGAAGACCAAGTGCAAGGAGAGCAGAGTGCCAGGACTGCAGGACACAGGTACCTTCTCATGCTCCTCTTTGCTCAGCGCGAGCGCGAGCTGCAATTGCCTTTCTTCATCTGTACTGGAAAGTGGAGGAAGTGGCTTCTGGCAACAGAGGAAATTGGGTGATGACATTTCAGCTTGCCCTCAGCTTGCAGGACTGCTTGGAGGTTGTCCTTCTCCTTGCTACCACCATTCCTGCAGCCCCTTGCCTGTCTGCACAGCCCATCCAGAGCTGGCCTTGCCTGCAGACCCCCAGCCCAGTGTCCTTGTGCTCTCTAACCAGCTCCTGCTCAGGTTCCCTGCAGTCCCTGCCCACCCAGCTCCTTCCCCAGTCCCATCACCAGCTGCTGGATTAAGGCTGGGATGACCTTAAATTAGGCATTCAGCATCTCCCCTGGGAGGTTTCTGGGGTCTCTGATGCAGCCAGTGACAGAGAGGAGATGAGTTAGGCATCCCCTTGCCCTGGCAGCCTCCTGGGGAAGAGGGTTTGTGACACTGACCGCCCTCAGTTTTGGATTCCTGCCAGCCCCACAGCTAGACTGAGTAGACTTTGGGGAGAGATTGTCCCTGTACCAACATGGTAGTCCTGATCACTGCCCCACGACTTTTCCAGCAGTGTGGGGACTCACAGGGGCTGGGAATGGGTACCCTGGTGGGGGGGGTGTGTGGGTCAACACCCATACATGTGTGCACATACATGTGCAGCCCAGATGGATTTCAACAAACAGGCAACACTTTCCAGAGAGTGTTTCTACAGTGCTCGTTGGAGCAGTGTGAGAAGGCTATAAATACTCCCAGGACAAAAATAGGGATATACACCCTGCTCTGCCTCCAAAAGAGCCTCCATCAGGCAGGAAAGACTGGCAGCAACAAGCACCATCTCCAGAGCACATACCCTGCCCTGGCAGGACTGAGCTCATGGTGCTGGGTGCCAGCTCCAGGGGATGCCCACCGGTCCAGCCATGCAGCTCCTTGGTTCCCGTGTCCCTCTGACTTTGTGAACCGGCTGTACCCACAGGCTTGTGCATGCCACGCCAGCTGGTTGCCAGTGAGCAAATAATCCATCCTTAGTGGAAAAGGGGCCAGCAGATAGGAGAGGGGACAGCCTGAGGTGACTTCACACAGGGTACAACAGCTCGCTTGATTCCTCCTGGGGCTGTTTCCTGGTGCCCCTTCTAGCCCAGTTTGAAAGGACCAGACAGTGGGAGGGAGTACCTGCAGGTAGTGAGCCCCCAGCCCCGGGGATGCTGCTGGCCCTGCATCCACACAAGCTGCTGGGCAAGGCTTTGCCTCCTAAAACCTCTGGGGGTAGGCAAGAGAAATGGGGGTGCTTAGACCAAAAGTCCCCGGCAGAAGAGGGCAGCTATGTTGGGGGTTGGGGTAAGCCCAGAAGACACCCCTAAGTTAACCCTGGGGTTTGGGAAGCTGGACAGAGCCAAGCCTGGTGCTGTCCTCTCTGAGAACAGGGAGCAGGGGCAGCCCATGCCTCCAGCTGCCCGCTGACAATTTTGGATGCCAGACACAATGCGAGCAGCCTGGTGCAGTTGCATGTACATGCACCAACCTCAGGCAGCCCCTAAAACCCTGACTCTTCCCAGGGAACTGACCCACTGTGTCCACAGATAAGCCAAGGTACAGGGAGATGCCTCACACCCCAGGACAGGCAGGGCCACTCTACCTTCTCTGCCTCTTCCCGACTCATGGCCAGTGCCAGCTGCAGCTGCAGCTCCTCCTCTCCTGTCGTCTGGGGCCGTGCTTGCTCCAGGTCAGAGGCAAACCGTGGGGATGAGGATGATGCTGGGAGATAAAACAGGAAAAGGGGAAGGAGTGGCATCAGGACTGAGATATTTTGGGGAGCACATCAGCACTTTCCAGGCCTCTGTCCCAATGCCCAGCCTCCCCAGGAGATGTAGCCACACTTTAGAGCTCCCTACCTTGAACAAGCCATGAGACACCACCAGCTGCCACTGCTGCTGGGGTCCACCACTGGCCCAGCCAAATCTCTGCCCTGTGGTGCAGGATGGGCTTCACCACCACCATCTCAAAAGATGCAGAAGAATGATGGGCACCAAGCAGGTGCAAACCAAATGCAACACCTGCCTCCCCTGAGTGAGCCCGAGTGAGCCACCAGTAACACTCACAGTTGAATGAGGAGGGTGAGCCCCGTGCCCGGCTGTAGTCTTCACCATAGGGTGATGCCCGGCGGCCATAGGTGACCTGGTGGCTGCCACTGCCCATGCCCTCCAGGGCCATGCGCTCCTTGGTCTGCAGCGCATGCGCTCGCTCCTGCTTCAGCCGCTCCTCATCCTTCAGCAGCGCCATCACCTGCTTCACCTTCTCCCGGATGTTGATGCCCTGGTCCTTGCCGTCACGGTCCACATACTGGAAGTCCTTCAGTGTCTGGATGGTGTAGAGGTTCTCCCGGCACTGGTGGGTCACCTTCTCGGAGCCGGTTTTGATGAGGTAGTCCAGGAGGGTGAGGGCTTTGTAGACGTGACGCCAGTTCTTGCCGCTGTCGTTCAGCCGCCGCCAGATCATGCCCATGACCTCAGCGAAAGCCACTGTGTTGAAGGTGAGGTCGGCGATCTCTGACATCAGGGAGCTGGGAGGTCCCCAGGGATCATTGGAGGTGGCCTCCCGCACCTTGATCTCTGCCTCTGAGTAGTTGTGCACAATGTTCTTCACCTGCCGGCGCAGTGCCGAGGTCGTCATGGCTGTGTCGTGCTGGAGACCTGCTGGTGGCAGGCAGGAATGGTGGAGAAGGGATGAGTGAGCACGGCCACAGCCTCACCAGCACCTGCAGCAGGGAACGACACAGAGATCTCAGCGTCACCCCAACCACGAAGACCCACCCCCAGAACCCTCGGTTGGCACCAGGGACTCTTCTCAAGGTGGATGTGGCCATCATAGGGGCATCAGGTGCACACTGCCAGGCTGCCACGGCTCACCAACTCAGACACACAGGATGCTCAAGGAGAAAAGAAATCTCATGGCAAGAAATCTCCCAGCATTGCAGAGCCATCACAAGTTTTGACTCTGGATTCAGCAATATTTGGAGATTCTATCCTGCACTTCTGCTTCTAAAAGTAACCATCTGAAAATGGCAGCTCCCTCCTCCAGATCCTTTCTGTCTGTCTCAGCTCCACTGTCCTGGCAAAGCTGATTTCAGACCCTCCCAGCCCTTGTGCAGCCAGGAGTTCCCCTGTATCCCCCTAGATGCACTACCTGCAGCTGCAGACGGCCTTGCTTGTCCCGGCTGTCAGCCCAAGGCTCTCAGTGCTGTTAAGGCTGCATCGTGCAAACCCAAAACCTCGTCGTGAGTCAGAGCCTATTGCGACTCACTAGTGCTGGCAGCTACTCAGGCAGGTTTTCCCAGCAAATTTGGTAATTTTGCTCCCATGAGAGGCTGGCAAATTCAGGGTGCTAACAGCCAGTGCCAGGTCAGCCAGCAGGATGGATAATGCAATGCCTCTCTCACCAAAACCCCAAGCTTTCTGAGCCTCCTCTGGGCCTAGATGCAGGGGCTGCAGGGGTTGGCATGGCTGGGAGCTGCCCTGGTACCTCCTCACAGGCAATGCCTGTCCCTGGGGTGCACTGCACCGACACAGACGCAGTGACATGGGGCAGCCTGAACCTGTCTTCACATGAGCCCATCACAACCCCGTGCCCTGCTCCATGCTGGTCCTAAATCCTGACCTTCTCCCTGCGTGAGAAAATACTGTTCACCCTCGTTCTGTCAGAGGGTCAAGCCGAAGGAGAGGCTGAGACTGCCTGGAGCTGCCTTGTCCTGGGCAGGCCTGCACCAAAGGACTGGGGAGCTGAGCTGCTCCCAGAACTGCCACTGCAGCTGTAACAAAACTCACTGGCAATTTTTCCTCCATCCAAGATAACACGTGTGAGCAGAGGAATATCTCCCCCACACAGCAGTCTGCAGACAGAGGTTTATCAGTGTCCATCCCATCACCCATCTCGGGCGCCAGTACCTCCCTGGACTGCAGCTGCCACACCACATCCAGCCCTCTCCCAGCTCAGGATACCACTCCACCCCACCAGAGCTGTGCCAAGGCCATGTTGATGTGCCCACAAGCCATGCATGGTGCCCACCACACTCCCAACACAACCCGTGCGACCAGTCCAGCATCTCCTGCACCTGTGGGCCAGCAGCCAGGTGCCCCACAGCTCTGCCAGAAACATCTCCCGTGAGTCAGAGAGGAGCCTGGCACTGCCACGCTCGCGGGCGGATGAAGTTTCTCTCAAGACGCTTCCCTGCACCGACTCTGTTTCGCAATGCAGCCGTCAGCATGGCCTTTGGATCCTGCCGGGAGAGCCCATGGTGCAGACGGCCAGGCCACTGCCCGCCTGGCACCAAAACACCTCCGGGACAAGGGCAGCAAGGCAGCAAAGTCCTCCAGGACTTGGCTCCATGCTCTGCTTTCTACCAACACCCAGGTGGAGATAAAGTCACGTTTTCCAAAGGTGACACCAGCCTGGAAAGCACCAGCAAACACACTGGCAGTCCGAGGAGGAGGCAGGATGGTTCCTTCTGCCTCCAACAGGTTTCCTAGCTGATCAAACCCCAGGTGCAGTGACTGGCTCCCGGCATTGCTCATCCTGGCCAGAAACCTGACCCCAGCTGGACTTTGCCCACCGTGAGATGGCCTGGGAAGTCTGAATGGAAAGAGGTGGGAAGCATGGGCTTGGGTAGGGATGAGAGGAATGTACGCAGGGCTGGAACTGCCAGTGGGGTTAAGAGCTGCGGGTTTATCAAATACAGTATCACCCCCCTCCCCCTGGAATATAAAGGGAGTGAAACAGAAGCCGTGTGGGAGATAAGGCGGCAGCACCCAGCAGCTCATATGGAATTACTGCAGTGACCTTGACCAGGAGGTGGCCAGGTGGGAGAAGGACACGTCTGCGGGGCTTAGGTCCCCATCGCCTGCAGGCTGGCGCTGGGGGCTGCGGGGGCGACGGGGAGGGGCGAGGAGGAACGGCCTGGAGGGGGAGCGGGAGGGGTGAGGTGGCTGTAGGGGGCTGTAGGGGGGGGGGGGGCAAAAGGTTCCGGCGAGGGGAGGGGAACGGGCAGGGGGATTATGGCTCCATCCTTAATCAGGTGCAGGTCTGAGAGAAGCAGTGACCGCCATGGGGGGAGCAGCAGCGAACGGCCCCCGCAGCGCTCTCCGCCGCGCCGCCGGCTCCCGCACCCGCCCGGCTCCCGCTCCCGCAGCCGCCGCGGTGGCCCCAGCCCGGCCCGAGAGGCGTCACGGCACCGAGCTGCTCGCCGGGGCCCGCCATCCCCCGGCAGCCCTCGATGCTCCGGCGTCTGGAACCTTCCTCCTCTCTCCCTCCCCCCCACCGCAGCCCGGTGCCAAGGGAATGCAGCCCCGGTTACCTGCGCGGTGCCGTCGCCGGTGCCGCCGCCGGTGACCGCGGGCTGGAGGCGGCCGCAGCCGCCCGCTCCTGGTGCGCGCCGCCGAGTTGCCGGGCTGGCTGGGCAGGTCCCGGCGGCAGGTCCCGGCTTAACCCCTTCGGGGCTGCCCGGGCGCCGGCAGAGGCGCTCAGGCCCCCCCCCGTGCGGTGCGGTGCGGCGCAGCGCGGTGCGGTACCGGCCGCGGGGGATGCGGCGCCGAGCCCCTGCCCCGCCGCATGCGGGAGGCGGGGATGCTGTAAATGCTCAGTCACTGCCCCTTCTCTGGCAGCCAGCCAGGCGCTGCTCGCTGCTGCCTGCGCGCCTGTATTCCTTTATTTATTTTTTTTCCCCTTCTTCCCCCCCACCCGCTCCCCCATTATTTTTAGACAGAAGTCCACGTCCCCGGGCTCGGAAGAAGCTCCGAGGCAAATCGACCTCCCCACCCACAACGCTGCTCCCTCTCTGCTACCCAAGGCCGCACTCGCAATTTGGGTTCTTTAATTTTTTTTTTTTTTTTTTTTTTAAATCTAAATTTGGAGCGGGTTCTTCCCCTGCTCTGAACAGCTCCCGCAGCCTGGCTGGGGGGAGAGAGGGAGGCATCAGATGACATGACAAAATAAGTCATGTCTCTCGATCATTTCAATGCCACCCCCTCTCTCCCGGCCTCTGCCTTCCATTTTAATCACTGACAGCCCTTCAACTATTATGGGTACATATAATCTTTTTAATATCACTGACATTTTTCATGATGTAAAGCATCTCAGGGGGGCTGAGACATTCTCCGGTGGGAGGGGGGGTCATGCCTTCCTGCCGCTGCTCCCGCCAGCCACACAAAGTGCAAAGCTGAGATCCATCTTGCCCCAGGATCCTGCCTTGGGTCTCGGTGGAGGCCTTGTGCTTCTGGGGGCTTTGCAGATCTCATCAGCCTGAGATGCCCGACAGGCTCTGGCCGTGCAGGCTGAATAGGCATCTAGTCCCACTCCCAGATGCAGTGTGGGAAAAGTGCATATCCAGCATCCAAACCCTCTGCATGTCAGCCCGGAAAACATCCCAGCCCGGAAAGTGACAGGCATTCCTCATGACAGGCATTCTTCATGGCAGCCCAAGCTCCAAGCTTTCCTCTTCCTCCATTCCCAATGCTTACGCTTCACTGTGTCAGATTGTGAGGCAGACAACTTGCCTTTCTTCAGGCAGTGATTTTTTAATAAGCAAAGTGAACCTCTCCAAGGGGAAAAACCCCAGGAGGTATTTTTGGAGCTGTACAAATGTGGGGTTTCTTTGCTGGGGGGGGCAGGGACAAACCCCCACATTTTAGCTATAGGACCCGGGAAAGCACTGCTTGCCCTCAGCAGAGCTTGACTGCTCGCCCAGACCCCCTCTGCCATTGAGAAACCTCTGGAAATGCTCTGTAACCTTCTGCTTGCAACGTTTTCCTGCAATTCCCCCTCTTCCCATCCTCTCTTGGTGGTGATGGTGTCTTCAGGCCCCACTCACGTGGGGGGTGGGGTTTGGAATGCAGCTCCCAAGGCCAGGAAGGTCACTCACCTTGGTTGTTTAGCAAACACAACACAAATTATTAACACTAATACAAATAATGCCCACATTTGGGAGAGGAGAAGGAATAATTTTCTTGCCTGACTGCAAGAACTCAGCCTTACAGGGTCCTGTATACTGCAGAGCTGACAGCCCTGAGAGTCTCTGTGCCAAGGACAGAGCCCACATCTTACACTAGTCCTGTAAATAAGAGGTATATGTTTCTAAAGCTGCTCTGTGGAAACCAGCTCTAATTCCACTGCAGTTCTTGTCCTGTTACTTCCACAAATCAATGCAAAAGGGGGAAAAAAAAAAAAAAAAAAAAAAAAGCAGCTGGCTCACAAAAAGCTGCAGCAGCTAGACAGCAGAGTATCACAGTTGTTGGCCCAGCACATCCCTTCCTGCATGCTGCTTGTACCTTGTCCCCTGAGGACACTCTTGTCCAAGGCTGGAAGAGGCATTGGCAATATTTATGACAAAAAATTATGACAAGAAATTAGACTATTCACTACTGGACTACAGACTATTAGGTTTGTTCGCCTTTGCAGATCTCATATGCCACCCACCTGCCCTCTGCCACCAGACTCCTCCCTCGGAAGGGAAGGTGCCAGCACAGGATATTCTTCCATTGTACATGACTGATGTAAAACTTTCATCTACTGGTGTTGTATTAACAGATTTTCCTGTGGGTAGATGAACACATGGAGCCTAGTTTCAAAAGGCTGCACTGAAGATATAGATCCATGGAGACATGGACGGGCTTTGTCATCCTTTAAGGTAAAGCTACCAAATGAAAGGATTCCTGCCTCTCCGACAATCACGTTGCCTCTAGAACGTGCACACTCCCTCTCTCCTAGAAACAGATGGCTTGAGCAGTTTGAGTTGGGCAGATTCACAATCTGATGATCATCTCCAGGAAGGCAGGAGCTATTGTCAGAGCCTGTGAGACACACCCCAACTTCAGGCCTTTTTCCTCCTAATTCTCAAAATGTTGCTGAAATTCTCACTCCAAAAATGCTGAGCAGAGACATTCTCTTTGTGGGTCTGTGCCTGCTAAGCCAGAGGGAGCTCCTGCTGCTACAGAAGCCAAAATGCTTCCCCACACTCCACAAAGAGAAAACATCTCAAAAAAATGAGGAGCCTCACCTGGCCAGTGAAAAAAACAAGCTGTGCTTTGCTATGGTACTGCTGAGAGCTAAGGAGAGGAACAGACCCTCTCCCCAGGGACAGCACAGGAGTTAAACTGAGAAAACAGAAAACACCAATTCAGCAGAAAGGGCAGTCACTTCACACTACATGTGCAGCTCCAAGCGGTGTGCCAGCCCAGGGACAGGGGCACGTGCCCAAGGGACACACCTGGAGCCACTGAACTCATGGCTGAGCGATGCTCAGCATGGATAGGCATCTGCTGCCTAAGAGCTCCAGTGACATCACCATCCCCAATTACTGGTCTACACTGATGGCATTGCTCTACAGGGCCAAAGCCTTTCTAGGGAATGTTGTCCAGCTGCTTTAGCAGGAACGTGGCACTTACTGACACCAGGCCAAGACAGACCCCACACAGAGCTCACTCTGCCTCGGGAAGCTGCACCAAGTAAAGTCCAATGTGCCACAATCAGGCCTGGGATGCCTCCACAAAAAGCCCCATTCCAGCAGTGACACACACAGATGGAAAATGGTGATGAGCCAGACACAGAGGCAGATGGACAGACAGGAGGGGTGGCTCTAACACGTGGCCTTACCATGGCTCACAACTTTCATAGCACAAATTTCACTCACTTAAGAGTGATTAGTCTTGGACGGAAGCAAGTAACAACTGGCTCAGAACAGGGCACGGGTACCTGGAGCTCAATGGAAAGAGATGGCAAGATCAGCACAAGAAGGAAATCTGTGAGTGCAAAACCAGGAAGAGTGGCACACCCCTCGGGACAATGCTTTTACTGGGATCCAGAATGCCTCAGAGAAGCCTCCTGTTAGCAAGTCCCAAGGGGAGACTGGACAAGCCACGAAAAATATGATAAAAACCAGGATGGATTTGTCTACTTTCCTGCTACCAGTATTCATGAGTACAAGAAAACCGTGCTCACTCACCTGCTAAGCCAAGCACAATCAAGACACAAAGAACATACCTCATGTTAACTGGCACTTTTAAATTCTCCTTTAGCAGAAATACCAGTATTTTCCAGTCTTAACATTTTCTGAGGTGGTGATGTTCTTGCCTTGTCTCTTCGTGGCAACCATCATCTGTAGCAGTAACAGATGATCTAGCAATAGTCTCACATCACAGTGTGTCAGAAAAGAGACAGTCCAGTATTTGTAATCACTGAATCACTTCAGAAATAAGAATCTCTCTCCATCTGTATAAATATGGTTATTTATTTTATTTTTTAAAAAACTAGTCTATTTCTACATACAAAGGGTTTCACTTCCACTTCAGAGCATGTTACTCCTTTAGATCCTCAAATAAAGACACCATTTCACTCACCATTGAATCCAGCAGCCTGTAAACCTACAGAAATTCAGAGAAGACAGTTGCAGTGAAAACACGTGAAGAAATCCTGAGGCTGAGACTGACAGAGATGGTTTCTGAGGTACATTTTCATATGGGCACAAAGACAACCACACAGAAGCGGCAGCCTGCTGCTAACAGAGCTCTAGTAATAACTTCCCTGGCTATGAAGTGTGTTTAACATTATCTGAGGTACAATTAATTCAGCTGATCCCTCCAGAGTCTGCAAGCAATGCTAAAGACATCCCAGATATAAGTCCCGCATGTGGCTGTGTGATGGCTGGATTTCTGGTAACAGATTCCAGGCTGAAACAAATTAATTTGGATTTCACACTTACCTTGCTGCAGCACAAGGGACTTATGCCTGCCAGTTTTCTGAGTTTAACAAAATGCTTGCCTCTCCCCCTGAGCCTCAGTGTGCCTTACAAGAAAAGAACAAAACCGAGATAATGATACAAGCTTGGTTAGACTCACTTCAGTGTAGAGCTTTTCCCGGGATGTTTCAAGTGAAGGAGAGTCAACCTGCCCCTGAGCAGGTTCTACCCCATCTGTAGTTGCAGCTTCCTCTTTCACCTTCTGCTTCTCATCTCTTCCTCTGACAGACTCTGCTCTTCCTTTCACGTCCTGCACTGAAATGGAAGGTACTTGCTTCTCAACTTCTGCTTTCAGCTTTCTGCTGCCTGAATGATCCTAATCAGGGACAGACCAAGGAAAAAGGGGACATAGGTCAGGACACTGCTCATACTGCTTCAAGATGCATCTCCAAGCAGCACCACCTCTTTCACCGTGTTGGAAATCAGCTCAAACTCAGGATACACAACCTCAGGATGAATCACACTGTCCCCAGCACTGAGGGTTCACCAACACCTACCACGTTCTCCTTCCCTGATATCCCTCTACTTTTTTTGCCTTCTTTATCTTTTTTCTCTTCCTTTTTAGTAGCTATTTTGTCTTCTTTTCCTCTTTTTTTTGCTTCTCCTTGCTTTACTTCCTCTACAAAAGAAAGGATTTTTAATTAACCAAAAGCATCCACACATCCAGAAAGTCCAGCCCACTGCAGCAGCACAGTGGGAATGTGTGACTTTTGCAGTATATTTTACTCTTTTTATTCATCTGAGAGATACTGCACTGAACTTGAAGAGTTCTTTGTTTAAATAAGGAATGAAGAGGTCTCATTGAGGCAGTGTTTGCTGGGTCAGTCTGTGTGAAAACCATGGCTAGACCTAGCTGAATTAAAAGGCTTTTTTTTTGTGGGGGTGTTTTTTTACTGATGCCAAACCACAGATCGCAATTAGTATTGTGACTGTCACACAATCTGCCAGTTTTTTCCTGATGCTTTTTCCTCAGGGAGACATGTTGAAATTGACATTTCAGCTCATATTCATCATGTTTTTTGTATTTCCAACAGCCCACAGAAAGCAGCTGCTGTGCTAAAACCACCATTTACCTGTTTCTTCTAGAACAGCTTCCACATAGGTGTCCTTCTTAATCAAACTAAGCAGGGATCTCAGCCTCAGAGAGTGACTCACCAGGTCATCAATTGCTCCACGCCACAGCTGGAGGCTGAGAAAATGATAAGGATCAGAAAGGAGACAGCGCAGCAACTGCCACCTTGTTTGACCCTGTGCCCAGAAGTGAAGGCACCTTATAGCTAACAGCTGCCCTGTGCAACTAAACCAACAAAACAGCACCCACTGTCTAAATATCTCTGCAGGGGGATGCTGAATTGCTTTCCTCATGTTAGATCCCTCCAAGGTCTCAATGGTTTGCAAATCAACTGGCTCCCAGGAACCCATAAATATTACTGTGAAAACTAGGTCTGCTCTTCAACATGACACACGTTGGTAAATCAACCTGCTCTGTGTTTCCCAAGAGGAACCTGCATCCTTCTAATTTAGAAGTAACTCAAAGCTGTTAATATGTTTACAGTCTGAATGCCTGAGCAAAGAACAGAGAGACTGTATGAGGGAGGAGACAGTTATCTGAGTAAAAGGATACAGAAAATACCCAAAGGTTTCATAAATACAGACTGGAATAATCTTGCCAGAAATAATCTTGTACACTCTCCAAAATTACATGCATTTAATATTCTAAACTCATCTCCAGGAAAAAAAAAAAAAAAAAAAAAATGGCATTTGGGTCCTAGACAGCTGCTACAATTAAGCTATAAAAAAAACAGTGTAAAGATGACTTCTAGACCTCGTATAATTATGTACACTCTGAATCACAACACTTAGAACAGAGCTTGCTGAGGCTGTTGATCACACAATGTTTTCACAAGCTTTTCCTTACAAAGGTAACCCACCAGAGTGGATACAGAGGGTCTGACTGAGTTGGCCTCTGTTCAACACACAGCTCCAGAGCTGCCTTATTGAGCTGGGTCAGTGCTTCTTCTCGCTGCTCCTTCCCAGGGATTGACATTATAGCCTGTGAGAGAAAATACAAAGGGGCTGTGGAGCACTTCTAAGTCTTTATTTCCAGTGCCTGAGCTCAGTGGAGCAACCCACAGCTCTCTCCCTGGACACCAGTCTGAAAATAGGCTGCACTGGGCACTTACACACCCAAATGGGACATCCTACACAGCTGGGATATGGCCAAGGTACCCAAGATCTACAGAACAATCCCAGATTCTCCCATCAGACTGATATTAAGCCCCTTTGCAACTTCAGGTGTGCTGGGAAACAAGGATTCTAGCAAGCTAGAAGGCTCCCTAGTAAAGCTCAGTTATAAAAACAAAGGGAGATTTCCAAGACAGCACAACAGAAAAAGCATTGACCGAATCCAAAGCATTCTTGCTTTAATCTAGGGAGGTCTGTACTTTATCCATAGCCTGTTATGAGTGCCCCCTCAGTACTCTGATGAATAGGAAGAACTCTCCAAGGAGAAGAGCCCTTGGGGGAGCCACAGGATGCTGCAAGTCCAGCCTGCTCCCCACATTCAGTCCTGGGATGACGGAAAGCTAATGGGGGAAGAGCTTAAAATATCTATTATATTGTGTGGTTCTCTTTTCTTCTTCACACAACAGCCCACAAAGTCTCTCTTGGGAATCTCTTTCCAAGAGCCCTGAGGGTGTGTTCAGCAGAGCCAATACACACAGTAAATCTCTCAAGCTCCCAGCATACTGGCAGCAGCCCCTTAGGTGGGCTCACACTGGGGCAGCCTGGGCTGCTTGTTGGGGAATTAACACACCATCAGCTTGTGGGAACAGAGGTGACCACCTGTTTAAAGTCCTCAAGTGAAAGGTTCCATCCTGAAGGACCTGCTTCTTCCTCCTCAATGCTCTTTTCCCTTGAAGACTCCTCTAATGTACGCTTCCGACGTGGGAGCTCGGTGGTGCTGCCCTGGGCAGAGGGAGGCTCTGAGGCACTCTCCCGGTACTCCATGTTCTCTGCAGTGCTCCTCTGGTCCATGGGCACTCCCTCTTCCAAGACTGAAGGCACAGTCAGGTGTTGTCTCCATAGTTTATGCAGCTGCTTTACCACTTGATGCTGATAATGCAACTGTGATAATGGGGGAAAAGTTAAACATGAAGGCTGCACCTTCCCTCTTCAAACCCAACTCTTAAAGCCTCCATGGGAGACTCTGCCAGCTCCAGAATACCAGCAATGCAGCAGCCTCATGGGTCTGCCCTCCCCAATTATTTCAGTTGTGCAGTCCATCCAATAGTAAACATCACCTCAGGATTTTTCCTGCGGAACAGCTCCTCCTCTGTGACACAGGCATCCACAGGAGATGGGGTGCGCTCGGGTGTCCGAATTTGGTTAAGAAGTTCATTCAGGCTGTCTTTCACTATAGCAGCACCTTCTCGAGCAGCCAGCTCACTCTAAGGCACCACAACAAGAACATGTGTGAGTCCCATTCCATATGCAAATAGCCAAATTCAGTCCCACCTGTAACCACACTATTCATTATATAGAGTTACAAGGACACGAACAACTGCAGAACCTGCTGAGCAGAGCAATACTTCCAACAGCTTTTCAAATAAACTCTACAAATCCTCCCCCAAAACTATACTTTTCAAAGCATAGTGTAATTTTCAATTTATAACTTAACAGCTATCATAGTGTACAGCAGTCAATCCCCTTCCCACTGAGTAACTAATGAAATTAATTACCAACAGAAATTTCAATCAATAAAGGACGAGTGTGAACACTTTAGAAGACACAGTCATGTCTTTAGTAACAACATTACAAAAGACTGCAGAGTTCCTCATGTTGTTTAGCAAACCTGCTCAAGTATGTGCATTCTGTAAATCTCACTCTCAGCAGTAATTCCACAACAATAAAAATACCATGTTGTCCACTTCCACCCTATTTGCATATAAAGTTCAAAGCTCAGTTACCCAGCTACATGCTTAGTTACCTCCAGTTTCTCTCTGAAGTCAGCCAATTTATCCTCATACACAGCAATTCCCCAAAGGGTCACTTGAAGCAGAGCTCCTCCTAATAACAGAGGATGTGTCCTAAATTCCCAGGACTCACTAAAAATGCCTGCTCTCTCTGACTTAAAAATAAAGGAAAACCTCCGAGTTTCTCCAGGCAAAATTACACCTGAAATAAGAGAGAAAATACATTGGTCTGCAAGAAGCCACCTGGTTAACCTGATCCTTTTCCAACACCACCCCAAACGTCCTTATCGCTCTACAAGACTCTTTCCCCATAGTTCAGCTGGTTATAACACTTCATCCAGCTATTGCTCTCCTTCCAGATTTACTCTCAGCCCCTATGTTCCTGAACTGGTGTAATTCCCACTGCATTCTCCCTCTACAGCAAGCTCAGTTTTCTCTCCAGAAGACTATGCCCTGTTTGCCATCAGAAAATGATTCACTTCTCAACATTTCACCTCTTTCACCTCAGAGCAGAAGCAACCTCCTTTCCTTTAAGTTCCAGGAGAGGGATCTGCCTTGCACAGCTCTTTTGGGGTGAGTCAGCTCTGACACCCAGGGTGGCTTCCTCAGGAGAAATCACCCAGCACTGCTCTGCCATTAGTCAGACTCCACATCCCAGGTAACTCCCAAATGCCTGCTCTCTGCTTGAGGTACAAAGGTTTTGGATACCAGCAGGTCTCATACCTGGTCTGGTATCAAAGTAAAAACAGGGCATCTTCCTCCCCTTGGTTCCTCTGGAAGGGATCTGCTGGGGAAGTCTCATCCAGTTGTACCAAATGGCAGCTCTGCCATCATTAGTCACTGTCAGGAAGCTTTCAGCCTTCTCACTAGCCAGAGCCTCAAAGGTGAGCCGGGCAGCAATGCCAATCTCCTTCAACAAGGAAGAGGAAAAAGATAACAATTTCTACTCTGTCAGGATTTATCCTGAATGAAGTCATAGCCCAAATAAGGGGTTGAGCCTTGGTAGGAGAACTTGTAAAGCAGGTCCAAAGAAGTGGCCATTATACAGAGAAAGCCTGGGAATCTGAACCTCACATCACAACTAGAGCTCTTCTGTTCCTACATCTCTCTGGAGTAAACACAAGGGATACTCTATTATGTTCAGAATAAGGCCCCCATTCTGTGGCCTTGGAGTGGCACTTATTGTACAACTGTGACTTGGGAACTCAAATAGGCTTAGCTTGACTAAACAATTAAAGTTTCACAATTACCCTGCATGCAGTGATGCCCTTGATCCAACGAGCAGGCTGGCCACAGAAAACTAAAGATGGAACCTTTTCAGCTTCTGGAACCGCAACGAAGGAGTCACCAAAGGGGTCACTGCTAAAGAAAACAAAAGCCAGCATTTTCATGGAGTGGAACTTCCAGAAGAGGGGAGAACCTCTCTGGGTGATTTACAAGACCCTGTAATAAATAATCCCATTTAATATTTTCTCACAGAGTAATCTCTTTAGGGACAGAGCCCTGCAGATGTGGTGAACCCATCTAGCCACATGTCACTGGCAAGGAGGACAGGACAGCTAGAATATTAAAGAATGAGACCTGCCTGAAGTACATGAGTGAGAAAGGACCGACAGGTTGTGACTCTTACAGATGGACAGGACAGGGAAGACCAGGAAAATAATGATGGAAGGCCAGAAAAAGACAATCAAATGGAGATAACTGAGAGCAGAATCCCACCCTGCCTCATGTTAGCTCTGAAGCCACACAGAGTGAAGACTGGAGGAAAAGTTTCAACAAAACTTTTCTCTGATTCTTGCTCCTTAGACATAAGGCTCCAAGGCAAAAAGGCTCCTAAATCTGGTAATTATAATAGCAGAATATGCCTTTATTGTGTCCCAGTGGAGACTTGTTTCCATTCTGGATAAGAACAGCCAAGGATATCCTCACAGACTGGTGGTGCAGACCCAAAATTCTTTCTTTTGCCACAAAGTATGCCACAAAGTAAAACTTACAGGGTCTCAATCTCTTCAGAAATGGTGGTATGTCGAAAAGCCTCAGCTGAGACAGATGTGAAAGGCTGCCCTTTCCCAATCACCTCCAGTCCTTCCAGATCCTGGACATACACAGAAATTACCAACTCCCAGTCGCTCTTTTACATAGACAGGACATTAAAACACCAGACAAATGCATCAACTCAGTCAGTAGAGTTGCAATATCTTGCTCCTGCAATGGTTTTTAGAGGCATCCGAAGAATACTCAAAGGACACAAGTAAGAACCAATTCTGAGATTCCCAAGAATCCTAGATGACTGCATTCCCCACTAGCAATGATGCAAGAACAAAGTGTCCTTCACACATCTCTCACCCTCAGAGACAGGTTTCAAAGACAAAAAAGTGAGGTTTGTTTTATTTGTAGGAGGAGGGACCAACTGCCTTCAGGAGACTATTTCAGAATGTGTCTTCCACATGGGTAAAGATCTCTTGCCTCTGCCCCATGGCACTAAATCAAAGGCCTACACCAGTACTTAGCAGGTTTTTCTTTGCCTAGGTCCTAGCAGCTGCATCCTGCTGGTTTGGGGTTCTACTCTGAGACTCCTAGACCACTCCATGGAACACTTCAGGAGGACAGACAACTCCTTCATAGGTGTGGCCCTTTGGAAATGTGGAAACTTTCAAGAAGAGCACTGTGGGACCAAGTTTTAATTTCCTAAGGCTTCTTTCAGATCCAACTGTTGGCAACTTTTTTACTCTACAGCACCTGACAAGAGAAACAAAGAATGTGCTTGTCCCTCTGGTCTTACCGGTTTAAAAAAGCCCAGTTCCTCTAGGAGAGATTTTAGCTCCTGCCGTCGATGTTTCAGGAAAAGACTCTTATCCCAGTTTAGGTGGCAAGGAATCTTCTTTGGAGGCTTCAGACCTGTGGAAATACCCATAGAAGAGATCACTCTCTATACACCCACATGCCTAATCAAATTCCATTCCCTGCCAAATTTTGGCCTTGTAGTGTTTTAAAGAGGAGGCTCATCAGGGAAGGAACTTCTCCTTCCACACTTGTGCCCCATTTCTTCGGAATCACCTCTCTGCAGTGTTCCCTTACCTGTTTCCCTCTGGACAGTTCGGGGTTTTCCCACATGAGTGAGTGGCTCTGGGTGCCCACATTCTGTCCGGGTCAGGGTCAGAGTCAGCCCGGTGAGTTCATCCCCAATTTGCTCCGGAAGTCTCCAGAACTCACTTCCCACTCGGTATCCCTAGGGTGGGAAACAAGGCTCCCACTGACACAGAGTTGTGCAGCTACCTGCTATTTTCACAGGCACTTGAAGCTAAAAAGAAAAGGTCTAACGCTGACTGTATGAGGATTTTAAAAGTCTATGAATTATCCCTTTCTGCAGAGCAAGCCAAAATTTCTATCAGGCTGTTTACAAAGACCAAAGAACTTTCTTCTATCTTAGTGCACATGAAAGTGGAATGATATTAAAATAAAGCCTCACACAAATGCAAATTCTTTGATAGTGCTATAAATGTGAAAAAAGGATTTTAACATGTATTCCCATGACCCTTCTGCCTTACCCATGCCCTTTTCTCCACGGCAATCACTAAAATCCAAGCCTGAAGCTATCAGATTTTTCTGTCCCTAGAACAGCAATTGTGACAAGTTCCCATGCTACTTCCCAGGGCACAACAGTCTTTGGTGAAAATCAAGAAATGTCACTCGCTCATGACCACTTTCCCCTGACTGGTATGGATAACACAATTCAGGTTTTTATTTTTCACGTCCCTGAAAGCTCTGCTCAGACACCAAGCTAAAGGATTCAGAGTGGCTTTGATAAACATCTCCTGACAGCACTTCAGAACAGTGTCTGTGCTGTTTCAAAAGAGCAGCACATTCAGGACACACAGGAAGTGGGGCTCTCACCTTTCCAGGAAATAGGGCAGGGAGACTCCGGTCAATGAGGTCACGTTCTTCCTGGATTTGCCTGTAATCATCCGACACGTTCATCAGCAATTCATTCTCCGGCTTGTGAAGAATTTCTATAAATAAAAAACATCACATCATCGGTGCTGCACTTCTGGGCACACCCTTTGCCACTGTTATTGTTCACCTGTAACCCACTTACACTGTTCCCTGCCAAATCCACTGTCCTCTCCCCAGCTAGAGCCACCAGCTCACCTTCCCACCACATCCAGAGCCATCAACATGAGCAGTGTGGGAGGTCTGAGAACATGGAATTAGACTGCAATGGCAATAGCATTAACACTGATGGGCAATGACCATTGCAGTTTGGTGCAGGGACATCAAACTCTTCCACCTGCACAAAGAATTTCACAGAATGAGACCTCTTTAGCTTTTCTCACCTCCTAGGTGTTTCTCCTGCTTTTTCCTCATTGCCATATGATGCCTCCAGTTCTGGAAAGCTTTGTGCTCAGCTAGTTGGGCCCAATGTGCCTTTTCTTTCTTCTCTTCTCCATGTTCCTCTTTTACAGCTGCTGCAGTAACATCAGGATGAGGAACCTTAATAGCATCTGCTAGCTGATGAGAAATTAAACATTAAATGAACCTCTCTATGCACACCAAAACAGGAGTAGGAGAGGGGAGAACAATTCTTCAGATTGACAGCACTGTTACATTAGCAATCTGAGAGGAAGGAAACCAGGGCAGTAGGGACATACTCAGATACAATGGAAGTATTTATCTGAGTAATGAGACTCCAGCAATGGCATTGCTGCAACACCAGTTCCTCTTTGACACCATCAACAGGGAACACAGAGAAGAGGAAACCTGTGTAATTGTTCCCTCCATGACCTGGTCCTGCACACAGGACTCCAAAACCTGCTGGTGCGGTTTCTCCAAAGGCAAACCCTCCCCCAGAGTGTGACGAGGCTGGGAAACCACACCTCAGGCTTGCCCTGCTCCTGATAGGTGCTGGAAAGCATCGAAAGGTACTGTAGGCACCACACTCTACCTCTGGAAAAGTGCCATGCAGCAGCATTTTCCTAACTCTACAAACCAACCTGAGTGTTTCTTCTGGCCAAGGCTTCCATCCTTAACTCCTGGAGACTTCCCAAAATGTGATGAGGGAGGATCTCTTCACAGCCATCATCAAACTGTCTTGGTCCTACATCATACATATAAAAATACCCAACCCCAGATCCAGGTCACTAAAGTTTGGCTTAGCAAAATCAAAACCCAGAGGTAAGATGTGAAGTTGAACCCTACCAGAAAAAGTCAGTGGTCCCCTGGGTGCCTTGTGGGGAACAGGATGTGCTACGAGATGTGTCACCTCCTTGGGTCGGTATTTTCGGACAAGGTAATTCTTCTGAATTGGAATTCTCCCAGCATCATGGGGAAGGCGTGGAGCATGAAGCTTCAGGAAATAAACAGTCACAGTGCAGTTAGGTACACACTGACTCACCTTTATTTTATCTGATCCTGTTAGGATATGCACAGTAGTCATATCAGTACAGTTCCTGTAAGAGTCCTGAGAGTCCTGGATAGGGCCTTTCACATGGACGTTTAATGACAGGACAAGGAAGGAATGCATTCAAAGTAGAAGAGTAGGTTTAGATTGCATACTAGGAAAAATTCCTGTGTGAGGGTGGTGAGGCCCTGGCAAAAGGTGTCCAGAGAAGCTGTGGCTGCCCCATCCCTGGAATTGTCCAAGGCCATGCTTTCCTGGGATTCAAACAACCTGGAATAGCGGAAGGTGTCCCTGCCCATGGCAGAGTGGAAATAGAGGAGTTTTAAGGTCCTTTCCAAGCCAAATCTTCTATGATGCTTCCCCTACAAGACACCTTACACAGCTGTGCAGATACCAACTCAGTTACTGTCTTACTCCACCACTTGGTTTATAACAAAGGCACGAAAGGAGAGTTTTAAATCACTTTCCCAAGAGGTTTCTGCTGCTGTGTCACTCAAATGCTTTTACTCACACACTGTGACCTGAGTTTTAGAAGGAAAGCCGTGACAGCTACTAAACAACTTAGATGTCTTATTAGATCAGAAAGATGAAGATGTAATTTTCAAGAGGCAGATTATTTATCCTTCCATTTGGAAGGACTGTATAGGCACTGATAACCCTTTACTTTTAGCAACTGAACCTGATGAGCTGACATTTTATCATGAGAAAAGGCCTGACAGACAAAATAGCATGAGAACTCAGCTGCAGCAGTGAGTTTTGGCTTAAGTAAATGGGCAGCACCGTCTGTTAAACACACAAGGAGTATGTCAGTTAAAGCAGCTGTTTCTAGCAGTAAAAATACTCATACATACTTTCTCCAGGTCCTCCACCTTAATTTCAAGTGCCTGGATGTCCTCTCCTTGCAGAACATACGGAACAGGCTTGGGCTCAGGCTCAGACTCGTGCTCTTCTGCAATTGTTGAACAGGGCTGCTCAAAACTCTTTTCCTTCTTGCCTAAAAAAACAATTGAAGACACTTCTTCAGTCTCTTAGGGAAGCACCATATTCCTCTCAGGCAGGTTAATGATTTCCAGCTAAACTATGTTTTGGGATTATTTCTCTTTAAGGTTGCACAGAACAATTAAATTCAGCATCTCTTGCAATTGAAAAAATCAACCTCTGAGAAGCTGCAAAGACCTAAGTCGGTCAAGCAGGAGTAAATTGTCTCATACTTTATTCTAGATGAGACACAACGGGTAAAATAAATGCAAATAAATACAGATCCCTGCAGGTGGAACACCACATTCCTAGGCAGTTTCCAGCTCCAGCTGCAAGTGCAAGCACACAGATTCCCTGCGCTCAGCCAGCACGACTCGGATAACAAAGCACTGGATTTCAGAAGCTCTTCAGTGGCAGAATAGCTCTGAAATACCAAACCAGGGAAAAGCCGGGCGCAGGGCAGCTCCAGGGGCCACCTGCGGGCCAGGCCAAGCTCAGGGGATCCCACCAGGGACTGTTCTCCCTTAACCTGCACGCCCCTCCAGCTGCAACCTGCTCCTTTAAAAAAGATTATGACACTAACGACAGGACTGGCTAGGGAAGGGGTTGGCACCGGCCGCTTCAACCGCGGCCAGGCCCCGCCACGGCCGCAGGCCCGGCCCAGCCCGATGCCCTGCCGCGCCCTGCTCCGGCCCGTACCAGGGGGAGCCCGGCTCCGAGACCGACTCCCCCCTCGCGACGCCATGTCCCGGCCCGCGGCACCGCGTCCGGACAGGCCGCGGGTCGCGACAGCTCGCGATAGGGCGCGCGGCCACCCAGCGGCCTCCGGGCTCCGCGGGACACCGCCCCCTGCTGGGGGCACCGCGGAACCGCTCCCCCGGGCAGAGCGCGCCGTGCGCATGCGCAGCCTGCCGGCACGCATGCACCATGCGGCTGCGACGCGGCCGTGGGCAGCGGGCAGTCGGAACATAGCGGGGCGCCGGGCCACGAGACACCGGCGGCACGGAACACCAGGGTGCCGGCACACCGGATGGAGGGCATCACGTGGCACCGGGGGATAGCCGGATGCAGCGGGATATTGGGGCGTCGGGACTCCGGGATACCCGGACACCAGGGACACGGGGCACTAGGCACTAGGCGACTAGAAACACCGGGGCGCCGCGATACAGGGGCTCACCCTGCAGTAACACCTCCCCCCGGCCAGCGCCCCTACCCCAACAGCCCTCAGCCAGCACACTGCTCTTGTAGTTTATTATTCATTGTGGCCGCTTACAGCCCTCGCGTCCCGGCCATCGGCTCGTTCCTCCGCCGGTGTCCCCCTCGGTGGGCGCCGAGCAGCGCGCAGCACCCGCTGCAGCTGACAGAGCAGGTCGGGCAGCAGCGAGTCCAGCACGGCCAGACCGGCCCAGGTGCACCGCAGACCACTGAGAAAGGTGGTGGTGAGCCCCGGTGCCCCGGGGAGACCCCCGGCCCTGCCCACAGCTCCCCGGGGCTCACCCGCTGTCCAGGACAAGCCAGCCCTCCTGCTGCAGTGCCCGAGCCTCCCCCGGCTCCCCGAACACGGCTTGCAGGCTGAGCTGGGGAGAGAAGCGCCCCCAGCGCTGTGTGCCCAGGGCGAGAGAAGGATGTTAGTGATGGGGCATCAGCATCCCAGTACCCAAAGGGGCTGCAGGAGAGCTGAAGAGCGGCTTTGGAGAAGGGAATGGAGAAGGAAAACGGAGGAATGGATGGAAAAGGCAGATTTGGATTAGATACTGGGAAGAAATTCTCCTGTGAGGGTGGGAGGCCCTGACACAGATTGCCCAGAGAAGTTATGGATGTCCCGTCCCTGAAAACGTTCAAAGCCAGGTTAGACAGGGCTTAGAGCAACGTGGTCCAGTGGAAGGTGTCCCTGCTCACGGCAGGAGGTGGAATGAGATGGGCTTTAAGGCCACCCAATCCAAACCATTCTATTGTAAGCATTGCGTCAGTGTGGGGTGTCCCCACATGTGGCTCCTCACCTCATGTGTAATGCCTTCATCCGTGCGCAGTCCCAGGGTGAGCAGCTCCTCCAGCCTGTGGGGACGTGGACAGCTGTGGGGCAGCGCAGACAGGGAGGGGGCATGGGGAGGGACCCCAGTATACTCACTGCTCCAGCAGGCTCAGCACTGCCCGAGTCCTGGTGCCGTGTCCCTGGCTCTGCACCTCCCGCATCCAGGCAACAGGCTCCAGGGTCTGGACACGGGCTTCCCGGCTGCAGCCACCCTCACAGCGCAGCATGAAGCGCCCATGTGCCCCTGCAGTAGCCAGGGACAGGGACAACGGAGTTCACAGGGTACATGGCCACACACTCCTCCCCAATGGCCCCTCATCACCCCCTTACCTGGCCCCACACCGATGTACTGGTCAGCCCGCCAGTATGAGAGGTTGTGGGTGCTGAGGGCGCCCTAGGGGAGAGCCCTGGGGTGAGGGTAGGAGTTAAGCCTGCTGGGGGACCAGCATGACGTGGGGGGGACCAGCATGGGGGGCATCCCACCTTCCGTGCAAAATTGGAGACCTCATAGTGGCGGAAGCCAGCACCCACCAGCACAGTTCGGGCAGTCTGGTACATGTCAGCCAGCAGATCCTGGGAGGGTGCAGGCAGGGCTCCCCCACGGACCTGTGCTGCCAGTGCTGTGCCCCGCTCCAGCGTCAGCTGGTACAGGGAGATGTGGTCATCGCAGAGCCTCAGGGCTGCCTCCAGCCGCTGGGCCCATGCATCCCGGCTCTGTTTTGGCAGCCCAAACAGGAGGTCGATGGAGGTTCGGCCAGGGAAGAGCCCCCGCGCTGCTTCCACAGCCTTCCGGGCCTCTGTCGCTGTGTGCTCCCGGCCCAGCATCCTCAGCTCGGCGTCATCCAGCGACTGCAGAGGGAGCATAGTGACAATGGGGTCACGGGGGTTGCGGGGGCTGCGGCGGGGAGAGCCCCTCTCACCTGGACGCCGACGGAGAGGCGGTTGACCCCGGCTGCCCTGAAGCCGGCAAGGCGCGATGTGCTGGTGGAGCTGGGGTTGGCCTCCAGCGTGACTTCAGCGCCAGCAGGAAGGTGGGCAGCCCCGGCCACAGCCTCCAACACTGCTGCAACAGTGCCAGGGCTGGCCAGGCTGGGGGTGCCTCCGCCGAAGAAGACGGAGGTGACGCTGTAGGGCAGAGGGTGGGAAGTTGCAGCTGGGCACGGAAGGGCCCAGCACTCCCCATGAGCCCACCCTGTACACCCACCTGTGCACCTGGCTGAGGCGGAGCAAGGTCTGTGCCTCTCGCACCAGGCAGGCGCGCAGGGCCGCCTCGTCCACCGCCGGCACCACGTACGTGTTGAAGTTGCAGTAGGAGCAGCGCTTGCGGCAGTAGGGCCACTGCGGGCACGTGTGGGGGTCGGCCATGCCCTCACCCCTAGCCACTCCATTTTGAGGGGGAACAGCTCCCGCCCACTGCATGGAACCCAGTGCCCCCCACCTGCCCCACACGGCACACGACCCACAGGTGTGACCCATCGTGTGCACGGCTCAGGGACCCCTCAGCTCTGGCTAGCCCCATGACATGTAAGAGGCCGGGCTCTCCTCAGCGTCTGCAAACGCCGGGGTCCCACGTGTGTGCGAGCCCCAAGGAGCCACATTCACCTCCCACCTGCGCCGTCCCCGTGGCCCTCAGAGTGTAGAAGCCCAAGGACACACGTGTGTCCCCACGTGTGCAAACCCGTGACTTCCCGTGCACCCCAGCACATACACAAGCCCCAGGGTCCCCCCCGTGTCCCCGCTCACGTGCACGTAGAGCGCGGCTGTGGCGGGGGCGGCCGTTTCTGGGAGCGGCTCCGGGGCCGGTTCCACGGCAGGACCCGGTCCCGGTGCTCGTCCCAGGCCGCCCCCGCCGGGCAGCGCCGCAGCGACAGCCACCAGCTTCCGCGGCCACTCCCGCGCCGCCGCCATGGGATCCGCGGGGCCGCGCCCGGCATGCGCGGGACCGGGGCGGGGCGCAGGCTCCGGGGGCGGGATTGGGGGCGAAATCCTTCGCTCCCGACGGGGCTGTGCGGCGGATGCTCGCTGTGAATGACGGAGGGTCCGTGTCCTACCCCGGAGCCGGGAATACAGGAATAATTGTCCTCTCCCGGTGCCGGGTATGCCAGGGCCAGTGTCGTCCCCCAGTGTCCTCCCCAGACGCATGGTCCGAACGAAGTTTGGGACCTGTCCCCGCATCCTTCCTCTGCTGCTCCTTGGGGCCGGGAAGGGTTTTCCAGCGTTTCGGCGGAGGAAGGTGACCTGTCCCCACGCAGGGTTGTGCAAACGCGCATCCGACGAACCCGATGTTATTAGTTATATCTATCAGTAGTCACGAGGAGCTCTGAAATGCCTATGACAAATGCTGTGACTGCAGATTCCCGTTCCCAAAAACGCATAGTTTGGGCGTAACTCACCCCTGATGTAACCTTCCCACTCCGGGGAGTCTCCGAGCAGGCAGCGAGAACTGTTAAGAGTGGGAACGGCACGGCAGAAGCCATGGAGCGAGCTTGCAACACTGCACACTCTGAGGCAGCACTACCAGCCATAAGGGCCAGTTTTTCCTTTTCCGTGAGTATTTACAGCCGGGGATGCATCATCCCAGGGGTTGGGAAGGGACATGGGGCACCGCGGGAGGTGTCCTGGCTTGGCGAGGGCTGAATATGCTATGAGGAAGGCATGGGATGTTAGGGAAAGTTTCCCTGGGACCAGACTCTGCCAGGGCTCAGACCCATAAGATGGTACTTCCCCACTGCAGGAGCAGGAGTGGGGTGGCAGGGACTGTTCCCCCCGTGATGACTGTGACCAAGACTCAATGGTTTTCTCAGCAGCGTATCTGTCCTCACCAGCCAGGGGCTGGTCTCACCTTCATTTCTTATCCACTGCCTCCCATCTACGGTGAATAGATGGGGCACCCATGGGCAGAGCAGGGGTTATGCCAAGGGTGGAGGTACTCATCAGGGAGGGGACGAGAAGCTCCACTTACTGCGGGTCTGTCCTGCACCTGGGTTAGTGCTGTGGGAAGCAAAAGAAGGCCAACAGTCCTTCCCTAGACATCAGTCACAGAGGCCCTCTGTGTCCCCAAGGTCCCTGGCTACAGTTGCTGATACAGGTAAGAGTTCTTCCCTCAGGAAGGAAGGCTAGCCTGAGTGAAATAAGATCACATTTCAGCCCCACGAGCAGTGTGGGAACAGGAAAGGAACTTGCTGGAAAGACACTGTACAGAAGGAGTCTGGCAAACCATCTGTTTTTTCTTTCAGAGTGCAGACATCAACAGAGGACCTGACCCTGCTGTCTGCTTCCACGGGTAGAGCCCACAGTCAAGCTGCGAGATGGACTGAGACCTGGCTGATGCTTCTCCTCTTTCCCTGCTGCACCACTGCCCTCTACCCACTGGAGGAAGCCGCAGCATGGAGGGGGCCCAGCCTTAGCTCTGCTCAGAAAGGAAGCAGGAGGGAGAGAGAGGGAGGTCAGCAAGAGTTGGCAGCATCATCTGCTTTCAGCTAGGGTGGGACACTTCTGCTGGCAAAGAGGAGCTCTGCTGTCCCTCTTCTCACAGGACTGTTTCATTGTTGTGATGCCTTGAGAAGGCTGACCTGGAACAGAAACTAGACAGAGCTACATGAATAAAGTCAGTATTTATTAAAAGGCCTTAAAGGATACACCTTGGGCAGTACAAGAGCCTGGCCAGGGCTACACCCAAGATGGACCCAAAATGGACAGATGGTCAACAGGTTTCACACTTTTATAAGTTTGGTCCATTTGCATATTGGGGTTAATTGTCCTATTATAGCTTCAAGTTATGAAGTTCCATCCTCCTTGTTTGCTCTCTTCAGTTCTCTTTTGTTTATACCTTTTGGGCCTGAAGCTTGTAATGGTTGTCCTTGGTCTCAAGTTGGAAAGAGATTGTTTTGTCTTACCTACCCTATAAAGAGGACTAGCTGACACTTAATATGAAGCTCAGAGCTACACACCTAGGCAGCACAGAATCTGAAAAAATATGAAAGCTAAAACTTTATGCATCAGTTGGGAGGTACCAAATAACTCCTGTAAAATGCTGTCCCAGTACGCTCTGCTTCACACTGCCAATGGGACAGGAATTTTGGTATTTCGTCAACAACCTTACTGTCTGTCTTGTCCAAAACAACAAAATAAACAAAGCCATGCCTACCATGAAGAAAGGTTTTTGGTTTTGGTTTGGTGGGGGTTTTTTTTGTTGTGGGTTTTTTCTTTTGTTTTGTTTTTGTTTTGTTTTGTTTTTTGGGTTTTGGTCTTTTATTTTTTTTCTTTGGAAACACCTGGGGGAAGCGTGGGAACAGAGTGAGCTTTTCCAGCCAGTTTTAGGGAGCCCCAATGCAAAGTCTCATTCTCTGAACCCCCTGCCCCTCATTTGAAGTTCAGTCTCTCTTAAATGACCCAGGATCTCACAACATCCAAGGAGAAAAAGCATCACCTACCCTGGGAAGCCAGCCCAGGGCATTTGGACTTAAGAGTATCAGTAAAATACCTACCAACATCTGGTGGGTACTTTGTAGTCTGGTTCAACTCCTGTGAAATGGCTGCAGCCAAACTGCTTAGAGGCACACAAAATTTTTAAACCTTCATAAGGCCTTTCAGTAAGTGGACAGAATTCCAGAAATAAGCATCCATTCCTCACACCACAGTATTTCTGTTGGCAAAGAAACAAGCCCAGCTGGGAAAAAAAAGGTGCTCTGTTTTATTGACTGAAAGTGCCCATCAGCCTGATGTCAGGGAGGGAAAGTCTCCACAGCTTAGCCCAAGGCACAGGTGAAAAGCAGACTCAGAGCTGACTGAAATGGGGTTGACTTATCCTGGTTCTTGCTCTGCCTTTCCAATCTCAGAGCTGCAGGTGCTTCTCCATCTGCTCCCTCAACTTGTATTTCTGAATCTGGAATAGAGGGCAGAGAGGAGGAATAGAGACTCAGAGAGGAGCTGGGACAGAATGCTAGGATTCCTGCCCTGCCCCAGCCCCCTCTTACCTTTCCTGAGACAGTGAGTGGATACTGGCTCACAAACACAACATAATGTGGGATCTTGAAATGTGAGATCTGGGAAGAGAAAAACAAGGGCTACACAGCCAGAAAGCAATAGCCTGGCACTGTCAGGGTTGGGTTCCCCAGTGCTCTAAATCCATGGGCTTTCATCCCCGAGTCCCCAGCAGTCACTGGGTGTATTGGTCTGGAAAGAAACTGAGGAACCCACCTTCCCCTTGCAGAAGGCTTTAATCTCTTCCTCAGTGCAGTCCTCCCCAGTCCGCAGTCGGATGCAGGCACAGATCTCTTCTCCCATCCTCGAATCCTTCACACCAACCACCTGGTTGGAACAGATGGACAGTGTGACCCTTGGGGATGTCCCTAGCCTTCCACGGGGTCTGTGTGCTGGCCCATGCCGTGTTCCCTGACTCCAGGGTGCTGGAGCACTGTGGATGCAACATGGGCCTGTCCTCCCTCTGCTTCCAAAAAAATGGGGCAAGAGGTTTCACAAATAAAAAGAGGATTTGGTAGACTGCTACGAGTGCTTTAGGATCTCCAGATGGAATGGTAGGGGAGGGATGAGGTTGAATTATTTGAAACACTTATAATCACAGATCTTAGTGGGCCACTGCCTGTGGCACTAGGAAATGGGCTTCCCAAGCCTAAGCTCTCTCCAGATTTTGCTCCCACTATTCCACAAGGATCCTACTGTCATTCCCTGCTTTGAACCAGTATCTCAAACTGCTAGAGACACGTTGATTCTTCTGAGTCCAGAGCAGTGACATAAAACCCTAGAAACCACATAAACAGGGGTGGTTTGCAACCCATCTGCACTGGGACTGTTCCAAGGAGAGATGCTTGCCTGGCACAGGAAGAACTCTGACTAAATAACCAGGTTATTTATGGGGACATTTGTCTGGCACAAAACCCAGAGGAGAACAATCCCAGCAGACAGGGAGCAGCTGCTCAGTCCTGGAAATCTTTGCAATCTTGTGAAGCAGTGAAACAAAGTCTCACTCCTCATCTCCAGGGACTTGTTGGAAAAGTCTTTCTGGATGTCAGAGTTGAGCAATTAGCATGAAAACTGTCCTTCCAGGCTGCTTTCCGAGTAAGAATTTCAGAGGGAGCTGTGCAAGTGGACAGGCAGTTTAAAACTGAAGAATGACAGGCACTTTGCAGATGTGCAGCTAAAACACAGGGGGATTGCCCCAACCCATACACCACATGCTAGGAGCTCGGCCTGCCCCTTCCATTCCATAAGCCTCTCCCTCCTCCTTGCTAACCAATATTAGATGGAATTTGATGCTGAAAACAGAGAAAGACAACCAAGTACCAAGCAGCAATCCCAGAAGCAACCAAGCAGCAATCCCCTTTATGTACAGGATTCCCAAAAACAGCTGCTCACTCACCCCACCTCCTCCCACTCACCTGGACCTCCTCAACCTTGGGATGGGTGTGGAGGAACTGCTCAAGTTCTGCTGGATAGATGTTCTCTCCTCCTCGAATAATCATGTCCTTGCAACGCCCTATAATTTTGCAGTAGCCATGCTCATCCAGGCTCCCGAGGTCCCTGCAATGACAACACCCTTCTAGTCCTGTCCCAGCTGGGTGGAAGAATGGCTGATGCTTTCACCCAGATAGGGTGGTATCAGAAGATAATGGCTGAGATGCCACCTGAACACATGGAAGAGACCAAAGAGCTCCTGTTACAGAAATTGGCAGCATCTACACAAGCACCAGGGCTTAGGGGGGAGGCAATTCCTGCCCCTGCCCTGTACACCCACAATCCCTCCATCCACAAGTGGCCAGGGACAATCCCCCTCTCCAGGGACACTCAGCACCAAGGGCTCTGGGCTAAAAGCAGCTCTGAAGTGTCACAGACAGATCAGAGAGATGAACTGGGACAGTTTTCTCTACTTTGGAAATCCCAGCCAAGCACTCCTATATGCACCCATGCATCCCCATCCACTGTCACCCTGTGGGACCATCTGGGAGAAGTGGGGCTGTTCTCAGACTCACCCTGTCCTGTACCACCTCTCAGCAGTGATCACTTCACTTGTCTTGGCAGGGTCATTCCAGTAACCCAGCATGACACAGTAGCCACGGATCTGAATCTCCCCAGCAGTGTTCAGAGGCACAGACTGCCCTGTTTCTGGATCCTCAATTTTTGCCTGGAAGAGAAGAAGGGCTTAATTAGACACCAGCACCAGACAGGGAGGATAGAGCGAGGTCTGCTGCTGGCAGAGCACCTGGAGCACGTGGGAAAGGTTATGGTCACCTCTGTGTGGGGAAAGATGTATCCCACTGTCTCAGTTTTCCGGTCAATGCTGTCATTGGGGAACCCCATGAAGGTAACAGGGCTGTTTTCTGTGGTCCCATAGGCAACCTGCAAACACAGGAGAGGAAATATGTCTCAAGAAGAAAGGGAACCGCACAGCTTCAGGAACAGGAAGGACAAAGCTCGTCGTGACTGCAGGGGACAGTGGGGTGGGAGGAGGTGCTCCCAAGCCACTCAAATCACAGGATGCCCAGCTCTGCTGGCTGTGGATGGGGCCCTCCAGACACTCCTGCCAGGTCTTGGAGAAACAGGAGCTACAGCATCACTGCACCTGCCTGCCACGGCCTTCTTCACCTCCCTCACAGTGCTCCAGACCCCATCACACACAACACTTGGGGTGTCATCATTTTGATATCCTAACTGCTTTCCTTGGAGGACTCCAGGGTTTGCCATCCTCTTTTTCAACCCTTGCTTCTCCAAGCCCTGTCCTGTTGACTCCACACCATCTCTGCCAGAAACTGACTTTGTCTGGATGCCCTTGCAACCAAGGTGCTGAGCTCACCTTGCATCATTAACAACTCAGGGAACATAGGGCATCACTTTGGAAAAACCCTGGAGACAGCAGCAGATTTCTGTGGGAGACAGTGTCCTGCAGCATGGCTGCTTGCTGCAGATCCTTTTGTGCAGACATCAGCCCCTGTAACCCATGTAAGGGCATCACGAGGCTGCTCAACACTTGGCACAGCTGCCCTTACAGACCCAAAGCCTCACAGCAGGACAAAAGCTTCTTGCTGCTAAACCTCCCTCACAGCTAATCCTGTTGGCAGGCTCTGAGCCACCTCAGCTGAAGGTCACTTCTCCTCAGAGGAAAATTCCAGTGCTTTATGCCCAGATCAGTGGGCAGGCTGAGGTGGCAGGAGCTGCACAGGAGGTGCCCTGGGCAGCTCTGAGTTGCACCAACAGCACCATCACTGGGATTGCCGCTACATCTCCAGCTCCTGGGAGCTGCATTTCAGCAGTGGGAGCTGCTGGAGCACTGCCCTGGTGTCTCTGACTCACTCAGAGTAATATCACCCCAGTAATGTCACCTGTGGCTGCTTTGCTGGGAGAGCATGGCTGTGAAAGGGCTGATATGGGAAGTATTTCCTCATTTCTCCTCCAGTTCTCCAGACTGCTACATGAACAACTCTCACCCACCAAATTGTCCTGGCACCCAGACCTGGTCAGTTCTTTCAGAGTAAATGCCAAGGTGTGTCTAAATGGTCGTTGCTTGGGCATGGTGCTCACCCAACTTCAGGCACTGTGCCCCAAATTAATGTGGGGCTTTGCAAAGGACCATGATGAAGCATGTTGAACAAGGATGAAAATATCCTGAATGAGCTGAACACACCACTGATATAGTGTACAACTGTGTAATAACACTGGAGCACTTGGCACTTTTCACTGCCTGGAGCTGCTGGAGGATCTCATGTTGGGCACAGTCTGTCACAACGGCTGATGCTCTTGTTGACTGCACTAGGGTCAGCGTGAATCCAAGCTGAGCCTGCTTTTATCCAGGAATCTGGAGGAGAACTTCTCCAGGATGCTGCAGGGACCATCTGGTGCAAACTACTCTGCCTGGAGCCTGGCAGCCCCCAAGGAGCAACTGTGAATAAGCTTCTCCCAGACACAAGGACAACTTCCCAGCCGGGTGCAAACCCACAGCATCTCATGCTCAGACTGGATTTCTCTCCCACCCACTAATATGAGTCCTGTGGCTAGATCAAATGACCTACCAGTCCCAAATCCAAGACCTTAAACACTTACTAAAAATCCTAGTGCCTTTGTTTTTCTGTTTTACTGTGCCAGATGAATTGCAGTGTTGGTCGCTGGATCCCACCCAAGCCCTGAGTCAATCCTTGCTGCCTCTCTGGGTCACTCCAGCAGCTTAATTGGATGCAGGAGCAAGCAGCTCTCTGGCAGGATGATGCTGTGGGTGCCATGCCTCACCAGGCTCCTCCAGATGCCTGGCACTGTGCCCTATACCCCAAACACCAGCTATTGATGCCTTGGCCTGTGGCTTGTCCCCATAAACACCCTCACCCTCAGGAATGGGCTTCCCAACTGGTCCAGCTGGCAGCACAGGTCTGAACCTCTAGCCCTTCATCTGCTTCCCAATTGCTGCCTTCCTCTGCCTGCAACAGCACATCACTCTGTAGTCAGATACCAGGATGTTGCTCCAGATCTTTCCAAGATGTTATCTCTCTCTTAGGATAGTTTTCCCCAGTTGTATTCCTGGGATGGAGGCAAGGGATGGAGCAAACCCTTGTGCCAGCACTGCTGTCCTTCCCAACCCTTACCTGACATGTGGATCATCCAACATCTCCATTGTCAGCAGCAGATGAAACAACACTTCCACGAAACCCCACATACCAATTTAAATTTGGAGATATCCATGAAGATTCCTACCCTTCATGACCTAAAGGGACACTTAACATCATTCAGCCTTGTCATCTGGTGTAATTCAGTCCAGAAAACCTCACCCAATAATTTCACCACCAGCTCCATAATTTCCACTTGAGATGTATCTGGTGTCAAAGCAGAGCTTTCCAGAGGCAAAGATTCCAGCTTGGACCCTTGGCTTCGAAAGGAACGACAAGAATACAAAATATAATTGACTGCAAAGCCTTTTTTTACTGTAGGACCACAAGTGACCCCCCAACACCCAGAGCAGCCCTGCCTTCAGTGATGACAAGACAGCTCCAAAACAAACTGCTGCCTAGCTTGCTCCTACCAACAAGAGATTCATTCTTTGTGAATCCCAAGCCTCTCTATAAACCAGGAATAAAAAGAACATCTTAGCAGAACTGTGTTTTTTAAAGCACATTTCCCAAACATTTCCTGCTAGTGCTGTTCAAATACTGGTCACTGTGGAACAGGCAAAACAGCCTGATGAGGGAAGCATCTAAAAATTAAAAATAAAGTAAAAACAATCAGACTCCAGTCTCTTTAGTAAACATTTGGGAGGCAGGCTGATCTGGTGGGGACAGTGAGGACTCTCAAGACCCTGGGTTTTTCCCAACTGTGCTGCTTATTTACTGCATAACTTGGAACAAGCCACATCAGCCCTCTGCTCCTTGGTTTTGCTCTGCATTGAACAGCAATAAAAACACCCAGTGCCCTCCACATTCAACTGCTGCTGAAAAGCTGTAATGAAAAGGCTGGGATTTGTACCACCAGTACCCCAAGTGGGTTATACTGAGTGGGACGGGAGCAGAAGGTCAGGACTGCAGGAGGGCATGAGTTCCTTGGAGGACACCCTGACCTGGACCTAAGCACTGCTGAAGGAGGATCTTCATACTCCTCGTCACCACCCTCTGGTTGTGCCACGCTGGAGGATGACGATGGCAGGGCTTGAACTGCCAAACTAAAGCCTACAGAAATTGAGCTTTGCTGGAGACAATATTGGCCTCGGAAAAAAAGAAGCAAATTGACCGTGAAATAATAGGGATTTTCAGACTTCAAAGAGTGCATAATGAACAACAGAAAGCAGACTGGCAACCCAAGAGATGTGCTCAGGGACCTCTAACAAACCCTTTGAACCCCTCTCAGTGTAACATGCTGGATGGATCTAACTATCCCTAAACCCATGCTGAGTACATCTGTCTTGGTTATCTCTACCAGAGTGAACCCCAGCCCTTCCCATCACAGCCAGCTCCAAATCATTCTCCACTGACACATCAACCTTCCCTCGCTCAGCTGCTCACTGCCAAGATCACCCTAAATTTTTCTGTCCCCTGGCGACATGCATCTCCTTGCTTTGGATAAATCCCACTTTCCCAAATTGTATTGGAATATTCCTGAACCTTCGGGTCAACTTTGCTGCTGCAAAAAACAGCTTCTGATCACATCCAGCCTATGTGACACTGAGATCTCATTTCCTACCCCAGCAACAGTACCAGCTTTGTGTCAAAAACATCAAGACACGAACAAACAGGTCTTGCAGGACAAATCTCCAAGAGTGGCCACCCTGTTGACATCTCTCCCCACCAAGAGAGCTGCCAAACAGTCACAGTTTGGATGGGGCTTAAAACAGATCCCAAAAATATTAGGTACCCAAAGTACCTTCTTTGTGCTGTGGCACAGAATGGCTTTGCCTCAGGAGGAGACCAGAAGGACAACCCAGCGTGCCCAGGCTGAGACTGCACTGGGAATGAATCTCCTGTTATTGCCCAGTAAGGACAAGCTGCTCCCCATGGTCTGGAGTTAAAGCTGCCTCTCTTCTCTCCAGGCCAAGCAGAAGCCTTGAGTCTTGGAAGTGTCTCCTCCTTCCTGCCAGCAGTGCAGAAGTGCTGCCAGTGGCAACCAGCGAAGATATGGGCAGTTACTGGTTTAACCACAGTGTGATAAAAGGTCTCTGCTGTGCCTAGTGCTGGTGCCAATTGGGAATGCTGTCTCTGCTGTGCCAAATGCTGGTGCATTTGGGAAAAGTGAAATTAAAAGGAAAAAGTGAGAGGAGATGTTCAAAGTGTTGTGTGAAAGTAGAAAACCACTGGTTTGGGGAAAATCAGATGCTCAAAGCTATTGGAGAAGGGAACAGCAAAAATCTAGGGGCAAAGGTAATATCCCTATGGATTTGGAGAACTCAGATCCCACCAAACACATGGCTGGAAGTCCAGAATCTTGTTGCGTCCATGAGGCATTTTAAATGTTCTCACAGCCCATTTCCACAGCTACAGAAAAGACCTACTCATCAGGTCCTCCCCAAAACACAAGGTGGGGTGGGATGGAGAGGCCAAGGACAAGCAGAGATGTTGTCACCACAGGGAGGCCATTTTCCATTTTGAGAACAGAGGGGACTAATGACTGGAGAGCATTTGGGAAATTCAGAAGTCTTGCCTGGATCAGTGGTGCTCCACAAGGGAAGAAGGCTCTGCAAACAAGAGCCCTGGCCAGAGCAGTGGGATGCTAGGGAACATCTGGTGCCTCGCAGGGTGGACACAGCAGGGCTGGGAGAGGCTGTACGGGCTGAGTGAGCTTCACAGGAGAGGCCAAAAGCCTCATCCAGCAACTGCTGGAATCAGCAGAAGGGAAGGGTGGGTGGACATCAGTGGAGAGCCAAACTGGCAACACATCAATGGGTGGAGGCCATGCTACAGTGGAAGAAAACCATCAGAAGGAAGAAGGTGGATCCACCATCACCTCCTCCAGCTCAACAAGTAGCCCCCACACTGCAGTGATGGGGACCCTTCAAGAATTTAAAATAAAAATGGCAATTCAGGTCTAAACTCAGAGCTCTGGATGCTACTACAGCTAGGACACGTGCTGCCTGGAAGAGGGGGGAACCCAGGAAAACCTCTGGGACTCCCCTTTGCCCACCCATCACTGCTCCTTGAACACTGCCTGGAGTGTACTCTGCCCTTGGGACAAATCCATGGGACACTGCAGAACTTATACCTTCTCCTACCCCTTCCAACCCAGCACCCAGTACCAGGGGCTCTGCTCCACAAGAGCTGGGGCACTCCAGGACACCCCCAGAAGCAGCCTGAGCCCTCACCTTCAGCCAAAATGACAAGGGCTGCACCCCAAGGCCAGCTACACTGGTGCCACTCCAAGAAGGTGATTGCAAGTCTGCACTGTCACAGGAAACCAGATCTGGAGCCCCTAAAAGCTACAGAATCAGACTTAAAAGAGCAATGGACTATTTTAACTATGGAGCTGTCTTGATATGCCAGAATTGTTCATACTTACAAAAATAAAGATGAAACGTGGAAAAGACCATCTCCAACATTGTACCAATCCAGTTCAGACCCGCAGCATCAAAGATACACCCCAAATCTATATTTATACTGCTTCAAAAACTATTTATTTGCTTAGCCCACAATGCCTCCAAGGAGAGGAGGGGAGTCCAGCATCTGCAAATCACCAGGAATGTTTGCAGAACTGTTAATCAGTTACGAAAGAGAGGGTGGTGGGATAGTCCTGCCTCTTCTGCAATGTCCTTGCAGTGCTGGTCCTAGGGAATGTGTGAGGTAGGAGATGGCCAGGACCCAGCTTCCTGTGACCGCAGCACAGGGACACCGACACTGCTCCATTGTCACCTGCAGACAGCAAACCACCCACAAGTGGGACCCAGGCAGGCTTTTGGAGACGGCTGGACACTTGCTAGACAGTTGAGGGCTGCAAAACCTGGTGTGGGAAGAGCAGAGCCATGCACCGAGCAGCTCAAAACACAAACAGCCAGAAGCCAGGGGAGAGCTGCCAGCTGCGGCAGATGCCAAACAGCTCCCACCCCAGGAATGTGCTTCCATGCTGGGACTGCATGGAAATCAAAAAATACTAAGGGAAAGAACTTCATTTTATTCACCATTTGTGTCTGGAGAAATGGAGCTCAGGAGCAGGCACCTTTTCCCTCTTGCCACTCCACTGTGGCACCAATAATAACCCGGCATCCACCTAAACTCTACTTCAGGCTCAGGACTGGCAGGAGTCCTGGAGCAGAGACAGCTTCCAGCCTCACACCAGCATCATGGTAGCTACATCCCAGCATTTTCACAAGGAAGCTACAGGTCTCACTGTTGTCCACAGCCACAGCATATACATCCTTACAGGGAGAGAGTGTCCCTATCCCCCGAGATCTGCAGTCTCACACAGCAAACATAAAGTGTGGAAAAAAGGAATTTTACCCTGAGATGAAGAAAGAGAAGGTTTGAGGTTTGAGCAGTTTAACCTTTGAAAAGGGTCTCATTCCAGAAATACACATGGGTAAGGATGTATTTATGGATGGGGTTTGCAAGGCCCTCCCCAGTTTTTTGCTCCAACCTGACCCAGACTGGCGGAAATCTCTGCAGAAGCAGTAAACTGTTAGACGACTTTTTTTTGCAAGGGGATGGGAAATCCAAGTATCAGACTCTCAGGGAAGGAGCACAGATTCAGTGCCCAGCAGAAATAGGCAGGGTTTTAGATATCACCCACCACTTGCTCTTGCACAGAATAACATAACTGCAGGAACAGTTCATCAAATGATTACAGTGAAAATTGAAGTGGTTGAACTTGCTCAGAGAGGAAAATAAAATCAATTAGTAGATAGAAGATGATGCTTTAAAGGTGGTTTTTTTCTCTTTTCCAATCATTCATCCAGCTCCCTGCCTGAGCTTTATGAGCAATGCACACTTAGAGGCACTCTCAGAATCATGGCATAACAACCTGAAGAGGCAAAGAAGGAAAACACAGTCTGTCTGTCTGTCTCAAAGGTCCTGACCAAGGCACTCAAAGAGCTTCTTCAGAGAGAAAAGCATGTGCATGACCATTGTGCTGCCTACTGAACCAGACATAAGCCAAAATATACCATTGTTTTGATCAAAGAGTTTTAAATTCTGCAGTAACAATGAGGTCCCTCCAGCAGGAGACTGAAGCTCTCAATGCCAGAGCATCTCTCTAGAGGGGAGTTCTTGGTGCTGAGGTGAGCAGCTCCATGTCAGGGCATCACACCTCAGGGCTGACAAACACTGAAAGCCTGACATGACCTGGTTTGCACCAAGGTCCCACATTACATCATCATTCGGCCACAGGCTCACCAGAACCACATTCCCACCCCAGTAGCCTATTTTCTCCCCCAAATTAGTCCTGCAGTGCAAACACTGCTCAGGCTGACAGCTGCGGACCAGAGCAGGGCTGCCAGGCCGTTTGCATAACATGGTCTGGAGCTCGCTGGGCAGTGCCAGCTGATTCCTCACTGCAACAATGGAAAAACCCAGAAATCTTGGTGAATAAGCCAGTCTGTGTCCTAAGTCAGCCCTTGGATTTCCTCCCTTTCTTGAGCCCGTCTCGCCTCTGCACAGGCTCCGCTGAGGCTCTGCAGCCAGCCTCAGGAGCAGGAATCTCAACAACCTCACAGTTATGTGCTCAGCTCTCAGCTGCAGCCAGGAACTGGCTGGAAATCAGTTCAAAATGTTCCAGTTCCAAACCCCACCCTGCAATCCCTGGATCTCTCTCTTCACACTCACAGAAGCAGGCACTGGGGCTTTTAACTGCTTTGTTTTACCCTTCTCTTTGGGAGAGCACGGGACCTCCCTTGTGGTGTTAGTTCACTTTTGTCATCACTACCCTAAGACAGGAACCAAGGCAGATGTCACTCCCAGCTCCAGCAGTGATTTTTTTACCTTGCTACCTCTCCAGCCCTTTACCAATGACAATGCTTTTCCCTTTCCACAGCTCTACCTCGAGAGTCACAGACATTGCTACCTACCTCTACACCCCTGCCTGGCATTTCATATCCACCAGCCTATGTCCCATCACTTCCCTGCAGGCTCAGATGCTGCCCCATCCCTTGTTGGAAGGCACCAGGTATCTTGACCATGACCATATTATCCTTAACACTTCATAAGAAAAGACACAGTAGAAATTAAGACTGTTTTTGCACTCCCTTTCTTGGCCAGCTCTTCAATAGAGCCTAGATCTGGAAGCGTTCAACCAAAATTTTGCATTGCAAGAGCAACTGCAGTGCTGTTGGCCTTTGACATGACCCCATATCTTTCCAATCCCTGGTTAGGCAAACTCCTCTTGAATCAGTGGAAAAAGGCACCCCACCCCACACCAGGAGCCTTCCTTTGTGAGAACAGAATCGGGTGCTTCTCCCCAAACCAGCTGAGGCTAAACAGAACCGTGGAGCCTGCTGGAAGCTCCAGCAGGAGGTGGCTATGGAGCTCAGCAGTGCTCCCTGCTGTGCTGTTTAACCAAAACAGGCTGTTTTCCCCCTTGCAGATAAATCTGGGCCCTCCTCAGCTCAGCAGAGACTAAGGAGGCTCTCCACAGAGTAGGTCTGCATTGGTTCTTCCTGAGTATTTGCCTCCCATTTTCCTCCAGAGATGAAAACTATCTCTGCATATCACTCAGCAGCAGGGCCAGGCAGGGCCGTGGACATTCCTCTGCCTGGTGCCAAGGGGTTAAGCTCAGAGTCAGTTCCCAAAGCCAGTTGTTTCCAACTGGCTGCTGCCTGTGGTTTGTGGGAAGGGATTTTGCTTTTTAATAACATTATAAATAGGGCTGTGTTCAGTATGCTGCAAACCCAGTTTCTCTCTCTCTCTCTCTCTCTCCCACCCATCACTCTCCTCCTCCTGCTTCTCTTCCCACCACACTTAATTCCAGATCTGACCATGAATGGGTCAGGCTTCCTCCTTGGTGTCCTCAGCCTGCTGACATGTCTTGTCTCCACCATGCAGGCATGTCCCTCTAGTTGCCACTGCCACGGCGGAGACCTGCAGCACGTCATCTGTGACAACGCAGGGCTGAAGAAGATCCCCAAAGTGCCTGAGCAGACACGGCTTCTCAACCTGCAGAAGAACAACTTCCCCATCCTGCCGACCAACGGCTTCCGCGACATGAAAAAGCTGGTGTCCCTGCACCTCCAGAGCTCACGGATCAAGGAGATCTCCACCGGAGCCTTCCGGGGACTCAAGAGCCTGGTCTACCTCTATCTCACCGACAATCAGATCAGTGTCATAAAGCCAGGAGCCTTCGATGATCTCTCTGATCTCACCTACCTGTACCTTGACAAGAACAAGATCCCAGACCTGTCCAAAGGGCTCCTCTCCCCGCTTGTCAACCTCTTCATCCTGCACTTGGGCAGCAATAAAATCCGGGAACTGAAACCTGGGGTCTTCAATGGGGCTAAAGATCTGCGCTGGCTCTTCCTGTCTGACAACTCCCTCACCAACCTCCTACCCGGGGCCATGGAGGATGTAGAAAACCTTGCTGTCCTCCATCTGGACAAAAACCAGCTGAGCAGCTACCCTGTGAATGCAATGAGTAAACTGAGAGTGCTGGAGGAACTGAAACTTTCTCATAACCCAATTGAGGTCATCCCTGACAATGCCTTCCAGTCCTTCGGGCGATACCTGCAGACACTCCACCTGGACAACATGAAACTGAAGAAGGTGAGTCCTTTCTCTTTCCACTTGCTCCAGATCAGAAACATGGGGCTTGGTTTTCTTGCCCTTTACAAAGCCCTTGGTTTGCTGTCCTTCCCTTGCAGAGGAGAAGGGAGATGCAGGTCTGCAGGCTCTGCAGGCAGCAAGGCACTGACAACACCCTGACGCAGCTGAAGTGAGGGATGAGAGAGGGCACTCCACCCCTCTGTTGAGTTATTTATGCAAAACCAAATTATCTGGAGTTGATTAGGCCCTCTGGACAGATGCATGGCAGTGCATTCCCTCCCAAGCTGGAGGTAACACCAGACACTGAGAAAGATATCTGGGATGCTCCAGGACAATTAGGAACCTTCCATACTCCCAGAGACAAGGTTGAGGGATGAGAGGCACACATGTCCTTCGTAGTGGAGGGCACTTCCACCTTGCAGAGCTGAACTGCTCTACCTCCTTTGCTCAGCCCAAGTGCCTGCTGTAGGTCAGGAGAGGGAGACTCCTTGGAGGGGCTGTGAATAGTCCTGATTCTTACCACTGCCTTGCAGACAGGTAGGGGTACAGATCTTCACCTCCCTGCTGCCTCCCAACCTGACACGTTACAAAGAAAGGTTTGTTTATTGATGTTCTCTCAAAAGGAACTCTTGCAGCATCTTACAAAGGAGCCCTGTTCCCACTGGAGGGGAGGAGGGACATTCAGGTACCCTGAAGGGCAAAACAACCCCCTTCTTTTTCTGTGAGAAAGCAGGATCCACAGGCAGGAGTATCACACTCAGGGAATCACTTGTGTTAGGACCTTTGAGAAGCCAGGCAGTGCCGCAGAACCCAGTACAGCATCCTGATGCAGCCTGATGTCCTGGATGAATCCCCCATGGCTGGAAAGGCAAGGTATTGCAGGCAGAACAGAACAGTTCTCCCTGGGATTATGCTTTGCCAGGAAGCCCAAAGAGCATCCAGGTGAGGCGGGCTGGGACTCCATGGCAAAGCAACACCCACCACATGCAGGAAGATGTGATGAAAAAGATAATTTCTTCACAACTCAGTCTCACAGGAATGAGCAGATCACACAAAAAGTATAAGAAATGCATCAAACCAGAGTTTTCAAAGGCATATAGCATCCCAAAAAGCTCACAATCTGGAATTACATCTTGTCCAGATGCAGAACAACACTAACTAAACCAGTTCAGAAATACTTTGGTATTTAAGCCCTTGTCCACTCTGAGCATTAACTTCTCCCGAAGGGGACTGAGCAAACTTAACACTTGAAAAGGATCTATTTACCTTACTAGGCAAGACCTTAAATGTGCTGTGACAGCACTTCTGTAGACTCAGTTCTAAGGCACTTTCAGTCAAATATTGCAGCATAATGTTGTACCAGCTAGAGATATCAGAGTCCCAAGTTACATGCTGAAGAAATTAGGGAAACAAGCATCCTTGGTTTGGCCAAGAAGCAATGGTTAACAATTCTAGCCAGCAAAAAGGACCTTTTTTTTTTTTTTTTTTTTTTTCCCCACAGTGACCACCCGTGGACAGGAACTTAAAAGGCTCTTGTGCAGCCACTGCCTCCTTTCCTCCCCAGCAGTCCAACAGGACATCAGTTTATGGGATCAGCACTAATAGGGGTGGCTTCTGCAGCTTTAGGGCTTGCAAATACAAAGCTTCCAGCTCAGCATTTTCCCTTCAAATCCTCAAAGGCCTCATACCCAAACAGCCCACGTGTGAACTTTGCACTGCTAAGAGACATCTAGTCACAGAGGCTGCATGATCCAGGAAATCACCACCAAATGCTCTAAGTGCTGCCAGCATCTTGACTGCAGCTCTTTCTCCTTCACAAACATGCTGTCCTTAGATCTTCCCTGCATGGCTGCAAGATTTTTGAGCTGATCAAGTGTAAACCCATGCAATGCTACCCCAGCCTAAATTACATCTGAGCAAAAGGAAGAACAGCCCTCAGGCTCCAGCACAGAGCTCCCATTCCCCTCGCCAGCATCACAGACCCACCCCAGACCCCACAGGGCTCTGTTGCACAGGCCAAGACCCTCCTTGTACCTCAGCATGAGACAGGAACCCCTGTCTACATATTCAGTGTAAAATAACAGCAGTAATCCTCCATTTAAATAAGGGATAAAAATCACCCTTTTCTTCCCAAAGACATGCTCTGGCAGGCGGCTCAGCAGCTGTTAGCAGCAGATGTGAACTCTTCTCATGGGGCTGGGAGAGGAATGAGCAGCTGAGACAGTAACACCACTGTCCAACCCTCCCGCCCCTCTGTATGGAGTGCCAGCATCCCTCAGAGCAGCTCCACTATCAGCACAGTCCAGCCTTCTGAGGTCAGCTCAGTCTTGGAAGGAGAAGGCCAGCAATGGTGACTGCCCAACAGCTACAAGGATCTGGGAGTCTGCTAGCTAAGCTCTAATCCCATCCAGCAATGCTTAATTTGGAAGATGATATAAGTTCACAGCTTAAAATAGTACATTTCCTCTGTCAAGCTTTTCAGCTTAGAGAGCATGAACATGCTTTGATGGTCCATGAGAAGTGCAAGGTTCTTTTCAGAAATGGGAGCACAGGTCCTGGGGCTGGGAGGCTTTGGGAAGACCTAGTGAATGTCCTCTCCAACCTTTGGAGAAAGCTTTCTCTCTACTTTGAGGAGGGGAGAAATAGTTGGTCATAGCCAAGAAGAGCTTTGTGCTTTGTCAGGGAGCCCCTCTCCAATCCATCACTGCCACAGAAGTTCCTCTTGAGGGGTTTGCTTTCAACAACTTTCCAACTTGAGCAACCATGAAAAATGTCAGGGATGAGGCCTCAGGAAAGAGAGGAGAGGGCTGCAGAGTCAGGTCTACAACCTCTCTTGCTTTTTGGCAGCTTTCTCAAGGAAGGCTCTACCTTAAAGCCTCCCTGTCAACCTAGAAAACACAAATTTTACAATATCCCTTGCAAAAATTCCTCCTGGAAGTGAGAAAAAATTGAGGAGGCTGAGGTGCTGGAAACCTGTCTGTATTCCTACATTCCTCAGATGCCAAGTGTAACTTTCCACTCAGAGCTACCAGGCACTGCCAAAGTCTACAGCCCCTTCATAGGCCACAAATCCTCCCTCCTTCAGTCGCTCCAGGACAGGCAAGGCAACAAGCCTTGGGAGGATTTCCAGCCTTAGAAAGGAATATACCAGAAAATATCTTCATTTAGAATGGGGAAGTATGGCTCAAAAATAAAAAGGGTTGCCAGACTGCAAGTTATTTAGGGATGTGGCTGCAAAGACAATCCCACATGGATTTGCGACATAGCTCTCCTTGTAGAAGACTCCATCACCCATGAGCCTGCCAGCCTGCTCCCTCTCAAGGGTACAGAGCTTCCAGCAAGCCAGCTCCCTGTTCACAGCTTCTCTTCTTGCTCTCTCCACGTTTCACAGAATGATAGAATAGTCTGAGTTGGAAGGGGCATTAGAGATAATCCCTTCCAAAGACCCCTGACATGGGCAAGGACACCTGGTTTCTCCAAGCCCTATCCAACCTGGCCTTGAAGCCTTGAACATTTTCCAGGGATGGCACACTCACAACTTCTCTATGCAACATGTCCCAGTGCCTTGTTGTCATGACACTCAAAGTCTGGAACAGAGGCCCTCAGGTTTGGAGTCCCCATTCCCCAACTCCACGTTCCTCACTGGAAACCTTTGCGCTTCAGTTTTCAGACAACGCGTTTGCTGGCGTGACCATGCTGAAAACCGCCCACCTGGAGAACAACCGGCTCACCCAGCTGCCTCGAAACTTCCCTTTCGACAAAATGGAGACGCTGACGATCTCCCGAAACCCCTGGCACTGCAACTGCCAGCTGGCACCTCTGCGCAAGTATGGCACCGCCACACCCCATGCTCCCTGGGGTCTCCTTGGGCCCCTCGAGCTGTGCCAGGACACTGCTGTGACACTTGGCAGCTTTCTCCCCACAATTCCCTCTGATGTTCGTGGTCTGTCCCTTTTTCAAGCTCCTCTCTTCCTTTCTCCCTGTGTCACAGGTGGCTGAAAGGCAACCGCACCCGTGCTGAGGACACCTGCTCCACACCAGCCCAGTACCGGGGCCAGCCCATCAGGGACACCCCAGCCCTCCGCTCCTGCAAGCTGCCCACCAAGCGGTCCAGGAAGGGGAGCCGCCATTAAACACGTAAGATGGTTCCCTTTTAGTTGCACCAGAAGCCCCAGCATCTTTTGTGGCATCACTCTAAAATGCCATCAGGGTTTGGTTTACAACACCTCATCCATCCACTCTCAGAGCTGCTCCATCTCTTGGCTCCACGAGCTCCCAGAGCAGAGAACCTGCATGTAGCATCAGGGATGGAGTCAACTCTGTGAAACAAACATAGGGCTAAAAAACAGGCCTGGGGCAGAAAGTAAGGACAAAACATGTAAATAAATATGAAATAGAGAAGTAAGGATCCTGAGAACATACACAGAATAACTTGAAATCTTCAGAGCTTTTATTGCAACACGGGAAAAAATTCATCTCCTTTTGCAGCAATCATTGTACATTAGGAAAAAAAAAAAAAAAAAAAAGCCCTACACTGTAACAGGTTTTAAGCCCCAATCATCCTTCAGGCACTATGGTGACATACACCCTGTCCTAACACCAAAGCCCCGTATCAAGTCAAGGTGTAACCGTTACGCAAAAGGGATAAACACCATATATCAAAAACAAGGGTGGATTGAGCCAACTCTTACCCTGAGCTGGGACCACACAAGCTTTACTTTTCTAACCAACTGGAGATGCTCAGCCCTTTACCCTATAAAGGTCCTCCAGGTCTGATGTGAAATCCAGGGCAGGGCATTGCTGGGAAGTCTTGCCCCAGACTGCCCAGCCCATAGGAAAGTCGGTATCTTCCATAAGGAGCAGCTCTTGATCCAGCACTTCCCTTTCCGCAACTACAATTCCCTCCAAGACAGTCAGGTATTTAAAAACAATGGCTGTTGCCTTCAAATGAGTATCCCAGAGGAGGGAGGTTCAAGACAGCAAATAATCTTTGGGTAAGGTGTCCTGGGCCAGGAGGTGATTCAGAGACCAGGCTGCCTTCCCCTCCAGCAATGAGCTTTTGCTGACAGCTACCAAGGCAAACACCAACTGTGAAAACCGATCACACAGACACCTTCCACAGCTGGAAAGTATCAGGGGTACTAAGTTCAGCCTGCAGAGGAGCAAAAAAGCCACAACTGTCATCACTCCACCCTAAGCATTTTACTTTTTCCCATCCCAGAAACAGGTCTGGTGTTTGTATAGATTCCAGAGAACTTTGAATGAGCCTGCAATTTGCTAGTTCATGGGAAAGGGACCTTTGCTCATTTGTTAAAGAAAGTGCAGTGATCCTGCACTGCATTGTATGAACAGAGGTGATCATTGTGCCATGTTATTGCCATTTGATCCCCACTTCACTAAGGATATGCAAAGCAGGATAGAGAAAGGAAATATATGACCAAAATATCAGGGATTATGCCGGCTGCTCTGTGCCTTTCTAATGTGGTTATTTCTCTTGTAGTGCCAGGGGGTTTTAAGGATTAGGGATGGAAATACCAGTCATTCCATACAGGGCAGGAAAAGTTCTGCTCTAAGCATGGAAAAATTTCAGTTTTCTAAACCACAGTACTTAAATAGTTTATTTACAGGTCTGACCCTTCTTAATCCTCTTTCCCTGCCTGAACTCAATCCCAGTTCACTCCTCCATGGTGAGAGTAAAAATACCATGACAATAATACATGGAGGTTTTTTTCTGTAGCACTTTCCATCCAGCTCCCTCAAACAGATTTACAAGTGCTAATGAAATAGGAAAGTATTTATTCCAGACTTGCAGAAGACAAAGCTCAGTGCCTTCAGGTGTCAGTGCCAAAATGTACATACACAAACCCACTCCAGTGTGGTGAGCATGAATTTTATTAAAGTACTTCTGACTTCATCATGCACCTCTTGTGAGCCAGCCAGCTATCAGATACAGGGATCTGTATTTCAGGGATGAGGAACTGTCTGGGTCACTGGCTACATTTAAGATGAAAAGCTGCTTGGTAGTTTCTAAAACTACACCTGCCCTGGATTTTCAGAACCAGGGCATCAAAGTAGTCCACTACTCTTGAAAATTTTGTTCTGGGTTTCCTTCCTTTGCCAGGAAAGTGCTCCCTGACCATCAGCACTTTGGGTAAGATCCTCAGTAGTCACACAAAGAGTTGGCAGAATAGCTTAGAGACAGAATTAACCCATTTCCTCTGCTGTGGGAAGTTGTAACAGCTCCTTGACTCCAGACTCTTCACTTTCAAGTATGCACTTCATCCACTGATTTAAAAATAGACAAATTACAAGTTTACTACTCTGCTGAAAAATCCCCTTAAAGATGTGGCCTTCTCTCTTTTTTAATGCCAGCAGGCTCCAGCATGGCCCGTCCTGGTGACCGGTCACTTCTACCATCAGAGAACTACTGACTTCTGAGTCCTTCCTTGAACTTCTCCTACCTGTCAGGAAACACTTCTGATATATATGAACACCTGCAGCCTCCTCTGAATCCCTGCTTCTCTGCTGATCACAAGGATGGAATCCACCTTCTCAATCTTTGCCGACATCTATGTATTTTAAGAGGCCTTTTTTAAAAGCCAAACTATGCATGACCATACCAAGACAAGCTAAGCTAGATCCTGCCAGTAAAACACAGTCATCTTTCCCAGAAGAAACATAACCCACATCCCTGATCAACCAGCTGGTTGCTGTCCCTCCCATTACAGAGGAGAGGGAGCAAATGGAAAGGTAGGAGCATCCTGCCCCCAGCTGCTTGATAAGGAAAATTGGTCTCAACCCATGCAAAGAGACTCCCCTGCCTTCCCACAGAGGGGATCCCTGCAGGCCAGGGCTGAGGGGAGAGGTGAAGCAGTGACCAAGAGCCGGTGGCCCTGAGGCAGCAATTGTCCAGAGATCCTTTAAGAGAAGCAGAACTGGGAACCTCCAGAACTGGAGCCATCTGAAAACTGGATTCCCTCCCACTCTGTAGGGTCACCAAGATGAGCAAGACAAGAACTTGTGCATGGTGCAGTTGGCTCAGGCATCCCTCCTCTCCTTCCCACCCATACTCAAGGATCTAGCAGGACACCAGGATGACTGTGGTTTATTGTCACACCTATTAAAATGCCACAGTTACAATTCAACTATGTTTTTTAATCCTAAAGAGTTATATAAATATGTCTATTTATTCCTCTGTAACAGTGTAAATGACCTTTAAGAGGGTGAAAACTCCTCTGCCTCCTATATAGAAATCGAATTGTATATTTTCTTATGTACATCTTCTGTATAAAGCTCTTGCTGCAAAGATGAAATCAACAAATCTCTGTGTGTCTGTCTGAGGGCTGGAGGGATCAGGAGTAACATGATACCAGTGGCACAAATATAGACTTAATCCTCTTTATCCCATGGGCAGAGCAACTGTTTGGGAGGGTTTTATTATTCCTCTTGCTACAAAACAGGAACATGTGACACCTAATGAGTCCTGGGCTCTCACAGTAATGCTTGAAAATATTTTGTGAGGCCAAAACTCGAGCTTACTATAAAAATAGGTAGCTGCCATCTGACAGAGTTCAAGCAACGGCACCAAGGCTGTCCCTGGTATTTCCAGCTCGGCATTAGGAGTATCACATCCAGGAAAAAAACTGGCTGCATCCAGGATAGCCTCAGGATGGATGCCCTGGATTCCCTTTGTCTGTGGCAGAGCACAGAGTTGTCCCTGTAAAACCCTCGTGCTGGTGCAGTCGGGGTCTGCCAACAACAACAGCCTAATCTGACTCCCAAACTCACATGTTTATCCATCACTACTGGCTGCTTCCTCAGCCTTGGGAAGCAGCATGGTACCAAATTAATTTCCTTTAGGGTAAAACAAAATAGTCCTTTTCTGGCTCAGCCATTTGTATGCAGATGGCAGGACATGCCTAGGAAATGCATCTACTAGAGGGCCACCGACCTCCTTGCTTGTGGCTTGTCCCCCACATAGAGCACATGCTGGTGGCTCTTGCACAGGCCCAGGGTGGTGGGACATGCAGCAGAGCAGCAGGACACGTGGCCCAGCACATAGTGCCCTTCTGGCAATGCAGCATTTGGTGCTGCGCATGTGGATAGCACCGTTCCCAAGACCTGACCCAGACACAATAAAAACCACGCAATGAGGTTTTACATCCACAGGATACTCAGGATGGGGAAAGAAATTCGACAGCTCCACAGCAAGAGGAATACAAGCACCCACCCACACCAGCATAAACTAGCACTGCCTCTGCCATCATCATCCTGGCAGTGTGTACAACTGTAAAAGTTCTGAAATGAGCAGTAGAATTTCACTTAATGACATTGAATGTGATGCCTTGTCTTCCAAAGCTTCCTCCCCAGACACCCCAGCAGCAACCAGGCAGAACCCCCACTTCTGTCTTCCAGCTCCTCCAAGCTTTCCCTCTTCAGCCTGGTCCCAGCAGCTCCAGGACCACCAAGTACCACTGTGGTCCAGACACCCAACCTCAGCATCTCACCATGACAAACACCCCTTGCAGCTCTGGTCACAGCAACCACAACTCACCACAAGCTCTGGCATGTGCATCTTGGTGATAATTGTCTTCAAGATATCAGGGGGAACAGGAGAACCTGCAATAATTCCTGGAAGAAAGAGGAAAACACCTTGGAAACCAGCTATTTATTCCCAGAAGTTGAGGCAGTGGTGCCTCAAACGGCTCTACACTCCCAAATTTAATGCTGACAAGACCTGTGGGATACACTGGTTCCTGTCAAAATACTTCCTACATCTTTTTATACAGGTCCTAATTGTTCTAGAAGAAAAGGTTGCAGCAAGGTCAATTTGCCTGTCTTGACAGGAAAATGAACTCTATAGCACAAACTGAGTCTAACCTGTCATTCTCCAACAATGCAAAGATTCAGAGCAAGAAAGAGGCCATTTTATAATGGGACAAAAACTCTCCTCGATCTTCACCATAAAACCAAAAATCTTTCCTCTTGCCTTGCACAGAGCAGCCCTTTAGGGACAGGGCAGATCCCACTGCCATCTGGGTTCCAACCCAGGATGACAGAGCAAAAAGAGTAGGGTAATATATGGGCTTTGGTGGGGAACAGAATGAGACAGGATCATTTTGCATATAGCAGAGATGATTAGGTAACCTGTTACAATATTTCCTTATGCTCCAGCATCACTTTTTCCTGTACTATTATTGCCTCAAAAGGACTGGTGGTCTGGACAGCTATTACCAAGGTGGGCTGTGACAAGAGAGGAAGCTCCAGGACATTGTGACAAGAGAGGAAGCTCCAGGACATTGTATCACACCCTCCTGCACTGGGATGAATGACTTCAGAAACAAACAGGAAAGTTCAAGTCTGAAAAAAAAAAAAATCTGAGCTTGGCTCTACTTTAGGGACTGCACTAGCCTGAGACACAGAAAGCATCTGCTGCCACATGGTGGTAGTTGGAGAAACAAGAGTTGAGGAAAATCAGGCTATTCCTGACACCTCCCCTTGCAGCTAAAATAGAAAGGTCCTTCCCTAGACTGCCTTCAGATGAAGGAGTCCTAAAATACATTATGATGGAAGGATTCCCAAAGGAAATGTGGCAACAAATTAACAGGGGAAACACAAGGCTCATTCAACTAAATTCTTCCCACCAGAAGAGACATTTGTTCACAAAACTAAACACAGCCTCCCAGCAGGGAACCAGGATTGTCCTGGTTCTCAGGATTTTTCCATTTGAATTCTGAGACTTACCTCCCCGGAGAGTTGACAGGTCATAGGAGTCAAAGTCCGGCTGGGAGAGCATGTCTATGAACATGGTGGGTGTGCCGAGGAGGAAGGAGCATCTTAAGGAAGAAGGGAAAAAGAGGCAAAGCTGCAGAGGTGGAAACTGGTGCAGCCCCAGCTCAGTACCCATCCCATCCTGTCCCATCTAGGGCTGCAGAGCAGCAGCACACAGGCAGGCACAGCAGATATGCTGTTCATCAGCACACACAGACATACATCTGCATAAATAAAATAGAGAGATATATGTACATGTACGATACAGGCACAGGAACAGCTCTTTTGTTTCCCAAGCTATACTTGAGGAACAATATGGAAACACAACTATCCCAGCAGCAGAGCTAGATTTGAAAAAGGAGGGCAGGTGTTCAGATGTGAAAACACAGCAGCCAGAGCAAACCAAGACACCGCTATGCTTCCCAGCCAAAGCTCTATGGTGGCAGGAAGGATCCCTTAATTTCAGGAGAAGGGTGACACACTCCCAAGCACAGCTGAAAAGGCAGACTCTGGTTCCTGAAGTGCCTGTGCAATTGAGTGCAGCAGCAAATCTGCCTCTCCCACTGTGGGAAGAAAGAGCACAAGCAAGGTCCTAGCATGTGGAGCAAGGGAAGAAGCATAGCCACAAGGCCAAGAACCGCTCCTTAGCAAAACAGGCTCTCACTTCTCTCGAGACACGGCCTCCAGCGCAGCCTTGCCCTCGAAGCTCGGCGATGAGAAGATGCAGGAGGTGCCATGCAGAGCCATCACCATGCAGCCTCCCACCGACGCCAGGCAGTGGTAGAGAGGCGCAGGGAGCCCACAGCGGCTCTCCTGGGATCAATCAGACAACAATGAGGAGAGGAGACCTCCCACTGTGTGTCCAGCCCATCTCTCTGCTAAAGAGCAAAGTTCTGAGCAGAGACATTTTTTCCTGATCCACTCAGCTGGAAATCTGACATTTCACTGTGTTCCTGTTAGGTAAAAATGCAACTGGCACATCCTAACTTGAATAAAAATCAGTTTGGGAAGTTTTTATAGCAATATTTCATCCTGTATTTTGTAATGTCTCCTCTGGATTCCTTAGTCTGGTACTGCTTATACATTACATGCCAAAACAGACGAATGGGAGTGCTGTGAGAGCCATGAAATTTGCAGAATTTGACATAAGCTATTCATTTTACTTTCTTTTTTTTTAATCACCAAAGGCTCTGAAGACTGATTGAAACAACTCATCTGTTCTCTGGATCAAAGCTGGTATGTTAGAAATAAGTACTTCAGAACTTCAAAAGAAAATATTTGTCTTTAACAATTTTTAAAAGAAACCACAAATAGAAAGGTCATACCCTGATAAGAGTTATAAGACTGTAAACATGACATGAAACAAAGTCATGTAAATCAAATTAAAACCTCATTCAACAGAATTCAAAGCTAACATCCAGACTCTTGTAATTATTTGAAATGAGTATTCACCAAAATGAAAAGTGATTAATTTCATGTTTTCCCCCACAAAAAAGATAGCTTTATTTGCCTAACAAAAAAAAGCTTCACATGAAACTGAAATGAAACATCAACGAACTCCATTGAAATGCAAAATGTTTTGCATTCACATCCCTCAATGTTATTCGCAGTAAAACATCCTGCCCTTCCACTGAGTAAACACCAGCATTCTCCGCGTGCAGACTCTCTGAGCAGAGGCCTCCCCAACAAACCCACCTGGCCTTCGATCCCCAGCCTCAGGCCAACCAGATTGGCATTATTCACAATGTTCCTGTGGGAGAGGGTGGCTCCTTTGGGGCTTCCTGTTGTCCCCTGGAAGACACAGGGCATTTATGCAATACCACCACCTTTTCTGAGGACGAGCTCAAGGGATTCTCAAGAGAGATTCCTCAGAGTCTGGGGTGATCCTGCACTTATTTCTCCTATCAGACCAGGGAGAGTGTTTTTACTTCTTTAACAGCACCTAAATCCCCAAAAATAGCCCAATTTCAGTTGAACAGAATTCACCCGGTACTGTCTCATCTCCATCAGCCCTTGACAAAGGGCTGAACATAAAGGGGGAATGCTAGAACACTCTTTCCATCCTACTGCAGAAGCTTGAAGCTTGGTCTCAGAGCTAAATAGGAAGAAAATGTGATGTATGGCATTGCACACATCTTTCCCCACGTCCCCAGTGAGGAACCCAACCCCAGGGCATGGAGCTGGCAGGGCACCTACCGAAGTGAACTGGATGTTGATGGGCTCATTGCAGGACAGGGTCTGCTGCACGGCCCTGAGCTGCTTCATGTGGCTGCTGTCCCCAGCCTGCATCACTTCATCCATGTGAAAGGTGCCAGGCAGCTTAGAGTCACACATGATGACAATGGATAAGTCAGGTAGCCTGACAGAGAGAAAAATACCATCAACAATAACAGAACAAGGAGAAAAGTGCTCAGACAGGTGCACGCTGGTCAGGGCAAACCTCTGGGCCAGCTTAACTTGTTCACTTCGATAAGACCTCCTGTGGGTCCTTCTTCAGCAAAGCCTGTGTTGTGCAGCTGAGGGGACACAAGGCAGGACATGGCTGTAAGGTCAGTGCAAGGACACCACGTGTTCTTAACTCACCTTTTGCTCTTTATTCCCCCCGGACTGGATTTTTCTAGCTCGGGACATGACTGCTTTAGAATATCATAGTATTTCTGTGTTTTAAATTGAGTGGGGAACACCAGTGCCTTACAGCCAACCTGTGAAGGGAGACAAACTCATGAAAAGTCATGTTGGATTGATGGTCAGGACATGATAAAGAGCAGCCATCACCAATACAGGAACAGGCAGGTTCTCCAAGGACAAAGGCAAATGAGCCCTTACATCTGTGCAGCCTTAAAACCTTCCAAAAGCAGTGCTGTGCTCTTATTGCACACCCAACATCCCAAGCCTGGATCTAGCTGTGCAGCCAGTGCTTTGCTCCTCCCTAGTGCTGGATTCAGGATGATTTTTGCTGGTCAAGAAAGTAGAGCTGCAGACTAAGATTCCCTCCTTGCCCAGGATCAACACTCTTCGTTGTAAGCACAAGGCAAACAACTGATATGAATAAATAAATAAAGTTGAAACAAATCAATTTGTCTTGATCTGGTACCAGGGTTTTTGAGGAAATTTGGAAAAACAAGGATTTCTAAAATTTGCCTCTAAGATCAAGCCGGGATTTTTTTTGTGGAATTTTTTTGAGGTGTTCCTTTTCCTAAGATTTTTCCACCTCTTTTTAAAGCACTAGCTATTTTGAAAATGGAAACATTTTTCATTCAACCTTTACATTTATATAATCCCAAAACAAAACACCTTAATTACTCCAAGAATTTTAATTTCTTTCTCAGCAGAGATTTGCTGAATTTGACCCAGATTTGCAAACTGTTTTCATCTTCCAGAAAATGCATTTGTGTCCAATAAACTATTAACATAAATGATTTACTCAGCTGTCCTCATTACTTTCCCAGGGTCTGGGAAATAAGGAGGCAAAGGCTATGCCAATAAATTATTTGTAAGGACTCTCTGGGTTTTTTCAGAAAGGAAGATAAACAATTGTTCTGTTTTCTGGAACAGGCTGCCCAGAACCCAGGGGACTGAGGCTGTTTTGGGCCGCTGCATCTTTTTACTACTAATTCCTTCAAACTACAATTCTGGTTGAACTAGCTCTGAAAAACAGATGCTCTAAGAGGAGAGGAGGGCTGATTGAAGGGCTGATGCTGTACAAGATAAGAGTCTCTGGTTGGGCCTCTCCTACTTGGTCTCAACCTGAATGGCAGCAGACCTGTGTTCAAAGAATGTAAAATATGAAAACTTGTCATCAGTTTGCTTTTACAAAGCCCTGGAAATACAGTAAGACTCCAAGGAATGTTATTCCACACATATTTCCATATATACAAATTGGACTGCGTGGATGGACAGGATCCAACAGGAAAAGCCCTAAAGTCTTCAGGAATTTTGTTACACAAACAAACAAATCCTTAGGCTGGTGAGGAACTCCAGAGATCCCAGGGTCAAAGGTGCATAATAAAGCTGGGAGTACTGCAAATCTGGAAGGGCAAGACAGGAGCACATTCCAGTAGGACAGAGAAGCCCAAGGACACCACCCAAGATGATGGTACTCCACTGCAGCACTGGGTTCAACCCCAGTACATGAGAACAGGAGTGACCTGCAGGACTGAGGGGATTAAATAAAGTATGAAACAAGAATTCAAGTTGCAGCCCAACAACCCATTTACAAAAGGAAGTTGCTAAAAGAGTTACAAAAGAAATTTGCTAAAAATTATCCACTTTCTAAGTAAAACTAACTTTGATGGTGCATGGAACATTCAGAAGTGGCTCCCTCTCTTCTAATATCCAGCCTTTATAGCCAAACAAACCACAGTGAAAAAATGAGTTGCTTAATCTTAATTTTTAGCCATTAAATGTTTAATAACTTGAATTCCTCATTATTTGAGCAAGGGAGTCTGAACAGTTTAAATTGATCAGTGCTCTACATGTCACAAACTCAAACCCAGGCAGGTATTCAAGGGCAGATGAGGTGGCAGGATCAGACAGCAGAGATACGTTAAATAGTGGCAATACCTAGGACTTAAACTAGTTTAAATCCAAGGCCAGACCACCTCAGACAAACCTGGGAAGGAGAAATGAAGCTACCAAGTAGACTGGTCCATTCTGAATTTAAAATGAGGTCCTTTCTGAGATTCTGCTTTCAAGGTTGAGATCCCAGATGGTGATTTTTGCCTTGAGCAGAAGGGGCAAAGAGATGTTAAGTCCTGCATTTTTTCCCTCATTCCCTGCTAAATGATTGCTGACAGGGGTGGTTGAGGTAGTACTGGCAGTACCTGGCTGTTAGCAGAGAGAGAGGGAGGGATGAGAAGGATAGAGCAGTTTCTATCAGACAGCAGTTTTCCATCAGCCACAGGGAACAGCAAGAAATGTAGCCACTGAATTGCAGCTTTGTTCCCTCTACACATCCAACACCAGCCCTGCTCTCCAGCCAGCCCTTCCCACGCACCCAAATCTTAAGCAGCTCATCTGCACCATGTCCCCACCAATCCCCTTCAACAGACAGTTCATGCCATACAAACCTTCCTGAGCACAAACTCCAGCTCAGAGGCCTGGTAGGCTGGATTTACAGATACCTGAAGAGTGAGAAACAAGAAATTGATCATCTTCTTGCCTTGAACACCCTCCCCCCCAGCACAGATTCCAACAGAAAAGTTCCTCCAGGGTTAAGCCACACTCAGAGCCTCTATTCCAACACAGAACTAAAAGCTCACCACCACAGGGATTCCACATTCACAGAAAATATATCTGAATTCTGTGTTTGTGTGAAAGAAAACAATTGGAAGATATTTATGTGAGGTCACATAAAACAGAGCTTCAGGAACAGAAAGCAGACCTCCTGCCTCACAGGAGTTGATCAGGTTGATCTAGTTGATCCAATCCACTAAACTATATCAAAACTCTTGCGCAAGTCAGGTTTCTTGATGGACAACCATGATATCACCTTCTTCTATCCAGCTCTCCACAGAGTGGCCACTGCAGTTTAGTTCACACACAGGTTCCTACTGAGCCATGCTCTTCCACCCTGTTCTTGCAGACATTGGAATGAACCAGGATGGAGGAAATGGAGCAGAAAGGAGGGTACAGACCTCAACATAGAGCACTGCCTAAATAAGTCATATTTTGGCCATGCTATCAAATTAAAATAGGCTTTTAGGGAGATGCAGCCTGGAGTAGATTTTTAAGTGAGCCTTTGTTCCATGGAACAATGCATTTCAAAGGGATCTAACCAGCTGGTAACTGGTTAGGACAGCAACACCCCACATAAAAATGGTCCTGTAGAGAAAAGCACATCTCCTGTTAACAGCTGTTGCAAGCACTTTTTTGCTGCTCCTCCTTCTGCAGCCTGTTTCCCTACAGAGTAGAGAACAAAGATGCAGAGAGGTGCATAGATCTTCCTTAAATACTTATTTCAGCTATAGATGACATGCTGGGTAAGAGCATGGAAAAAAGACAAACTTTACTCTCCAGCATTTCCTATTGCTTTTTGTCTCTATTTCCTTTCCCAATAGATTACTAAAACCGAGACACAGCAAACTCCTTACCAGGATGATTCCTGCCTGGGCAGTTGCAAACTGCATGAGAACCCACTCGTATTTATTGGGTCCCCACATCCCCAGCCGGTCTCCCTTCCTCAGACCAAGGGCCAGAAGCCCAGCTGCTGCTTGGTCCACCTGAAAAATACAACACAAGAGCCTGAGGATCACACACAAGGTGCAGCAGGGGACATTGGCCTCCAGGCACTGCTTTCTGGAGAAAAAGCATCATATTTGTAACTGAAATGAAACAGATTGTATCTGCCCAGAACAGTCCATCAGACCATGGCTGCAGCAGCTTCTGAGCCTGGAGCACAAACCAGCTCCTGCTCAGCAGGTTGACTGAAAGCATAAAAACAAGAAACCTGGAACAATACAACAAAGCAGAAATGAAATCAAAATAGTCAATTACGTTGTTGCAAGTTACTTCTTGTCCAAAGACTATTGCCAAGTTCCTCATGAATTCCACTTAAGACCAAGCCTTACCAATATGCTGGGCCTATCCACACTGTTGGATCTGCCTCTCTTCTGGGCAGAACTTACTTCAAAAAGGATTTGTGTGAAGAAAATTCTATCAAGTGATTTTTGACCAGTTTTGGATTCCTGTCCTCATAAATCCTGTGAGCAGTGACTAGGGAAGCTGGAGGGGCTCAGCCTGGAGAAAAGGAGGCTCAGAGGGGACCTTATTCCTCTCTACAACTCCCTGAGAGGAGGGTGCAGCCAGGCAGGAGTCAGGCTCTGTTCCCAGGGAACAAGGGACAGGATGAGAGGAAGTGGCCACAAAGTGCACCAGGTTAGGGTCAGGCTAGACATCAGGGGGAATTTCTTCACCAAAAAGGTTATTAAATATTGGAAAGGACTTCCCAGGAAGGTGTTGGAGTCCCTGTCTATGGAGGCATTTAAGAAACAATTGGACATTGCACTCAGCACTCTGACCTACTTGATAACATTGTGATCGGCCAGAGGTTGGACTCACCTTTGAAAAATTTTCCAACATTAATGATTCTGTGATTCGTTAACTCAAACTCAGCCACCATATTAACAACTACTTTATTTTGCAAGATGTAAGCATGCTTCAGGTACACAAATGTATGTATAAATACTCTGAGACATTCAGGAAAGGTTTTATAGTTTTGTTAAGTTCTCAAACGAATTTATAAAATCTGCCTTGTAGGAGATATGAATTTGAGGAACAATTTGATTTAGCTCTGAATTGCAGCCTAGTTCTTAAAATCAGGGCAAACATAGCTAATCTTGATTATGTGAATGGATACGTCAAAAAACATAGTAAGCCTAAAAAACCCACCAAACAATTCTTTCCTATCAAAGTTCATATCATGCATTTATTAGAAACTTTTCAGGTAGTTAGTCCCTCCATTCCAAAAACAGAGAAACATATTTGTATATGCACACACCCACACACATCTGTGCATATGATACTGAATGCTGGTCCTTGACTTTGCTCCATCACCTTCATGCTTGGAAAAAAATCTTCCCCACACTCAGGATCTCTGACAGCCAGAGTGATTAATCCAGAAGGTGGGGTCTACTCCAGTAGAGAAAAACACCATGACTCGTCCCATAACCCACCAGAAAAGCGTGATAATTTTTAAGTATGAATGTTCATTATGGGATATTAGCATTTTGCATATGCTGCTTCCTCCCTTTCATCCCAGGGCTCTGAGGAGGATGAGGGCAGCACACGCCCATCGGTGTGCGCTGGAAACGTGCTGTTCCCGCTGCACCAGGATGAAGGTCCGCAAGAAACTCATCTCAGTCCTGAGCTGAGCAATGAAGCTGTTTTCCATTTCTCCATCAAAACTGCTGCTGTCATCCACCCACCTGAGGGATGAACAAGGCACTCACCTCCTCCTTGAACTGAGCAAACGTCTTCCGAACCCCATCCCGGCAGAAGACCAAGGCCTCGCGGTTGGGAAAGCGCGCCACAGTCTCTTCCAGGCACTGGCCCATGGTTTTGTCAAGAAGGGGAACATCTGTGGGGCCCTGGATGTAGCTGTTGGTCCCCTTGGGGGATATAGAGGGCATCCTTGTGTGCAGGGCACTGGAAAAGAAAAGAAGAGGCTATTTAATATAACCTGTCAATACAGTTCTCTCCATCTGGAGGGATTATCAGCCTGCTGACAACATTGGGAATACCTCATGCACATTTCTGCGCCTGTGGGAACCACAGACAGCTGCTACTGTGGGTCAAGATCAGGAGGACTTCCAAGGGGAAAGCTTATGCAGCTACCATCATTCATCTGCACTGAAAATTACAGGGACATGTCAGCATGCCTGGATAGAATATGGGCTCTGCAATTCACTGAGAGACGGCAACTGGGTTTAGTCTTTCTGCAACATTAAAAAGTATAAATATCTGTGAAGTAACACAACCAAACCAGTTTGCAGATAAATTGGCTGAAAAGAGCAAACAAACAAGAAAGAGAGAATTAAAATTAAAGAGGTCAGTTTCCAAAACAATCAGCAGAGAAGAGTCTAATTCTGCAGAATGAAAACTGTGTATGAGAGTCCAGAGAAGCTGAGGTGTCTGCAAAGGAATGGTCTGTGTTTACAACAGTGAGCAGCTGTAAACATTCCATCTCTGACAGCTGGAATGCAAAGAGTTTCTGGGACTGAAACAGCATCAATAAAACGAGGCACTACCAGCAAGATGAAGGGGGAGAAGTGCAGAGGCAATACCACAGAAAGGAGGAGATGGCCCCCTCTGCAAATTTGGGACAGGTGGGGAAGAGAAGAGCAGGGATGGGTTTGAGAAGTGCAAGCCAGGCAGGGTAGGAGCACTGAGACATTGTCCTGGAAGCCAGGGGAGAAGTCAATGAGTCAAGAGAAGCAGCAATGAGAAAATGTGGTCAGAGCAATAGGGAAAATAATTTTAAAATAATTAATCCTTTCCCTGAGGTCTGATCATCAGAGGAAATGCAGCAATCTGACCACATGAGCACTGCAGTTCCTACCTTGGTTTCTCTCTCCATCTCCTACAAGCCTCTCTCTGCTTCAGCAGCCACCTCCCACCATGCTGTCTTCCCCCCCAGGCAGCCCCCCATGTTCTCTGTCCCTCCCCATTTCCTCTCTGCCTTCCTCCACGACTTCAGGTCTTCATTCCAACATTAGGAGACAACCAAGAGGGACAAGGCTAAGGGACACTTGTAGGGTGCATAGCACAGAGGCCATGTATAATTCTGTGTACAAGGGGGAAATCTCTGCCTTAAAGAGGAAAAATAGCTCAGCCTAAATGCCCATCTACTACGGGATCAATATTTTGCAAATACTTGGTGTTACTGCCCCAAAAGATTTGTTTTTCTGCCAACAAGAAACAAGCCTGAACATGGAGTTACCTCCTATGTGGAGTGAAAGGTGATGTCCAGAGAATAAAAAACAAAAAAAAAAAACCCAAAAAACCCCACCAGATTTTACCTTTGGGGTTGTACTGCTCCAAGAGATAAGCAGATGACCTGAACCATTTTCCCCCACTGCTTTTTTGGCAGAGGGAGGACTGTGCAAACTCCCACAGGCTTTGTTCACTGAGCTCTTGGGCAACTCACATCAAGGCTGTTAGGCTGCCTGAGGAGGAGGGAGGCTAAGTGCTAAACTGAACTACCTTTTATTGCTTGAAAACTTTTGGGCCAAGCATGTAGATAAACGAGGAGATGAAAGAAAGCTCTGAAGAAGGGCCTTTATAAACATAGATTCTATAAAATAAAAGGGAGAAAAAACTCTCCCTAAAGCAAGGGGAGGATGAATGCTCCTTGTAGAACAGTAAAAGCCAACTCAGCCACCCACAGTCACTTGCTGTTTGAAACCGCAACTGAGGAAGTCCCTGTCCAGTCACAGATCACCAGGGCAGATGAGGAACCCTCAGGCTGTTTGTTAAAACGCTTAATGGGGCCAGTTATATTCACATCTCCCTCAAGCCAAGTCATCTTCAAATAGCAGAACCTATCCCCAAATTCCCTGCCCAGGAAGGGCTGGACCGGGCAGGGAGCAGCTGCTGACCTGGTTGCACAAGAGCTCTTCCCCCCAGCACCAAACCGTCTCAGGGGGAACTGGGAGCCAAGCAGGCTCAGCACCAGGAAAAATAAACAACAGAAGGCCATCACAAAAAGAGACTAGAGCGGGGAAGAAATACTACAAAATTCAGATTGAGAAAATTCAACCAGAATCCAAAGTGTCCAGCTGAAACAGTCTCACACTCTCCGCAGTCAGCCTTCAAAGAGGTACTTGCACAACCCTGCATTGCCAGTGAAAAGAGGAATATCTTACACTATCAGATCTTGGCACAGCACTACACAGATCAGGCTCTCTGGGCTTACTGTCTCAATATTTTCCAAACCTGAAGAGCCAAAGGGTTTCACTGACTTTTCAGAACCAGACTTTTACACTAAACGCAAGAAGGCAAAAAGCTCCAGGTCTCGTGGCTTGGCTTCCTCCCTACCCCCAAACATGAGGATGGAAGTGCATCAAAGAGCAGTAAAAGATATCACCACAGAGCCACATGCTCAAAAACATGGAGAAAGTACTGCTGTATTTCAAATTGTGAACACAGCTTGTTCTCAGAGGTCCCTAGAATTCACATTTTCAAATGATAGCATCAAATTAAACTGAAATTAGAGGTTAGGAAAGCTAAGATATCTCATGTTCATAACCCAGAGTCACTGACTCCTTTCAAAACACTAACCTCACATAATTTCTTCAAATGCATTAAAGCAAAATTCTCAGCTGCCATCAAGTCTGAGCTCCCTGAATTCTGGACTGACATCCACATGTGCTTCAGCATTTCTGTATCACTTCAAGTGAAAGGTGTGAGATAAAACACAGCAGCCTCTTGGAAGCACTGGGAGTCCAGTGGCATCATGCTGGAAATTACATAGGGCTGGTCTCCCTCCCGCCTACAGCCAGGAGCAAGTGTATGTATCTGATCTGAGAGAATGTATCAAGAGACCTCTAGAAAGAAAGAGTCCAAATGATTTAGAAATAATCTCTGTGTTCATCTTTGTTACAGAAAACAAGTAATTCACCCTTCACCTCTTCCTACAAAGCATCTGGTGCTGCTGGAGATAAAACAAAACCAATGGTCTGATATTATGCCAGCTCCCATTTCCATGACTCAGCCAAAGGAGAGCAAAATAAAACTCTTCCTCTTGGGTGTCAACACAGACTGTAAACCAAGACTTTCGGAGAGCACATGCCTTTTGTTAGCAGCAAGACAGCCTGTAAATGAGCCAGCCTCATCCACAGGCTGCTCCCGCAAAACTCCAGAACCCTCAAGTTCAGCAACACAGCTGGACAGAGAGACATCAGAGATCTGGGGAAAACACATCCTCCTCCTCCTCTTCCCGGCAAAAGGAAGGAGAGCCGCCAAATCCCAGTAATCCCAGAGCTCTCCTGCCTGATGGCCAGAAGCAGAAATGATCACACTGAAGGAAGTACTCTGGACACTAGGAGCTGTTTGTATTTTTCTCTGAACAGCCCTAATCAACAGTCCGGAGTTGTTGACATAAGATAAGCAGCTCTGTTTTCAACTTTAACTCTTTATCAGTCTCTACAGAAATTATCAAAAGGGATGAAAGGCAAAACAAGGCAGTATAACTTCCTGTCCCCTTTGTAGTGTGAAGGACACAGACCTGCCCTGTGGTACCATCATCTCTGCACCTGTGGGAAAAGCCCTGCCTTCCCAGAGCTTGGGAACTGTCCCAAATACAGAGTTCATGCTTAGAGAGGTTCACAGATTCTGCCAGCTCCTTTGCTCATGGACATCTACCAGGACCTTCTCTCCCCAAAGCAAGGACTTTTAGGTCTTTTCTGTGATATAACTGCAATTAAAGGGTGGTGAAAATTAACTCCACTCTGTCCTCACTTCTGCTTTAATATGTTGACTAAAGAGTTAACCAGATACTTACTACTTTTTTTTTTCTTTTTTTTTTTTTTTTAATTTTTTTTTAATTATTATTTTTGTTTAAGGAGAGATCAAGTTCCCAGTGTTTTCAGACTCCACCTGCAGAAACTTTCTGGTTGTTTCCCACTGTCCTCTCTGCCCTCTGCACTCTCCCTGCCAAAAGGATAAACAAGTCCAGAAGCAGAATTGAATAAACTTTTTTTTTTTTTTTTTTTAACATTACTAAAAAGAGTTTACTCTCTAAATGCTGCACTCTTTCTCCAAGGGCTTTGTGTTCCTGTCCCTCAGTTTCAGTTCTGGACTGGAGTAAACTGCAGTGAACTCAGTCATGCTTCCCTTCTGATCCTACTTCCAAAGAACAGATTCTGAGAAGGCAATCTTCACACACCTATGATGAAGCAGCTTCAACCACCTCACTCCTAATGTCAAACCAGCTGAAAAAAACCCCACACAAACCCTGTCTGTGAAAAAAAAAGGAATGCTACACCTGGTTCTTGGAATTGCTCACTGGAAGTCATTCATCCCCTCGATTATTACTTTGAATATCAGCTAATACTTCAGAGCCTTTCCCAAAGCCAGGTACTTCCCATTGCTGTTTTTTCACATGAACTTGCTCCATGAGGCAACACTAAAGAAAAGCAAGGTAAAGAACTGGCCTGACTTCCCAAGCCCCAGAGCTTCATGGTGTCCTGGACCTGCTAGGTCACGCATCACCCTGGGGGCTGCAGGACCACAGGGGGACAGGGACACTGACTGGAAGTCAGAACCCTGAAGGAGGATGGGGAAGCCATTTGATACATTTCACATTGCTGCAATCCGGATGAGGCTGCTGCACAAAGTTCAGTCCTTGCCATGCATTCACTTCCCTTCACTTCCTGTGCAGGGTTCATCCTTGCCCCTGGCCCACTCCCAAGCTGGAGCAAAGCAGATCCAGGAGATACAGCCTGCTTTCTGCCGCTTTCGAGGGGTTTCAGGGGAGCGAAGGGTTACACATCGAGATGAATACACCCTCCCCCCATGCAGCCATGCTGGCCTAGCTGGATACCCACAGCACTCTGCAGCTGCCCTATGGCCCCTGTCCCCCATCACATACGGTCTCCATCCTCTGCAGCCCTACAGCTCCCCAGCTCCAGAGCCCTTCGGCCCCTATAACCCCTATTCCTTCTCATCCACAGCCCCTTGTCCCCTAATAATTCCTACCCATTGTAGCCCCCAGTCCCCTACAGCTATCCACCCCCTACAGTCCCATACCCCTCCATTCCCTATAGCCCGCACCTCCCGTTCCCGAGCATATCCCTACCTGCCTGGTGCGGCTCCCCGCCGCTCGCCCGCCCAGCGCAGGAGCTGCAGCCTGTGGCGGGGCAGTGCTGCCAAACGGGCCGTGGCCATTCCTTCAGCAGCAGCAGCAACACCCGAGCACCCGGCGGGACCCGACCTGGCCCGTTCTGTTCTTTCCTCTCCTGTCCTGTCCCGTCCCGACCCGTGCCGTCCCGCCGCTTAGTGCTCGAGGGCGCTGCGCTCCACGGCACGCCCCGGCCTCGTCCCGCCCCGCCTGCAGCCCCGGGACCCTTCGCCGGCCGGGAGGAGGCACCAAGGCGAAAGGAAGCAGAGAAAGTGCCCGCCCTGCCCGGTCCGCGAAGGGGACTGGAGGCTCAGAGGGAACGCCCAGAGACCCGCCGGGAGCTTGCTCTGTCTTCTGCCGGTCCCCAGCCCAATCTGTGCGCCACAATTTCTTCCGTTCCATTGCCGTTCTATTGTATCTTCTTTTCAGCTTGTTCCATTAGCCTGACCCAACCGCTGTTACGGCCCGAATAAGCCCCTTCATTCAAATGAGTAGAAATAGACTTTGGTGCAAGACAACCACCGCTTGCCTACACTTGTCTCCACCTGTATCACTTGGTGCCTGAGCCCTGGGAGTTACCTGCAGCTGGCGTGCAGCCCTATGCCCTCAATGCGTTATCAATTAGCACCCCACTAACACCTTTCGGCACTCCCTGTGGAGGAGGAGAGACCTGCTGGGAACTGCAGAGCTGCTCCAGGGCTGAGTAGGCTAAGACCCCCTCACCTAAGCGCAGAGGTGTGGGCAGGCACCAGGAAAGGGGTGTGGTGCTGCTGAACTCTGCAGCAGCACTGATGCTGAAGAGGTGACACATCAAGCACAATGGTGCTGATGAACAAGGGCATAAATATCAACCTCAGAATGGTGAATCTCAGACATCAAACCAAAAAATGTGCTTGTAACAGTGAAATACCAACTGCCACCAGGCTTGCAGTGTTTGACACTTTTAGAAACAAGAAGGATTTTCCCCAACATGCAAAGGAATTTGTTTGGTGGCAGCAGTGACAATGTCTTCTTTGTTAGGGAAAGGGAGATTTTTTTTTTTCCTTGAAATGTGAAAAATTTGTCTTAGCTGCAGAGGGGTCACAGAGATCTTCTGAGGCTCTGGGAATGGTCTCCAACCCCAGGCTGGCATGGCAAGCTCAGGCCCAGTAAGGATTATTAGACCACAATTAGATCAACTGTGTTCATCCCACTTCCCTCAGCATTTCCTACTCCATTCTCCTTGCTAATGTTCTTGCAATGCCTAGCGGAGTGCACAGATGTGCCTTGTGCTATGCTTTGTCTGTCTTGTGGAGCTTCAAAGTCTTTCTAGCCTACATGCACAGATAAGTCTTCCAGTAAGTCCCACTGAACTCAGCAGTAAGGTGAGTTTCTGGATTCCCACAGGGGATGTAAAGCTGTGTGACATCTGTGGCCAGAAGTTGTCCTTCCACTGTTTGGCCAGAACAGAGAAACCGTCTTTGTGCTGATGGAGCATCAGAGTTCTCAGTATTGTATAACCACAGGGAAAAAAAATTGATGCAAACCTGTAATAAATAAAAAGAAAGATGACTTTTGGCTTGATCTTCCCAGATTATGATCATTAGCTCAGAGAGTGGAACCTGGTTAAAGAAAGAAATAAACCAAGAATTATGCAGAAACTGATGTAACCTTGACATTTGGGTATATTTGTTTGAGATCAAAGCAAAGGACCCCTGAAGCAGTACCATTTTGTACCCCATTGCACAAGGTATCATTCCTTTCCAATTAAGATTTTAAAAACTACTAATCACAAATAAGTAGGTAGGTTTTGTAACCTATCTTGTTTGTTTTTGCTAGGAGCCAAAGGCTCTTGGATTTGTGTAAGCACAGATTTCAGTCTCTGTAGTACTGCATGTGCAAAGACCTTTCCCAGAGATGCAGAGGGTCTTGCTCAGGCCCCCTCAGTGCCCTTCTGGGTTTTGTTCTCCAGAGCAGGACTGTATTTGGTGCCTCCCAGCCGCGGAAGGGAACAGCACAGCACATCACATGAATCCCTCACTGGCACAGGGTAATGAGGGGATCAGTAATCAGCTGTCTCCCTTGGAGATGTGGCAATGACAGGCTTCCCCACCACTCCCTGGAGCAAGTCTTCACTGGCCCTTCTCTCCAACAACAAACATTGTTGTGAAAAGCTGAGGTAGGGGGGGAGATTCTTGGATAAGTAGACCTCGCCCTTCTCAGATGAGGGCTCTGTAATTTCTGCTCACATTTGGAAGAACAATAACATGCTCTGAAAAACTTCCATAATCTCCTGGACAGGAAAACCTCAAGCTCAGGCAGACTTTATTGTAGTTTCTATGAGGCAAATCCTTGTGTGCTGTTTCGGGGTGTCTTCATTCAGAGACTCCTGTGGCCTCAGTTACCTCAGTACTGAGGTAATGCTGGCTTCTGGTTGTTGGAAAAAATTCACTGGCAGCTTAAAAACAAACTGATGCATCCACAGAGTAGATGTGCTGCAGTAGTGGTAACATCTTTGCAATGTCCCAAACATCACAAATAGCACAGAGGTCATGAAATTCACGTTTAGTCCTCATTCAAATCCCATTACCAGGTAACATTTATTTGGTTCTGCCCCAGGTTCCTTTCACTTTCACTGACTTTCTCTACAGAGGATTAGTAGTGCTCCGCTCCTGCGGGACTGGAGTCTTGGGAGCAAAACAGGAATATCCATTAAGCAGTCCTCCTGTGAAGAGACATCGTGGGGTAATGTAACAGCCCAGCTGAGAGGGAATTCACCCCCTGGATTAGGGAGACTGTGGACAAATATAAGCAGCTGTATTAGATATTGCAAAACAATGTATACATCCCTGGGTTGGGATTATTGGCCATAAACCGATTGGTTCTCTGTGCAGTAGTGTGTGACAGGTGATGTGACTGGATGCAAACCTCCCCTGCCCATGAGTCTTGGCTGGGAGTTCTCCTTCCTTCTGCAGGGCTGTTTCATGTAGCCCAGATCTAAACTCCTGGTAGCCTGGCCACGCTCAAGGGATGGTGGGACAGCTGCAGGGATGCCCTGAACTGCGCCAATTTGTCCCAAAATAGGTTCTCCCACTCAGTGTGCAAGGAACCAACCCACACCCAAGGTTGAGGTATTTGATTTATTTACAGTTCTGCACTGGATGGCAAATTCACAAAGCCACCATGACCACTGTCAAAACTTTTGACTATTTATATATTTTAGCAAACAAAGGCATTAATGTTCATTGGCTACAAGTTAGCTAGTTCTCATATTAATTAGTATTCTATCTTCCATTGGTTAATGATTCTTTCACTTCCCATGCTAAATAGTCCACAGGCTTGGTCTTTCTCTTCTTTTGGGTTGGTGGGTTTCTTGGGTCTGTGGCCATGAGTACATGGCCACAATCTGCCCCACAAAATTACCTTTTGCTCGCTTGGAGCTGATTCAACCCAATTGCTGAGTTAGCTGTATTAGTTTCTTCCTTGTCTTGGGGATTCTGCCTAATGTCCTTGTAGCCCATAAATCCTGCATTTCTTGTTCCTGCTCTCAGTAGTAAATCCTTCTTCCCAAGCTTTGTTAACCTCCCACTAAGTCTGAGATCATTGGATCAAGCCTTAAACCTTAACAAGACAATTCTACCAACAAGTAATTCATCTTTCTAAGACAGCGCTTAGAGCTTATTGGCTACTCTCTGTTTCAGGGATTAAATCTTTCTTGCTGCTTAGGTGTGAAAGTATGCAGAGATCAAACATCAGATAAGATCCCTTCTTAAGACAATTTGTAGGTGTACTGCGGCGCCGATGCTGGGGCGGGTGTTGCCGCCCCGCTCCGGGCCGGCAGCGGGCGCGCTCAGCCCCGCGGCGGCGGTTGGCGGGGCCCGCGCGGACGTGGCCGCGGAAGTGGGTGGCGGGGCCGGGCCGTACCACGCCGGGACAGGACGGGACGGGCTGGGCTGGGTTGGGCTGTGCTGAGCCGCTCCGTACCGAGCCGCGTCGCCTCCCCGTGCCGAGCCGCATCCCCTGTAGGCGGCCGCCGACGGAGCCATGTCGCGGGGCAGCGGGAAGGGACTCAGCCTGAAGGACAAGCTGGACGGGAACGAGCTGGACCTGAGCCTCTGCGACCTGAACGAGGTGCCGGTGCGGGAGTTGGTGAGTCTCCGGCCGCGGGCCCTCCGGCGGGTTTGGTGACCGGTTCCCCGTCCCCGGGAAGGGGCAGCGTAGGGGAGCCGGATATGCTGGGGGCTTGTGACCTGGCCTGCAGGTATTTAAAGCAATGAGATTCTGTGTTCCGCGAGCCCGATAGCCGCTATTCACTGCTGTCCCAGGATAAGAACATTTTTGGACCCAGAGATAGATCCGGAGATGACGTGACCTCGGAGCTGCCGCGGGGGATGGACGCGGGAGAAACCGCAGAGGCCGAAGCAGAACTAGCAGGTGTTAGAGGGGCTCGGGTGAACCTCCATGTTCATTCAGTATCTTATTTGTCTTTTCAGGCTGCTCTTCCGAAAGCTACTATCTTGGATTTGTCCTGTAACAACCTCATTTCCTTGCCGGTAAGGTGCTAGAGAGCCTCCGTGGGGATGAGTCTTCTGGGAAATATTTGGAAAGATAACTGGTGCTTCAGTAGAGGCTCACCGGGCACTGTGGAACTGGCACTTTCCCTGCCCTGGGTTGGCTGAATGACTCCGTTGTCAGTGACAGGTCAGTGCTGGCAGTGGATTTGGCTGAGGCAGGAGAGAGTACAGGGATGAACTGTGTGAAGATTGCAGTACATTCCTTCCAGAGCGTCCCCAGGTGAATACAAGGGGAGTTTCATCAGCAGTGGAGACTCGGGTTTGTTCCTGTCTTATTGTCATCCATAACCTTCTCAGTTTGTCTTATTGGTTCCACTTTGTCTCACCTCCATCTTCCAAGGCAAAGGAGGAGAGCAATTTTCCTCCATCCACAGTCCTGTACTAAGTCAAGGATTTGTGCCTGATGTGAGGTGCAGGCTGTCTCCACGTACTTCCTGCTGAGGTTCTTCCATAAGGATGCTGACCAGCTTTCTCTGGGTTTTCTTTGTTTGGGTTTTAGTCAGACTTCTGCAGTTTGATGCATCTGGTGAAACTGGATTTGAGTAAAAATCGGTTGCAACAGCTGCCCTTGGACTTTGGCCGCCTGATCAATCTGCAGCACCTGGACCTTCTGAACAACCGCTTGGTCACCCTGCCAGTCAGCTTTGCACAGCTCAAGGTAAAACTGCTTTCTGAGCAGTTATGTAAAGCTTTGGGATTGCAGCCCAGGGTCTTGTGATCCTGCTCAAGTTGATTTCTCTGGTAAAGCATCCATCGTGCTGACTACCCATTCCAAAATTCAGCTGGCTCTGCACCACACCTCAGTGAAAATCCTCTCAATCTATTGAAGACTTCTCTGCTCATCTTCTTTACCTGTTTCATTCATGTAAAAACTAAGCAGTTCTTTGCTTCTGCTTTGGATCTCTTAGGTAATTCTAAGACTGCTATGCTCTTACAGCCTCCCCTTTGTTGTGCTTTTTTGCAGAACCTGAAGTGGCTGGATCTGAAGGACAATCCCCTGGATCCTGTCCTGGCTAAAGTGGCAGGAGACTGTCTGGATGAGAAGCAGTGTAAACAGGCTGCTGTCAAGGTAAGGAGTGTGCGTTTATTCTATTTGTTTTTTCCCTTTCATGCCTTTGCTTGTGATTCTTCCTCTGTTTGCTTAGCAAGCTGGGCAGCTGCTGCAGGAGCCTGAAGTTTCTTCAGGGAGTGAGGGGCAGGTCCACTGCACTGGCTCTACTACTGCTGTGCCTGTGGAGAGCAAACACCTGGTTGAGGAGGATGCTTCTCCATTACTGGAGTTAAGAGAGGATTAAATGCTGATTGCCAAGAGAGTCGAGGCATAATCAGACATAATAATCCATGCCTGTGCCGATAGAACAAAAACCTCTGGAGAAGTTCTGGCAAACATGAATAGAAATGTTCTGTGATCCTCTGTATCACTCAGCACCAGTTTGCCACATTTGTTTTTAATGGGAAGATCTGTTTTTTGACAACAGAGACTCACATAAGTCGTGAATTCTTTTCAGAGCCATAGCTGTATGGGTAGGTGAGGGTTGGGGGCCAGCCCCAGCTGCCTGTCCTCAGCCACACTCCATCTGTTCTGTTCTGAACTGACTGTGCCACAAGGCTTCTGCACAGTCCTCAGGTTGTTTTCTTGGCCCTTTAAGGTACTGCAGCACATGAAAGCAATCCAGTCTGAGCAAGATCGACAACGGCAGCAGAAACTCCAGGCAGAGAGAGGTAGGCACAAAGAGCCCCCACGTGCTGTCTGCTGAGGACTGCTTTTGGTCTCTAACACACCCAAACATTCTGATCACCATCTAACAAATTACCATCTAACACATACTTGTAGCCCCCCAAACCCAAAGTACTCAGGGAGTAGTAGGGTAAAAGGGCTGGAGGGAGAAAGATAGCAGGGGGGTAAGTATGTGATTTCTTGGCCTGAGGAATAGTTAAATCTCTAGATGGAATGTGTTATAGGTTACCTATAAAAACATGGAAAAAAAGCACAGCAAAACGCAAGGTAATACTAAAAAAAAAAAAAAAAAAAAGAGAGGATAGTTGTTTAATTGATTGGGATAATAAGGTAATACATTAAAAGGCAGTGATAATCCTTCACATAAAAGTGAAAAACTTGCTGTTAACCCCCAGAAATGGAGAAGAAGCGTGAAGCAGAACAGCGAGCAAAGGAGGCTCAGGAGAGAGAACTGCGTAAGCGAGAGAAGGCAGAGGAAAAGGAACGCAGAAGGCGGGAGTACGATGCTCAGAAAGCTGCAAAACAGGAGATGGAAAAGAAAACTAAAAAAGAAACAGTGCATACCCGAAGTAAGTAGTGTCCATTTTTCATGGGGTTGTGTCAGGTTTCATTGTCATCAGATTGTGATGCTGCCAGAAATGCTTTCATGCAGCCCAGGTACTGGGAGATGATGGGAGAGGGTGGGGGGAATTTATAGGAGTTCTGTTGAACTCTGCTACTGTGCCCTTTTCCCCTTCGCCTGTATTCCAATGAACTGTAGAGCCACAAGTCAGGAAGTTCTCAAGCTGTTCCTAGTGAGAACTTCCCTTCACTAATTTTTCTTAAGTCTGCTGAACTACATTTGCATAACTAGATCTTGTGCAACATAGAGGTGCTTTACACCCTCTTCACTGCTGCCTGTGAAACTGCATCTGCAACTTTTCATTCTAAGCAGTTAAATCACGTATACTTATTTATCAGAGCTAAGTAATGAAAATTCACAACAAAGGCCAGCTGCAGCACAGGAATAAGTATCTTACCTGAACAGTTTGTTTTCGAGCATAGCCTGTTACAGTTGATTAATTCCTCACATTCTGTACTGTTCATGTTCTCACTGCAGAGCCAGCCTCCAGCTCCCGTCCACCTCAGCGCCCCCGGCACAAGCTCTCATGGTCGCGGTCAGTGCTGAGAGTCCTGCTCTTCGTGCTGTTCTGCATCCTCTGTACTCTGGCGGCCTGCAAGCTGACAGAGCTGCAGCATCAACCTCTGTGCATCAGTGTGAACACCCTCTACGAGGATGTGGTGGCTGCTCTGCAGAACCACAAAACCCTGCAGAACATGCTACAGCACAACTCGAAGTAGTGATTGTCCTGGATGGGCACTTGCTTCGTCAGCATCTCCTTCCACCATGTACGCAGCCAGAATTCCTATGGAATCGTGTTCTGATGAAACTGCTTTGAACCAGTCAGCATTGGTTTGCTGGTCCACTCCACAGAGCAAAGCTATTGTTCAAACCATCTTTGTTGTGCATGTCTCTCAGTCGGCCTGTAAACTCCCATTATTTGTGCACGTTAACCTAAACTTGTGACCACTCCTTGCCTCAAAGTGGCGTCCACCAGGATTGTGAGGTATAGGAAGTTGTCAGTCTATAGGAATGGGATCAAGCAGCCCTCACATCACCTGGGTGAGACAGCTGTAGCTCTGAGCTGGAGGTGGAAGGTTTTTAATACATATCCATTCCTTGCTCTCATTTCTGTTTGTGCTAAAATTGGTGGTATGGCTGTATGGGAATAATACACTAAGGCCCCACTCCAGGGCCAACTGCAAGCATGTAAGATGGCTGTGCATCCTTATGTTGGAGCAAAGAGGCTGATGTGCTATTGAAAGGAGCTGAAAATTTTCAATACAACAATTTTCACAGCAATTTGTCTGAACTGGATGTTTATGTTGTTAACGTGGTTTTAATTTTCCATTAGGCCTTTTAGGAACAGCCACAAATGATTTCCAAGTACGTAGGAATAATCCCTGCCTGCTGCAGCTGCAGAAGCAGCACTGGGTGGCACTGTGCGAGCACTGCTGGCAGGAAAGGGGATGCCTCAGGGCTGGGGGAAGGCGGGGAGGTTTGCTGGTTTGCCTCTGAAGAGGAAAACTCACCTCTGCAATGGTCTGTGAATTACTTGGAATTTCCTTAAAAATTCTTTTAAATAATTAATTTTAAAATTTCCTTTAAAAAACCCTCATCAAGCAGAAGTTTTTTATATTCTTAACGGCTTTGCGAGTACTAAAACAAAGTGCAAGTTTCAGAGAATCTCTGTGCTACAGATTCCACTGGGACATCCTACACTGCTCTCCACAACCGCTCCCTCTTCTCATACCTGGGATTATTGCTGCCAGGAGCAGTGTTGAGGGGAAACCATGGCAGCAGCAAACTTTTCATTTTTCTGTAACCCATTGATAAGATTGTGGTTCCCCAAATATCACACAGGAAGGAGCAGCAGCACAAGTTATCGGATAAAAGGAAGGAAGGGCTGCCTCTGCCTTAAGAGGGTGCATGTTTTCGAAGCTTCCTTCCAATACCTTTAAGCTTTCCTTTGGGTGTCTAACTCATCCCCCTCTTTAAAATATCCTTACTCCCTATCCAGAAATGTTCAGGAAAATGACAAACAGCATCTAAAGCAATGTTTCCTCCATGCAGCCCTTCCTGCCAACAGCCAGATGAGTGTTGCATAGGTTGATGAGCACCGGCCTTATACAATTTATATATTCGGGTCAGCAGCACTTCTGACCAGGCCAGAGCTCCTGCTAGCCTGGAATGAGCAGAGTAGGTAGGAATTTTCCCACTGGAGGCAGCAGGACTCTAAAGAGTTAACTTCCACACATGGGAAGCGGCAGCTTAATTCTCTGAGCACTCATCTCAGCACTGCTGTTAAAAAACCCCCAACCACACTTGTGTGCACACAAGTGCTGATGGCTGCACAGGTCCCCAATCTAATTAAAAGGAATCTTTTTCTGCCAACTGTTTAGACCTCATAATTCCAGCACATATAATCAGATTTCAAGACCCTCTCTAAATTAAGCTGTCTGGAGACTGAATCAGAGCACTCTAAACTTATATCTGAAAATTAGTCTTACTCATTCCCATCTGCTGCAGCAGAACAATGAGAGGCTGTTTTGTGAGGTAAAGTTCTTTCACCTCACTAGAGCAAGTACTGGGGGCAGCACCATGTTGCTCTAGCATCAGGATTTGTCCCAAAGGAGAGAGAAGGTAAGTCCTTGCAGTTCAGGAGAGCAACAGGAATTATTCCTTTCAACAGAGGACATACCTGTCTATGTTCAAGACACCATGTTAAGGAGCAAAGGCTATTCATCAAAATTATTTATTTTATAGAAAGACAAAACAACATCAGTATAAGCTGTGTGTAACTCATGTGCTTATGGAAGATGTTCACCATCTTTTCTTGTGTAAACTCCTGCTATTCAGCAACTTTATCCAACTTTTTTCCTGCTACAATAAAGTCTAAATGTGCTTCAAGGATCAGTGAGTGTTGTCTAAGCACTTCTTCACAGAAGAAAACTGAAAACTTGACAAACGGTAAAACCCTTATTCCCTGGAGCTACCCAGTGAAATCCAAAACTCAACACTTAACCGGACAAACAGTAAAACCTTTTTTCCCTGTGCTACCCAGTAAAATCCAGACAGAGGTCAGGATCATGGGAAGTCATCTGCAGATAGATGCGTCGAGACAGTTCCGGCCCAATGCGCCGGGAGGTGGCTGTCACACCCTCCCCACGGTGCACAGGAATATTGGCCAGCATGTTCTCCCGCTCCTGGTCTGAGGAGCATCTCTCATAGGCCTAAAAGGAACACAAAGGGAACAATGGGATCACCCACTTTGCATCCATTGCTTAAAAAAAAAATAAAAAAAATCAAAGCTATGCACCTGTACCTACTCTACCGTTCCACAATATCAACTCATTTTTCAGCTGGTCTCTGCCCAAGTCCCATCTTGAGCTTAGAGGATGGAGCCAGTGCTGCTCCCTCAGTGGGAAGCCAGAACACTAGATGCCAAGGAATCGGTTCCTTTGCTAAGTTACTGAACAGTGCATACAGAATCAGTGTCTAATTTAATACTGATTAAATTACTTCCACCCCCTGCATGAGCTGTCTGCCTGCACACAGTGCTGGATATCCCTGAGACATCCTCACCTGGATCAGAAGCTGAGGAGAAGGGTAGGCAGACACAATAGCCTCAGCCATCTCAGAGCTAACACGGTTAAATTGCTGTATCTGCCTCTTCCAAACTTTCAAGAGACCCTTTCCGGAAGGATCCACCTTCACTCCTCCACAGCAGCCCTTCTCCAGGTAGAAAGAGAACCCTGTGTTCTCTCGCTCTCGCCTAGGGAGAACAAGGAATGAGGAAGCAAAGGAGACAATGAGGCTGTGAAGAAAATCCTGTCCCTGCCATCTGTTGTCAAAGAGCCAGAGCGCCATCCCCGCCTTGAGTTGTCAGAGACACAACTGGCATCAAAGGAAACATGAACAATTTGACCCTGTTTCCTTTACATACATTACCAATTCCTTTAAGACCCAGATTGCTACCGAAAAAAACCCAATCCTGTATTCAGCAGCAATCCTGACACAAGCCAACTTGCAGACAAAGTGGTAAACAAGAATTCACCTTCTGGCTGTCAACCATAATAAAACACTTTCAGATGTCATTTTTAATGTCATCTCATCTCTTGTCATGGCTGACATGAAGATCCAGCAGCTGCTGCAATAGGAATGCCAGGATTGTGTGAGACTGCACAAGATGGCTTTCTTGGCTATCACTGTGCAAAAAGCTGTTGTCTTCCCTTATCAACGGAAAGAACCGAGTGGTTCATTGTCTGGCATGTCTCTTGGTTACACACTGGAGAAGAAAAGCTGGCAGTCTAAGAGCCAACCCTACTCACATTCCCTTCCCACTCCAAAAATCTGACTCAGAAAAAGAGCTGTACTTGATGTCAAGGCTCCAGTGTGAAACCTGAGGGTGGTGAGGCACTGGAAGAAATTGCCCAAAGAAGTTGCAGATACCCCATCCCTGAAAGTGTTCAATGCCAGGCTGGATGGAGCACAAAGCAATCTGGTCTATTGGAGGTGTCCCAGCCCATGGCAGGGGGTTGGATTAGATGATCTTTAAAGTCCCTTCCAACCCAAACTAACCTGTGACTATGAAATCAGGGTCTATCCTGACCCCTCTGTGGGCAGGACACCAATTTCAAGAACAAGTCCTGTGTTGAAGGAGCTGCAATAGCAGCGGCTCTGTCACCCACACCTTTAAGAACCATTATACCGTGTTGTACCTGCTATTCCTTCCCAGCTTTGCAGCCTCTCCAAAGGCAGGACCAAACCTCCTCTGCTTACTCACTTGTATGGTGCCTCAGCCACAGCTTTTGTGAACATAGTGGCATATTCCCCAAGCTCCTCACTACTCTCAAAAATGCTGATTTGGACTTGTGTGCTCAGCTGCAGATCCACCAGGGCCTGTATCACCATTGGGAACAAAAAATGGCACAATCAGTCTTGTTGCATCAAATTCTATTTTTGTCTGAAGCAGAAAAGGGTCACAAATGTCCTGCTGTAGGACAAGAATCTTCACTCTCTTTCCATTTTGGGAACAGTTAAGTTAAGACACTGAAGTATTTAGAGGCAGTCTGTCTCCTGACGGTTAATATCACCACAACTTCCTCTGAGGTGTCTCAGCTCCTCTGTGGCTCCAGTTACAAACAGGCCACCACCAGTGGGCGTTGCCAATGGGCCGTGAAGGGCAAGATGTGCTGAGACCGACATCAGTATCCAGGTGAATGAGACACATCAGTCTGTGTGGGGGTAGGTACGTGACTGAGCAGGGGGGAGCTGAACCCAAAGAGCTCTGTCCAGAGACTGATGGACTAATGAATAATGAAAGCCGCATACTCCCATCCACAAAATTATGTGACTAAGTCAAATGTTCAAATACTGGGAGACAACAATTGATGGCTGCATGTCTGTTTTAAAAGCACTCACTTCTTTCACATCCATTCTGGATAAGACCAGACCAGAATCCTTAACCTCCTTTTTTCTCCTTTCTCCCCGTTTCTCTTGATTCCCACTTGCTGCTGTCTGTCGTAGCCTTTGTTTTGGCTGAACTTGGAGAGACCTACAAAGAGCAAAGTAAAACTGTGGTGACAGTCTGGATGGACCTTTGCTTCCATTTCTGTATAAAAAGCGATGGAGCAGTTCTGGGAATACCGCTTATACTCCAGTCTTTGCTAGAAGGAATTAACATATAACTTATGGCATTTTTCAAGGCCAGAGAAAACACAGAAATATTTGCAGGGAAGAAGTCAGACCTGAAATAATTTTCTACTCCAACTACTGCCAGAGCCAGAATTCTCCCAGGCATTTTCTCCATCATATGAGCTACATAGCTCTGCAGGGTCTCCTTCTGCCTTCCTGCACAGCCATCAGCGTTCTACAAAGATGAATAGGAAAAATAAGGAGTTAAACCATTTTGAGGTACACAGAGAAGCACAGCAAATTATGGCCCTGGTTGTAGGACTGCAGATGAGTCCATTCACCCTTTCTCTTCAGGACTAGCAGACAATACTTGATCCCATGTAAAGTTAGAGCAGAAAGAAAGAAAAAAAATAAACCCACTTGATGTAACAATGTCACTCTTCAGGAAATGTGTGAAAAAATTTAACTAGTGAAGAAAGCTTGACAGAACTTCACATTATACAACCCATTAATGGCGCCTAAACCCAGATTTCAGTTTTAGTGAAACCCTGCATTCCTCCCACACCAAAACCTTCCTGCCACTAAGAGGGATGACAAAACACTGGTTTTGCATCAAGGCATGTTCAGGAGCACAAAAGTCATAAGTGTTCTCACTTGCTTGTAGCTGTGAGCCATGGACAAAAACTCCTCCAAACCAAGCAGAACCAGGACATTTGGTTCTTCTGTCCATTCATCTTCTCCTCCTCCCATCTGTTCGGATATGAAAACAAACAGGCCACAGTCTGTTTAGAATTCTCTCAGACTCCCACTCAGAGCTCTGAGCAGAGAGATTAGAGGGTGTTTACTTGGGTTGCTAAATACGATTACTAACGACTGCAAATAACACATGAAGAAAAGGGCAAGATTATCAAAATTTTGCTTGCATACCTGTGATGACACTCTCTTTCTCCTCCAGGTGATGCTGCAGGGAACAGCGTGATTCTCAAACACACAGGAATAACTGGCAGCCTGCAAAGCACTAAGGATCTGCTCGCCACCTTCTACCTGTAAGATGACTGAAATCGATGCACTGGTCAGGCCTCCAGAGAGAGGAGACAACAGTCAATACAAGGCAGGTGCAGGCTGTGAGGACAACTACCTGGGTCTAGCACCACTGTTATGTATTTCTGGCACTCTCCTGGCCTTTGAGCTTTCAACATCTTGGCAACGGCTCTCTTCCTCTCTTTCTCCTCCTCCTGCTCCCTCCTCTTTGCTTCTTGCTCCTTCCTTCTCTGCCACACATTCTGGCAGATTACCTCCCGTTCCTTCTGACTATATTGTCGCTTTTTGAGAGGGAGCGATGTTTCTGGCCTTTCTCTGCTCACCGGGGGGCTACTAGGCCTGTCTGAGTCGACTGGCAAGGAGCACAAGGAGGATCTCTCAGCACTGCGTGTACCATTCTCACTGTCACAAGCCACTTCTCCAGACGGCGCCAGGATTTCCCGCAGCTCTTCTTTCCCAGGAGCCATCAGGTCACCACTAGCACAAGTCCCACATGCCTCTCCTGTGCCGCCAGCGCCCAGGCTGAGAGCCTCAGGCTCCTCTCCCACACTCATCTTGACCCTTTCATGCAAAGGGACGATGTCCATCTCTTCGTCATCCATCTCTTCGCTCCCGCTGCTCACCATCTTGACAACCTCTGCCGCTTCAGGATCAGGAGATGGCGGCCGGCGGCGGCTCGGCTCGCCGATGCATGGGGACGGCTGCAGCAGGCAGGCCAAGGAGGGCAGGTTCTCCTCCTCGCTGCTCTCAGACGCCGACTCGCTCTCCGCCATCTCCTTGTCTACTCAGAGGCACCGGCGCCTGCCTGAGGGGAAAGCCCGCGCCGGCCGCTGGTTGGCCCGAAGGCGCGTGCAGTGGGCGGTGATTGGTCCGAACGCTCGCGACAGCGCGCGCTCAGACCAATCGCCGCCCAGCGCGAGTGCGTGCGCATCGCCTTGCCAGCGGGAAGAGGCAGGGCAAGGGGCGCCATCAAGATGGCGGCGCTGGGACGGCTCTGTGAGTGGCGGCCTGTGTCAGCTCACTACCCTCTGAGGGGTGGGAATGGGGGTCTGGCCGTAGAGCAGGAGGGATGAGCTCGGGAGAAGGTGGCCCAGGGAGGTCATCGCGCGGAATGTCGCGCCCCCGATGCGATATCACCGCTGGTAGTGCGAGGCTGAGGCTTTCGCCTTTGGCTGGAGCTGAGGCGATGTGGTGATAGGCGGGTTGTGTGTATGTGAAATTGTAACTATATATATGTTTGTGTTTGAATAATTTCCTGTAAATTATCAAGTCTCGGAGGCTTTAATTTACTTGATGGGTCGTGTCCTGAAATTAATGGGCTTTTGTTTTCCTCAACAGTATTTCATAGAATTATGGACAGGTTTGGTTTGGAAGGAACC